>NC_044035.1:197277575-197921325 GCF_901765095.1 Microcaecilia unicolor
CCCCGACCAATGCCCTCCTCCCCCCCACAACTCCCCACAGAACCCCAACAATTCCCTCCCCCCCCACAGAACCCCCAACATTTCCCTCCCCCCCCACAGAACCCCCCAACATTTTCCCTCCCCCCACACACACACAACATAAGTACATAAGTAATGCCATACTGGAAAAGACCAAGGGTCCATCGAGCCCAGCATCCTGTCCACGACAGCGGCCAATCCAGGCCAAGGGCACTTGGCAAGCTTCCCAAACGTACAAACATTCTATACATGTTATTCCTGGAATTTTTGATTTTTCCAAGTCCGTTTAGTAGCGGTTTATGGACTTGTCCTTTAGGAAACCGTCCAACCCCTTTTTAAACTCTGCTAAGCTAACTGCCTTCACCACTTTCTCTGGCAACGAATTCCAGAGTTTAATTACACGTTGGGTGAAGAAAACTTTTCTCCGATTTGTTTTAAATTTACTACACTGTAGTTTCATCGCATGCCCCCTAGTCCTAGTATTTTTGGAAAGCGTGAACAGAAGCTTCACATCCACCTGTTCCACTCCACTCATTATTTTATATACCTCTATCATGTCTCCCCTCAGCCGTCTCTTCTCCAAGCTGTATAGCCCTAGCCTCCTTAGTCTTTCTTCATAGGGAAGTCGTCCCATCCCCGCTATCATTTTAGTCGCCCTTCGCTGCACCTTTTCCAATTCTACTATATCTTTCTTGAGATGTGGCGACCAGAATTGAACACAATACTCAAGGTGCGGTCGCACCATAGAGCGATACAACGGCATTATAACATCCTCACACCTGTTTTCCATACCTTTCCTAATAATACCCAGCATTCTATTCGCTTTCTTACCGCAGCAGCACACTGAGCAGAAGGTTTCAGTGTGTTATCGACGACGACACCCAGATCCCTTTCTTGGTCCGTAACTCCTAACGTGGAACCTTGCATGACGTAGCTATAATTCGGGTTCTTTTTTCCCACATGCATCACCTTGCACTTGCTCACATTAAACATCATCTGCCATTTAGCCGCCCAGTCTCCCAGTCTCGTAAGGTCCTCTTGTAATTTTTCACAATCCTGTCGTGATTTAACGACTTTGAATAACTTTGTGTCATCAGCAAATTTAATTACCTCACTAGTTACTCCCATCTCTAAATCATTTATAAATATATTAAAAAGCAGCGGTCCTAGCACGGACCCCTGAGGAACCCCACTAACTACCCTTCTCCATTGTGAATACTGCCCATTTAACCCCACTCTCTGTTTCCTATCCTTCAACCAGTTTTTAATCCACAATAGGACATTTCCTCCTATCCCATGACCCTCCAATTTCCTCTGTAGCCTTTCATGAGGTACCTTGTCAAACGCCTTTTGAAAATCCAGATACACAATATCAACCGACTCCCCTTTGTCCACATGTTTGTTCACTCCTTCAAAGAATTGAAGTAAATTGGTCAGGCAAGATTTCCCAACACAAAAGCCATGCTGACTTGGTCTCAGTAATCCATGTCCTCGGATATGCTCTGTAATTTTGTTTTTAATAATAGCCTCTACCATTTTCCCAGGCACCGACGTCAGACTCACCGGTCTATAATTTCCCGGATCTCCCCTGGAGCCTTTTTTAAAAATTGGCGTTACATTGGCCACCCTCCAATCTTCCGGTACCACGCTCGATTTTAAGGATAAGTTGCATATCACTAGCAGTAGCTCCGCAAGCTCGTTTTTCAGTTCTATCAGTACTCTAGGATGAATACCATCCGGTCCAGGAGATTTGCTACTCTTCAGTTTGCCGAACTGCCCCATTACGTCCTCCAGGTTTACCGTGAAGTCAGTAAGTTTCTCCGACTCGTCCGCTTGAAATACCATTTCCGACACCGGTATCCCACCCAAATCTTCCTCGGTGAAGACCGAAGCAAAGAATTCATTCAGTCTCTCCGCTACGTCTTTGTCTTCCTTGATCGCCCCTTTTACCCCTCGGTCATCCAGCGGCCCAACCGATTCTTTTGCCGGCTTCCTGCTTTTAATATACCGAAAAAAATTTTTACTATGTTTTTTTGCCTCTAATGCTATCTTTTTTTCATACTCCCTCTTGGCCTTCTTAATCTGCGCCTTGCATTTGCTTTGACACTCCTTATGCTGTTTCTTGTTATTTTCAGACGGTTCCTTCTTCCATTTTCTGAAGGCGTTTCTTTTAGCCCTAATAGCTTCCTTCACCTCACTTTTCAACCAGGCCGGGTGTCTTTTGGACTTCCGTCTTTCTTTTTTAATTTGCGGAATATGTATGGCCTGGGCCTCCAGGATGGTATTTTTGAACAGCGTCCACGCCTGTTGTACAGTTTTTACTCTCTCAGTTGCCCCCCTAAGTTTTTTTTTTACCGTTCTTCTCATTTTATCATAGTCTCCTTTTTTAAAGTTAAACGCTAACGTATTTGACTTTCTGTGCACAGTTACTTCAAGGTCGATGTCAAAACTGATCATATTATGGTCACTGTTATCAAGCGGCCCCAGTACCATAACATCCCTCACCAGATCATGCGCTCCACTAAGGACCAAGTCTAGAAATTTTCCTTCTCTCGTCGGCTCCTGCACCAGTTGCTCCATAAAGCTGTCCTTGATTTCATCAAGGAATTGTATCTCTGTAGCGTGTCCCGATGTTACATTTACCCAGTCTATATTTGGATAATTGAAGTCACCCATTATTATCACATTGCCCATTTTGTTCGCGTCTCTGATTTCTTTTATCATTTCTGTGTCTACCTGCTCATCCTGGCGAGGTGGACGGTAGTACACTCCTATCACCATTTTTTTCCCTTTTATACATGGAATTTCAACCCACAGTGATTCAAAGGTGTGATTTGTGTCCTGCTGAATTTGTAATCTATCTGAGTCAAGGCTCTCGTTAATATACAACCCCAACAATTCCCTCCCCCACCCACTCCCCACACCCCCAACAGGCCCCCCCTATTTAAATTAAGGGCGGCCACGCCCTCTGACCAAGGCCCTCTGTAGCAGGGCAATGAGCAGGCCCAGCAGTACCCTTAGTGGGCCCTGGAGCTGCTCATTGCCCTGCCGTAGGGCTCTCACCTCCTGCAGCAGCTGGTGCTGGCCAACTACAAGCTGCTGCTGGCCATCTACCAGCTGCTGCAGGAGGTGCATCATGGCCCCTGCACCTAGGGCAGGTGGAGGTGGGGCACGGGCTGGAGCAGGCCCAGGGGACGGAGCAGACCCAGGGGACGGAGCAGACCCAGGGGAACGCAGTGGGGCAGGTGATGTGGATGGCTGAGGGGAGGGAGAGGGCTCTGCTGCTGGTACAGGTGGGGAGGGGGCCTCCATATAGTCCTCATCTATGATGAGCACCCCCTCCTCCGAGCCCAATGACTCCTCCTGCGCATCCTCATCCTCCTCCTCCTCTTGCCGTTCCTCCTCCTCCTCCTGCTCCTCCTGCTCCTCCTCCTCCTCCTCCTCCCTTTCCTGCTCCTCCTGCTCCTGCTCCTCCTCCTCCTCCTGGAGGTGGTGGAACTCCTCATTTTGGCGCTCGGCTTCCTGCTGGTAGAGCCCTGTGTATGTAAAAGGAGTGTGATTGAGATCAGCGCATACAACATGGCTTGCATAGTGCAGTAGCTGGGTGGCGTGAGGCAGGGGATGGGGCAGGGTGTGGTAAGGCGTAGCTTATGCCCATGGGGAATGAGCTGCATCAGATGACATGACACAGAACCCTGGACCCTCCTCTGACACACACCACCCAGGACATGTTGCCATACCAAATTCATTGCTGACCAGCATGTTTGCATTGTGAGATGCAACGAGGGGTTGATGGGCAGTTGTTGTAGGATTTATTGGGGGGGGGGGCAGTGGGAAGGGTGTTGAGCACAAATCTTTTATGTGAGTTAGGCCACATGCAGTAAAAGTAGGGCCTCAGGCAGGTGTACCAGGACACACTAATCAGCCACCACAGTAAGGGGAATAGTAAAGTGAGGCATATCATCTCATTCATCTCGGGGGGATGGTCGGAAGTTGCAGGCACGCTCATGGGAGAACCCCTGCAACCTGCATCCTTGATCTGGGACAGATATGTTATTACTTACTAGTTGGCTATTAGGCACATGAGAATTGATATTGTACAACACATTTGCATTATTCATGAAATGTATGTAATAATCTGTACAGGTGTCCTGTTTTTGAATACTTACGGCGAGCCCTGAGGTGCCTTCGCACCGCCCGGATGAGGTCGGGCCTCTCCCGCCTCACACGGCGGAACCGCCTCCTGAGGGACTCCAGGTCCTGGTGGACTCCAAAGCGTCTGTAAGATATAAGTTTGTAGAGCAGGGGTCAGGGGGGTTGGTCCTTTTTGTCCTCTGCACACATTCATTTGCTATTCACATACCAGAGAGAGAGGGTCTACAGTGTTGGGGGGGGGGGGGGCCACCTCCATTGGTACTGAATCATAGGAGCCACCTTTTTAACATTTTGGGGGGTGGAACCCCCAGTGGAGATGACCCCTCCCTCCATACATACAAGGCATTTATTTTATATTGGGGGTAGGGTGGTCAAGCACCCACAGCAGCCACCGAGTTGGTTCCTATGCAGATGATGCCAGAGAGGTGGGCATGAGGCCAGACAGTACCGTTTGTATACATTATAATGTATGCTTGTTAAACTACTTTATATGTGTTATCATGACCATGTTATAAAGTATGGTATAGGTTTCATTGGTCTCATGTTTCCACTATTTGGATGCGTTGTAAGCCACATAGAGGCTGCAAAGAGGGGTTGGGAAATGTGGCCTTCACATAACTAACGAAATTGTCACATAACACTAATATAATAGTCACATAACTAACGAAATACATTCTTGTAGGGATGTGGGAATGGTCGTCGTTTCAATAACATACAAATTATTAGTGATTGTGCATGTTCCTATATTACTCATGATCCTTGCATGGACACTCCAGTTACTGGTGGTAACATTGATGACGGAGCTGTTATATGTGTAGGTACAGGAGGGGAGGGGGGTTGGCCCATAACCTTACCTTTCTAGCCTGTCCCGGATGCGGAACCAGGCTCGCATGGCCTGCAGCCTGGGGGGCAGGTGGTGGTGTTGGACAAACAGTCTATGGCGGTGCCTTAGGCAGAGGCGGACGAGCAGCAGGCTCTCCTCCTGTCCAAAATTCGGTTCTCTGCGTTGTGCCATTTTTCCACGTGTTGGAAAAGAAGTGCCTTATATAGACGACCTTGCGTGAGGGACGTCGTTTCATGCACAGCTCCATATATGGATGACCATTCCATATATGGCCCCTATCAGCACGTGGACGCCCTCGTAAGCATAGACGTCTTTGACGTGCACATGCCTGCACGTGTGTGGAATGTGCCTTATATAGATGAGTATGACGCACCCCACCCGACCCTTTTCACATATACACAATATGCATATAGCTGCATGTTCAGTAGGTGTACAGTGCATGCAGATCCGGACATTCAGATGGGCACATATGATGAAAGTATGGGTGGAGCAGCATGATATGTCTGTAGTTGACACATATACGCGTTCCTCATATTTTCCCGTACCTGGATGGCCTGAACAACATGTACTGTACTTGCGATACACCTATGTACATTATTTTACACACCACGTGATTTGGTCGTTTGCACCTGCAATAATCGACCGTGTTAGGGCGCCCAATTTAGTCACGCTTATGCGCTCGTCATTTGATTGTTTTCTTACAGGGATAATCGATTATCGAAAAACACCCACACTATTTTCCCATTATACATGTCTATTTTTGGACGTTTTCGTAAGAACATCCTAATTCGTACTTGGACGATCTTTCCATTATGCCCCTCAATATGTACTAGAACATTATAATTGGTAGTGAAGGGTAAGGCAAAGTTGTAACATATAGATGAGTAAGAAAGTAGGAACAATTAGAAAGTAATTGTAGATTTGAAGAAAGGTGCACGTGAGGTCAGAGAGATGGTTAAATATTATCTCAGCTAGGGTAGGAGTGGATAAACATGTCCCGCTGCAGTATGTGTAGCCCGAGTCAATCCTTGTGTGTGTGAGTGAGACTAACAAGTTAGTTACTTCTTCCGTTAAAGGCTTGGTTGAAGAGCCAAGCTTTCACCTGCTTCCTGAAGTAGAGGTAGTCTTGTGTTAAGCGGATCCTTTCAGGCAATGCATTCCAGAGTGTGGGGGCTACTCCAGAGAAGGCTCACTTGCGGGTATCACATCATGTAATGTCTTTTGGAGAGGGTGTAGTTAGTGAAAGTCCTGGGGAGGACCTTAGTGTCCTTGGCAGTGTGTGGAGGATCATCCTATTCTTCAGATACTTGGGACCATTTCCTTTCAGGGCCTTGAAGATCAGACATAGAGTTTATATTTAGCCCTGTAATGAAGTTTTTGCAAAAATGGTGTGATGTGGTCACGTCGCTTGCAACCTTCTATGAGTCTTGCTGCTGCATTCTGAATCAATTGGAGCTGGTGCAGGCCCTTTGTAGTCAGACCATTGTATAGTGCATTGCAGTAATCCAGTCTTGATGTTACCATGGCATGCACAACTAGGATAAGATTTACCTTCTCGATGTAAGGAGAGAGGCAGCGTAGCTGTCACAAATAGTAGAAGCAGCTCTTGAAGGTTGCATGGATTTGGGGAATCAGAGTAAGTGTTGAATCTAACTGTATTCCAAGGTTCCTGACTTGTGATTTGAGGGGGAGTTCATACTTCCCAAAAGGGATTTTGATGTCAGGTATGTATCCACTTGTGTTAGGGACCCAGAGAAGCTCGGTTTTACTTGGGTTCAGGCAAAGTTTGTTGTGTTTAGCCCATTCTTGAATTGATGTTAGACAAGTGATCAGTTTATTCAAGGCTGTAGGTAAGTCAGGTTCAATGGGTGTGAGTAGCTGCACATCATCCGCATAGATGTAGAACTGAGTGTCCATTGACCGAATCAGCTCATCTAGTGGCTTGAGATAGATATTGAACAGAATAGGTGACAGTATCGATCCTTGTGGTACCTCGCAGGTCTGTGTCCATGGTGGTGATGAGTTGCTGCCAATCATTATGGATTGTTGCCTGTCTGATAGGATCTGAACCAGGCAAGTACTGTTCCATTGATACCTGCTTCTGTCAGTCGTGCTAGCAATATATCATGATCTACAGTGTCAAAAGCTGCTGAGAAATCTAGCAGTACTAACATCGAGGCAAATCCCTTGTCTTGGTTTCTGTGATGATCATCTAGCAGGGATACGAGGACCGTTTCTGTTCCATAACTAGGTCTGAATCCAGATTGACATGGATCTAGCCAGTTACTCTTTTCTAGCCATTGTAAAGGGGGGTCCGCTTCCTCCTCTTGGGTGGAGCCAGTAAGCCTGCGGGGCTCCCAGGGTTCCAGCACAAAATGCTGCTGATACTGGGACTCCGGGCCAAAGTATTTTATTGTCAAGGCAATTTCATACCAAAAATCATAATATATTCTTCAAAACAAAAGGTACAGCCCTCTTAAAATAGTCTTCAAAAGAAAAAGGTACAGTCCTCATAAGATAATCTTCAAAAGAAAAAAAAGTTACAATCCAGGTCCCAAAATCCCTCAGCAAACGCTCAGCTCCTCTAGATCTCAGGTCTTCTATTAGGGCATTAGCTTTCCCTTCCCCCTCCTTCAGAAGGGTTTAGTAAGAGTTCAGCACACTTCCAATATAGCACAACAGTTCAGAACAAATCTTCATGGACAGTCTTTGCACATCAAACCAATACCACAAATCACCTGCCTTTTCACAGCACAGGGGGAACCCTGTAAGGAACTGGGTTGGCAGTTTCTCCCACCTCTCAGCACCACGCCCAATGTGGCCTCCTCCACTGCCTTCAAGTGCTGGGCAGGACAACCTTTGAATTCTCCCACTCCATGGTAGCTGGCTCCTCTCCCTTAGGCAGCTCTAGTGGCAGGCTACTTCCTTCCTCCACATACTCCATGGAATCTCTCTCTCCATTCGTCTCCCCTCTCTCCTGGTGACTGAGAGCCTCCAGAAAATCTGCTCTCCCCTTCTCACAGCTGGGGGGAATTATGTATTGATGGGGAAGCCAGGGAAACTGAGCTTCATCCTTCCCTCTTCCTCTCCCTCTAGTGGGGAAGGGAGTAACAGGCTCACCCTGCCTCGAGCCATTGCTTCCCCTGCTGGGGCTGGGAATCCATTCCATTTTTTTAGGACTACTCTCTTCTCTCATTCTTGCAAGGATTTCTGGGACCCATAGTTCTGGGCTCAACTGCTTTACTGGGGAATCTCTGGGGCTTGCTTTGTCACACCATTCATTAAGTTCAACACAGACTGTTTGCTCTATGAGTTTCCCTAGAAACGGGATGTTGGATACTGGCCTGTAACTTTCAAGTTTGTCCTGGTCAAGGTTGTTTTTCTTCAGCAGAGGGTGAACCACTGCCATTTTTAATGCTGTTGGTAATTGCCCATTAGAAAGAGAAGTGTTCACAATTTTTGTGGTGCCTTCTATAAGGCCCATACTTGCTTGCTGCACTATCTTTGATGGGCAGGGACTGAGGGAGCAGGTAGTTGGTCGAAGGTCTCTTAGGATTTTGTCATTAGGTTAAAAGTGTTCCATCTGTCTCTGTTAGGAGGGGGCAAGTTTGTGCACCCCTGGTTGATTGGTTGGGCACTGGGTGGGATTGCCTGTAAATCCTGGTGAAGACTTTTAATTTTGTTGGCAAAGTATGCAGCAAAATCATTGCAGTTCAGTTTAGACTGGGCAGGCTGATTTTGTTGTGGGGGTTGCAGTAGGCTGTTTACTATACTGAACAGCTGCTTGGTTGAATTGGCAGCCTGTGCAAATGCATTGAGAGAAATACTGTTTTTTGGTTGCTGTTAAGGCTTTGCCATGTGCTTCCTGCAGTTTAGCCTGTCTTCATCCAGGTGAGATTTGCGCCATCTCCTTTCCAGTTTTCGTCCTTCACGTTTATGGATCCGAAGTTCTGGAGAAAACCAAGGTGAGCGTTTGTGAGTGGGGCATAAGACCTTTTTTAGTGGTGCTGTTTTCTCTAAGGTCTTGGCTAGGTGTGTATTCTAGATGTCAACTTGTTCTGCCACTGTTGTCTTTTCATCTATATGCGGATAGTCGAAGGCCTCTAGGAAGTTCTCAGCAGTCAGCTTTTTTTTTGTCTCTGATCTCCTTCCAAACTCTGGGAGGTGCCATTTGTTTCAAGTGGTCACTTAGGGAGAATTTAATTAGAAAATGGTGTGGCCATGATAGGGGTGTTATTTCAATACTGTTATCCCAGAATTCTGGGATATCCACCCCTTTGTAGAATACCAGGTCTAGTATGTGACCCTTTTCGTGGGTTGGAGAATTGATCACCTGTGTAAATCCTAGCGCTGTCATCGTGTCCAGAAAGGCAGCTGTGGTGGTATCTGGGGTGTTGATGTGTAGATTGAAGCAGGGTCGTAGCGAGGGCGGCTGACACCCGGGGCGTGTCACCGCTGCGCATCCCACCTGAGTGCAGCACGGCGCGCACCCCCCCTCCGTGGCGCACCCCCCCCCCCTCCGGAGCGAATTCTTACTTGCGGAGGATGGGCGGGAGGGCCGATCCGCCCCGAGTGCACGTCGCTCGGAGCTGCATCAGCTCCGCTGGTTCCCTGCTTTCTCTGCCCCAGAACAGGAAGTAACCTGTTCCGGGGCAGAGGGAGCAGGGAACCAGCGGGGCCGACACCCCCCCCAGCAGGTGCACCTGGGGCAGACCGCCCCTCCCACCCCCCCCTTCCTACGCCACTGGATTGAAGTCTCCCATGATCACCAGCCTAGGGTAATTCAGGGTCACTTGAGTAATCAGGTCTAGGAGTTCTTGCACAGATAATGTGTTGTTACGAGGTGCTCTGTAAATCATGAGCAGCCAGATTGGCTTCTCCTCTTCAAGTTGGATTAAAAGAGATTCTGATCCATGTAGCTGGGGCATGGATATTCTGCGCAGTTTGATTGTATCCCGAATCAATACTGCTACCCCTCCACCCTGTCTTCCTGGTCTTGGTTGATGTTGGATATTGAAACCTGTTGGGCATAGTTCAGCCAATTATTTCTTTAACTTTGGGGAATGCCTCAAAAACGTGAATGTGACCAATTCTTTCCCATGTCATCTCATAGGTGCTTAGTTGGAGGTAGCAGCCACACTCTAGGGAGGGTAACTGCTACCTCCGGGATTGAGCTGGGACAGAGGTATTATAACTTCTTTAGATAGGTTAATTGCCAGATCAAACATGAAATTGCAGTGAAACATGTCATTATTACATTTGTGTGGGGAAATCTTGCCTGAAAAATTTACTTCAATTCTTTGAAGGAGTAAACAAACATGTGGACAAAGGGGAACCGGTTGATATTGTGTATCTGGATTTTCAAAAGGCGTTTGACAAGGTACCTCATGAAAGGCTACAGAGGAAATTGGAGGGTCATGGGATAGGAGGAAATGTCCTATTGTGGATTAAAAACTGGTTGAAGGATAGGAAACAGAGAGTGTGGTTAAATGGGCAGTATTCACAATGGAGAAGGGTAGTTAGTGGGGTTCCTCAGGGGTCTGTGCTAGGACCGCTGCTTTTTAATATATTTATAAATGATTTAGAGATGAGAGTAACTAGCGAGGTAATTAAATTTGCTGATGACACGAAGTTATTCAAAGTTATTAAATCGCGACAGGATTGTGAAAAATTACAAGAGGACCTTAGGAGACTGGGCGGCTAAATGGCAAATGACGTTTAATGTGAGCAAGTGCAAGGTGATGCATGTGGGAAAAAAGAACCCGAATTATAGCTACGTCATGCAAGGTTCCACGTTAGGAGTTACGGACCAAGAAAGGTATCTGGGTGTCGTCGTCGATAATACACTGAAACCTTCTGCTCAGTGTGCTGCTGCGGCTAGGAAAGCGAATAGAATGTTGGGTATTATTAGGAAAGGTATGGAAAACAGGTGTGAGGATGTTGTAATGCCGTTGTATCGCTCCAGAGTATTGTGTTCAATTCTGGTCGCCACATCTCAAGAAAGATTTAGTAGAATTGGAAAAGGTGCAGCGAAGGGCGACTAAAATGATAGCGGGGATGGGACGACTTCCCTATGAAGAAAGATTAAGGAGGCTAGGGCTATTCAGCTTGGAGAAGAGACGGCTGAGGGGAGACATGATAGAGGTATATAAAATAATGAGTGGAGTGGATGTGAAGCGTCTGTTCACGCTTTCCAAAAATACTAGGACTAGGGGGCATGCGATGAAACTACAGTGTAGTAAATTTAAAACAAATCGGAGAAAATGTTTCTTCACCCAACGTATAATTAAACTCTGGAATTTGTTGCCGGAGAAAGTGGTGAAGGCGGTTAGCTTAGCAGAGTTTAAAAAGGGGTTGGACGGTTTTCTAAAGGACAAGTCCATAAACCGCTACTAAATGGACTTGGGAAAAATCCACAATTCCAGGAATAACATGTATAGAATGTTTGTACGTTTGGGAAGCTTGTCAGGTGCCCTTGGCCTGGATTGGCCACTGTCGAGGACAGGATGCTGGGCTCGATGGACCCTTGGTCTTTTCCCAGTATGGCATTACTTATGTACTTATGTACATAATTATAAATACAGGTGCTTTGTTTGTAATACTTCGAGCCATGAGGCGCCATCGCATGTGCTGGATGATCTTGGGACTACCACGGTGCCTCCCCTGGTACCGGCGCCTCAGGGACTCCAGCTCCTGCGGAATGCTGAAATGCCTGCAAAATGCAAGTTGGTAAACCAGGAGTCAGGGGATAGCCCGTCTTGACTTCACAGACAAAATTCCTTTGCAACCCTAGAGACACATTACAGTGATTGGGGGAGGGGGGGCATTAGGTGGGTACAGTCCATAGGGTAGTTGAGGTGGACATGGGGGCAGAGAGTGCCCTTTCTGTGTAGTATTGCAGGGATGTGGTAATAGTTTTCCTTTCTAGGACATTGATTCAATTTATGGAGGGAGCTGTGGTGCAACAGGAGGGGGACTGATACCCTATGTCGAGTACTTTGGGGGGGGGGGGGGAGGTCTGCCATTCCTGAACACTTACCTTACTAAACTGTCCCTTATTAGGGTCCAGGCCCTGGTTGAAATATTCCGCGGGGGCAGGTGGTGGTGGTGGAGAAAGAGGCAGCATCTATGGATGATGCACATTTGCACCAAGTGCATCATGTCTGCCAGCGAATAATTAGACTCTCGCCTTTTGCCATTTTTCATCCTGAATAGACGTTCTTCACATATGCAGTGCTAAATATGGACGTCCCTCAAGTGCAGCGCCAAATATGGATGTCCTTCACGTGCAGTGCCAAATATGGCCGTCCCTCACAATGTGCAGTGCCAAAAATGGACGTCCCTCATATACGCGGTGCCAAATACGGACGTCCCTGATGTGCAGCACCAAATATGAACATCCCTCACATGTGCGCCAAATATGGACGTTCCTCATATACGCGGTGCCAAATATGGACGTTCACGTGCATGGACGTCCTTGCACTGTGGAACCTTGCGTATGTACAGAAGATGTTTCTAGCGTGAGTATGTACTTGTTTGGTTCATGTGGCGGCTGTGCCTGAAAAGATGTCTTTCTGTGAATGAGTTAGACGTTTCCATTTTATGCATTCCTCATTGGTATTATCGAACATAGAAAGATGTCCATTATATTTTTCCATTATATGTGTTTCATTTTGGACATTTTCATTAAAACATCCAAATTCAGACTTAGACATCCTATCGAAAATGCCCCTCTTTGCTATTTTTCCCACAGTTCAGGGAGTGAGGGCTCTTATGGCAATCTACAATAGGGACACTTTCTTCCTCTGTGCTAAGTGGGTGGTCTTGGGACATCAGAACTGAAGAAATATGACTCAGGTCACAGAAGTCCTGCAGCCCTGACTTTGCAGTTCAGAACTTTGTTCCTCAGGTTACACACCGTCTTTTCTCTAAACTTACAAAATGGCTGCCAAATTCCATTTCACACAATCCAAATGTGGTCTAAGCAGGTCATCTATGAAACTTAATAACCTCATAGGCATAACTGTTCTTTGAAGGAGGATATGTTCTTTTTACCATAGTGCTTTCTCACAAGGGTGGGGGGGGGGGGGGCTTCTTTTCTCTGTACCAAGGAACACTGACAATGTAATTCCAGCTCTCCCTGATGGGTTGCAGCATCCTCAAATGTACATAATCAAGATATCTGGGAAAAGGCTGCACCCTCTCCATGACCCAATAAAAAAACTGAAGTCTTTTTTTCCCCATTTACTCTAGGACTCTGGGGATTAGTGAATAATGCTGGAATATGTGTGCACTTTGGTGATGCAGAACTCTCCCTGATGTCCAACTACAGAGGTTGCATGGAGGTAAACTTCTTTGGCACACTGGAAATCACCAAGGCCTTTCTTCCCCTACTGAGATGCTCCAAAGGAAGAATTGTAACCATAAGTAGTCCTGCAGGTTTGTATTTCATCTACCTGATTACAGAAGAAATCTCCCTGTAATTACATTATCTCTTAGGTATAAGGTTCATTCTTTGAAGTGTAGGCAAGATCAACCAGGCCCAGAAATCATGCCGGTAAGTGGGATCTGCATACTTACATTCCCAAGTGGCTTTTTGTGCTGGATGACAGAGTCCCAGTGGTTGAAGGATATGTTCTAGATCTAGGCCTATGAAGGGCAATTCTGTAACATAGGCACTCACATTTACATATGCACTATAACATAGGCACTCACATTTACATTACAAAGTGTGATCTGAAGGCGGAGAGGAGCCAAGAGTTATATAAATACTGATGAATTCAGTGCTGGTACCTGCATAGCATAACCATGTGGACACCGGCACTGAATATCATCAGTATTTATATACCTCTTGGCTCCTCTCCGCCTCCAGACCATACTTTGTAATGGCCAATTAGTGCTGATATTTAGCAGCATTGCCTGCTAAGTGCTGCTGAATGTCAGTGGCCAGCCTACTCAGTGTGGTTTAAAAGGTAAGTAAACATATAATCTGAAAAGTCTAATTTTATTTATGTGTTCTTCTATCCTACTGTTATCCAAAAATAAGTTTTGGTTCAAAGTGTCTTACAATTTACAGTTAGGTGAAATTACAATTATGGTTCTTAGTTAGGAGTTAGAAAGGACATTGATAGCTTACAGAAAAGACACCAATAGTTTAAATAACTGGATTTGAAATTTTTGAAGTAGGTTTTAATTTATTTTCTGGGATGTACAGTGGCGTTCCTAGCTTGGATTGCACCTGGGGCGGATCGCCGATGCGCCCCCCCCCCCACCCCCGCCTGCGAAATGACACCCCCCCCCCCCCCCGGCGAAATGACTCCCCCCTGGGTGCACGCCGCTGGGGGTGGGGTGCCACGGCGCGCGCCTGTGGGCTCCGACCGCTAACTTCGCTCGTTCGCTGCAGCTCCCTCTGCCCCGGAACAGGAACCTGGTCCGGGGCAGAGGGAGCTGCAGCAAACGAGCGAAGTTAGCGAAGTCGGAGCCCACAGGCGCGCGCCGCGGCACCCCCCAGCGGCGTGCACCCGGGACGGACCGCCCCCACCTTGGTACGCCACTGGGGATGTAGTTACCTGTAGAATTTTTTGAAGAGGTATGTTTTCAGTTCTTTTCTGAATTAAAGATAATTGGCGATTCCTCTTGTGACCTTTGGTACTGAGTACCACCACCAGGACCCCGAATGACTAAACCCTGCCATGTATATTGTTTTGTTGGTTATGTTGGGTAGGTAGAGGAGTAGATAGCTTCTGGTTTCTGGGCTTGCATTCCTTAGGGATAGTTCAATCATATCTAGCATGTATTCAGGGGACATAATAGTATCTTGTAGATGAGGGTGCTAGCCAGGGCCGCCGAGAGACTGGGCCGGGCCCGGGGCACGGCCGCCCTCAGGGCCCCGCCCCTGCCATCCTCGCTGCTCCCCCCTCCACCCCCCCCCCCCCCCCAAGGTCGCCACCACCGCTCCCCCCTCCATCCGCCACCAGGTCGGGCCCCCTGCTTTGAAATCGCAGTCTTACCTCTGTGAAAGCAGCGCTGCAGGCAGCAGAACGCCTCCCTTTGGCCCTCCTTCCCTCCTTGTGTCCCGCCCTCGTGGGACAGAAGGCGGGTGGGACTGTGGCGCTGGGTCCCCCTTGGAGGCCCAGGCCCGGGTAAATTTGCCCCCTCTGCCCCCCCCCCCCCCCTCTCGGCGGCTATGGTGCTAGCCTTGAAGATTAGTCTTGCTTTGTTTGGCAGCCAGTGTAGTATTTTGAGTAGTGGAGTTGTCTTTCATATTTCAACTTCTTGAATATCAATCTAGCTGCCGTGTTTTGTACTGTTTGAAGTGATTTTAGTGTATTTTCCTTGCACCCTATCAGGGGCATTTTTGAAAGAGAAGGGCGCCTCTCTTCCGACACAAATTGGGAGATGGGCGTCCTTCTCTCAGGGTCGCCCAAATCAGCATAATCGAAAGCTGATTATGGGTGCCCTCAACTGCAGTCCGTCGCAGGGACGACCAAAGTTCATGGGGGCGTGTCGGAGCCGTAGCGAAGGCGGGACTGAGGCATGCTTAAGAAATGGGTGTCCTCGGCCAATAATGGAAAAAAGGGCGTCCCTCATGAGAATTCGGTCGACTTTACTTGGTCCAATTTTTTTTCCCGACCAGACCTCAAAAAGGTGCCCAAACTGACCAGATGACCACCCCTTACTCCCCCAGTGGTCACCAACCCCCTCCCACCCTAAAAAAAATTAAAAAAATTTGTTTGCCAGCCTCTATGCCAGCCTCAAATGTCATACCCAGCTCCATGACAGCAGTATGCAGGTCCTTGGAGCAGTTTTAGTGGATGCACTGCACTTCAGGCAGGTGGACCCAGGCCAATCCCCTCCTACCGGTTACACTTGTGCTGGTAAATGTGAGCCCTTCAAAACCCACCCAAAACCCACTGTACCCACATGTAGGTGCCCCATTCACCCCTTAGGGCTATGGTAGTGGTGTACAGTTGTGGGGAGTGGGTTTGGGTTTTTTTTTTTGGGGGGGGGGGGCTCAGCACACAAGGGACACCTATGTGTGCTGAGCTATACACTTGGGAGCAATTTGTGAAGTCCATTGCAGTGCCCCCTAGGGTGCCCGGTTGGTGTCCAGGCATGTGAGGGGGACCAGTGCACTACGAATGCTGGCTCCTCCCACAACCAAATGCCTTGGATTTGGTCGTTTTTGAGATGGGTGTCCTCGGTTTCCATTATGGCTGAAAACCAGGGACGACCATCTCTAAGGTCGACCTAAATGTTGAGATTTGGGCGTCCCCGACTGTATTATCGAAACGAAAGATGGTCGCCCATCTTGTTTCGATAATACGGGTTTCCTCGCCCCTTTGCCGGGACGTCCTTAGAGATGGGCGCCCTTAGAGATGGGTGTCTCCGTTCGATTATGCCCCTCCACGTATACTGCATTACAGTAGTCTAGTTGTGATAGTATGAGTGATTGATTGTACCATTATCCAGAATGGCTGTCTCAGGAAATAGTCTCTGATCCTTCTCAATTTCCATAGTGTTCTGAAGCATTTTGATGTTACTGCTGATACTTGACTGTCCAGTGATAGATGTTTATCAATAATTATTCCCAGTATCTTTAGTTGTGTTTCTGGCTGCGTCCAGCGCCATTTCCGTCGGGCCGACAGAGGCAGTGTCCACCGGCCCCAGCTTGTTCCAGTCTGCAGACCCAACTTTTCCCTGCCTGCTGACCCAATTTTCCTGGCCACCTGACCCAATACCTCCCTGCTGTTCGTCGGATTCCTGCTGTTCCAGCCAGCCCATCCAGCCCGCCGGATCCAGCCTCTCCCTGCCTGTTCCAACTACCTGCTCCAGCTTGTCCCAGTCCGTCGGATCCAGCTTCTCCCTGCTTGTTCCAGTCATCTGCTCCAGCTTGCCACAGTCCGTCGGATCCAGCTTCTCCCTGCTTGTTCCAGCCGCAGTCTGTCGGATCCAGCTTTTCGCTGCTTGTTCCAGCCATCTACTCCAGCTTATTCCAGCCCGCCTGATCCAGCTCATCCAGTACGTCCCAGTCCATCTGCTCCAGCTTCTTCCAGCCCGCCTGATCCAGCTTATTCCAACCCGCCTGCTCAGCTTCTCCCTGTTTGCTCCAGTCCTTCTGCTTCAGCTGTGCCAGCCCAGCTTGTTCCAGTCCAGCTTGTTCCAGTCCACCTGATCCAGCCTCTCCCTGCTTGTTCCAGCTACCTGCTCCAGCTTATCCCAGTCCGTCGGATCCAGCTTATCCCTGCCTGTTCCAGTCATCTGCTCCAGCTTGTTCCAGCTCGCCTGATCCAGCTCGTTCAGCCTCTCCCTATATGTTCCAGCTACCTGCTCCAGCTTGCCGCAGTCCATTGAATCCAGCCTCTCCCAGCTTCTCCCTGCTCGTTCCAGTCCATCTGCACCAGCTTGCTCCAGCCCGCCTGATCAGCTATCTGCTCCAGCTTGCCACAGTCAGTCGAATCCTGCTTCTCCCAGCTCCTCCCTGCTCGTTCCAGTCCATCTGCACAAGCTTATTCCAGCCCGCCTGATCAGCTACCTGCTCCAGCTTGCCGCAGTCCGTCGGATCCTGCCTCTCCCAGCTTCTCCCTGCTCGTTCCAGACCATCTGCACCAGCTTGCTCCAGCCCGCCTGTTCAGCTACCTACTCTAGCTTGCCGCAGTCCGTCGGATCCAGCTTCTCCCTGCTCGTTCCTGTCCATCTGCACCAGCTTGTTCCAATCCCTCCGCTCCAGTTGTTGCAGCCTGCCTGATCCAGCTTCTCCCTGTTCGTTCCTGTCCATCTGCACCAGCTTGTTCCATCCCGCCTGCTAGCTTGTCAGCCATTGACTTACTTGCCTGCTAACTTGTCAGCCATTGACTTACCTGCTCTCCAGTCCATCAATTCCATCAATTCTCCCTGCTCGTTCCTGTCCATCTGCACCAGCTTGTTCCATCCCGCCTGCTAGCTTGTCAGCCATTGACTTACCTGCTCTCCAGTCCATCAATTCCACCAATTCCTAGCCTCCAATCCAGCTTTTCTGCTCTATCTATCTGCCTCACACCCCAGTCACTACACATACACCTGTTACACCTCAATCACTACTTATGGCCCCTGTCCACATTCTCTTCCTTGCCCTGTCCCTTCCTAATCTTTTTCCCCTCCCCCTATCGCTGACTACCGCTGGAAATCATTGCCCACCCATGTCCCCTCCCATCCTGCTCGCTACATCAATACCCTATTCACCCCCATCCCTCACCACCTCACCATCTCTCTTGTCCCCCTCCTCCTTCCTAGCTCTTAACCTTCAACACTTCCTTCCTGCCATTAACCCATCACCATTCCTCCTAAGTGCATCTCGTCTTCGTCGCCCGACCTCTCCCACCCTCCTCCGCACTCTCTTGCTCCTCCTCTTGCTATCCGCGGGAGACATTAATCCTAATCCAGGCCCCCCTCACCTGTCCTCCTCCTAACCATGCAAACGATTCCGTGATGTCTCCAATCTCGTCTCTATTTCCCTCCTTCCCCCCTCCTCCCTCCCCTTCTCATGTGCCCTATGGAATGCCCACTCGGTCTGCAACAAACTGCCCTTCACCCACGATCTCTTCATCTCTCGTTCCCTTCAACTGCTCGCCCTAACTGAAACCTGGCTCTCCCCTGATGACTCTGCCTCAGTCGCGGCCCTCTGCCATGGAGGTTATCTCTTCTCCCACACTCCCCACCCAGCTGGCCGCGGTGGAGGCGTCGGGCTTCTACTCTCGCCCTCCTGTAGTTTCCAACCCCTCCTCCTACCGCAGTCTCACTGCTTCTCATCCTTTGAAGCACACTCCATCCGGCTATTCTACCCATTGCCACTCAGAGTGGCAGTCATTTACCGCCCCCCTAATAAATCCCTCTCTTCCTTCTTCACCAACTTTGATGCCTGGCTTTCCGTTTTTCTCGAACCCTCATCTCCGTCCCTCATTCTCGGAGACTTTAACATACACGTTGATGACCAATCCGACCCTCACTCTTCTCAGTTCTTCACTCAAACATCCTCCTTCAACCTCCAGCTATGCTCCACCACCCCTACTCACTGAGATGGCCATTGTCTTGACCTCGTCCTCTCCTCTTCCGGCTCTCCCTCCAATTTCCACACTTCAGCTCTTCCTCTCTCCGATCATCACCTGATCACCTTCACACTTCTTCACCCCCCACCCCCAGCCCCGTCCAACTTTAACCACTACCTCCAGGAATCTCTAGGCTATTGACCCTCCCACCCTATCCTCTAGTATTTCTAATCTCACCCCCTCCATCATGTCCTCCGAGTCTGTCGACAAGGCTGTCTCCACTTACAATGCCACTCTCTCCTCTGCTCTGGACACCCTCGCACCATCCACCTCCCGTTTCACTAAGTGTACTATTCCCCAGCCATGGCTGACCCCTTGCATCTGTTACCTTCACTCCTGCGCCCGATCTGCTGAATGCCTCTGGAGGAAATCCCGCACCCATTCAGATTTCCTTCACTACAAATTCATACTATCCTCCTTCCACTCCTCCCTATTCCTTGCCAAACAGGATTATTACACCCAATTGACCAATTCTCTCAGCTCCAACCCCCGCCGTCTCTTCGCCACCCTTAACTCCCTCCTTAAAGTGCCCTCCGCTCCCACCCACCCCCTCACTCTCTCCTCAATCACTGGCTGATTACTTCTGCGACAAGGTGCAAAAGATCAACCTTGAGTTCACTACCAAGCCATCTCCTCCTCTTCACCCTTCAACCCTCTCCCTCAACCAATCAACCCAGGCCTCCTTCTCCTCCTTTCTCGACATCACCGAGGAGGAAACCGCTCGCCTTCTTTCCTCCTCGAAATGCACCACCTGCTCTTCTGATCCCATCTCCACCAACCTACTTAACATCATCTCTCATACTGTCACCCCTGCCATCTGTCATATCCTCAACCTCTCTCTCTACACTGCAACTGTCCCTGACACCTTCAAGCACGCCATAGTCACACCTCTTGACCCTACCTGTCCCTCCAACTACCGCCCCATCTGCCTCCTACCTTTCCTCTCCAAAATACTTGAGCACGCCGTTCACAGCCGCTGCCTTGATTTTCTCTCCTCTCATGCTATCCTCGATCCACTTCAATCCGGTTTTCGCCCTCTACACTCGACAGAAATAGCACTCTCTAAAGTCTGTAATGACCTGTTCCTTGCCAAATCCAGAGGCCACTACTCCATCCTCATCCTCCTCGATCTATCCGCCGCTTTTGACACTGTCAATCATGATTTACTTCTTGCCACACTGTCCTCATTTGGGTTCCAGGGCTCTGTCCTCTCCTGGTTCTCCTCCTACCTCTCCCACCGCACCTTCAGAGTTCACTCTCATGGATCCTCCTCCACCCCCATCCCGCTATCTGTTGGTGTTCCCCAGGAATCTGTCCTTGGACCCCTTCTCTTCTCAATCAACACCTCTTCCCTGGGCTCCCTGATCTCCTCTCATGGTTTCCAGTATCATCTCTATGCTGATGACACCCAGCTGTATCTCTCCACACCAGACATTACCGCAGAGACCCAGGCAAAGATATCAGCCTGCTTATCCGACATTGCTGCCTGGATGTCCAACCGCCACCTGAAACTGAAGATGTCCAAGACTGAGCTCATCGTCTTTCCACCAAAACCCACTTCTCCTCTTCCTCCGCTTTCTATCTCAGTTGATAACACCCTCATCCTCCCTGTCTCATCTACCCGCAACCTCGGAGTCATCTTTGACTCCTCCCTCTCCTTCTCTGCGCATATCCAGCAGATAGCCAAGACCTGTCGCTTCTTCCTCTTTAACATCAGCAAAATTCGCCCTTTCCTCTCTGAACACACCACCCGAACTCTCGTCCACGCTCTCATTACCTCTCGCCTTGACTACTGCAACTTACTCCTCACTGGCCTCCCACTTAGCCACCTATCCCCCCTTCAATCTGTTCAGAGCTCTGCTGCACGTCTTATATTCCGCCAGAACCGATATACTCATATCACCCCTCTCCTCAGGCCACTTCACTGGCTTCCAATCAGATACCGCATTCAGTTCAAGCTTCTCCTCCTTACCTACAAATGGACTCAGTCTGCTGCCCCTCACTACCTCTCTACCCTCAGCTCCCCTTACTTTCCCGCCTGAAACCTCCGTTCACAGGACAAATCCCTCCTCTCATTACCCTTCTCCACCACCGCCAACTCCAGGCTCCGCTCATTCTGCCTCGCCTCACCCTATGCTTGGAACAACCTTCCCGAGCCCTTACGCCAAGCCCCCTCCCTGCCCATCTTCAAGTCTTTGCTTAAAGCCCACCTCTTCAATGCTGCGTTCGGCACCTAACTCTTACCGTTCAGTAAATCCAGACTGCCCCAATTTGACTGCCCCTATCGGACTGACCGTTCACTTGTCTTCTAGATTGTAAGCTCTTTGAGCAGGGACTGTCCTTCTATGTTAAATTGTACAGCGCTGCATAACCCTAGTAGCGCTTTAGAAATGTTTAGTAGTATTGGTATATTTGATGGTCGATTATGAAATTTTGGTATGATGTGGGGTTATGTAGGCTTGATAGAACTAGAAATTTGGTTTTGTCTCTATTTAATTTGAGTCTAAACGTTGTTGCCCAATGTTCCATGAGGTCCAGACCTGTTTTGAGTTTGACTAGTATTTCTGTGATACTGTTGTGAAAAGGTATGTAGAGGGTGAGATCATCTGTGTATATGAATGGATTGAAGCCCATTAATTCCAGTTTTTTGCCGAGTGGAGCCGTTATTACATTGAACAGGGTTGGGGAACCCTGTAGTACTCCACACTCAGAGATCCAGGATGCTGATAGTTGGTTAGACATCTTTACAATATAGGATCTGGTCTTTAGGAAGCTGCTGCACCACCAATTCCCATGCGATCTAGCATAGCCATTAGTGTTGTGTGGTCTACTAGGTTGAACGCACATGACATATCAAATTGTAGTACTAGTATGTTCTGACCTTGGCATATTAGGTTTCTGAACTTCATTACCAGTGTTGTTAAGACCATCTCAGTGCTATGTTGTGGTCTGAACCCCGATCAAGATTTATGAAGAACAGAAAATTGTGTCAGGTATTCCATTAGTTGCTGTACTACCAGCCCCTCCATCGCTTTGGTAAATAGAGGTATTGATACCACTGGTCTGTAGTTTGTGAGACTGCTAATCTTGCTGGTTGTGTTTTTTGGTATTGGGGTAAGTATGATATCGCCTTTTTCTGTTGGGAATTGTCCTATTGAGAACGTATATATGATGTGTTTGGTAAGGCATTTGATGAACCATTCTAGTGGGTTTTTCTTCATATAGTTGGACATTTATCTAGTAGGCAATTCATGCCTTTACTGTGCTTGTTTTGGGTGTTTTGAAGGAGGACCATTTTTGTAAGAATTCTATGATAGATGTTTGTGGTGTCGCAAGATTTGATCTTGTATATTTTTTGTTCAAAGTATTTTGCATGTTTATCTGCTATTGGTGGCGTTTTAGTTGATGCCAGTACTTCTTGGGTTTGCAGTAGGTTGTTCATGAGTTTGAATAGTTTTTTCATATTGGTCTGTTCTGGGTTCGCATATTTGCTTTGGCTTTCTTTATTCTTATGGCTTTTCTCCATATGCCTTTGTTTGAGTATGTTTTGTTTTTGGCCCACGTTCTTTCTAGTTTCCTACATACTTTTTTATGCATTGTAATTCATTGTTGAACCAGGGTTGTGATTGTTTTTTATTCCTTGTTTTCATTTTGAGTGGTGCTATTTTATTCAGTGTTTTTTTTTTTGCTTGCTTTATCCCAATTTCTCATGAATTGGATGGCATTGGGAGATAATTTGCTCTGTTCATTCCATGTTGTTGGCCAGAAGGTGTGGTTCTCCACCATCCCTCTGGTTGTAATCATATACAGTTATCTTGGTTTTCTGCTCTTGCCATTCTCCTTCCACTGTAGTGTGAAAGTGAGCTTGCTGTGGTCTGACCATAGTACCTCTTCCCATTTGTTGTTTTCTATTATGAGATTGTTGTTTACTATGAACCTGTGAGCTAGTATGTCTAATAGGTGACCTCTTGTGTGAGATGATGTGCCTTGTACTGTTGTGAATTTCCATAGGTTTAGGAAGTTTGTTAGGGCTTTGGTATTGGAGTCTTGCTGTTTTTCTAGGTGCAGATTAATATTACCTAGTAATAGGACATTTTGTTGGTTTCTGCTATAAAATCCAAGAAATCGTCTTGGGCTTTTGACCAGCTTCGTGGGGGGGGGGGGGGGGGGGGGTCTTTAAAACTGTATGATACACAGTTGCCCAGCTAGTAGTGATTTTGCATGCCAGAATTTCGATTTCTAAGGATATGTGTTTAGCGATAGGCTCCACTCCTCCTCCCTTCTTTTTGGTTCTGTTGATATGTATTATTTTGTATGTATCCCAGTGGGCATAGGTCCAACAATGCTGGGTCATCTTTGAGGTTTAACCATGTTTCTGATATGAGCAGTAGTCCAATTGTTCCGTTTCTATCCAGTCTCTAAGTAATGCTGACTTATTTACTACTGATCTCACATTTAAATATCATGTGGGTTATGGGACATATTTATCGTAGTTGATGTTTATGAGTTTGACATTCTGTAGTTGTCTGTGCTGTCTGTTTTGAGATTATGATCTTGTTGATAGTTATTCTGACTTAGTTTTTTGTTATTGGTTGTTGGCTTGATTTCTGTTTTGTTGTGAGGGCTGTATTTGATGGGAGCATCATTTACCATTGATATGTATGGGTATCTTATTCCATTGATTGGGTGCTGCAGCTGGTATGCCAATTATCCATATTATCTTTGTGTAACAGAGTACCCATGGCCTTAGGTTGGCCATTTTGGGGGTGTTTCACTTTGTAGTTGATCTCAGGTCAATGTGTTCCCATTGGAGTCGGAGTTGTTTTTTTCTTTTTTTCTCAGAGCATATGCGTTGAGTGTATGTTTACATGTGTATGTGTGTGTATTGGGGTCTTGGTGTTCTTGTTTGTGTGTATATGGGACTAGGTAGTTTGAATTTATCAACTGGGTTGCTGGTTCCCGCTGTGGGGTTGCTCCTTATGTTGGTTTCATGCACCCGCCTAAGTGTGCTGTTGTTGGTGTCAGTGCAGCATTCCATGTCCTTTCCTTGAGTTTCTGTCTCAGTTGCACTGGTGGGGCTAGGGTTCAGATCCTTCAGACCTGTACTAATCTCTCATCTAGCCTCACCCTTGCATCAGCCCTCTGGAAGCCAAGATGTCCACGTGCCTCTTCTGGTATCTCCTTGCTGGTCCCAAGTTCGGTGCTCTCTCCCAGCCATCATTCTCCACTACCTATTGGTCCAGATTCTGCTGCTGCCTCTTCTACTGCTGCCTGCAGTGGTGTTTTGTTCCTTCTAGGGGTGAGCGGCTCTTCCACCACTGCTAGGGAGTGCCAGGGAGATAACATTTCTAGATGTAATGAACAACTGCTTCTTGGAGCAGCTGGTCCAAAAAGAGGTGGAGCCATTTTGGATCTGGTCCTTGGTGACATGCAAGGCATAGTGTGAAACGTGGTAATGTTGGGTCCCCTGGGAAACAGTGATCACAACATGATAAAGTTTGAGCTACTATCTGGGATGAACCCACAAAGGAAATCTACTATAGCTGCATTTAATTTTCAAAATTATAATCATATAAAATGAGGAAAATGGTTAAAAAGAAACTAAAAGGATCAGCTGCAAAGGTTAGGATACTAAATTAGACATGGACGTTATTAAAAAATACCATCTTGGAAACCCAGTCCAGATGCATTCCACATATTTGCAAAGTTGGAAAGAAGAGAAAATATCAGCCAGCATGGTTAAAAGGTAAAGTAAAAGAGGCCATTACAGCCAAAAGATTGTCCTTCAAAGAATAGAAAAAGGACCCAAATGAAGAAAATAAGAAGCAACATAAGAACTGGCAAGTCAGATGCAAAGCATTAAAAAAGAAGGATAAAAATGAATATGAAGAGAAATTTGCTGCAGAGACTAAAACTGACAATAACAACTTTTTCAGGTACATCAGAAGCAGAAAACCTACAAGGGAAACCGTGGGACCGTTACATCATAAAGGAGCATAAAGGGGTGCTCAGGGAGGACAAGGCATTAGCGGAGAAACTGAATTAATTCTTTGCTTCAGTCTTTATGGAAGAAGATGTAAGAGATCTGCCTGTACCGGAAATAGTTTTAAAGGGTGATAATGCGGAGGAACTGAAAGAAATCTCAGTGAACCTGGAAGATGTACTGAGCCAAATTGACAAATTAGAGTAGTAAATCACCTGGACCAAATGGCATACATCCAAGGGTACTCAAAGAACTCAAGCATGAAATTGCAGATCTGCTGTTAGTAATATGTCATTAATCATCCGTAGTACCTGAAGATTCGAGGGTGGCCAACGTGATGCCAATTTTTAAAAAGGGTTCTAGGGGTGTTACAGAAAATTATAGACCAGTAAGCCTGACATCAGTGCTGGGCAAAATAGTGGAAACTATTATAAAGAATAAAATTATAGAACACTTAGACAAACATGGTTTAACGGGACAGAGTCAGCATGGGATCAGCCAAGGGTAGTCTTGTCTCACCAATTTTCTTCATTTCTTTGAAGGCGTGAATAAACTTGGATAAAGGTAAGCCGGTTGATGTAGTATATCTAGATTTTCAGAAAGGTTTTCATGAAGTTCCTCATGAGAGACTCCTGAAAAAATTAAAGTCATGGGTGTGGATTAGGAATTGGTTATTGAACAGAAACCAGACAGTAGGATTAGATGGTCATTTCTCTCACTAGAGGAGGGTGAATAGTGGAGTGCCGCATGGATCTGTATGCACCTTGAGTATTGCGTTCAGTTCTGGTTGCCGTATCTCACAAAAGATATAGCGGAATTAGAAAAGGTTCAAAGAGTGAACAAAATGATAAAGGGGATGGAACTCCTCTCATGTGAGGAAAGGCTAAAGAGGTTAGGGCTCTTCAGCTTGGAAAAGAGACAGATGAGGGGAGATATGATTGAGGTCTACAAAATCCTGAGAGGTGTAGAACGAGTAGAAGTGAATTGATTTTTTTTCTTGTTCCAAAAGTACAAAGACTAGGGGACACTCAAGAAAGTTACATGGAAATACTTTTAAAACAAATAGGAGGAAATATTTTTTCACTCAACGAAAAGTTAAGCTCTGGAACAGCGGTTAGTGTATCTGGGTTTTAAAAAGGTTTGGACAAATTCCTGGAGGAAAAGTCCATAGTCTGCTATTGAGATAGATGTGGGAAGCAACTGCTTGCCCTAGGATTTGTAGTATGGGGTGTTGCCATGATTTGAACTTCTGCCAGGTACTTGTGACCTGGCTTGGCCACTGTTTGGACAACAGGATACTGGGCTAGATGAACCATTGTTCTGAGCTAGTATGACTAGTCTTATGTTATGTTCTCTCCAAGCAGTACGCATCTCACTAGTCATGCTGTGAGCACGCTTCACTGGGTCCGCTGCCGACAGTGGTATTGTTCTTTAGTCACATGAGTATTCCATCTCCTCGGCCTGTCCCTTCACTTCTCCATGTAGCTGCTGAATACTCGGTTCAGGGTGCCTCGTTGGCCTCCCAGGAGGAGGGCTCACTCCTCCTGCTCCTGGCTGTTCCCAGTTCACTGAGGTCTTTATCAGGTTGCTTTGTGTGGCAGGCCTCCCGGGACCACTGGACGCTTGGTCCTCAGTCTAGAGGTATCTCAGCTGCGCCGGGGGGGGGGGGGGGAGGGGGGCTTTTCTCCTCAGGCTTCTGGGTGTTCTTTGTTCACTGGGGTTTCATTTACCTGTTTGGTTTGTGCAGCAGATCTTTCGGGACAATTGAGCTCTGTAGCACGTGTTTGTGCTGGGATCCTGATGTCTACTTGCTCCCAGGACCATTGAGCACTTCATCCTCGGTCCAGAAGCATCTCGTTGGCCACACGGGTGGTGGGCTCTCTCATTAGTCTCCTGGGGCTCCGTTTACCTTGTTGGTTCGTGCAGCAGACCTCCCGGGACTGTTGAGTGATGTAGAGCATGTTTGTGCTGGGATCCTGATGCCTGCTCACTCCCAGGTCTTGCTCCTCTGGCTCCTTGGTGTTATTCAATCACCGGGGCTCCATTTTCCGATCTAATTCGTGCAGCGGACCTCCCAGGGCTGTTGAGCACTGGGGTTCTGATGCTTGCAGCAGGAGATTCGAGCTGTTGCAGCAGAATATTTGGGCTTCTGACCAGCAGCTCAGAGACCTGCTTCTTTTCCCTCCGCCATCTTTGCACAGGCTCCCTCCAGCAGCTCCAAATCTTTCCCACTGCCAAGTCCTTCCCACACGGCAAAATAAAAATAAAAATGTTCTCAATTTAGAGGTATAGTCAGCAACTGAATATACATGTATAACTTGAAAGGTCTAAGTTTTAGATGTTTCAAGTTATGAGGGTTAAATGAAAAGTAATGCCTTCTTCTATAATTCATCAACAGATGGCAGCACTGATGCACTACACGTGTTCTCTTGTTCTTTGAAATCTTTTCCTGTATTTCAGTTGGTGAGAACTGTCAGTGTGAAGAGGCTTTTTTGCTATTGCTTGTGAAATGGAAGCATGCAGTGAGTATTCATCGGTGCGATTTAAGCAACATGCTGTGATAGAATTTCTGACTGTTGAAGGAGTCCCGCTAATTGAAGTTCACTGCCTCATGCAGGTTCTTTATGGTGTTGAGTGTGTTGATGTAAGTACTGTGTGTCACTGAGCCAAAAAATATAATGGTTGTGGACTGGGAAGGGCTGAAGTATGTGATCAAAAACAAAAGTAGATGACTCATGATAGCAACAGACAAGTCTCACATGAGAAAGGTTGACAAATTAAAAAAAGGACAACCCATGATAGCAATAGACAAGTCTCCCATGAGAACGATTGACAAACTCAAAAAAGGACATCAGAGGATCACTGAAAGCATTACATTGCAACCCTGAAAACTTTGAAAGAACGATAAAGTAGAGTTTGGAAGCACAAGAAGGAAATATTGCTGCAATATGACACTAGGCCTCACAGAAAAGGAAACACCACAGAGATATTTTTGAAGATGGGTCTTACCCCATTCGCCATACTACCCAGACTCAGCAGCATGTAATTTCCATCTTTTTCCAAAATTGAAGGAATACCTTCCTGGGCATCTGTTCAACTTAGCAAGTTTTAAATTATTGAAAAACTCAAAAATACTAAGATGGAGTCAGCAGCAGCAAGAGGGGTGCTATCCAGTCTTTTGCATTGAATGTCACATGTATGATTATCTCCCAGTTGGTGAGCGCTTATATGTGTGTGCCCGATGCAAAGAGCTTCTAGCTCTCAGAGAACGTGTCCGTTCTCTTGAGACTAGAGTAGCAGACTTGATGGAGCTGAAGGAGATAGAGTGGTACATAGAGGAGACCTACAGGGATGTTGTAGAGAAGTCCCACCTCCAGTCTGGTAGCCCCTGTGCTACCTTGGAGGAGGGAGGTCTCCTAGAAAGAGAGCATCACCCTGGTGAAGTAGGAAGTACTCCTGTAGCCAGGAACTGCCCACCAGGGGATGTACTATCCTCTCGCACTGAGGATATGTCTCCAAGTGCTGCCCGGGAGGGAGGGATTAGGACAGCTGTTGTAGCTGGTGATTCGATCATTAGGCATGGGTGGCTGGTGGACATGAGGATCACCTGGTAACTTGCCTGCCTGGGGCGAAGCTGGCGGACCTCATGCGTCACCTAGATAGGATTTTAGATAGCGCTGGGGAGGAGCTGGCTGTCTTGGTACATGTGGGTACCAATGACATAGGAGAGAGGTTCTGGAAGCCAAATTTAGGCACTTAGATAGAAAGCTCAAATCCAGAACCCCTAGGCTTGCATCTTCTAAAGTGCTATCTGTTCCACGCGCAAGAGCCCAAGAGACAAGCAGAACTCCGTGGAGTCTCAATGCGTGGATGAGACGATGGTGCAGGGAGGAGGGTTCTAGATTTGTTTGGAACTGGGCAACATTCTGGGGAAGGGGGGAACCTATTCCAAAAGGATGTGCTCCACCTTAACCAGGGTGGGACCAGGTTGCTGGCATCGGCATTTAAAAAGGAGATAGAGCAGCTTTTAAACTAGAAACAGGGGGAAGGCCGACAGTCGCTCAAAAGCGCATGGTTAGGGATAAGGTATCTTTCAAAGATATCACCAAAACAGGGAAGATAGGGTATCCTGATAGTGAGGTTGCAAAAGAGACCATAGTAGATCAGGTGTCCTTAAATAAAAATAAAAATCAGGCAAAAGATTGCAAATTAATACTGTCAAGTACTGAGCATGATGTAAATAGGAACAACAAACATAGTTTGAAATGTCTATATGCGAATGCCAGGAGCCTAAGAAATAAGATGGAAGAGTTAGAATATATTGCACTAAATGAAAAATGAGATATAATAGGCATCTCTGAGACCTGGTAGAAGGAGGATAACCAGTGGGACACTGTCATACCGGGGTACAAATTATATCGTTGTGATAGGGTGCATCGAATTGGTGGAGGGATAGCATTGTATATTAAGGAGAACCTTGAATCAAATAGATTGAAAATTCTGCAGGAAACAAGACACATCTTGGAATCACTATGGATTGAAATTCCATGTGTAAAGGGGAAAAGGATAGTGATAGGAGTGTACTACCGTCCGCCTGCCCAGGATGAACAGACGGATGTAGAAAGGAAATTAGGGAAGCAAACAAACTGGGCAACACAATAATAATGGGTGATTACCCCGATATTGACTGGGTAAATATAACATCAGGGCCAGCTAAGGAGGCAAAAATTCCTTGACGAAATCAAGGACTGCTTTATGAAGCAGCTGGTACAAGAGCTGACGAGAAAAGGAAAAATTCTAGACCTAGTCCTTAGTGGAGCACATGATCTGGTGCGGGAGATAATGGTGCTGGGTCCGCTTGATAACAGTGATCGGATTTGATATTAGCTCTGAAGTAAGAATACATAGGAAATCAAACACGTTAGCGTATAACTTTAAAAAAGGAGACTACGAAAAAATGAGAAGAATGGTGAAAAAAAAACTTAGAGGAGCGGCTGCGAGGGTCAAAAATTTACATTAGGCGTGGATGCTGTTCAAAAACACCATCCTGGAAGCCCAGGCCAAATATATTCCGCATATTAAAAAAGAACAAATTTACAGAGCATATTCAAAAGCATGGATTCATGAGACAAAGCCAACACCGATTTAGTGAAGGAAAATCTAGTACACTTCTTTGAAGAGGTGAACAAACATGTGGATAAAGGTGAGCCGGTTGATATTGTGTATCTGGATTTTCAGAAGTCGTTTGACAAAGTACCTCATGAAAGACTCCAGAGGAAATTGGAGAGTCATGGGATAGGAGGTAGTGTTCTATTGTGGATTAAAAACCGGTTAAAAGATAGAAACCAGAAAGTAGGGGTAAATGGTCAGTATTCTCAATGGAGAAGGGTAGTTGTTAGTGGGGTTCCCTGGGACCACTGCTTTTTAACATATTTGTAAATGACGTAAAGATGGGAGTAACCAGTAAAGTAATTAAATTTGCTGACTATACAAAGTTATTCAAAGTCGTTAAATCATGGGGGATTGTGAAAAAATTACAAGAGGACCTTATGAGACTGGGAGACTGGGCATCTAAATGGCAGATGAGGTTTAATGTGAGCAAGTGCAAAGTGATGATGAAACAAAAAAGTGAGGAGAATGGATGAGGATACCAACTGTTTTATATTTATTCACTTAAAAAATTATATGTACATAACAGCGACCCGACACGGCCGTGTTTCGGCACAATGGCCTGCTTCAGGGGTCTTTATAACCTAAATTAAACAATAAAATATATTTAAAAATATATATTGATTTAACAAATATTTAATAAGCATAAATATAATAGACTAACATTATCTAAAATGATAGCATGGATTGTACAAACTTGTGAATTATCTTTGACTCGTTCAAATAATAACATGATTAAATATATATAAAGTTAAAAAAGTTATAATGAATTGTGCAATATTATTATAAAAAATATTGTCATGAGACTTGTGTTATAAAACCACATAATTAATATTTTTGACAATACATGATTGCATGAAATATTTCTAATTGATCAAATAAACATAAAATTACAATTGAAATTGTATAATTAAACATTATATGTTTTAATTAATGCTTAAATTGTGTCTAATTGTACAAATGAGCAATATATGAGTGTAAATAAAAATGAACAATGTATAAGTGTGAATAAAAAATTAAACAATGTATGAGTGTGAATAAAAAATTCATTTAATTGAAAATGATGTGCTTCCAAAATAAATTTTTATTGCTAAATTGTGTCATGAATATAGTAAAATATTTTAAAATGAGTAAATAGATTGTAGGATACCTTGAATGATGTAGTTTAGAATATATGTTCCAAGGGAAATAACAGGAAACAAATCTCTCTGGTCTAAATGTATAAGAAAAATAGATGAAATGGTGAAAACATGATGAAAAAATGATGAATAGATGATAATAAAGCAAATGAGTAACTGAGAACAAGTATCTCTGGTGTGTGTATGTCTTAAGGATGAATAAAATAATATGAAAAAAATAAATAAAAAATAAAAAAATGAAAGATAAGAAGATATATATTTTTTTATTATAGTCACAAACATCTTAAAGGACTGTAATATGGAACAATACTTATATGTAGCGGAGAATGAACCTAATTAAGCTAAACTTAAAATTGGGAAATCTCAAATAAACAGTAATTGATGTGGTTTATGATGGGATCTAAATATACTAAGATGTCTGTGTATTAATTGAAATTTCTATTATTCATTAATTGATTTTATTTTCATTTTTAAATTTATATTTTTAAATCGACCATATAAAGAACTTACCTCCTCTCTTCAAAATAATATATATAAGATATATATATATTTTTAAAAACGAGCATCTAAATACTGCAAAAAAGATGGAAAGAGTAAATGATTAAAAAATGAAAAGGGGAAGAAGCTGATAATGAAATAAAATTGATGAAATAAAATAAAAAGAAAACGTAAATATGGTAATTGAATTGAAAAAAACTTTGGTAAAATAATTCAAAAGCATAATTGAATATGTATTAAATTATCTATTGTGGTATTTATTAATGGTATATATATATATATATGTGCATTGAAAACGCTAGAATAATATCATAACGTGATTTAATCTCTACTATTGTATCGTTTTTGTATTTACAAACATTACACACCAAATTGTATTTCAGCTAATTACCTTACGTCTGCTAACCAAAGATTCAGAATATATGAGTTAAGTTGGGCTTTACTGGAAAAAATTATTTTTATTAACATTTGTTAAGTAAGTTCTGTGATATAGTTGTATGAATTCTATGTCTTTAAAAGTTACAAATGTTCTGATATGGCAATGAGTTGTTACCTATTTTAAAAGAGTTGTATATATGGCAGTTTAGTCTCTAAAGATGCCTCAACAATTCCTAGTCTTAATGCTTACCTCCTCTCCTAAGAGTTATCTACAAATTGTGAAAATGCTGAAAAATGGCGGTGGTTACAGCGTTTCTTTAAATGGATAAACTGAAAGAAATGACGTTTTTCAAAAATTAGGAGGGAAAAGGTTAACGTGTGTTTCAATTACAATCAATTAATGAATTGAAAAGTGTGTTCCAGCTGAGAATTGCTTAATTTCATTTATTTTAATGGCTATATAATTAGAGTGTTGAACAAAAACGATTATGTATAAGGAAGAAGAACGTGGGATCATTGTGATGTTGTTAATAAGCTTAATGAAAATGTATTAGAAACTAATTTAGAGTATTAACTTGATCAAATTGTGAAATGAGTAATAATGAGTTTCATAAGCAAATGGTTTCAAGTCATTTGAGATAACAACGTTATAAGTAAAGGACAGAATTATGATATATTTGAATAATTAGAGAATGCAATTTAAATTGAAAAAAATGAGAGGAATGATTATAACATTTGGCATGGAAATAATTTGAATATATGAAAATGAATTAAAATCACCTATTAAAACAATTCATTTTCATTTATTTTCATATATTCAAATTATTACTCATTTCACAATTTGATCAAGTTAATACTCTAAATTAGTTTCTAATACATTTTCATTAAGCTTATTAACAACATCACAATGATCCCTCGTTCCTCTTCCTTATACATAACCGTTCTTGTTCAGCATTCTATTTATACAGCTACCAAATAATGAGATTAAGCAATTCTCAGCTGGATCACACTTTTCAATTCATGAATTGATTGTAATTGAAACACACGTTAACCTTTTCCCTCCTATTTTTTGAAAAACGTCATTTCCTTTAGTTTACCTATTTAAAGCAACGCTGTAACCATTGCCATTTTTCAGCATTTTCACAATTTGCCGATAACTCTTAGGAGAGGAGGTAAGCATCAAGACTTGGAATTGTTCAGGCATTTTTAGAGATCAAACTGCCACACATATATTTCTTTTAAAATAGGTAACAATTCTTTGCAGTTATTTTTATCTCAAATTTTAAATTATTTTTACATCATTCATAAATTAAATACACTCATTGGCCAAGGCACGTAATTTATTTTATTTGGTTATAGATTTCAATGCATATTAACTTTATTTCCATAATATCAATCCAAGTTAGTAGTCTTTTTATAAATTCTTATCTTTATTCATAAGATTTATGTAGGTCATTCATCATAATTTTATTTTAATTATGGATATAACTTTTATTTTGACATTTGTCATATCACTTTCATACAAAATATATCCTATTTACTTACTTTCAGTTTCATTCTTTTTAAGTTTACATTTATAGCCAAATAAATTCGTTTAACTACACGTCATAAAACAAAACAAATCATTCTTTATTTAATCAGTTTACATATAATATATATATTTATTATATGCAAGGTAGATAAGCTCATTTTTAAGTTCTTTAGTATATATAAATCAATTTTATTTATTGATTGAAACTATTTATTTTCATATATTCAAATTACATCCATGGAAAATGTTATAATCATTCCTTTTAATTTTTTCAATTTAAATCGCATTTTCTAATTATTTAAATATATTATAATCCTGTTCTTTATTTATAACGTTGTTATCTTAAATGACTTGACACCATCTGTTTATGGAACTCATTATTATTTATTTCACAATTTGACCAAGTTAATACTCTAAATTAGTTTCTAACACATTTTCATTTAGTCTATTAACAACATTATAATGTTCCCACGTTCTTCTTCCTTATACATAATCGTTTTTGTTCAACACTCTAATTATATAGCCATTAAAATAAATGAAATTAAGCAATTCTCAGCTGGAACACACTTTTCAATTCATTAATTGATTGTAATTGAAACACACGTTAACCTTTTCCCTCCTAATTTTTGAAAAACGTCATTTCTTTCAGTTTATCCATTTAAAGAAACGCTGTAACCACCGCCATTTTCAGCATTTTCACAATTTGTAGATAACTCTTAGGAGAGGAGGTAAGCATTAAGACTAGGAATTGTTGAGGCATCTTTAGAGACTAAACTGCCATATATACAACTCTTTTAAAATAGGTAACAACTCATTGCCATATCAGAACATTTGTAACTTTTGAGACATAGAATTCATACAACTATATCACAGAACTTACTTAACAAATGTTAATAAAAATAATTTTTTCCAGTAAAGCCAACTTAACTCATATATTCTGAATCTTTGGTTAGGAGACGTAAGGTAATTAGCTGAAATACAATTTGGTGTGTAATGTTTGTAAATACAAAAACGATACAATAGTAGAGATTAAATCACGTTATGATATTATTCTAGCGTTTTCAATGCACATATATATATATATATACCATTAATAAATACCACAATAGATAATTTAATACATATTCAATTATGCTTTTGAATTATTTTACCAAAGTTTTTTTCAATTCAATTACCATATTTACGTTTTCTTTTTATTTTATTTCATCAATTTTATTTCATTATCAGCTTCTTCCCCTTTTCATTTTTTAATCATTTACTCTTTCCATCTTTTCTGCAGTATTTAGATGCTCGTTTTTAAAAAAATATATATATCTTATATATATTATTTTGAAGAGAGGAGGTAAGTTCTTTATATGGTCGATTTAAAAATATAAATTTAAAAATGAAAATAAAATCAATTAATGAATAATAGAAATTTCAATTAATACACAGACATCTTAGTATATTTAGATCCCATCATAAACCACATCAATTACTGTTTATTTGAGATTTCCCAATTTTAAGTTTAGCTTAATTAGGTTCATTCTCCGCTACATATAAGTATTGTTCCATATTACAGTCCTTTAAGATGTTTGTGACTATAATAAAAAAATATATATCTTCTTATCTTTCATTTTTTTATTTTTTATTTATTTTTTTCATATTATTTTATTCATCCTTAAGACATACACACACCAGAGATACTTGTTCTCAGTTACTCATTTGCTTTATTATCATCTATTCATCATTTTTTCATCATGTTTCACCATTTCATCTATTTTTCTTATACATTTAGACCAGAGAGATTTGTTTCCTGTTATTTCCCTTGGAACATATATTCTAAACTACATCATTCAAGGTATCCTACAATCTATTTACTCATTTTAAAAATATTTTACTATAGTCATGACACAATTAGCAATAAAAATTTATTTTGGAAGCACATCATTTTCAATTAAATGAATTTTTATTCACACTCATACATTGTTTAATTTTTTATTCACACTTATACATTGTTCATTTTTATTTACACTCATATATTGCTCATTTGTACAATTAGACACAATTTAAGCATTAATTAAAACATATAATGTTTAATTATACAATTTCAATTGTAATTTTATGTTTATTTGATCAATTAGAAATATTTCATGCAATCATGTATTGTCAAAAATATTAATTGTGTGGTTTTATAACACAAGTCTCATGACAATATTTTTTATAATAATATTGCACAATTCATTATAACTTTTTTAACTTTATATATATTTAATCATGTTATTATTTGAACGAGTCAAAGATAATTCACAAGTTTGTACAATCCATGCTATCATTTTAGATAATGTTAGTCTATTATATTTATGCTTATTAAATATTTGTTAAATCAGTATATATTTTTTAATATATTTTATTGTTTAATTTAGGTTATAAAGACCCTGAAGCAGGCCATTGTGCTGAAACACGGCCGTGTCGGGTCGCTGTTATGTACATATAATTTTTTAAGTGAATAAATATAAAACAGTTGGTATCCTCATCCATTCTCCTCACTTTTTTGTTTCATCTTCACGGTGTCGTGAGGATTTTTTACCTCCTTTTTTGCCTTCGCAAGTGCAAAGTGATGCATGTGGGAAAGAGGAACCCAAATTATAGCTACGTCATGCAAGGTTCTACGTTGGGAGTCACAGACCAAGAAAGGATGTCGTCGTTGATGATACATTGAAACCTTCTGCTCAGTGTGCTGCTGCAGCTAAGAAAGCAAATAGAATGTTAGATATTATTAGGAAAGGAATGGAAAACAAAAATGAGGACGTTATAATGCCCTTGGTGTGACCGCACCTCGAATATTGTGTTCAATTCTGGTGGCCGTATCTCAAAAAAGATATAGTGGAATTAGAAAAGGTTCAGAGAAGGGCGACGAAAATGATAAAGGGGATAGGACGACTTCCTTATGAGGAAAGGCTAACGCGGCTAGGGCTCTTCAACTTGGAGAAAAGGCGGCTGAGAGGAGATTTGATAGAGGTCTATAAAATAATGAGTGGAGTGGAACGGGTAGACGTGAAGCATCTGTTTACGCTTTCCAAAAATACTAGGACTAGGGGGCATGCGATGAAGCTACAAAGTAGTAAATTTAAAACGAATCAGAGAAAATATTTCTTCACTCAACGTGTAATTAAAATCTGGAATTCGTAGCCAGAGAATGTGGTAAAGGCGGTTAGCTTAACAGAGTTTTAAAAAGGTCTGGATGGTTTCCTAAAGGAAAAGTCCATAGACCATTATTAAATTGGACTTGGGAAAATCCACTATTTCTGGGATAAGATTTTATACTTTTTTGGGATGTTGCCAGGTATTTGTGACCTGGATTGGCCACTGTTGGAAACAGGATGCTGGGCTTGATGGCAATACTTAATGTACTTATTCTAGCTATGTTCTGTATGCTACAGTAGGTAGAAAAGGAAGAAGTCATAAGTACATAAGTATTGCCAAACTGGGATAGACCAAAGGTCCATCAAGCCCAGCATCCTGTTTCCAACAGTGGCCAATCCAGGTCACAAATACCTGGCAACATCCCAAAAAAGTACGAAACATTTTATACTGCTTATCCCAGAAATAGTGGATTTTCCCCAAGTCAAATTTATTAAGATTTTCATGAGGTACTTTGTGAAACGCCTTCTGAAAATCCAGATACACAATATCAACCAGTTCACCTTTATCCACGTTTGCTCACCCCTTCAAAGAAATATAATAGATTGGTGAGGCAAGATTTCCCTTCACTAAATCCATGTTGACTTTGTCTCATTAATCCATGCTTTTGAATATGTTCTGTAATTTTGTTCTTTATAATAGTCTCTACCGTTTTGCCCGGCACCGATGTCAGAGTCATCGGTCTATAATTTCCTGAATCTCCTCTGGAACCTTATTTAAAAATCAGTGTTACATTGGCCACCCTCCAATCTTCCGATACCACACCCAATTTTAAGGAGAAATTACATATCCTATATAATAATTTGCACCTCCAGCATTCTACGTCTAGATGCCTGGGTTCGTAACATCCATTCCCACTCATTGTCCCGCCCTCGCGTCAAAACGTAATGACGTCAGAGGGTGAAACAATGAGGGGGAAGGGAACGCTGGAGGCGAGATGATGTCAGGAGTAGAGAATCGCGGGACATTGAGGGGAGGGAGGAAGGAAGGGGAGGGGAGGGCAGGGCAGAGGAGAATTGATGGACATGGATGGAATGGGATGACAGTCATAGGCGCCCCATATAAGAGGCTTGGGGAGAGCCCAACTGTGACCCAGCTGCTGCCCCCCCAAATGCAGGGCTGCCTGGCGCAGCAGCGCTGCAGCCAGGCAGCTCTCGGACAGTCCCTTTGCTCCTTCCCACCCTCAGCTCACCGATCGACAGCCCTCCTCTCCGTCCCTCCCCCCCTTGCGCGTGTTTAACCCTTATACTTTCAGGTGCAGCGACGGCAGTGAAGAGGACAACACAGCGGACTCGCCTCCAGCTTTCCCCTTCCCTCACACAGTGTCCCGCCTTCTACGATGATGCATTTCCTGTTTCCATGAGGGCAGGACACTGTGTGAGAGAAGGGAGACCGTTGCTGTGCGCGGGGGGAGGGAAGGAACGGAGTGGAGGGAGCTGAGGGAGGGCAGGGAGAATCGCTGGACATGGATGGGAGGGCAGGGGGAGAGGGGGAGAGAAGATATGGCTGGAATTGGAGAGGAGGGCAGGGGAGAAGAGATCGCTGGACAGGAGAGAATGGGAGGGCAGGGGGAGAGAAGAGAAAGCTGGACATAGATGGATGGAGGGGGCAGGAGAGACAGCAAATTTGCTGGATATGGATGGATGGAGAGGGCAGGGGAGAATGGAAAGTTGCTGGACATGGATGGATGGAGGAGAGGGCAGGGGAGAATGGAGAGTTTCTGGACATGGATGGAGGGGAGGGCAGGGCAGGGGAGAGAGGAGAATTGCTGAACATGGATGGATGAATGGAGATGGCAGGGGAGAGAGGAAATTTGCTGGATATGGATGGAGGAGAGGGCAGGGGAGAATGGAGAGTTACGGATGGATGGAGGGGAGGGAAATCAGGAAGGAGATAGAAACATAGAAACATGACAGCAGATAAAGGCCATATGACCCATCCAGTCTGCCCATCCTTTGTAACCCCTAATTCTTTCTGTTCCTAAGCGATCCCACATGCTTATCCCATGCCTTTTTAAATTCTGGAACAGTCCTAGACTCCACCACCTCCACCGGGAGGCCATTCCACGCCTCCACCACCATTTCTGTGAAATAATACTTCCTTAGGTTACTCCTAAGCCTATTCCCTAACTTTGTCATATGCCCCCTCATTCCAGAGCGCTCCTTCATTTGCAAAAGGCTATCTTCCTGTACAAAAATGCCCTTGAGATATTTAAACATTTCTATCATGTCTCCTCTCTCCCTCCCCTCTTCCAGCGTATACATGTTGAGGTTCATAAGCCTGTCTCTATAATTTTTGAATTCAAGACCGCTTACTAATTTCGTAGCCACCCTCTGGACCGACTCCATCCTGTTTATATCTTTCTGTAGGTGCGGTCTCCAGAACTGCACGCAGTACTCCATATGAGGCCTCACCAGAGACTTATACTACGGCACTATCACCTCCTTTTTCCTGCTGGTCATGCTTCTCTTTATGCACCCAAGCATCCTTCTGGCTTTGGCCGTCGCTTTTTCTACCTGTTTGAAAGCTTTAAGGTTGTCAGACACAATCACCCTCAAGTCCCACTCTTCCTTCGCACACTGATGGAGGGGAGAGAAGAGAGGAGAAATGCTGGACATGGATGGAGTCTGCGTACTCTTTATCTTTTAAAAAATACTATAAATAAAAATCACAGAAAAAGAAAGATTAAAACAAAAAAAACATAGATAAAACAATCCGTATCTCATATCCCTAGAGCATATTACTCATTATACACCCTTCCCAATTATTACTTATCATGACAGAACATTTCTCCTAACGGTTCCCTTAAAAACATAATCGCCATTACATGATAGCCTTACTAGCACCCGTTTCATTTGTGTGAGAAACAGGCCTTTTTTACTCTGGAAGTTCATTTTTGAGTTCTAGCTGTACTCTGGGATGAATACGATCTGGTCCAGGAGATTTGCTGCTCTTCAATTTGTAGAACTGCCCAATGGAGCAGGTTTATAGAGAATTCATTGTTTCTCCGACTCGTCAGCTTCGAATACCATTTCTGGCACCAGTATCTCTCCCAAATCTTCCTCGGTGAAGACCGAAGCAAAGAATTCATTTAATCTCTCCACTACGGCTTTGTCTTCCCTGATCGGCTTTTACCCCTCGGTCATCTAGCGGTCCAACCAATTCTTTTACCAGCTTCCTGCTTTTAATATACCTAAAAAAAATTTTACTATGTGTTTTTGCCTCCAACGCAATCTTTTTTTTGAAGTCCCTCTTAGCCTTCCTTATCAGCACTTTGCATTTGACTTGTCATTCCTTATGCTATTTCTTATTATTTTCAGTCGGTTCCTTCTTCCATTTTCTGAAGGATTTTCTTTTAGCTCTAATAGCTTCCTTCACCTCACTTTTTAACCATGCCAGCTGTCGTTTGGTCTTCTGCCTTCCTTTTTTTAATACGCGGAATATATTTGGCCTGTGCTTCCAGGTTGGTGTTTTTGAACAGCATCCATGCCTGATGTAAATTTTTGACCCTCGCAGCCGCTCCCCTAAGTTTTTTTTTTCACCATTCTTCTCATTTTATCATAGTCTCTGTTTTGAAAGTTAAACACTAATGTATTTGATTTCCTTTGTATACTTACTTAAAAGCTAATATCAAATCCAATGATATTATGATCACTGTTATCAAGCAGCCCCAGCACCATTACCTCCCACACCAGATCATGCGCTCCACTAAGGACTAGGTCTAGAATTTTTCCTCCTCTCGTCAGCTCATGTACCAGCTGCTCCATAAAGCAGTCCTTGATTTTGTCAAGGAATTTTATCTCCCTAGCATGCCCTGATATTACATTTACCCAGTCAATATCGGGGTAATTGAAATCACCCATTATTATTGTGTTGCCCAGTTTGTTTGCTTCCCTAATTTCCTTTCTACATCTGTCTGTTCATCCTGGGCAGGCGGACGGTAGTACACTCCTATCATTATCCTTTTCCCTTTTACACATGGAATTTCAATCCATAGGGATTCCAAGATCTGATCTGTTTTGTTTCCTGCAGAATTTTCAATCTATTTGATTCAAGGCTCTCCTTAATATACAATGCTACCCCTCCACCAATTCGATCCACCCTATCACTACGATATAATTTGTATCCTGGTATGACAGTGTCCCACTGGTTATCCTCCTTCCACCAGGTCTCAGAGATGCCTATTATATCTCATTTTTCATTTAGTGCAATATATTCTAACTCTCCCATTTTATTTCTTAGGCTCCTGGCATCCGCATATAGACATTTCAAACTGTTTGTTGTTTCTATTTGCATCATGCTCAGTATTTGACAGTATTGATTTGCAACCTTTTGTCTGATTTTTATTTTTATTCACGGACACCTGAAGTACTATGGTCTTTTTTGCAACCCCACTATCAGGATACCCTATCTTCCCTGTTTTGGTGATATCTTTGAAAGATACCTTATCCCAAACCATGTGCTTTTGAGCGACTGTCGGCCTTCCCCCAGTCTCTAGTTTAAAAGCTGCTCTATCTCCTTTTTAACTGCTGATGCCAGCAACCTGGTCCCACCCTGGTTAATGTGGAATCCATTCTTTCGGAATAGGCTCCCCTTCCCCAGAATGTTGCCCAGTTCCTAACAAATCTAAAACCCTCCTCCATGCACCATCGTCTCATCCATGCATTGAGACTCCGGAGATCTGCCTGTCTCTTGGGTCCTGTGCGTGGAACAGGTAGCACTTCAGAAAATGCTACCCTAGAGGTTCTGGATTTGAACTTTCTACCTAAGAGCCTAAATTTGGCTTCCAGAAACTCTCTCTCACATTTTCCTATGTCATGTACCAAGACAGCCGGCTCCTCCCCAGCACTATCTAAAATCCTATCTAGCTGACACGTGAGGTCCGCCACCTTCGCACCAGGCAGGCAAGTCACCAGGCGATCCTCACATCCACCAGCCACCCAGCTATCTATATGCCTATTTGATCAAATCACCAACTACAACAGCTGTCCTAACCCTTCCCTCCCGGGCAGCACTTGGAGACATATCCTCGGTGCGAGAGCATAGTACATCCCTTGGTGAGTAGGTCCTGGCTACAGGAGTACTTCCTACTTCACCAGGGTGATGCTCTCCTTCTTGGAGACCTCCCTCCTTCAAGGTAGCACAGGGGCTACAAGACTGGAGGTGGGACTTCTCTACAGCATCCCTGTAGGTCTCCTCTATGTATTTTTTTTTTTTTATTTACATTTGTACCCTGCGCTTTCCCACTCATGGCAGGCTCAATGCGGCTTACATGGGGCAATGGAGGGTTAAGTGACTTGCCCAGAGTCACAAGGAGCTGCCTGTGCCTGAAGTGGGAATTGAACTCAGTTCCTCAGTTCCCCAGGACCAAAGTCCACCACCCTAACCACTAGGCCACTCCTCCACTCTGTCTCCCTCAGCTCCACCAAGTCTGCTACTCTAGCCTCAAGGGAACGGAGATGTTCTCTGAGAGCGAGGAGCTCTTTGCATCGGGCACACACATATAACCACTCACCAACTGGGAGATAATCATACATTTGACACTCTATGCAAAAGACTGGATAGCATCCCTCTTGCTGCTGGACTTCTGACTCCATCTTAGTATTTTTGAGTTCTTCAATAATTTAAAACTTGCTAAATTACTAAGGATATTAGCCTAACATAAAAATGTCTTTTAGTTTATATGGTATGTTGTGTGATTTATTTAGTGTTTCCTTCTTAGATGGTAATGAAATGTATTTAAAATTCTGTAAGAGCACTCCTTGCTTCTTATCCTAATTACAATAACTGACTATAAATGAAGAGTTGTCCTAGGGGTGGGTGGGAAGACTAAACTAGATCCTTCAGTGCCTACTAGAGGCTATCTGTTAATGCTGTGGTACAAAGCTCAAGTTTTAAAACTAAGGGGAAAATTTGCTTTTTTTATACTTTTATTCTGCCTATCACTAACCTACAATTCCTCCTTTAAACCCCAATCTTTAAGTTCCCAAAGCACAAAGCAAAATAGTGTTCACTTACCAGAGAAATGTCTTCTTCTCTCAGAGCTTCTCAGAAATATAGTTCAGTGGGACCTTTCCTCCTTATATAGGTTTGAATCTAAAACAGGCTCTTTGAAGCTAACTCAGCAACCTATGCAAATATTCTACTTCCCCACACCTTAATTAACACTTAATTGAGGTCACTGGACGTGCTACCTCAGAGAAATGTCCTCTTCTCTCAGAACTTCTCAGAAAGAAAGTTCATAAGTAATGCCATACTGGGAAAAGACCAAGGGTCCATCGAGCCCAGCATCCTGTCCACGACAGCGGCCAATCCAGGCCAAGGACACCTGGCAAGCTTCCCAAACGTACAAACATTCTATACATGTTATTCCTGGAATTGTGGATTTTTCCAAGTCCGTTTAGTAGTGGTTTATGGACTTGTCCTTTAGGAAACCGTCCAACCCCTTTTTAAACTCTGCTAAGCTAACCGCCTTCACCACTTTCTCCGGCAACGAATTCCAGAGTTTAATTACACGTTGGGTGAAGAAAACGTTTCTCCGATTTGTTTTAAATTTACTACACTGTAGTTTCATCGCATGCCCCCTAGTCCTAGTATTTTTGGAAAGCGTGAACAGACGCTTCACATCCACCTGTTCCACTCCACTCATTATTTTATATACCTCTATCATGTCTCCCCTCAGCCGTCTCTTCTCCAAGCTGAAAAGCCCTAGCCTCCTTAGTCTTTCTTCATAGGGAAGTCGTCCCATCCCCGCTATCATTTTAGTCGCCCTTCGCTGCACCTTTTCCAATTCTGCTATATCTTTCTTGAGATGCGGCAACCAGAATTGAACACAATACTCAAGGTGCGGTCGCACTATGGAGCGATATAACGGCATTATAACATCCTCACACCTGTTTTCCATACCTTTCCTAATAATACCCAACATTCTATTCGCTTTCCTAGCCGCAGCAGCACACTGAGCAGAAGGTTTCAGTGTATTATCGATGACGACACCCAGATCCCTTTCTTGGTCCGTAACTCCTAACATGGAACCTTGCATGACTTAGCTATAATTCGGGTTCTTTTTTCCCATATGCATCACCTTGCACTTGCTCACATTAAATGTCATCTGCCATTTAGCCGCCCAGTCTCCCAGTCTCGTAAGGTCCTTCTGTAATTTTTCACAATCCTGTCGCAAGTTAACGACTTTGAATAACTTTGTGTCATCAGCAAATTTAATTACCTCGCTAGTTACTCCCATCTCTAAATCATTTATAAATATATTAAAAAGCAGCGGTCCTAGCACAGACCCCTGAGGAACCCCATTAACTACCCTTCTCCATTGTGAATACTGTTTTTAATAATAGCCTCTACCATTTTCCCCGGCACTGACGTCAGACTCACCGGTCTATAATTTCCCGGATCTCCCCTGGAGCCTTTTTTAAAAATCAGCGTTACATTGGCCACCCTCCAATCTTCCGGTACCACGCTCGATTTTAAGGACAAGTTGCATATCACTAGTAGTAGGTCCACAAGCTTATTTTTCAGTTCTATCAGTATTCTAGGATGAATACCATCCGGTCCCGGAGATTTGCTACACTTCAGTTTGCTGAGCTGCCCCATTATGTCCTCCAGGTTTACCGTGAAGTCAGTAAGTTTCTCCGACTCGTCCGCTTGTAAAACCATTTCCGACACCGGTAAACCACCCAAATCTTCCTCGGTGAAGACCGAAGCAAAGAATTCATTCAGTCTTCCTAAACGCTAACGTATTTGACTTTCTGTGTACAGTTACTTCAAGGTCGATATCAAAACTGATCATATTATGATCACTGTTATCAAGCGGCCCCAGTACCATAACGTCCCTCACCAGATCATGTGCTCCACTAAGGACCAAGTCTAGAATTTTTCCTTCTCTCGTCGGCTCCTGCACCAGCTGCTCCATAAAGCTGTCCTTGATTTCATCAAGGAATTGTGCTTCTGTAGCGTGTCCCAATGTTACATTTACCCAGTCTATATTTGGGACCTTTCCTCCTTATATAGTTTTGAATCTAAGGGGCCTTTTTAAAACAGGCTCTTTGAAGCTAACTCAGCAACCTATGCAAATATTCTACTTCCCCACACCATAAAACACCTAATTGAGGTCACTGGACATGCTACCTCAGAAATTTCCTTGTGGTGTTGGCCTGTGGGCAGGCATCCTGACTGATAGTCAGTACTGGGGCGAGAGAGCAACAGAGCACTCAACAGCTTCAGTGACAGCAGTCGCGGTGCGGCACTAGAGGGGCTGGAGAAGACATTATTGGGCCTTCACTGTGCTCACTCAACCTTTAGTTGAGACCTCAAGGCCTCAGCACTCTTCTGTGGTCCCAAACAGGCACAGGACCCAGCCAGCACACAGAGCACAGCACAGTCTGCAGTGTTGTCTGAGATACCTGCCACCAAGTGTACACAAATTTTGAAAGCTCAGGCCCAGCTGCTCAGGTAAAATATATATTTTAAATGTACAGTGTAATGCTGCTGGTGGGCTTCTTGGTGGGTGTGGGCTCTTCATTGCCTAGAGGAAAAAAAGGTATACTTAATGATTAAATATACCTTTTTCCCCCTTAGGCAGTGAAGAGCCCCCAAAGAACAGAAAATTACTGCCTTGTAGAATGTTTCCTCTTGTAGCTTTCCATAGGAAAAATGTATTCAAATTCTGGTAGCACCTCAATAATAGCAATACAAAATCCCTTCACCTCCAGGTACTTTGTGAATAAACAGTAAATCCTGCAAAAAGCTTCTTAGAGCCTTTGTTGCAAACCTTAACACCAATTCTGAATTCAAATACCAGTAACAGTACCTTTAAAAAGGCTGCAGTGAATATACACAACAGTAATACTCCTAGATCCCCCACACAAACTATGTCAGCAAAATCTCTCACCTGCTCGTTCACATGCAGAACATAGATCAACCCTCATCAATTACAGAATTAAGGAGCAAAAAATCAGAAATTGTTCTCTAGCCCGGAATCACCCTTCCCTACCCCCCTATCCATCTCTGTAGCCCAGCATCAGCCTTTCCTTTCCCCCATCCAGCCCTTCCTTTCTCTACTCCCCTCCATCCCCATAACCCTGCATCAGCCCTTCCCTTCTTTACTCTACCCCACTCCATTCCCGTAGCCCAGCATCAGCCCCACCATCCATCCATAGCTAGGCATCTGCCCCCCAGCCCCCCACCCCTCCCTGTAGCCTAGCTTATTCTGGCTTCCCCAACACCCAACCCAAAGCACACCAGCATTAAATACAAAATCTTGTTTTTTTAATGTCCTGGGCACTGCAGAGCTCACCCCTCACCCAGAAACCTGCCCATATTAAATATAAAGCTTTTTAATATTATTATTATTATTTAACCTGGGCACTGCAGAGACCATCCCCACCCAAAACCCACCAACATAAAAAAATACCTTTTTTTTAAATTTTAACTTGGGCATTGAGCCCACCCCCACCCTAAAACCCAACATTAAAATTTATTGTTGGTGGGCTTCTTGGTGGGTGGGGGCTCTTCACTGCCTAGGGGGAAAAAAGGTATATTTGATCATTAAGTATACCTTTTTTTCTTCTAGGCAATGAAGAGCCCACACCCCACCAAGAAGCCCACCAGCAGCATTACACTGTACATTTAAAATATATATTTTACCTGGGCAGCTGGGCCTGAGTTTTCAAAATTTGTGTGCACGTGGTGGCAGGGATCTCAGACAGCACTGCAGACTGTGCTGTGCTCTGTGTGCTGGCTGGGTCTTGTGCCTGTTTGGGACCACAGAAGAGTGGTCTGAGTTCAGTGAAGGCCCAATAACATCTTCTCCAGCCCCTCTAGTGCCGCACCACGACTGCTGTCACTGAAGCTGTTGAGTGCTCTGTTGCTCTCGCCCCAGTGCTGACCACAGGCCAGCACAAGGAAATTTCTGCTGCCAGTGCTGCGGCACAGCTGGGTCTCTTCCAGCCAAGCTGCAGCACTGGCGGCAGAAATTTCCTTGTGGCCTGCATGCTGCGGGGCACGGGAGGGTAAGGTAAAGCATGTGTTCTGACAGTCGGCATTGGGGTGAGAGTAGCACAGCACTCAACAGTTTCAGCAGCAGCAGTGGCGGTGCGGCGCTAGAGGGGCTGACTTCTTGACCTGCACTAAATGAAAATTAGGCCGGTTACCACAGTTAGAACTGGAGAGGACAGCTCCTGTTTATTCTGCCAACTGCCTAATACAAGTGGCTGTGTGTGAGCTGAGCCAAGGAGGTTGGAGCTGTGGCAATTTCCTGAAAGGGTGTGCACTCAAACTCCAGCGTAAGACCGCATCGATTGGAAGATCAGGAGAAACTGACACCCATAGCTACGCCCTTGATTTGTAACCTTCTTTCAAGCACAGCAAGCAAAGGGAATTGGCAAATCTATGAACATTTTAACCGAGTATAAGAAAGACTAAGAAATGAAACTAGCTTAACCCTAGAACGCATGACGTTAAATATATACATATTAACGTCATGGGGGCCTTTTAGGCCCCCATGCACATAATGTAGAAAAACACACTTAAATAACTTTCACAAGTTTATTTCAAAATTGCTCAATAAAATATGAATAGTGGACAACCTTTTAATTAATATTTTCACAGAAAACACCAAAAAAATCTTTTTTTTTCCCCAAATTTCACGCAAAGACATGGAAAACCACAAAAAATGCATAGAAATCTATAGCAAACTAGCTGCAGCTACATTTTTATTCTAACTTTCTTTTCTATTATATTAGTCTTCCAAACAATTCTGACATGTTATTTTTCAGAAGAGTGTTCTTTGCAAACAGTTTCCTTACAAGTGGAACAATATCGCTCAGTTTTCCTCTCTATGTTTCTTGGACACATGAACAACGCTTTCGTTTTCTTTCTCCTGGCTCTGGAGTAATCTGAAACTGTACGCCACCACCGTTTCATTGCTTCTTTAGTTTTCTTTGGCAAGCATTTCAAGTCGCTTCGCTCTATCATGTGAGGTATTACAAGTTCATGACAAAGGTCCTTCAAGAATAAGCGTCTCCTGTCCTTCCTCTGTGCATGAAATTCAGGATGAGTTTCTGTATAAATAATGAATGAATTAGGGCTGCTACATCAAGCATATTTGAAAATAGTACTACAGGCCATCGTTTTTTTGCCTCTTACACGAATATTCTCCCACCATCTCATCCATTTTATCTACACCTCCTTTTGTTGCATTGTAATGCAGGATGATTCTGGTTTCAATTTTTGGTTATTGCTGTCAACACTGCAATCGTGATGCATGGTACCTGAGTAAAATTACAGATTTCTCCTTCTTTGCCTTGTAAGATACCAAAGTCGCTTGTTATTGAATCCAAAGACACTCTCAAAAGTGCTCGCTGACGATTGTGTTTGAGTGCTGCTGGAATTGCTCGTCTGTTTGCTTTATAGTACCAACAAGTGTAATAGCTTTTGCAAGCAGAAAATTGCCTAGTTCAACATTGGTGAAATAATTGTCCATGGTGATGTTTCTACCTGAATTGAATATTGGAACAGCAAGAGTTTGGACTATTTCAGACCCCAGATCCTTCTGTACTGGTGCACCAACCTCTTTGCCACAGTAGATTACGCCATTTATTGCCATAATAATTTGCAGGAATCACACATCCAGAAGATTTTTATAACCGTACTTGGCTGGCTTGCTGGGCATGTATTGTATGAATTTGCGCGTCCTCTGAACGGTACAAGTTGCTCATCTACAGTAACATTAGTACTAGGATTGTAAAAGTTTTGTGCAATTTTTGATAAATATGTTCCAGATATAACGGATAGGGGCTAATTTGGTCTGTTTCAAAAACCTCGCTGCACGAGTTCGCTTATCATCAAAGAGAATGATCCTTCTAATTTCCTCATATCTGCCCACTGACATTGTCGCCTTATAGTATGGATCAGAAAGTGGGTCCAGAAATAATTCTCGTATTGGGACATCATACGATTTTTGACTCCCTGCCAGCAGGAAAAGTCCATATATGCATAAAGTTCCTCTTTGAGATATTTTCCAGGACTTATTTTTTGCTGAAGCGATACGTCTTCCTTCTAGGTTTGAACATAATAGGGACCTCTTCTGCAATATTGTCAGAAAAATAAGTACAGAATACATCTTTAGGGGTAAAGTAACTGGGACTTCCCACAGCTTCTTGAGCCTGTTCTCACAATATTGTGTATTGGAGTACGTCCGACTAATGTAGGATTACTGTCCCAAAAAACATTCGTTTTGGATGTTCTACTTATCACTTCTTGAGGATCCACTAGATTCACTTCTTCATCATCAGAAGAATCACTGGATGAGGATGTTTGATTAGCTGGTGGCAGATATTCTTCATCAGACAAAGATAGTTCACTTTCATCATCGCTTTGAAACATATCGCTTCAATCTCTTGGTCAGTCAGACACTTGGAGGAAGACTGTGCCATTGCTGACTAGATGTTAGAAAATGAAACAGATTTCCTCTCAACAGCTTATCTTATCACAGGTCCTTCAGCAATTAGCTCACAGTGTATACTGTCCTCAGTGTTCAGAGGACCTGAGGTGATGTCATGGCCTTATCACCCCTCCAAAAATCACATGACATCCTCACATGTTATTATCCACACCCTGGCCCCCTCCACCAGCATTACTGAGTACAAATAAAGTAACTTGAGACACAAACACTTCTGAGAACATGATAAAAACAGCGGGGGCCTAAAAGGCCCCCAATTCGTACAGATGTAGTTTTCACCAAACAAACATTGTTACACCATAATGCCTATGAAAAAAAAATTATATGAACAACTGGATATTATCACAATGACATACTTGAGTAATACCTTGAGGTTTCAAAATTCTAACTAAAGTAATTTGCAGATAATAGCAAAATGTAAGCATGGGGGCCTAAAAGGCCCCCAATATGCGTTCTAGGGTTAAAGTGATTCTTGCAGAATTAAGATAGCACCAAATGTAAAGTAATATTTCTATCTCACATCTTTTTCAGTAGTAGCTCAAGGTACACTAGGTATTTCCCTGACCCCAGAAGGCTTACAATCTAATTCTGAGGCAATAGAGGGTTAATCGACTTGCCCAACATCTCATGGAGCAGCAGTGGAATTTGAACCAGGGTTCTCTGATGGTCAGCTAAATGCTCTATCTACTAGGCATAAAGTGTCTACAAGCAAAATGAAACGCCTAAGTAGAGCCAGTTATTTACGAAAGGCTGTACCAAACATGGATTGTTCTGTAAAATACACAAAAGAATGTGCAGGAGTGTCATTTTGAGTGGGCACAACGTTAGAATGGGTGTGTTATAAATAGCCCCCAGATAACCTGAGAACGTATACAAAAAGAACGTATTCAACCAAATTTGGTGAAACAATTCTTAATTAATTTATTATTTCAAAATACACCTTTGCAAAGATGATTGCCTCTAGAAGCAAGAGGCACCCCCTCCTTAATGTTTATAGGTTTTATACCCTTTCTTTTTAGTTACATTAAGTATCTGCCCCTAAGTTTCTCATTGGATGTTGATCACATTTACCAACCCCTAATACATCATTGTTAATTATCATATGACAGTCCTCTAAACATTTTCCATCACCCTAGCAGCTGTTAGTTCTGCTTGGTCTGCATTTTTGTATCTTTAAATCTTTATGTGAGAACTTTGCATAGTTCAGCACATGGCATATTCCACCTTCCATAGTCTTACAGCTTCATGGTCTTATGCTTAGATAGCATTGTTGTTTCAGCTCTTTGGGCTTCTTACCCCTCCTTTCTTCTCTCTCTCCCTGTCTCAGCATTTTTATCACTTTGCACACATTACTTTAAACTAACAGAGTTTCTTTTGTTAATGATGTTAAAAAGCTATAATATGGTGGTTTCTGTTAGAAAGGGCCTACAGAAATATATTTCTCCGAGACAAGCAGGCTGCTTGTTCTCACTGATTGGGTGACGTCCACGGGCAGCCCCTCCAATCGGAATCTTCACTAGCAAAGTCCTTTGCTAGCCCTCGCGCGCCCGCCGCGCAACCGCGCATGCGCGGGCCGCTTCCCGCCTGAAACCGGCTCGAGCCGCCATCTTCTTTTGTCCGCACTCGGTACGGTCGTGTTTTCCGCCGTGTCGAGCCCCGGAAAGCCTCGCGCGTACCAAGTGCTGGTTTGAGCGGTGTTTTTTTCCTTCGGGAAAGCTTTGTTAGTCGGGAAGTGCTCCCGGAATACCCTTCGACCGGGTTTCGTGTCAATCCTCCCCGTACTTCCAGCTTTTTGCCCCGGTAAGTTTTCTTTCGTCGTCGGGGTAGGCCTCTTTTCGGCCTCGGTCGAGATTTTTTCTCCCTCTAAATTTTTGTGCTTCCATTTCGCCATTTCGGCTTTTGATTTCGCCGGCGTGATTTTTCCGCCCATGACATCGAAGCCTTCCAGCGGCTTCAAGAAGTGCACCCAGTGCGCCCGGTTATCTCGCTCACTGATCGACACTCGGCGTGTCTTCAGTGTCTGGGGGCCGAGCACCGCCCTCAGAACTGTAGTCTGTGTTCCTTCTTCAAAGGCGGACTCAGGTAGCGAGACTAGCCCAGTGGAACGTGTTGTTTCTCGGGCTCTTCGTCGGCATCGCACCGGGATCTTCGAGTGCATCGACGTCGTCAGCGTCCAGACCATCTTCCTCGGCCGCCCCTGCATCGAGTGCATCGAGGCATCGGGCCTCTGCATCGCGCCGAGACATCGATAGCTGCATCGACGTCGGTGGTACCAGGGACCTCGTCTGCTGATGTACGTCGGACGGTGGTGCATCGGGTGGAGTGCAGGTGAGGGCTGTCCATTCCCCTGCTGGTGGGGGTGAGCCCTCGGGTGGGTCTCCTCCTACCCTGAGGGCTCCTGCGGTACGGCCCCCCGAGATCGACCTTCTTCAGTCTCGGCCCCGAGGAAGCGACGGATGGATTCGACGTCCTCCTCGTCGGTGCCGGGGAGCTCCGGTGACATGCTTCGGAAGAAATCGAAGAAGCATCGACACCGGTCTCCTCCCCATGTCGGCACCGAGAGCTCTGGTCGCCGAGGGATTCGGCACCCAGCAGGCATCGGCACCAAGAGGACCGCTCACCCTCTGTTCAGGAGGTGTCGATGCGCTCCGCTCTGGACAGCCCGGTACAGCCTCCACGCCCGGAACAGGTACTGACGTCGACGCCTGCATCGACCTCACAGCCTTCTCTACAGCCGCTCTAAAACGAGAGCCTCCGGGCCGTTCTCCCAGAGATTCTGGGAGAGCTGTTGCGCCCTACCCCTCCGGTACCGGCGGTGCTTGCGCCTCCGGTACCGTCGAGCGTGGCGCCGGCTGGCCCATCGCCCAGGTTGAGGTCCCCGACGTCGGTACCGCGTGCGGTACCGACCGCGGCCACCTCCCAGGAAGGCTCCCCGACTACGTCGGCGGAGGGAGCTTCGCCGATGCGGGCGAGGGAGTCTACCTCTCGACGCCCCCATCGTGGACGTGGCTCCACTGAGTCGAGCAGGGCGAGGTTGCAGACACAGGTTCGTGAACTTGTATCTGACACCGAGGGTGAGGCCTCGTGGGAGGAAGAGGAAGATCCTCGATATTTCTCTGACGAGGAGTCTGAGGGTCTTCCTTCTGATCCCACTCCCTCTCCTGAAAGACAGCTTTCTCCTCCCGAGAGTCTGTCTTTTGCTTCCTTTGTCCGGGAGATGTCTACGGCCATCCCCTTCCCGGTGGTTGTGGAGGACGAGCCCAGGGCTGAAATGTTTGAGCTCCTGGACTATCCTTCTCCACCTAAGGAAGCGTCCACTGTTCCCTTGCACCATGTCCTGAAAAAGACATTGCTTGCGAACTGGACCAAGCCATTAAGTAATCCCCACATTCCCAGAAGATCGAGTCCCAGTACCGGATCCATGGGGACCCAGAGCTGATGCGCACTCAGTTGCCTCACGACTCTGGAGTTGTGGATTTGGCCCTAAAGAAGGCTAAGAGTTCTAGGGAACATGCTTCGGCGCCCCCGGGCAAGGACGCTAGAACCTTAGACTCCTTTGGAGGAAGGCCTACCATTCCTCTATGCTCGTGTCCAAGATCCAGTCTTACCAGCTCTACAAGAGCATGCACATGCGGAACAATGTGCGGCAGTTGGCGGGCTTGGTTGATGCTCTTCCCCTGAGCAAGCCAAGCCTTTTCAGGAGGTGGTCAGGCAGCTGAAGGCGTGCAGAAAATTCCTGGCCAGAGGAGTTTATGACACTTTTGATGTTGCGTCCAGGGCCGCTGCTCAAGGTGTGGTGATGCGCAGGCTCTCATGGCTGCGCGCCGCCGACCTGGAGAATAGAATCCTGCAGCGGATTGCGGACTCGCCTTGCCGTGCGGACAACATTTTTGGCGAAAAAGTCGAACAGGTGGTAGAGTCTCTCCACCAGCGGGACACCGCATTCGACAAATTCGCCCGCCGGCAGCCTTCAGCTTCTACCTCTACAGGTAGACGATTTTTCGGGGGAAGGAAGACTGTTCCCTACTCTTCTGGCAGGCTTAGGTACAATCCTCCTTCCCGACAGCCTGCGGCCCAGGCTAAGCCCCAGCGCGCTCGCTCTCGTCAGCAGCGTGCGACTCAGCAAGGCCCCGCGGCTTCCCCAGCAAAAGCAAGGGGCGAGCTTTGACTGGCTCCAGCAGAGCATAGCCAACATCCAAGTGTCCGTGCCGGGCGACCTGCCAGTCGGAGGGAGGTTGAAAGCTTTTCACCAAAGGTGGCCTCTCATAACCTCCGATCAGTGGGTTCTGCAAATAGTCCGGCAAGGATACACCCTCAATTTGGCATCAAACCCTCCAAATTGTCCACCGGGAGCTCAGTCTTACAGCTTCCAGCACAAGAGGGTACTTGCAGAGGAACTCTCCGCCCTTCTCAGCGCCAATGCGGTCGAGCCCGTGCCATCCGGGCAAGAAGGGCTGGGATTCTATTCCAGGTACTTCCTTGTGGAAAAGAAAACAGGGGGGATGTGTCCCATCCTAGACCTAAGGGCCCTGAACAAATATCTCGTAAAAGAAAAGTTCAGGATGCTTTCCCTGGCACCCTTCTCCCCATGATTCAGCAAAACGATTGGCTATGCTCTCTGGACTTGAAGGATGCCTATACACACATCCCGATACTGCAGCTCACAGACAGTATCTGCGATTTCAGTTGGGCAGCCCGCCACTTTCCAGTACTGTGTGCTACCCTTTGGGCTCGCCTCTGCGCCCAGGGTGTTCACAAAGTGCCTAGCTGTGGTAGAGCGGCACTTCGCAGGCTGGGAGTGCACGTGTTCCCATATCTCGAGACGATTGGCTGGTGAAGAACACATCCAGGGCAGGAGCCCTGCAGTCCATGCAGATGACTATTCGCCTTCTGGAAGCTACTGGGGTTTGTGATAATTACCCAAAGTCCCATCTGTCTTCCAGTGCAGAACCTCGAATTCATAGGAGCCCCTGCTGGATTCTCGGACGGCTCGCGCCTATCTCCCAGAGACGAGAGCCAACAACTTGTGTCCCTCGCTCCCGGGTGCGGGCGTCCCAGCAGATCACAGCTCGGCAGATGTTGAGATTGCTGGCCACATGGCCTCCACAGTTCATGTGACTTCCCATGGCCCGCCTTCACATGAGATCTGCTCATGGACCCTAGCCTCCCAGTGGTATCAGGGCCGCTGGGGGACTAGAGGACGTGATCCCACCTGTCCACGGTTTTCTCGAATCCCTGTATTGGTGGACGATTTGGACCACTTTGACTCTGGGACGTCCCTTCCAAATTCCTCAGCCACAAAAAGTGCTGACCACGGATGCGTCTCTCCTGGGATGGGGAGCTCATGTCGATGGGCTTCACACCCAAGGAAGCTGGTCCCTCCAAGACGCGATCTACAGATCAATCTTCTGGAGTTACGAGCGATCTGGAACGCTCTGAAGGCTTTCAGAGATCGGCTGTCCCACCAAATTATCCAAATTCAGACAGACAACCAGGTTGCCATGTATTATGTAAACAAGCAGGGGGGCACCGGATCTCGCCCCCTGTGTCAGGAAGCCGTCAGCATGTGGACCTGGGCTCGCCGGAACGGCATGGTGCTCCAAGCCACATATCTGGCAGGCGTAAACAACAGTCTGGCCGACAGACTGAGGCAGGATTATGCAACCTCACGAGTGGTCGCTCAATTCCAAAGTGGTGCGCCAGATCTTCCAAGCGTGGGGCACCCCCTTGGTGGATCTCTTCGCATCTCGAGTGAACCACAAAGTCCCTCAGTTCTGTTCCAGGCTTCAGGCCCACGGCAGACTGGCATCGGATGCCTTCCTCCTGGACTGGGGGGAGGGTCTGCTGTATTCTTATCCTCCCATTCCTCTGGTGGGGAAGACTTTGTTGAAACTCAAGCAAGACCGAGGCACCATGATCCTGATTGCTCCTTTTTGGCCGCGTCAGATCTGGTTCCTCTTCTTCTGGAGTTATCCTCCGAAGAACCGTGGAGATTGGAGTGTGTTCCGACCCTCATCACGCAGGACGAAGGGGCTCTTCTGCATCCCAACCTCCAGTCTCTGGCTCTCACGGCCTGGATGTTGAGGGCGTAGATTTGCCTCTTTGGGTCTGCCAGAGGGTGTCTCCCGCATCTTGCTTGCTTCCAGGAAAGACTCCACTAAGAAGAGTTACTTCTTTCATTGGCGGCAGGTTTGCCGTCTGGTGTGACAGCAAGGGCCCTAGATCCTCGCTCTTGTTCTACACAGACCCTGCTTGAATACCTTCTGCACTTGTCTGAGTCTGGTCTCAAGACCAACTCTGTAAGAGTTCATCTTAGTGCAATCAGTGCATACCATTACCATGTGGAAGTAAGCCGATCTCAGGACAGCCTTTAGTTGTTCGCTTCATGAGAGGTTTGCTTTTGGTCAAAGCCCCCTGTCAAGCCTCCTACAGTGTCATGGGATCTCAATGTCGTTCTCACCCAGCTGATGAAACCTCCGTTTGAGCCACTGAATTCCTGCCATCCGAAGTACTTGACCCTGGAAGGTCATTTTCCTTGGTGGCAGTTACTTCAGCTCGTAGAGTCAGTGAGCTTCAGCCCTGGGTAGCCCAGGCCCCTTACACCAAATTTCATCATAACAGAGTAGTCCTCCGCACTCACCCCTAAGTTCTTGCCAAGGTCGTGTCGGAGTTCCATCTGAACCAGTCAATTGTCTTGCCAACATTCTTTCCCCGTCCTCATTCCTGCCCTGCTGAACGTCAGCTGCACACATTGGACTGCAAGAGAGCATTGGCCTTCTACTTGGAGCGGACACAGCCCACAGACAGTCCGCCCAATTGTTTGTTTCTTTTGATCCAATAGGAGGGGAGTGGCTGTAGGGAAACGCACCATATCCAATTGGCTAGCAGATTGCATTTCCTTCACTTAACGCCCAGGCGGGCTGGCTCTTGAGGGTCATGTCACGGCTCATAATGTTAGAGCCATGGCTGCGTCGGTAGCCCACTTGAAGTCAGCCTCCATTGAAGAAATTTGCAAAGCTGCGACGTGGGCTTCTGTCCACACATTCACATCCCCTTACTGCCTGCAGCAGGATACCCTACGCGACAGTCGGTTCGGGCAGTCAGTTCTTCAGAACCTGTTTTGGGCTTTAGGATCCAACTCCACCCCCCGAGGGCCCTGTTTGTTCTGTTCCAGGCTACACTCTCAGTTAGTTTGTAAAATTTTTTTAGGTCAATCTCTGTTATGTCCTCGCCGTTGCGAGGCCCAATTGACCATGGTTGTTGTTTTGAGTGAGCCTGGGGGCTAGGGATACCCCATCAGTGAGAACAAGCAGCCTGCTTGTCCTCGGAGAAAGCGAATGCTACATACCTGTAGAAGGTATTCTCCGAGGACAGCAGGCTGATTGTTCTCACAAACCCGCCCGCCTCCCCTTTGGAGTTGTGTCTTCCCTTAAGAGTATTGTCTTGCTACATACTGGACTGGCCGGCTCGAGCCGGTTTCGGGCGGGAAGACGGCCGCGCATGCGCGGTGCGCGCGGGCGCGCGAGGGCTAGCAAAGGACTTTGCTAGTGAAGATTCCGATTGGAGGGGCTGCCGTGGACGTCACCCATCAGTGAGAACAATCAGCCTGCTGTCCTCGGAGAATACCTTCTACAGGTATGTAGCATTCGCTTTCTCATAGGTGGGGCCTTCCAAAACTCCCCCACTTTGTCATGCATCCTCTCATCCGACCTCAGATCCAGCATTAGCCCCCTACCTGTGGCTCAGCAGCCCTCCCATTCTACTTCAGTATCTTTGCTGGTGCAGCAGTGATGCACCTTCGTTGCCTGTAGTGGCCTCACAGGCTTTCCTTTGCCACCTCCAGGAAACAGGAAGTGACGTCGGTGAGGGCAGGACGCTACAGAGGGAAGCTAGCAGGGCCAACACTGGCAGTGGAGGTGTGTCGCTGCTGCACTGGTGAAGATGCTGAGAGGGGGGGGGGTGCTGTCAGGCCACAGTGAAAATGCTGAGGTTACATCATAGAGGGAGGCGGGAGCTACTGGGCCACAGGAGGAGGAATGCTGGATCCAGGGTAGGACAAAACACAGTGAGGTAGATGTCACTGAACTTTTTTGGTGGGCCATTCAGGGTGAGCCTGAGCCAAGAATGGGTGGGCCTGCACTCACCCAGGCCCACCCCTAGCTATGCCACTGGTGCATGAATTTGATGGCATGTAAGCCTATATATGTAGACAAAGGGAGTCATCACTCAGGGATTAACGCATCTAAGCACCAATGTCTACATGTGCATGTCCCACATTTTTAAAACTACATATACAAGATGAGCCAGTTAAGGAAACAATCAAAATAACTCTTTTTACTAAATTTATATGATGGTGTTAGACACCGTAGAGCATAGGTGTCAACATTTCAAATGATTGGTGGGAGCCAAACACAATACAAGTTACCCTTCCTGGAAACAACAAGAGCTTGCTCAATAGTGGGGGTACTCAGCATCCACCGACAGCCACAGAGATGAATTACTGGTGGAGACTTCAGATCCAAACAATGAGGTACCTTGTATTTGTAGGGGCGTAGCCAGAACTGGATTTTGGGAGATGCCCAGGGGTGGATTGGGGGAGGGCAAAACATTTCCTCCTCTCCCCCTTCCCTGCCATGTTAATGTTACCTTTGCTGATGAGGATCCCTACCAGCAGACTATATCTGCTGCCCGAACTGCCCATGCAGAAGTCAGCAGCCTCATTTCCAGCCACAAGCAGAGGATGAGCAAAGAGTGCAGACATCGGCATTTAGACAGGCTTGGGCAGTTCAGGCAGTGGATCTCATCCACTGGAGGGAATTGGACATCCCTGCCAAAAGTGGGGAACATAAGAATAGCCATACTGGGTCAAACCAATTGTCCATCTAGCCCAGCATCCTGCTTCCAGCAGTGGCCAATTCAGGTACAAGAACCTGGCAGAAACCCAATTAGTAGCACCATTCCATACTACCAATCCCAGGGCAAGCAGTGGCTGCCCCCATGTCCACTTCAATAACAAATTATGGACTTTTCACCCAGGAACTTGTCCAAACCTTTCTTAGACCCAGATTTGCTAACTGCCATTACTACATCTTCCGGCAATGAGTTACAGAGCTTAACTATCCTTTGAGTGAAAAAATATTTCCTCCTATTTGATTTAAAAGTATTCCCGTGCAATTTCATTGAATGTCCCCTGGTCTTTATACTTTTTGAATGAGTGAAAAATCAACTCACCTTCACCCACTCCATACCCAATTCAGCCATCTTTCTTCCAAGCTGAAGAGCCCTAACCTCTTTAGCCTTTCCTCATTTGGGAGCAGTTCCACCCCTCTATCATTTTGGTCACTCTTCTTTGAACCTTTTCTAATTCCACTATTGGGCTCATTTTCGAAAGATAAATCGGAAGATGGATGTCCTTCTCACAGAAACGTCCAAATCAGTATAATTGAAAGACAATTTTGGACGTCCCCAACTGCACTCCGTCGCAGGGACGGCCAAAGTTCAAGGGGATGTGTTGGAGATGAAGGTGGGACTTCGGCGTACCTAACACTTGGACGTCCTTGACCCATAATCGAAAAAAAGAAAGACGTCCCTGACGAGCACTTGGACGTTTTCACCCGGACCTTTTTTTCTTACAACTAAGGCACAAAAAGGTGCCCGAAATGACCAGATGACCTCCTGTTACTCCCCCAGTGGTCACTAACCCCCTCCCACACTAAAAAAACATCTGTAAAAATATGTCGGGCCAGCCTCAGATGTCATACTCAGGTCCATGACAGCAGTATGCAGGTCCCTGGAGCAATTTTAGTGGGTGAGTGCACTTCAGACAGGTGGACCCAGCACCATCCCCCCCACCACGTTTGTGGAAGCAACAGCGATCCCTCCAAAACCCACCACAAACCCACTGTACCCACAACTAGGTGCCCCCCTTCACCCGTAAGGGCTATGGTAGTGTTGTACAGTTGTGGGTAGTAGGTTTTGGAGGGCTCAGCACACAAGGTAAAGGAGCTGTGTTCCTAGGAGCATTTTATGAAGTCCACTGCAGTGCCCCCTAGGTTGGTGTCCTGGCATGTCAGGGGGACCAGTGCATTACAAATGGCTTGGATTTGGTCGTTTCTGAGATGGACATCCTTGGTTTCGACAGTCGCCAAAAATCTGAAACGTCCATGTCTAGGGACGTCCAAATCTAGGGGCGGCAAAATTTAAGGATTTGGACGTCCCTGATGGTATTTCAAAACGAAAGATGGACGTCCATCTTGTTTTGAAAATACATGTTTCCCCGCCCCTGGATTGGGACATTTTGCAAGGACGTCCAAATCGAAACATGGACGACCCTTTCGAAAATACCCTTCCACATCTTTTTTGAGATACGCAACCAGTATTGAACACACAACTCAAGGTGAGGTTACTACTACTACTACTTAACATTTCTAGAGCGCTACTAGGGTTACGCAGCGCTGTACAGTTTTGCACCATGGAGCAATACAGAGGCATTATAATGTTCTTGGTCTTATTTTGCATCTCTCTCCAGCATCCTGTTTGCTTTCTTGGCCATCGACGCTGCACACCGGGCACAAGATTTCAGCTTATTGTCTACAATAACAACTAAGTCTTTTTCTTGAGTGCTGACTCCCTAGCATCAGATAACTGTGATTCGGATTATTCTTCCCAATGTGCATGACTTTGCATTTGACAACATTAAATTTCATTTTCACAATCCACATGTGTTTTGACAACTCTAAATAGTTTCATGTCATCTGCAAATTTAATCACCTCACTCATTATTCCAATTTCCACATCATTTATAAATATGTTAAATAGCACCGGTCCCAGTACAGATCCCTGCGGCACTCCACTATTCTCCATTTGGAAAAATGGCCATTTAACCCTACCTTCTGTTTTCTGCCCAATAACCAATTCTAAATTCACAGAAGAACACTGCCTCCTTTCCTATGGCTCCTTTATTTTCTCAGGAGCCTCTCATGAGGTACTTTGGCAAAAGGTTCCTGGAAATATAGATACACTACATCAACCAGCTCACCTTTATCAACATGTTTATTCATGCCTTTAAAGAAATGAAGCAATTGGTGAATTCATGCTGACTCTTTCCCATTAAAAAATGTTTGTCTACGTGTTCTGTAATTTTATTCTTTATAATAGTTTCAACTATTTTTCCTGGCACTGAAGTCAGGCTTACTGGTCTGTAATTTTCTGGATCACTCCTGGAACCCTTTTTTCGTCTCCGCTGCAAGTTTTTCTTCATATTCTCTTTTAGCCTTCTTTATCAATGCTTTGCATCTGGCTTGAGGGTGCCTATTTTGCTTCTTAATTTCTTCATTCAGAAATTTTTCCCTTTTTTTAAAGAATGTTCTTTTGGCTCTAATAGCCTCTTTCACCTCACCTTTTAACTATGCTGGCTGTCATTTGCTCTTTCCACCTTTGTTAATACGTGGAATACATAGTAAATGATGATGAAAATGACATAGTAAATGACGACAGATAGAGAACTGTATGGTCCATCCAGTCTGCCCAACAAGATAAACTCATTATACATGGTATGCAATACTTGATATGCATATCCGAGTTTGATTTGTCCTTGTCATTTTCAGGGCATAGACGTTAGAATTCTGCCCAGCACTGTTCTTGTACTAAAATTTCTGAACTTAACGTCGAAGCCCCTTAAAATTTACACTATTAAGTCACTATCAGGGCACAGACTGTAGAAGTCTGCCCAGCACTGGTTTTGCTTCCCAATTACTGGTGTTGCTACCCAATCTCTGCTAAGATTCCGTGGATCCATTCCTTCTAAACAGGATTCCTTTGTGTTTATCCCATGCATGTTTGAATTCTGTTACCGTTTTCATCTCCACCACCTCCCATGGGGCATTCCATGTATCTACCACGCTCTCCGTGAAAAAATACTTCCTGACATTACTCCTGAGTCTGCACCCCTTCAACCTCAATTCATGTCCTCTTGTTCTACCACCTTCCCGTCTCCGGAAAAGGTTTGTTTGCGGATTAATACCTTTCAAATATTTCAATGTCTGTATCATGTCACCCCTGTTTCTCCTTTCGTACGGTTTGCAATGCAAATCCCATACCATTTTTGTAGCTTTTCTTTGCACCACTTCCAGTCTTTTTACATCTTTAGCAAGATATAAGGACTCCAAAACTGAACACAATACTCCAAGTGGGGCCTCACCATCGATTTGTAGAGGGGCATCAACACCTCCTTTCTTGTGCTGGTTATACCCCTCTCTATGCAGCCTAGCAGCTTTCTGGCTACGGCTGCCATCTTGTTGCATTGTTTCACCTTCAGATCCTCGGAGACCATCATCCCAAGGTCTCTTTCCTGAATCGAGCTTACTAATCTCTCGCCTCCTATCAGGTATCTATCTTTTGGGTTTCTGCATTAAATTTTAACTGCCAGACCCTCGACCATTCTTGGCATTAAATTTTAACTAACTACTATGGCACACTACATAACAAATTACTCGCTAAACATTTATCATCTCATATTAATAACAGGCTCTTTCAAAAACTTGTTCAAAGCTGTAAACACGTTCAGTTGTTTATTACAACAACTAAAATGACTATTACATCAAAATATAAATCCTTTGACAAATAAACCCTGGGTGAGTCCATATTCTTCAATATACTTTCTAATACAACTAATGAAAAAACAAAAAGGCACATAACTGCTTACAAAACAGTAGATAAAAAACAAAAAACAGTGGAATCAAATGCATTTATTTGGAATAATACCCGACGTGGCCACGTTTCACCCTCAGGCTGCGTCAGGGGTACAAACTATAAAAACAAAACACAAATGTAAAAACATATATAACCATTTAACAATGTCATAAGCATGATTCAACTAATAAAAAGCAATTATTTAAAACGCAATTATTTAAAAAAGATTCAACATATATAAAACAATCCTTCAAAAGTTCTAAAAAACATGTATGGACCTACATGATATCATCTATAAAACAAATATTTATAATTATCATTAAAATCATACATCATGTAAAATTTTTAATCTACAATTACTCACATCACATTTCTACCTCTTGATAAAAAAAATGTTATCATCATACAGTTAGAATCAAAACAATTCAATGAAGTGGGGAAGAAATTTCTTTATACATACCTATCAAAAGTGTATATAAGTATATCATATACAATAGTAGTGAGATGAGAACAGTTATTCCAAAAATCTAGTTCTACACAGATGTAAAAACAAAAAATAAAAGTGTCATCAGATAAGATGCATATCTAAATGTACACTAAGAGGCATATTTTCAAAGCACTTAGCCTCCCAAAGTTCCATAGAAACCTATGGAACTTAGCCTCCCAAAGTGCTTTGAAAATATGCCTCAAAGTATACTAGACAGACTACCAAATAAGTATCCTGATTTTTGCACTAGGCACAAAAACTCATTTAAAATAAAATAAATTATCTGAAGGCAGATAATTTATTTTAAATGAGTTTTATTTTATTTTAAATGAGTTTTGTTTTTACATCTGTGTAGAACTAGATTTTTGGAATAACTGTTCTCATCTCACTACTAGTGTATATGATATACTTATATACACTTTTGATAGGTATGTATAAAGAAATTTCTTCCCCTCTTCATTGAATTGTTTTAATTCTAACTGTATGATGTTAACATTTTTTTATCGAGAGGTATAAATGTGATGTGAGTAATTGTAGATTAAAAATTTTACATGATGTATGATTTTAATGATAATTATAAATATTTGTTTTATAGATGATATCATGTAGGTCCATACATGTTTTTTAGAACTTTTGAAGGATTGTTTTATATATGTTGAATCTTTTTTAAATAATTGCGTTTTAAATAATTGCTTTTTATTAGTTGAATCATGCTTATGACATTGTTAAATGGTTATATATGTTTTTACATTTGTGTTTTGTTTTATAGTTTGTACCCCTGACGCAGCCTGAGGGCGAAACGTGGCCACGTCGGGTATTATTCCAAATAAATGCATTTGATTCCACTGCTTTGTTGTTTTTTATCTAATACAACTAATGGTCAACTTGAGTCGGTCATGCAAAACCAAACGAGCATGCAGACATATGAGATGTCCCTCAAAGAAATGTGTAATCACTGATCAGTGATACACAATCTTTCAGAACGTCATAGCTTCTTCCATTAACCATCCTTATCAGTGTATTTCCATGATAAAGAAAGTTCCTTGATTTAGCTTAGTTATATAATTTTGCAAATAATCATATTTCTTCAATTTGAATCAACAGATATTCCATAAAATGTTTCTTTAAAAGCGTTCCTTACTCATGCAGTTTCGCAAGTTTGATTCTTCAGAAGGAACCACTATTTACAAAAACAATGTACAACCTTCAAACAATATGAAAATAGCCCGACAAACTTTCTTTAGCATATTCAAATTCATATATAATACATTTATTTATTGGTGATTAAATTTTAACTGCCAGACCCTCGACCATTCTTCTAATGTTTGGAGATCCCTTCTCATTCTTTCTACTCCCTCCAGGTTATCCACTCTATTGGCTATCTTCGTGTCTTCGGGAAAAAAGGCAAACCTTTCCTTCCAACCAAAGGTGTAGCCAGGTTTTGATCTTAGGGGGAGCAGACTTTTATAAAATAGGCGCCGGTTGGTGTCAGCTAGACAGCAGTGTCTTTGTTGTTGCTCAAGGGCTGTCTCTTTTGCCGTCCTGCCAACAAGAAAACAGTAAGTTAAATCAGGAGGTAAGACGCAGAAGAGATCCCTGGACTGGCCTGAGCAGGCAACATGTCTTCTTAACTACAAAGTAAAAATATTCAAATAGTGACCATCACCTCAGGAATAGAACACACATTCCTTCCACTGCTAGACACCTTGTTTAAATCAGATGGGCTTTTGTTTGTGTGGTGACTCTACAGGATGTGGAGACCGCTAGTCTTCAGCATTTTTATTTTGGGTGACAAGGGCCACCAAAGGCGGCCCTTGCCCCTGAGTGTCTGGGCCTATTTTCAAATTGTAGAAAAATGCTATCAGTTGCCTTCAGTGAAATACAGGTCAAGGCAGGCTTAGAGCTGAAAACTAGGCCTCAAAAAATCAAAGACCATCTCTGACACAGAAAATGTCACTGCAGCTGAAATTAAGCAACTGAGAGCTGAGAGAAGGAGGCGGAATCTGTTCTCAAAACAACAGGTGGACAGATAATAACAAGAAGCAAAGATATTTTGGTTAAGGCAGATAACAGTAGGTCAGACAAAAGTAAATAAGAACATCCAGAGGGGTTGAAGGGAAACTTGTAAACATGTGAGATCATTGTTAACAAATATGTTGATATCTAGGATATCTAAGGATTGCCGGTGGGAGAATGAAATGTTAATAGGGATCAATGATAGAAGAATGATATATAAGGCTGACAGTTACGGCATTAAAGTGTTACGGCATTAAAGTGAGAAGAGGAGACGAGAGACAGACAGAACCGGTTGTGTGCCATGGAGCGCTGCTCCTCCAAGACCATATATGAATGCCAGGGATATGCACTGTGATGATCTTGTGTTAATCCTGCTTTTGGTAAGAGACTGAATAAACTTTGAATTACTTTCTCATATTCACTTGATCCCAGTGTCCTTCTGATTAATGAGTCCATCAGTACTCAGGCTGTGTAGCACAGTCTGGGATTGTACAAGGTCTAGGTAATTAAAATTCCTTTCAAAATAGGGCTAGACACTTTGCCATTCAGGTTTTCAGGCTATCCACAATGAATTTGCATGAAAAAGATTTGCATGTAATGGAGGCAGTATATGCAAATCAATTTCATGCATATTTAATGTGGATATCCTGAAAACCTGACTGGCAAGGGGGTACTTCAGGACCAACTTGGGAAACACTGCCCTAGAACACAAAACGTACCACCCCATAACAACCCTAACCCACCTATGAAAAGACAGTGCTATATATTTACATTGGGTTCTGGAACACCAATATACCTACTATTGGGAAACTGAAACAAGCAGCACTGTTACACATTCCTACACAGACACTACATGCTAGCAGAATCCTTCACCTCAGTCACACATGCAGAACATGGACAGACCCTCATCTATATAACATAAGAGTAGCCATACTGGGTCAGACCAATGGTCCCTCTAGCCCGGTATCCTGTTTCCAACAGTGGCCAACCCACTATTGTCACAAGCACCTGGCAGAAACCCAAATTGTGACAACATTCCATCCTACAATCTAATACAGAATAGGGAGCCACAAAAAAAAAACAACAACAAAAGTTGAAATAGAGACCCCCTCCTCTCTGACCAAGAAAACCAGACTCTATATATGCAATACTGGTAAAAAGGACAGAAAGCATTTTCTCCTGTACTTTGCAAAATAAAAATAGAAAAAAATATACATTTTACAAAGCAGGTACATCTTAGTCCTTACAAGTATTAAATAAATATAATGTTTTTTCTACCTTTGATGTTTGGGAATTTGGCTGGTCCCAGTCTTTTTTCCCATGTTCCATGAGTCAGCCTTACAAATTCTTTTCCAGGTTGGCCTTTCCATTTCTTCTCTATCCTCTTGTTTTCTTCATTTCCTTCTCACATCTGTTTGGCACTGATCTTTCGTTTATGTCCCCACTATCGAATAGCTATGTATAGAGCTCCCAAGTGATCCAGTTCCAGAAGAGAGATTTTTAAATTTAAATTTTGGATGTACTCTGTAGAAGTTGTTCTTTACTTTTGCAATGATTTCTGAATATGTGGTATCATTAAAGGACAAACTTTTAAATGCCAGGTTGGGTATTTAGGCTAATCTCAACTTAGTTAAATGTTTCAGACATAGCCATTTATTTGCTCCCATGATATAACTGAATTCTATTATTTTGTCTCACAGTATTTTCAATTGTAAACCACATTGAACCCGAGTTTGTTTGGGATTTATTGAAACATAGGAAGCATAACTAGGGCCACAAACATACACTTATTTATTCAATATCACAATTCCTCATGTAGAGCCACAAAACAACTTTTTAGGGTGGATAGAGATAAGAGTTTTCAGTTTTGGCACAGCATAAGTCTTCACAAGAACAAAATATAAGAAAGCCAATGGACTGCATTAGGGGCTTATAGCCCATTTAGTTATGTTTAAACAAAAGAGATCTGCAGTAAAAAAAATATATTTTTATTTTGACCTATAAAAACCACTTGTCCCTGAAACATGCCTAAAAACAGAATAATACATTTGTGTATCTAAAATGTAAATTCTTACAAATGAGATGACGTGAAAATGTGATTCCATGTGCCCCAGTGAAAGGCAAGTTTAATTACTTCCATTCAGTGGCGTAGCTAGGGTAGTTGACACCCGGGGCCGGTCATTTTTTAACACCCCCCTCCAAAATCTAGTACTAGGCATGCCGAGAATACAAAACACTCAGGACCTATAGAGCAATTCTACCATACCATAAGCAGTCATTTCTACGAATCACATAAGGAAAAGGAAAGCATCTTAAACACTACAGTGAGCACTAGAACATCAATTCACCTATTGTAAAACAAAACCAGACAGAATAGTACAGATTGTCGATCCTGCAGTCAGTGCCAACTGAAAGCCATGTCTTTTTCACAAACACAGATACACCCTAATCCACTATAGAATAATAATAAACTTTCTATTTAGACAAAAATTAAACAACCCCCAAGATGCCAGACTCTGCATACAATGCAACACCACAGAAACAGAAAATGTCCCCTAGTAATGTGCAAAATATAAAGACAGCAGATGTAAATTTGAAAAACTAACAAGTACCAATCACCACTTTACAAATTAGCAAATAGAAATAAAACAAATATAGAAAATAAAATAATACCATTTTATTGGACTAATACATTTAGCTTTCAGAGGCCAAAACATCCTTCCTCCGGTCATAACTCTGCACAATGTAATCCATAACCAATTTGTAACAAACTGTATTTCCATCATTCATCTCATATTGTAAGCCACACTGAACCCGCAAAAGGTGGGAAAATGTGGGATACAAATGCAATAAATAAAATAAATAAATATAGTATAGTGCTGTTACAGTATCATATCCTGACCCGAGGAAGGGGGTTTTGTTCTCTGAAAGTTAGCCAAAATGTATTAAAATTAGTCCAGTAAAAAGATTACCTTGTTTACATGTTCTATTATAAACATTATTAACACAGCTACAATACTACTTTATCCTAAAGCAAAAAAATAAAAATAAATATTTTATTTACAGTTTGTTGTCTCTGATTTCTGCTTTCCTCATCTTCTTTTCACTGTCTTCCTTCCATCCAGCATCTGTCTTAGTTCTCTCTCTGCCATCCAGTGTCTGCCGTCTCTGCTGTGCCCTCCATCCAATGTCTGCCCTCTCTCCCTGCCCCTTCCATCTACATCTGCCCTCTATCTCTACCCCTTCCATCCACCATCTGCCCCTGTCTGCCCTCTCTCTCTCCCCCTTCCACTCACTGTCTGCCCTTTCTATCCCTTCCATCCACTGTCTGCCCTTTCTCTCTGTTCCTTCAATCCACGATTTGCCCTCCCTCTCCCATCCATCCAGGGTCTGCCCTCCCTCTCACTTCCCCTTCCATCCAGGATCTATCCCCTCTCTCTGCCTCTTTTTTCAGCCCCCAGTTCCAGCCCCACTATCCCATCAGTCCCCCGTTTCAGCCCCATCCCTTTTCTACTACTACTACTTAACATTTCTAGAACGCTAGTAGGGTTACGCAGCGCTGTACAAATTAATAACTAAGGACGGTCCCTGCTCAGAAGAGCTTACAATCTAAAGGACGAAATGTCAAGTTGGGGTAGTCCTAGATTTCCTGAGTAGAGGTGTTGTGATTAGGTGCCGAAAGCGACATTGAAGAGGTGGGCTTTGAGCATGATTTGAAGATGTGTAGGGAGGGGCCTGGCGTATGGGCTCAGGGAGTTTGTTCCAAGCACGGGGTGAGGCGAGGCAGAAAGGGCGGAGCCTAGAATTGGCGGTGGTGGAGAAGGGTACTAAAAGGAGGGATTTGTCTTGAGAGCGGAGGTTACGGGCAGGGACGTAAAGGGGAGATGAGGGTAGAGAGGTAAGGAGGGGGTAGCAGATCGAGTGCATTTGTAGATTAGTAGGAGAAGCTTGAACTGTATGCGGTATCTGATCGGAAGCCAGTGAAGTGACTTGAGGAGAGGGGTGATATGAGTATATCGGTCAGGGCGGAAGATAAGACGTGCGGCAGAGTTCTGGATGGACTGAAGGGGGGATAGGTCGGTTGAGGAGTAGGTTGCAGTAGTCAAGGCGAGAGTGGATGAGATTTTGGGTGGTGTGCTCAGAGAGGAAGGGGCGAATTTTGCTAATGTTGTAGAGGAAGAAGCGACAGGTCTTGGCTATCTGCTGGATATGCGCAGAGAAGGAGAGGGAGGAGTTGAAGATGACACCGAGGTTGCGGGCAGATGAGACGGGGATGATGAGGGTGTTATCAACCTGAGATAGAGAGTGAAGGGAGAGGAGAAGTGGGTTTGAGTGGGAAAACAATAAGTTCAGTCTTGGCCATGTTCAGTTTTCAGGTGGCGGGTGGACATCCAGGCAGCAATGGGTCGGATAAGCAGGCCGATACTTTGGCCTGGGTTTCCGCGGTGATATCTGGTGTGGAGAGATACAGCTGGGTGTCGTACAGCATAAAGATGATAGGGAAACCATGAGATGAGATCAGGGAGCCTATGGAAGAGATGTAGATTGAAAAAAGGAGGGGCCCAAGGACAGATCCCTGAGGAACTCCACAGAGAGCGGAATAGGGGAGGAGGACGAACCATGAGAGTGTACTCTGAAGGTACGATGGGAGAGATAAGAGGAGAACCAGGAGAGGACAGAGCCCTGGAACCCAAAGGAGGACAGTGTGTCAAGAAGTAGGTTGTGACTGACAGTGTCAAAAGCGGCGGATAGGTCGAGGAGGGTGAGGATGGAGTAGTGACCTTTGGATTTGGCGAGGAACAGGTCATTGCAGACTTTAGATAGTGCCGTTTCTGTGAGGTAGGGAGCGAAAGCCGGATTGAATAGGATCGAGGATGGCATGAGAGGAGAGAAAATCAATGCAAGTATCTTGGAGAGGAAGGGTAAGAGGGAAATGGGCGGTAGTTGGAGGGACAGGTAGGTCAAGAGATGGTTTTTTGAGGAGTGGTGTGACCACAGCATGCTTGAAGGTGTCCGGGACAGTTGCAGTGGAGAGAGAGAGGTTGAGGATATGACAGATGGTGGGGGAGATAGTAGGCGCAATGGTGCTAAGTAGGTTGGTGGGGATGGGGTCTGAGGAACAGGTAGTGGATTTCGAGGAGGAGAGGAGATGGGCGGTTTCCTCTTCAGTGATATCAGGAAAGAGGAGAAGGAGGCCTGGGTTGGTTGGTTGAGAGAGTGGGTTAAAGGATGAAGAGGAGGAGAAGGTTTGGTGGTGAATTCGAGGTTGATCTTCTGGACCTTGTCATGGAAGTAGTCGGCCAGAGATTGAGGAAGAGAGTGAGGGGGGGGGGGTGGGAGCAGAGGCACTTGAGGAGGGAGTTGAGGGTGGCGACAAGGATTAGAGCTGAGGGAATTAGTCAATGGGTGTAATAGTCCTGTTTGGCGAGGAACAGGGAGGATTGGAAGGAGGATAGCATGAATTTGAAGTGAATGAAATCAGTATGGGTGCGAGATTTCCTCCAGAGGCGTTCAGCCGAATGGGCGCAGGAGCGAAGGTATCGGGTGCGAGGGGTCGGCCAGGGCTGGGGATTGGTACGCCTTGTGGGACGGGAGCTGGACAGTGCAAGGGTGTCTAGAGCAGAGGAGAGAGTGGCATTGTAAGTGGAGACAGCTTTGTCAACAGATTCGGAGGACGTGATGGAAGGGAGGGGGAGGGTGCTGAAGTGTGAATGTGATTAGGTGATGGTCAGAGAGAGGAAGAGCTGATGCACGGAAATTGGAGGGTGAGCAAGTAGAAGAGAGGACGAGATCAAGACAGTGGCCAGATTTGTGAGTAGGGGTGGAGGAGCTCAGTTGGAGGTTGAAGGAGGAGGTAAGAGTAAGGAACTGAGAAACATGAGTCGGATGGGTTATCAATGTGTATGTTGAAGGTCACCAAGAATGAGGAATGGGATGAGGGCTCAAGAAAGACGGAGAGCCAGGCATCGAAGTCCGGTAAGGAAGGAAGGGAGGGACTTATTAGGGGCGGGTGGTAATGACTGCAACTCTGAGTGCAGCGGGGTGAATAGACGGATGGAGTGAACTTCAAAGGAATGGAAAGCAGTGAGACTGAGGTAGGTGGAGAGGTTGAAAACTGCAGGAGGTGCGAAAGTAGTAGCCCGACGCCACCTCCGCGACCAACTGGGCGGGGCGAATGGAAGAAAAGATAGCCTCCGTGGCATAGGCCGCAATTGAGCAGAGTCGTCATGGGTGAGCCAGGTTTCAGTTAGGCGAGCAGTTGAAGGGAATGGGAGATGAAGAGATCGTGGGTGAAGGGAAGTTTTGTTGCAGATTGAGCAGGCGTTCCACAGGGCGCACGAGAAGGGGAGGGAGGAGGGGGGAGGAATGGGAATAGAGATGAGATTGGAGATATCGCGGGAACTTTGCATAGATGAGATTGAGGACGAGACAGGTGTGGGGGACCTGGGTTGGGATTGATGGCTCTCCCGCGGATAGCAGGAGAAGGAGCCCACCAGTCCGAGCTTCAGCCCCAGCCACTTCTCCCTGTCCCCTTTTCAGCCCCAGTTTCAACCCAGCCCTTTTCTCTCTCACCAGTCCTGAGCTTCTGCCACTTCTCCCGTCTCCTTTTCAGCCCCCAGTCCCCACAGTTTCAGCCCCTGCCCCTTTTCAGCCCCCAGTCCCAGTACTAGCCCCCTTATCCCCTACCCCTCCTTTTCAGCCCCAGTTCCAGCCCCCTTCATCCACATGCCTTGCATTAGGGGCCCCCCTTTCAGCCCGACCCATTCTCCCACCTGACCCAGGCATGCCCCATTTTCCCTCATGACCCCTCTCAGACCCCAGTTTCTAGCCCCCTTCTCCCATCTGAGAACCCCCTCCCAACCCCAGTCCCCATTCTCCATCTGAGAACCCCCTCCCCTCACCATCTGAGAACCCGCATACCACCCCAGTCCCCTTCTCCCATCTGAGAATCCCCACCCCACCCCGTTCTCTTCTGAGAACCCCCACTCCACCCATCCCCTTCTCCCATCTGAGAACCCCCACCCCTCCCCTTCTGAAACCACCCACAACACCCCTCTCCTCTCCCATCTGAGAACCCCCACCCCACCCCAACCATGCCTACCAGTGAGCTCCGGTCGAGAGAGCCCTCTTCTCCTGCTCCCACCCTGCCTTTAAAAAAAATTGTGAAGCGGAGTCACAGGCAGGCAGGCAGTGCCTCGTGGCTGCCCTGCTTATAAAGAAGTAAACCTCCTCGTTCTCGTCGGGCCTTTCTGCACTAGGTCCTGCCCTCGTGGGAAATAGGAAGTTACCTCAGAGGAGGGTGGGACCCAGTGAAGAAAGGCCCGACGAGGAGGAGGAGGTTTACTTCCTTTACAAGCAGGGGCAGCCACGAGGTGCTGCCTGCCTGCGACTCCGCTTCACAAATTTTTTTAAGCCAGGGTGGGAGCAGCGGGAGCGGAGCACCCCCCACCTGCTGACACCCGGGGCGGACAACCCCCACCGCCCCGCCCTTGCTACGCCACTGCTTCCATTTAACTTCAATATATTCTATCATCTTTATAACACCAGGCTTACCAAGGCAGATTACAAGAGTTAAGATGAACCCATCAGGAACCAGGATATCCTCACTGAAATCTTCTTGGCCATATGTAGCTCACTTCCACTTGTCTGTTAAACCTCCTTGGGCAGCTCTTTCCTCCCTCTGTCTCTTCTGCCTGCTGTCTCCGTCTGCTTTGTCATTTTTATTGCCCTGAGAAGCATTATCCCTCGGCAACGGCGATTCACAGCCTTCAGCCAGCTTCGTAGCCTCTCAGGCGTGTACCACTCCCACCTCTGCAGAAAAGAGGAAGTTGCGTTAGAGTAGGCGGGAGTCCGGGACGCACCTGAGGAGAGGCCGCCGAAGCTGGTTGAAGGCTGACTGTGAATCACCAGTGCCGAGGGAGAACACTTCTGGGCAGTAAAAATGACGACGCAGATGGGAGAGAGCAGGCAGAAGAGACAGGAGGAGAAGATGCAATTAGACTACATCGGTGGAAGGTGGCAGGGAAAGTTACTGGCAGCATGTGGAGCATAGGCGCCATTTTTCCTAAAATCTGTTTGGGGGGAGCGACCGCTCCCCCTGCGGGGCCCCAGCTACGCCACTGCTTCCAATCCCTCAGTAATATGTCTCACAAATATATTTAAAAGAATCAGCCCCAGCACTGACCTCTGAGGAAGTCCACTGCTTACCTTCCTTAACATAAGTACATAAGTAATGCCACACTGGGGAAAAGACCAAGGGTCCATTGAGGCCAGCATCCTGTCCGTGACAGGTGGCCAATCCAGGCCAAGGGCACCTGCGAGCCTCCCCAAACGTACAAACATTCAAGTGGATTCCGTTTACCACCACCACCTGCCACCTGTTGGTCAACCAGTTCCTATCTAGTTCACCACTTTTGGTCCTAAGTTCAGCCCTCTCAGTTTATTCATGAGTTTTCTGTGGGGGACTGTATCAAAGGCTTTGCTGAAATCCAAGTAGGTAACATCTAGTGCACGTCCTTCATCCAGTTCTTTGGTCACCCAGTCAAAGAAGTCAATAGGATTCATTTGGCAGGATTTCCTTTGGTAAAGTCATGTTGCCTAGAGTCCTGTAACCCATCGATTTCTAGAAAGTTAACTATCCTTTCTTTCAGCAGCGACTCCATTATTTTTCATACCACCGACGTGAGAAATACCGGTCTGTAGTTCCCACTTCTTCCTGGTCTCTTTTGTGAAGAGGGACCACATCCGCTTGTCTCCAATACCGCGGAACCTCTCCCGTCTCTAAAGATCTATTAAATAAATCTTTAAGAGGTCCCACCAGGACTTCTGTGAGTTCTCTCGGTATCCTGGGATGTCCACCTTCAGATTCTCAAGCTGTTTATAAACTCTTCCGTAAATGGCGCAATAGCCACTCCATTCCCAGATATTCCCTCTGCAGCCAACCACAGTCCTTCTCCAGGATTTTTCCTCAGTGAACACCAAAGAGAAGTAATTGTTTAGCATGTTCGCTTTATCATCATCACCCTCCAAATAGCCATTTTTATTACCTTTCTGTCTCGCAATTCCATTCTTATCTTTCTTCCTTTCTCCAATATATCTGAAAAAGGTCTTGTCACCTCTCTTTACATCTTTAGCCATTTTTTCTTCCAATTTCGCTAGCTGTATTTCCATGTTCACGTCTTTAATACGATAATCTTTTCCATGATCCTCTAGTTATGTTCTTCTAATTTCTTGAACAAAGCCTCTTTTGCTCTTATTTTTTCAGCTAACCTGTTTGGAGAACCATATTGGCTTCCTGTTTCTCTTGCTTTTGTTTACTTTCCATGCGTAAGATCAGTTGCCATATTTATACCAACCTTTAGCTTGAACCACTGATTTTTCCACTCTCTTACACCTTGCCATTCTTCAGGTATTCCCCCATTTTATCATTTTATCTGAAATCCAGTAATTTGAGTTTTGTGCGTCTGCACTCCATCTTTGCCCTTATATTAAACTATATCATGTGATGATCACTATTACATAGGTGGGCATCCACCTGGGTATTGGAAAACACTTCCTCCATTCTTGAGCACTAGATCCAGCGTTGACCCTTCCCTCGTGGGTTCCGTCACCATTTACCTGAGCAAGGCACTGACAGGTGTCCACAATCTCCCTACTTCTTTCCGATTCTGCTGACGGGACGTTCCAAACCACATCAGACAAGTTGAAATCTCCCAACAGTAGCACCTCACCTTTCATAACAATCTTTTGAATATCTTCTATCAGATCCTTGTCTAGCTTCTCCATTTGTGCCAGAGATCTGTAGATAACCCCTGTTTGGATATTTATTTATTTGTTGCATTTGTATCCCACCTTATCCCACCCTCTTTGCAGGCTCAAAGTGGCTTACAATACATCATGAGTAGTGGAAGAGTGTTAGTAATATAAACATTTAGATTTGCATGATTTTGGTTAGTATGATGATAAAACAAGGTAGTAGTATACAAACAGATTTTAAGAAACAGTTCTGAAATTAAATAGGCGAGTTGTGTAGTGTATATTCACTTGGGTGGATACAGGTTCCATCTTCTCTTTCCAGGATGATGTCGCGTGCACGAGAACCTTGGCACACTGTCAGGCTTCTTCCCCGGGAGCACTGGTTTCGTGAGTCCTTGGGCCACTACCAGGGGAGCGGCAGTGGCAGGCAAGATCACCTACAAGGTAGTGATGAGACAAGACTGGACTGGAACCCCGGACTGAGTTCTACACAGGAATACTAGAACTGAACGGAACGCCATCGGACGGGTGCGCACTGGAGTGGAGGCCCGCAGGACTGGACCACTGGAGTGGCCCCACTGGACTGGAACAAACAGGAGTGAACCCGCTGGACTGGAACCACTGGACCTAGGCTTCACCTACACCTGACCGCACTTCCCCCTCGGGTTGAGCCCTCAGGTTCTGGCAGCCCGATAGGACTTACGGGAAGACCCGGAACTGGAGCTTGCAAGCGGGAAAGCAGGAATAAAGATCCAGGAGAGCCCCCTGACACCTAGGCGAAGGCAAGGCAGAGAATGCCTGGGTTCCGCAAGCAGGCAGATTCAAAGCAATGGTCAGCGACCAGGAACAAGACTACAGCTGGAGCCTCAGTATCAAGGAGTTACCGGCAACAGATAGAACAAGGGCAGAAGCTCCAGAAGCAAAGAACACACACGGAAAACCAGCAGGCAAACACAAGAAGACTAGTCAACTGTACAAGCTAGTAGGAACACTATGCTCAAGCAAACCAGTCATACACACGAAACATACATAAAGCAAAACACCAGGAAAGCTGTACACAGGCTGACAATGCAAAGCTGTGCCCAGCTACCAAGTCATACACTAGGAACAAACACAGAGCAAACTCAGGAGAACTAGTAAAACTGTACACAAGCTAACAAACAGACGGAGCCTAAGCTGGCTAGTCTAACACTAGGACAAACACAGAGAACTAGCAGAGCTAAACACGCAACAAGCCAGACGGTGCCTAAGCTAGCTAGTCTAACAAACATAGCAACTCCCACAGAGCAAACACAAAAACTGTGTACAGAGCACTCTATACACAGGACCTTTTAGAAGAGATGCAAAGGCCAGGACTGTAGCTCCCAAGTGATTAATAAAGCCCTTCCACACCAGAGCCACAGCTGCAGCAATTACCCTGCAACCAAACAGAGGCTTGACACACAGAGCAATCATCCCATAGAAGGGACAGCGGGAGCCATCTTGGATAACTGGCAGAGAGGAAGAGGCAAAGCCCACCAGGTGAGGTTCAGTAAGGCAATCAGCACCTAGAGCCAGAGAGAACCTAAGACAGACACAGACCCAGATGACAAGCAGAAGCCAGCACAGACACTGACCTCCCAGAAACAGGGTAAGCTCCTAGGGTATCACGGCCACAGCCGTGACAGATGATCCAATAAAGCTTCTTGCTTTCCCCAGGTTCCTCACATTTCAGCCACTTTGATATTGTCTCTCACATACAGTTCCACTCCTCCACTTCTTTCGTAGTCCTCTCTATACTTCCTAAAAAGATTATAGCCTTATGGTCACATCCCATTCAATGTGAATCATTGAACCATGTTTCTGTAATAGCAAAAATATCCAATCTAGTCTGGGGCTTACATGATGGTATTTTTAAATAACGCCCATGCCTGATTTAAGTCCTAACCTTTGCAGCTGATCCTTTTAATCATTTCCCTCATTTTGTCATAGTCACCCATTCGAAAATTAAAAGCTGCTACAGTAGTTTTCTTTAGTGACTTCACTGCAGATATCAGCTCAAATCTGATAATGTTATAATTATTGTTTCCCAGTGGGTCCAATACCATTACCTTTCATACTAGGCCCCCATACTCCACTAAGGATTAGATCCAAAATAGCTCCCCCTCTCATTGTTTCCTAGACCAGTTCACCTCCTTAGCACTCCCTGATGTAACATTTATCCAGTCAATATTAGGATAATTGAAATCACTCATTATTATAATGTTGCCCAATTTGCCAGCTTTCCTAATTTCTGCAAACATATTTTCATGTCTGTTTGTTCTGTCCTGGTTACATGGTAGGGTAGTACAGTATACGCCTTCCCTTCACACCTGGAATTTCTATCCATAAGATTTAATGCTGCTGTTTCATGTAGAATGTTTAATTTGTTTGACTCAATTCCCTCTAACATATAGCGCACCCCCCTCCAATTTGATCCACTCTATCATTATGAAATCATTGGTACCTGCTAACACAATGTCCCATGATTGTCCTCCTTCCAACAGGTCTCTGAAATGCATATTATATCTACCTCTGCATTTAGTTCTATTTTTAAGGCTTCTAACTTTTATATATAGACACTTCAAATTGTCTTTTTCCTTGCACCTACAGGCCTGCTTTGAAGTTAATGGGGATAATTTGCATCCTTTACTCTGTTACATAAGTACATAAGTATTGCCTACTGGGACAGAGCAAAGGTCCATCAAGCCCAGTATCCTGTTTCCAACAGTGGCCAATCCAGGTCACAAATACCTGGCAAGATTCCCCCCAAAAGTTCAATGCATTTTTACTGCTTATCGCAGTGATTTCCCCAAGTCCCATTTTAATAATGGTCTATGGACTGTTCCTTTAGGAAGCCGTCCCAATCTTTTTTAAACCCCACTAAGCTAACCGCCTTTACTTACCACATTCTCTGGCAACGAATTTCAGAGTTTTAATTACACATTGAGTGAAGAAACATTTTCTCCGATTCGTTTTAAATGTCTATTTTGGGACTTCCAGTGTGGGAATGGAGTAGCGCGTCGTGAGACGCAGCTGCTCCGGGACACCTGAACTCTTGCACTCGTCATCAGCGCCCTTCGGGGATAAATCAGCGGAAAGCAGATCTATAAAACAGCGTGCACATCAAGCAGCGAGGAAATCACGCGAAGTGGCCGATGGCGGCGAAATCAGCACGTAAAGAGCCTAAAGACAGGGTGCGACCGCCAGATGCCAAAGATAACGGGCAGCTGAAATAACGGAGAAGGTAAGGCAGCAGTGGAGCAAGCGCGTGGGGATGAAGCTACAATTAATTCTGACAAATTAGACGGAATGGAAGAACGACAGGCAGCGCTCGTGACAGACCTGCATGAAAAGCATCAGAGGCTGGGGCAGGCCGGAAGAAGAGATTAAAAGGATAACGGAGGAGCAGCCCAAAATGGAGATCCGACTGTCGGAGCTGGAATCGAAAATAGAGGTCTTGGAAAATCGATCGAGGAGAAATAATCCGACTTGTAGGCGCTCCCAGAAAATCTGCCTGAAAGGAACCTGTGCAAGTTTCTGGAAAAATGGTTACCAGGGGCGTTGGCGAACCCCGGCCTCATGGAGGGGTTGAAAGTAGAGCGGGCCCATCGGCTGGGGCCGCGCAGAGACAATACCAACAGGCACGGGTGGTGATCCTAAAGATACTGAACTATGGTCATAAGATGGAAATCTTGCAAACCCTGAAAGCAGGGAAGCACCTGGAGTACCAAGGTAGAAAATATTGTGCTTCCAGGACTATTCTTCTAAAGTTTCGGCAGCATGGAAAGAATTTGCGCCGCTATGCTCGAACTGTTTGGATTGAAGTACAAATTTAGCCTGTTTATACCTAGCCAGACTGAAAATGGTACATGATGGAAAAGTATGTTTTTGATAAAGTCCGGGAAGCAAGAGAATACGTGGATAAACAGGGGGTGCAAATAGCGCCCGTGAGCAAAACAATGGATGAAGCTGGAAAATCAGCTGGCGAACAAGACTATTGAAGAGAATCCCACGACACAGAGTATGACAAGACATTTAAGATGTCCATAATAGACAAAAGTGAAAATTGGAGTTAAGCCCTGTGAAATATGACCCACGCCAACGGTTGCACAGTGAGGCAGGAGAGGAAGGACATTGAGAGGGCTTGTTCCCAAAGTGACTGGGGTAGTGTCCCAATCCTTGGATAAGGAGTCCAATGCCACAAGGCAGAGAGGGGTAATAAATGGGAGCAGGAAGGGAAGGGGGGGAGAAGGGAGAGGGACTGGGGGAGGGAAGGACCAGAGGGAGAAGTTTGGGGGGTGGGAGGTAAGAGAGGGGAGGGGGTAGGGGAGATGCAAGAGTGAATGAGTGTTGGAAGGATGGATCCGTTCAGAGCTCTAGAAGAGGTGAGGAGAGAATATGGGGACATAGGACTGGGGGTGATGGCTCGGACACCCCCCGGATGAAAGGTGTAATTCAGAGAATGTTAACATCAAGTAGAAGCAGCATGGTATTTTTGAAACTTGTGACTTGGAATGTCGGGGGTATACACTCCCCCATCAAGAGACAGAAGATATTTAAAAGTTCTCAATGATCAAAAAGCATCAGTTGCCTTCTTACAGGAAACCACACTTAACACGGGCAGAGCATGAAAATTTGAAACAATGGTGGGTAGGGGACATAAGGGACTCACCAGCAATGGAAGGGAAAGGAGGGGTGATAATATTAATCCGGAAGGGGATCATGAGAAGGTTAAAAAAATAGGGACACTAGAGGAAGATATGTATTGGTGACACTGGAGCTGGATAGACAGCTGGTGACACTGTGTAATGTCTACTCTCCCAATAGATATGAGAAGCAATTCTATAAACAGTTGCTTAGAAGAATACAAGACATGGGAGCAGCACCAGTGATTTTGGCAGGCGACCTAAATGAAGTAGCAGACCCCAAACTAGATAGGTCTAGACCAACGGAGCGAGAGCTGACACAGGACCCATGGGGGCATTGAGGTGCTGGGAGGAGGCTCTAGATGTTGTGATGTATGGCGAAACACTCCATCCAGTAGAGCAAGATTACACTCATTTATCAGGGTGCATTCCACATTATCCCGCATTGACTATATATTCGTGGCAAGGGCCCTGTTTACACAGGTAACGGAAGCCAAGATAGGGCCTATAGCAGTGTCCGATCAGTGCTTGGGTAGCCATGGGTGGTGCCTAGAGGGGGACCAAAAGCATGAGCACACCTGGGTTTCCAACACATATCTATACCGAGATAGCAAATTTCTATCTCACCTGATGAATAAATGGAAGGATTACAAGGAGAATAATGTGCTCACCGAGAGGATCACATACTCTTTTGGGAGGCCACGAAAGCGGTGCTTAGGGGAGAGGTGTATGCACCAGCTTTAGAAAAAGGCGAGGCAAAGAGAAATACAGAGGCTGGAAAAGAGAGTGACCCTTCTTGAGGAGGCAATATGGGAGGGAACACTTGCAGGGAGTCCGGGTACAGCTGTTGGAGACACAGCAAGCTCTAAATGAGCTTTTGCATCAAAAAGTGCAAAAATCAATGACATATTATAATATCAATTGTATAATATGCCAACAAGGGAGGGAGTTTTCTAGCGAATCTTATACATAAAAGAGTAGGGTCGCGCAAGATACTCACCTTAGTGAACAAGCAAGGACGTTAGAACAGTAATATCTCTAATGTACTAAAAGACTTTTCACCAGAGTTGTATAAACCACAGAAAGAGCTAGTAACACCCAGTGAGGCTTACCTGAAAGCATAGACCTACCCAAGCTGACAGATAGGGAGCTACAAATGCTAAATGCAACAATAACTGAGGATGAAGTAGATTGGGTGTTAAAGCAGAGCCCACTGGGCAAAGCACCGGGCCCAGATGGGCTAAGCAAGAATTTTATAAACTACTTAGACCCGAGATTACTACACTATAGGCAGAGGTGTTTAATTTAATCATCACACGGAGGCAGATGCCCGCACATTGGAATCAAGCACATATAACAGTAATTTTGAAACAGGGCAGGCCAGCTCATCGACCGGAATCATATCGACCAATATCGCTACTAAATTCAGAAACAAATATGTAGCCAAGATATTGGCGAATAGACTGGCTAGATTCCTCCCCTCCCTAACTACTACTACTACTACTACTACTTGACATTTCTAAAGCGCTACTAGGGTTACGCAGCGCTGTACAATGTAACATAGAAGACAGTCCCTCAAAGGAGCTTACAATCTAAGGACAAATGTACAGTCAAATAGGGGCAGTCTAGATTTCCTGAAAGGTATAAAGGTTAGGTGCCAAAGCAACATGAAGAGGTGGGCTTTGAGCACGGATTTGAAGATGGGTAGGGAGGGGGCTTGGCGTAAGGGCTCAGGAAGTTTATTCCAAGCATAGGGTGAAGCAAGGCAGAATGAGCGGAGCCTGGAGTTGGCGGTGGTGGAGAAGGGTACTGAGAGGAGGGATTTGTCCTGTGAGCGGAGGTTACGGGCGGGGAACGTAAGGGGAAATGAGGGTAGAGAGGTAATGAGGGGCTTGCAGACTGAGTGCATTTGTAGGTAAGAAGGAGAAGCTTGAACTGTATGCGGTATCTGATTGGTTCAGGGGAATATAAGATGTGCAGCAGAGTTCTGAACAGATTGAAGGGGGTTGGATGGCTAAGTGGGAGGCCAGTAAGGAGTAGGATTGCAGTAGTCAAGGCGAGAGGTAATGAGAGCATGGACGAGAGTACGGGTGGTGTGCCTCAGAGAGGAAAGGGCGAATTTTGCTGATGTTAAAGAGAAAGAAGCGACAGGTCTTGGCTATCTGCTGGATATGCGCAGAGAAGGAGAGGGAGGAGTCGAAGATGACTCCGAGGTTGCGGGCAGATGAAACGGGGAGGATGAGGGTGCCATCAACTGAGATAGAGAGTGGAGGAAGAGGAGAAGTGGGTTTTGGTGGAAAGACGATAAGCTCGGTCTTGGACATGTTCAGTTTCAGGTGACGGTTGGACATCCATGCAGCAATGTCGGATAAGCAGGCCGATACCTTGGCCTGGGTCTCCGCGGTGATGTCTGGTGTGGAGAGATATAGCTGGGTGTCATCAGCATAAAGATGATACTGGAAACATGAGATGAGATCAGTGAGAATCACAGGTGGGATTTGTCAAAATAGGAAGATAGCAAAGAACATGAGACGGATATTGGTGGCGCTGGAGAAAGTACAAGTGGAGAGTACAAAAGCTATGTTAATAAGCTTTGATGCCGAAAAGGCTTTTGATAGAGTGGACTGGGGGTTTTTATTTCAGACTTTAAGGGCCTATGGCAATAAAGGGATTCTTTGAGAACGCAGTGCGGACGTTATACACAGAGCCTCAAGCGAGAGTGGGTGCTAATGGGATGTTTTCTGAGTGGTTTCCCATTGGTAGGGGAACAAGACAGGGGTGCCCTCTCTCACCTCTTTGTTTGTGTTAACACTGGACCCGCTAATACGAGAAATAAATAACAATACGGATATAGAGGGCGTATGAATTAGAGATCAAATATTCAAAATTGCAGCCTTTGCTGACGATTTGTTGGTGCTGATTGAGAACCCCCAGACTTCACTTAAACATCTCATGGAAAGTTTAACAGAATATGGGGATTTCTCAGGCTTCAAATTAAACCTGGATAAATCAGAAGCTCTAGCGAGTGCCGGGGTTCACAGGGAGGTCTGGGACCAGTTCCCGCTGCGTCAAGCAAATGTAGTATTTAAATATTTGGGGATATGGCTACCTATGTAGAACATACAGGGGTTCTGGTCGGCTCTCTCCCGCTTCCTATCGGAGGTCCTAGGGGGGTGGGTTAACCTATCATTTGAAAAGGTGTGTGGGATAAAGGGACTCGGGAAGAGAAACTATTCTTGAGTAAATGAAGCATCTTAGGGAAAAATGTATTCTTATTGCTACTGGAGAAATAAGTTACATGAGCTTATGCAATGGGAAGCGCGGGGAGCCCGTTACACAGCAAAAAGGCAAAAACTTTTATTAGAGTCTGGGAGCATATCTGGGAAAGTCTCACCTCGGGCACGAAGCCAAGTACTGAATGAATTAGGGTGAATGCAGAATGAGTGAGGGGTAGGAAGGGAAATGCTATGGGACTCAACTATAATATGCTGATGATGAAGGTCAGGGGGGGAAGGGAGAGGGGGAGGGTAAGGTGATTTTGAATGTTGAGCAAATAACTAGTTGACACACTCCTGAAACCCCATGTGTATAACAACAAAAAAGTGGACTTTCGGAATCAATGAATACGCTCACATGTGGAAATCGACATGGACACCGGGTTCAAAGAGAGACCTCTCTTTATCCTGCAGTTGACAAGCATTTTGAGAAATGGGTAGGGCAGGGAAGGAAGGGAGGGAGGGATAAGCAGTTCCTTACACTTGACAAGTTATAAAGTAAGGTATGGGGGGTATATGTACCGGAAGATAGTTATCGATAGGGAGTTGATAATTATTGTTGGCAAATGTTTCTGTAATGTTGATATTAGTAGATGTTTAGAGAGATGTTTTGAGTTTTAGGAGGAGGGAGTTTGCGGGATTGAGGGGAGGGGAGGGCATGGTGGGGGGGGGCAAAAATTCAAAAGTATATGAATAATGTTCAAGAAGACACGAAATGTATATTTCTTGAGTTGTATGGAAAATATGTGCTGTTAATTGTATTGGGATGGATAATATGCAGAAAGTTCAATAAAAAATGCTTAAACATAAATGTACTATTTAGTAGCTTCATTGAATGCCCCCTACTCCTAGTATTTTTGGAAAGAGCAAACAGACGCTTCACGTCTACCCTTTCCACTCCACTCATTTTATAGACCTCTATCATATCTCCCCTCAGTCATCTTTTCTCCAAGCTGAAGAGCCCTAGCCGCTTTAGCCCTTCCTCATAGGGAAGCCGTCCCATCCCCTTTATCATTTTTGTCGCCTTTCTCTGCACCTTTTCTAATTCCACATGATATTTGAGGTGCGGTTGCAACATGGAGCGATACAAAGGCATTATAATGACCTTATTTTTGTTTTCCATCCTTTTCTAATAATACCTAATGTTCTATTTGCTTTCTTAGCTGCTGCTGCACACTGAGCAGAAAGTTTCAACGTACCATCGATGACACCTAGATCCCTTTCCCAGTCAGTGACTCCTAATGTGGAACCTTGCATTACATAACTATAATTTGGGTTCCTCTTTCTCACATGCATCACTTTGCACTTGTTCACATTAAACGTCATCTGACATTTAGATACCCAGTCTCCCAGTAATTTTTGTAATTTTTCACAATCCTCTTGAAATTTAATGACTTTGAATAACTTTGTGTCATCAGCAATATAATTACCTCACTAGTACGTTAAACGCAGCGGGTCCCAGCACAGACCCCTGGGGAACCCCACTAACTACCCTTCTCCATTAAGAATAATGAACCATTTAACCCTACTCTGTTTTCTACCTTTTGACCAGTTTTTAATCCACAGTAGGATACTACCTCCTATCCATGACTCTCCAATTTCCTCTGGAGTCTTTCATGAGGTACTTGTCAAACGCCTTTTGAAAATCTAGATACACAATATCAACCGGCTCACCATTAATCCATGCTTTTGAATATGCTCTGTATTTTGTTCTTTATAATAATCTGTACCATTTTGCCTGGCACCAACGTCAGGCTCAACCGGTCTATAATTTCCTGAATCTCCTCTGGAACCTTTTTTTAAAAATCGGCATTACATTGGCCACCCTTCAATCTTCTAGTACCATGCTCAATTTTAAAGATAAATTACATATTACTAACACTAGTTCCGCAAGTTCATTTTTCAATTCTATCATTACTCTGGATGGATACCATCCGGTCCGGAGGAGATTTGCTACTCTTCAATTTGTCAAATTGCTCCATTACATCTTCCAGTTTTATAAAGATTTCATTCAGTTTCTCCAACTCGTCAGCTTTGAATACCATTTCTGGTAGCGGTATCTCTCCCAAATCTCCCTCGGTGAAGACCAAGCAAACAATTCATTTAATCTCTGTCACCTATGGCTTTCCCTGATTGCCCCTTTTACCCCCTCGGTCATCTAGCGATCCTACCGATTCTTTTTCCGGCTTCCTGCTTTTAATATACCTATTGAGTGTTCCATTGAAACACTCGTGCTTTCTTTCACCATTATTGAAGCCTCTCTATTGGGATTCCCTAAAGACCCTGTTTCAGTAGTATCCTTCAAGAAATACTCTAAACCGAACTATGCACTACTATGTGACTGTCAGCTCCCCCCCCCCCCCCCCCCCATTTTAGTTTAAAAGCTGCTTTCTCTTTTTTAAATCTTAGCGCCAGCAGCTTGGTTCCACCACGGTTAAGGTGGAGCCAATCTTTTCAGAATAGGCTCCCCCTTCCCCAAAATGTTGCCCAATTCCTAACAAATCTAAATCCCTCATCCCTGCACCATCATCTCAACCACGCATTGAAACTTTGGGGCTCTGCCTGTCTCTGAGTCCTGTGCGTGGAACATGGAGCATTTCAGAAAATGCTATCCTGGAGGATCTGGATTTCAGCTTTCTACCTAGGAGCCTAAATTTGGCTTCCAGAACCTCCCTCCCACATTTTCATTGGCACCCAAATATTCCAAGATAACCAGCTGCTCCCCAGCACTATTTAAATCCTAGTTAGTTGACGCATGAGGTCTGCCACCTTTGCACCAGGCAGGCAAGTGACCAGGTGATCCTCAGGTCCACCAGCCACCCAGCTATCTACATGCCTAAAAATCGAATCCAACTACAACAGCCATCCTAACCCTTCCCTCCTAGGCAAAAGCTCTTGGAGAGACATCCTCAGTGCGAGAGGATATTGCATCCCATGGTGGGCTGGTCCTAGCTACAGGATTACTTTCAGCTTCACCAGGGTAATGCTCTCCTTTTAGGAGACCTCCCTCCTCCAAGGCAGCACAGGGGCTGCCAGACTGGAGGTGGGACTTCTCTACAATGTCCCTGTAGGCCTCCTGTATGTACCTGTCTCCCTCAACTCCTCCAAGTCTGCTACTCTAGCCTCAAGAGAATGGACTTGTTCTCTGAGAGATAGGAGCTCATTGCTTCGAGCACACACATATTACCTCTCACCAACTGGGAGATAATCATACATGTCACACTCTGTAGAAAAGACTGGATAGCACCCCTCTTGCTGCTGGACTGCTGTCTGCATCTTAGTATTATAGAGTTATTTAATTAAACTTCTTAAGTTAATATAAACAACTCTTAAGATTATATGGTATAATGTGTAATTTATTTAGTGTTTGCTTCTCAGAAACTAATTAAATGTGATTAAAACTAATGAAAACTCTCCGACTGAACTAGGTCCTACTGTGCCTTTTACAGGCTGTTAATACTATGTCAGAAAGTTTAAGTTTTAAATCTGGGGAAAATAGTATGGAGACAGTTAATGCAGTTTGCACTTTTTAAAAATTCTATCAATAACCTACAATTTCTCTTTTAAACCCCAATCTTTAAGTTATCAAAGCACAGAGCAAAATAATGTTCACTTATCCAGAGAAATGTCATCTTCTCTCAGAACTTCTCAGAAATAAAGTTAAGTGGGATCTTTCCTCTCTTTATAGCTTTGATTCCAAGGGGACTGCTTCAAACATATCCTTTGCAGCTAACCCAGTAATCAGATTGCCCTAGTAACCTTTGCACTATTGTACTTCCTCACACCTTAACTAACACCTAATTCAGGTCAGTAGCAGTGTTACCTCTCCAGTAGCCATTGAACATGCCCCCCCCCCCCCCCCCCCCCCCCCCACACCATCACCACCAATGCTTGAATGTGCCTTGGAGCAGGTGCAAAAGCTATCAGGGAAATTTACTAAATTCCCATTGTAAAATGAGAAATACAAATATTTTATTTGGGCTTGCACTAACCATACCGATTTGAAATTGCTGGGTCTTGGCCATCTAGCATGGAACTAGCAGACTGTCTGAATGGCCATTTACATGTATATGCAATCTCTATGCATAAATGAATTATTATTTCCACATGTAGATTACTACTGAAATTACCTCCAGAGTATATACAACTATGAATAATTCAGTACCATTCTAGCTGGCAGACCAGGCCGAGAAGTGAACTTTCACTTCCTCTTTGAATCCTTACAGGAAAATGTTCCAGGACAATCAGGAACAAGAGATAAAGTTTTGTATATCACCACCATTTGGAACTTCCTATTACAGGGTTCTTACCATAGAAGCCAGCTCTGTGGGATTTGTGGATGCCTGAGCAACCCAATATTGATTAAATTTATTGATTGTGTCCACGGAGGGATAATTTCCATTGGGTTTAGCACAGTGGTGTGCTCTCTCCTGGTCCCCCTCTGCGCCCCCCGGTCCCCCCTCTGCGCCAGTCGGCGTTCCTGGCCTGGATGGCCACCCAGGGCGGAACGCCGATGAGCCCCCCCCCGCTAGATGACACCTTCCCCCCCTCCGGCGAAATGACACCCCCCTGGGTGGCACGTCGCTGGGGGGGGGGGTGCCGTGGTGCGCGCCTGCTCCTCCGCGTTCGCTAAACTTTGTCGATGCAGATCCCTCTGCCCTGGAACAGGAAGTAACCTGTTCCAGGGCAGAGGGAGCTGCAGCGAACGAACGAAGTTAGCGAACGGGAGGAGCAGGCGCGCGCCGCAGCCATCCCCCCAGTGGGTGCACCACGGGGCGGACCGCCCCCACCTTGGTACGCCCTGCTCTGCACCCCACCCCAATTGCAGAGCTGGCTATAACCAGGGAGAGAGCCTGTGGGGGGGGGGGGGGTGGCAATGCATTACTCCAGGAAAAAAATTAAATGATCCCCAGTTTCCAATCTAATTTATGTTTAATGTGCGATAAAATGCCATAATAAGTTAAATAAATATAAACTTTTAATGTGAGCACCTGATTCTCAAAGTGTACATATTCAAACACTATACTGAAAATAAAATGATTTTTTTTCACCCTTTGTTGTCTGATGGACTGTTTTTCGATCATGATGGCCAGTATCCGATTCTGCTGCTGTCTGTCTTCTTACTCCGTTTCAGGGCTTCCTTCCATCTCTTTCTTTCCTTTCCTACTTTCTTCGTCATTTGGTCCTCGCAGACTTGACTGTCCAGTGGATCCAGCTTCTGCCTATTTTCTTCATCCATGTGCAGTTTTTCTCCTCTCTCCTTTTTCCCTCATCTCATCTCTTCTCACTCTTCCCTCCCCTCCATCCAGTCAGCATTTCTTCTCTATCCCCCTCCTTTCCCTGCCCTCTATCCACCCATGTCCATCGACCCCTACCTCTCCTCTCCCCTGCCCTCCATCCACCCATGTCCAGCGACCCTCCTCTCCCCTGCCCGCATGCACCCATACCCAGCGACACTTCCTCTCCCTGCCCTCCATGCACCATATCCCAGCGACCTCCTCTCCCGACCTGCCCATCCCACCCATGCCAGTGGACCCTTCTCTCCCCTTGCCCTCCCCTCCAGCCACCACTGCCAGTGAATCCCTTCTCTCCCTTGCCTCCCCACAGCCAACAATCCCAGCGACTTCTCTCTCTCCCCTGCCCCCCCAGCCACCCATGCCAGCGACTCCTTCTATCCCCTGCCCCCCCTCCAGCCACCCATGCCCCAGCGACTCCCTTCTCACCCTGCACCCCCCCTCCTCCTCCAGCCACCCATGCCCAGCGACTCCCTTCTCTCCCCCTGCCCCCTTCCTCCTCCAGCCACCCATATCCAGCAACTCCCTTCTCTCCCCTGCAACCCCCTCCTGAGTTGTTCAGCGACTCTTCAGCAGAAGTTCTACTGAGGCGCCTCTGGAAGTCTCAGCGGCATTTTTAAAGAGCGAACCGGCAGCAGGGGAGGGTCAGCGGTGGCAGCGGGCAGGCAAGACTGCCTGCCCCGAAGAATTCGATGGACAAGGCGACTCAGGTGAAGGACCGGATCCGGAGGAAGGGAGGACGGAGAGCTGGCTCGCACCTGAGTAACAACCGGCTCGCAAGTCGGAACAAATTTAACAACCGGCTCTTGCGAGCCGGTGCGAGCCGGCTCCAGCACACCACTGGTTTAGCACTCCCAATCATTTTGAAAAGTTAGCTCCTATGATCTCACCAATGTGTGGATTACATCGATTTTCAACTTACCATGAAGTCAGGGTACATAAAATTTATTGAGGTGTATCACTTTACTAAAGGTCTACCATCTGACATTTGTGTGTTTTATAGCTGTATGAATTTTGGTTTGGTTTTGTTTTGTGGGGGGCTGCTATTGCTTAGAATATAATTTTGATATTGTTTATATTATACTATGACAATTTGATGCTGTACTTTATTCCAAGCAATGAAATCTGGGACTGTGATTAAGAATGGAAACAATCATCCTATATAATAATTCTCACCTCCAACGTTCTATGTGTCTGCCTGCCTGTGTCCGTGTCTTTCTTCACAGTTGGTCTGCTAGGCTCCGAAGCCCAGGCTGACGTCACACGCAAGCACTGACCAACCGCACGACAGCAGCACAAGGCCACGCCCTTCCCCCAAGGTCGCCGCCTCTGCCACCGCTCACCCCTCCACCCCCCCCAAGGTCACCACCGCTCTCCCCCTTCACCCCCCTGAAGTCACCACCGCTCCCCCCCTCCACCCACCACGAGGTAGCCGCAGCCACTGCTCCCCCCTCCACCTCCGCCGAGGTCACCACCCAGGCCCGCCCACCCACCCAACACAGACCTGCCAAGTCTCCTGCGAAACACGCAGCGTCAGCTCCCATTTCCGGCCACTGCTGCTTCTCCAGTTAAGCAGCAGCGGCCGCTACAAAAACAAAAAGAGCTGATTTTAAAAGCAAGCGCGGCACCGCAGCCAGCCATCAGGCATTGGCTGTCAGCTCTGCAGTCACTCCTCTCGCCTCTCACCTCTCGGGTCACTGCCCCTGGAGCAGACCCCGGAGGAGCGCAGCAACGTGAGAGGCGATGAGGAGTGACTGCAGAGCTGACAGCCAATGCCTGATGGCTGCCTGCGGTGCCGCGCTTGCTTCCTAAAAACAGCTGTTTTTGTTTTTTGTAAAAGATGGGCTCTGGTTCAGAGAACTCCTGCCAGGGACCGAGCAGCAGAGTTGAACTTCTTGCCCGTGCATCACAATACTGCCTACACAGTAAGAATGGCAACTTTGGTGAAGGAAAAGAAAAGGCAGTACAGGAGGCAAAGGCAGTTCCCGCCTTCTGACGTCATTTCTTCAAGGGCGGGGACTCTGCGGGAACGAACTCACGAAGGAGGGAAGGCTAGAGACGGGCAGGGCTTTGAAATGACACGGCCACTGGGATGGAGGTAAATTAAAAAAGACTTAAAACCAAGCAGGGTGGCAAGAAGAAAAAGGGGGATGTTGGGGGGAGAAGAGGGTGGGCAGGTGGCCATAAATGGGAGGGGGATGGGAATCGCTGGACAGGGGCAGGGTGGGAGAAGAGATAAAAGAGATGGGGGGCACCAACTGCTAGTCTGCAGGGGGGAGCCAGAGACCCTAGGACCGGCCCTGGTCTCAATCTCTCTCTGTCACACACACACACACACTCTCACATTCACTCTCTCTCTCATGCACTCACCCTCACACACACTCTCTCAAAATAGACACTCTGAGGAAAGCCTTGCTAGTGCCCGTTTCATTTGTGTCAGAAATGGGCCTTCAGCAAAGTTTGCAATTCTAGAATAGGCCAAGAAACATGCTGAAAAATGACACTATGGGCATTGTCATAATTCATTCATCATGGTTGCTTGACATGCCTGCAAAATAGCAAACACAAGTGAAGCTATCTCCTTAGGCAAGAAAGAACAGGAGTATAGTTTCCAAAACAGAAAACAAGAGAACAGCCTGTAGCTGATCCAGCAAGAACAGAAAAAACATGCATCATTACCTCTTTATTCATAAGAATCTAAGCACTGCCATCTAGTGGTAAAAAAAACAGCCTTTTCATTGGAAGTAAAACTGTGCTGCCCATCATGCTTCAGTGCTCATTGACTAGATGTGACCGATTGAAGATGGTCAGCAAGTTAATCTCTTAGGAATAATGCGTAAACTTGCTGAACCATCTTCAATCGGTCATGCCAGAGACCACTAAAATCTTTGTGTGTTACCAATATTGCAGAAAAATTCTGGCCAACATGAGGAAAAATTTTTAATGAGTTCAAACTATATAAGCCTCCAAAAGTTAACTATACCTCTAAAAGTGTAAACTAATTTTGCCCCCAAGAGCAACAACAGGCTTAAGTGCCTGTTGGTCTCTTGATGGTCTCCCCCCTCCATCGAGAATCCTTAAAGAGAACAAACCTACTCCAATGCCCCCCCGCCCCCACGAGAAGCAGAGTGGCCGGTAACCAGTAAATTGCCCAGAGAAGGAAGTACCAGCAACAAGGCATTGGAACAGAGGCCGAGGCATCTGAAACTGAACTAGGACTGGTGGTAACTGCCTGCTGCATTGATACTTCTCCTGTATGGCCTCAGTCTTTACTCTTGAAGAGATATGGAAAGTAATAGTTGCCTTGGATAAATCTATTACCCCTCAGATGGCTGCAGATAATACTAGGCCTTAATAACTTGGAGCAGCATATGGATACACAAGAGATTCAAATGACTTTGGTGCAAAATTCTATAGAAGTAGCTGTAAATCCTTGGAAAATTTATTCAACATCTCTGGTTAAGGGAAATACTAATCTTGAAGCAAAATGTGAGAATTTAAAGCACATAGTCTGTCGAAGGAATCTTTGATTTTTAATAAATTTCCCACAGATACCAGGATCTCAGCCTACGAGATGTTTAAGCATATCCCACGGATTCTACATATGTGCAACAAGATTATATAACAACTATATTCAGTATAAATCTTTATTATATAACAATATTATTCCACAAAATAAATAAACCCATAAATATTAACACATTGTTTCTAATGCATATAACAACCCTACAACATCACACACATACTCATTCAAACAGCAATATACCAGTCTACTTTCAATATGGAGACACTAATGGAGTCTCTGTACTATCTTGAGGATCAATCGTCCATCTCGCAGTTCCATTGCTAAATACATACCCACGACCATTTAACCCTACCCTCCGTTTTTTGTACAATAACCAATTCCTAATCCACACCAGAACCTTGCCTCCTATCCCATGGCTCAATTTTCAGGAGTCTCTCATAAATGCAGGCAACTTAAATTAGTCATGGATTAGGCGCTTAGGTGCTATTCTATAAATTACAGATACCCTTTATGGAATACCACCGAACACAATTTTTGGCATGATATACTAAATTTAGTCCTATATGTTGGAAATTCTTTGAATTCCATCACACTCTCTGCTTCTAGTTTCTTTTAGAAGATGGTAAATAGAAAACTCAAGAAACTAGAGGCAAAGAGTAGGATGGGCTGGAGTGTAAATTTAAGGGGCTTTGATGTTAGCTTCAGAACTTTTAGTACAAGAACAGTGCTGGGCAGACTGCAACGGTCTGTGACCCGAGAATGGCAACAACAAACTGAAATTTTCTCTAGAAATAGGCATTTTTCCCATAGTTTTAAACTGAAACCTTTTCTAGAGGTAGAAACTTAACAGCCAAAACCTCTTCTTCTAAAAGGCAGTTATTTTCTGTTCTTTGGCTGCTGGAGAGGTAGTAAGTCCAGCGACCTCAATAGGTGCTAACTAAGGTGTGGGGAAGTAAAATATTTGCATAGGTTGCTGAGTTAGCTTCAAAGAGCCTTTAGATTGTAAGCTCTCTTGTGCAGGGATTGTCCTTCCCCATGTCTTAAACTTGTACAGCGTTGCGTAACCCTGGCAGCGCTATAGAAATGCTAAGTAGTAGTAGTAGTAGTAGTAGCCTGTTTAAAAAGGACCCCTTAGATTCAAAATTATATAAAGAGGAACGGTCCCACTGAACTTTCTTTCTGAGAAGTTCTTAGAGAAGAGGACATTTCTCTGGTAAGTGAACACTATTTTGCTTTGTGCTTGGGAACTTAAACATTGGGGTTTAAAGGAGGAATTGTAGGTTAGTGATAGGCAACATAAAATATAAAGAAGCAGATTTTATCAACTAATCTCCACAGTCTTTTCCCTTTAGTTTTAAAAACTTTGTACCACAGAATTAACAGATAGACTCTAGCAGGCACTGCAGGATCTAGTTTAGTATTAAGGGAAAATAAAACGAGAGAGAGAGAGGGAAAAGCAAGCAGGACCTAGTTTAGTATTAAGGGGGGGAATTTAAAAAAAGAGAGAAAAAGCAAGCATTACTAACTAGTTGGACGTCCATCTTTTGTTTCGATAATATGGTCGGGGACGCCCAAATCTCAACATTTAGGTTGACCTTACAGATGGTCGACCTAAATGTTGAGATCGCCAACCTTAGAGATGGGCGACCTTGGTTTTCTCCTATAATAGAAACCGAGGACGCCCATCTCAAAAACAACCAAATCCAAGGCATTTGGTCGTGGGAGGAGCCAGCATTCATAGTGCACTGGTCCCCCTCACATGCCAAGACACCAACCGGGCACCCAAGGGGGCACTGCAGTGGACTAAATTGCTCCAAAATCCATAGCTCCCTTCCCTTGTGTACTGAGCCCCCCCAAAAACCCCCCAAAACCCACTCTCCACAACTATACACCACTACCATAGCCCTTATGGGTGAAGGGGGGCACCCTACATGTGGGTACAGTGGGTATTGGAGGGGTTTGGAGGGCTCAACATTTACCACCACAAGTGTAAGAGGTAGGGGGGGATGGGCCTGGGTCCGCCTGCCTGGAGTACACTGCACCCACTAAAAATTGCTCCAGGAACCTGCATACTGCTGTGATGGAACTGGGTATGACATTTGAGGCTGGCATAGAGGCTGGTAAAAAATTAAAAAAAAGTTTTTTTGGGTGGGAGGGGGTTGGTGACCACTGGGGGAGTAAGGGAGGTCATCCCCCGATTCCCTCCGGTGGTCATCTGATCAGTTCAGCCACCTTTTCGAGGCTTGGTCATGAAAAAAAATGGAGCAAGTTGGCCCAAATGCTCGTCAGGGATGCCCTTCTTTTTTCCATTATCAGCCAAGGATGCCCCATCTCTTAATCACGCCCCAGTCCCGCCTTCGGTGAATTTTGGTCGTCCCCACGACGGAAAGCAGTTGAGGCTTTCGATTTGTGTCAGATATGGGCCGCCCTTCTCTTTCGAAAATTCACCTGATAGTGTACAACCCTTTTCCCATAGTTTTAAACTGAAATTTTCTCTAGAAATAAGCATTTTTCCCATAGAGGTAGAAACTTAACAGCCCAAACCTCTTGTTCTAAAAGGGGGGGGGGGGGGGGAGGGAATGGGACTTGTATACTGCCTTTCTGTGGTTTTTCCAACTACATTCAAAGCAGTTTATATATTTATTACAGGTACTTATTTGTACCTGGGACCAGGGCCGGTCTTACCAAGTGTGGGGCCCTATGCAGACCAATTTGGTGGGGCCCCACCGTAGCCCCGGAAAATGCAGGACCGTCAACAATATGAAGCTAGCAAGGGATCATAATATCACAATTCTCATGTAGAGCCACAAAACACCCTTTTAGAGGTAGTGTGTCATGATTTAGGCTCTACGCCCTTTCTGATGTTTGGTGCCACCTTAGTAAGGCCAACACACAATCTCTCCACTGCAAAACACTATACACAAACTTGTGCAAAAACACACTCATAACCTTAACAAACCATAAACGGCACTAATTCCAAGGAGAGGACGAGCTACAACCTTATGCGTGGCGTGGAAGCAACTGTAATTACACAGGGCTCTAAAACCACCAGTGCACAACCTAGTGAAAAAACAACAAAAAGGGCTGCAAACTATACGCTAGCAGAATACTGCACCTTCCTTGATCACACATGAAAAACACATGAAGGCAAATACTGAACTGGAAAGTTACCTCAAGAAGTCAGACTCAGCATGCAGCAATACTACAAAAATTGAAACTTACATGAAAAATATCACAGATGCACATTTCCAAAAACTGACATATTCCAATTAATAAATCCTGAATAAAATAGTTTTTTTCTACCTTTGTTGTCTGGTGACTTGTTTTTCTGATATGCTGGCTCAGTATCCGATTGTGCTGCTATCTGTCCTCTTAATTCCGTTTCCAGGGCTTCCTTTCCATTTATTCTTTACTTTCCGCCCTTTCTTCTTCATTTCTTGCCCTACATCCGTAAGTAAAAGCTGGGTCCTCCGCAGACTTGACTGTCCAGTGGATCCAGCTTCTGCCTATTTTCTATATCCATGTGCACTTTTTCTCCTCTCTTCCTTTTCCCCTCACCTCATCTCCTTCCTCACTCTTCCCTCGCCTCCATCCATGTCCAGCCATTTCTTCTCTCTCCTCTATCCACCCATGTCCAGCGACCTCCTGTCCCCCCTGCCATCCACCCATGTCCAGCGACCCTCCTGTCCTCCCTGCCCTCCCCTGCCATCCACCTATGTCCAGAAACTCCCCTCCCCTGCATCCACCCATGTCAGCGACCCTCCTGTCCTCCCCTGCCATCCACCTATGTCCAGAAACCCCCTCCCCTCCATCCATCCAAGTCCAGCGACCCCCTCTGTCCCTCCTGCCCTCCCCTGCCATCCACCTATGTCCAGTAACCCCCCCAGCGACTCTCCTTGTTCCCCTGCTCCCCCTCCCTCCAGCCACCTGAGCCCCCCTCCCGTCTGAGACCCCCTCCCCGACCCGCCAAACGACTCTCTTCTGCCACCTGACCCGGCCGGCACCTGACCCAGCATTTTTAAAAAATCTACAAGCGGCGGTGCCTCGCGCATCTGAGAGTAAAAGAAGAGAAATCGCTTCATCCGTCAGCCGGCCTTCCCTCATGTCCCACCCTTGCGGAAGTTACATCAGAGGGCGGGACATGAGAGCAGGCCGGCCGACGGACGAAGCGATTTTTTTTCTTTTATTCTCAGACGCGAGGCACCGCCGCTTGTAGATTTTTTAAAAATGCTGGGTCAGGTGCCGGCCAGGTCGGGTGGCAGAGAAGTGGGTCGTTTGGCGGGTCGGGGGGGGGGGCTCAGACGGGAGAGGGGCTCAGGTGGCTTGAGGGAACGAGGAGAGTCGCGTCGCTGGACACGGGTGGAGGGTAGGCAAGCAGCGGCGGTCCGGCAGCGGAGGTCGGGAGAGGCAAGGCAGAGTTGAGGCACGCTGCGCGGGGCCCCCTTAGGCGCGGGGCCCTATGCAGCCGCCTCGGTCACCTCTGTCTAAGACCAGCCCTGCCTGGGACAATGGAGGTTTAAGTGACTTGCCCAGATTCACAAGGATCAGAGTCTGCTGCAGGCTACTTCTCCACTCCAGGCAGTTATTTTCTGTTCTTTGGCTGCTGGAGAGGTGGTAAGTCCAGCGACCTCAATTAGGTGCTAACTAAGGTGTGGGGAAGTAAAATATTTGCATAGGTTGCTGAGTTAGCTTTAAAGAGCCTGTTTAAAAAAAGGCCCCTTAGATTCAAAACTATATAAGAGGAAAGGTCCCACTGAACTTTCTTTCTGAGAAGTTCTGAGAGAAGAGGACATTTCTCTGGTAAGTGAACACTGTTTTGCTTTGTGCTTTGGGAACTTAAACATTGGGGTTTAAAGGAGGAATTGTAGGTTAGTGATAGGCAAAATAAAATCTAAAGAAGCAGATTTTATCAACTAATCTCCATAGTCTTTTCCCCTTAGTTTTAAAAACTTTGTACCACAGCATTAACATTAACAGATAGACTCTAGCAGGATGTAGTTTAGTATTAAGGGGGAATAAAAAGAGAGAGAGAGAGAGAGAGGGAAAGCAAGCAGGACCTAGTTTAGTATTAAGGGGGGGAATAAAAAAAAAGAGAGAAAAGCAAGCATTATTAACTAGTTGCCGTGGAGGAGCATTTTCAAAAGGACGTCCAAATCCCTCATGAAGTCGTCCAAAATCAGGTAGGTATAATGGAAAAATAGTATGGACGTCCTTAGACATTTCATTATCGCAGTTGAAAACGACCAAATCAGGGACGCCCAAAGTATAGGAAAAATACTGCAAAGACGTCCTTGTTACTGTACTTTATACTTCTCAATGTTCCTTATATTTTCACCGTACCTGCATATCCGCAACTACATGCACTGTACTTGCAGAACATGCAGCTATGGGAAATATAAGGAACATACATATTTTATTGTGTATATATGAAGTTCGCACACTTGATAATGATCCATATAAAGAAGGCTCTGCACGTAGGCCCCGTATGCGTGACAACAGTCCATCGACGTCCATGCGTCATGGCCGTCCATGTGTGGAGCCATTATAGATGCCAAAAAGTGCACGTACTGACCTGGCCATATATGGGATGGTCGTCCATATATGGAGCTGTGCATGTAAGGACGTTCATCACACATGGGTGTCCATATAAGGTGATGCATGCTTTCCAACGCTTGTTCACTGAGAAACATGGTGCTGAGAATAGAGCCCAATTTCATTGAAGCTGAAGTTTCATACTTGCTGTACATAAGTACATAAGTAGTGCCATACTGGGAAAGACCAAAGGTCCATCTAGCCCAGCATCCTGTCTCCGACAGTGGCCAATCCAGGTCAAGGGCACCTGGCACGCTCCCCAAACGTAAAAACATTCCAGACAAGTTATACCTAAAAATGCGGAATTTTTCCAAGTCCATTTAATAGCGGTCTATGGACTTGTCCTTTAGGAATCTATCTAACCCCTTTTTAAACTCCGTCAAGCTAACCGCCCGTACCACGGTTCTCCGGCAACGAATTCCAGAGTCTAATTCACACGTTGGGTGAAGAAAAATTTTCTCCGATTCGTTTTAAATTTACCACACTGTAGCTTCAACTCATGCCCTCTAGTCCTAGTATTTTGGATAGCGTGAACAGTCGCTTCACATCCACCCGATCCATTCCACTCATTATTTTATACACTTCTATCATATCTCCCCTCAGCCGTCTCTTCTCCAAGCTGAAAAGCCCTAGCCTTCTCAGCCTCTCTTCATAGGAAAGTCGTCCCATCCCCACTATCATTTTCGTCGCCCTTCGCTGTACCTTTTCCAATTCTACTATATCTTTTTTTGAGATACGGAGACCAGTACTGAACACAATACTCCAGGTGCGGTCGCACCATGGAGCGATACAACGCATTATAACATCCGCACACCTGGACTCCATACCCTTCCTAATAACACCCAACATTCTATTCGCTTTCCTAGCCGCAGCAGCACACTGAGCAGAAGGTTTCAGCGTATCATCGATGACGACACCCAGATCCCTTTCTTGATCCGTAACTCCTAACGCGGAACCTTGCAAGACGTAGCTATAATTCGGGTTCCTCTTACCCACATGCATCACTTGCACTTGTCAACATTGAACTTCATCTGCCACTTGCACGCCCATTCTCCCAGTCTCGCAAGGTCCCTCCTGTAATCGTTCACATTCCTCCTGCGACTTGACGACCCTGAATAATTTGTGTCATCGGCGAATTTAATTACCTCACTAGTTATTCACATCTCTAGGTCATTTATAATACATTAAAAAGCAACGGACCAGCACAGAACCCCTGCGGGACCCCACTAACTACCCTCCTCCACTGAGAATACTGGCCACGCAATCCTACTCTCTGCTTCCTATCTTTCAACCAGTTCTTAATCCATAATAATACCTACCTCCGATTCCATGACTCTGCAATTTCTTCAGGAGTCTTTCGTGCGGCACTTTGTCAAACGCCTTCTGAAAATCCAGATATACAATATCAACCGGCTCCCCATTGTCCACATGTTTGCTTACCCCCTCAAAAAAATGCATTAGATTGGTGAGGCAAGACTTCCCTTCACTAAATCCGTGCTGACTTTGTCTCATCAGTCCATGTTTTTGTATATGCTCTGCAATTTTATTCTTAATAATAGCCTCCACCATCTTGCCCGGCACCGACGTCAGACTCACCGGTCTATAATTTCCCGGATCTCCTCTGGAACCCTTCTTAAAATCGGAGTAACATTGGCTACCCTCCAGTCTTCCGGTACTACACTCGATTTTAGGGACAGATTGCATATTTCTAACAGTAGCTCCGCAAGTTCATTTTTTAGTTCTATTAATACTCTGGGATGAATACCATCAGGTCCCGGTGATTTACTACTCTTCAGCTTGCTGAACTGACCCATTACATCCTCCAAGGTTACAGAGAATTTGTTTAGTTTCTCCGACTCCCCCGCTTCAAATATTCTTTCCGGCACCGGTATCCCCCCCAAATCCTCCTCGGTGAAGACCGAAGCAAAGAATTCATTTAATTTCTCCGCTACGGCTTTGTCCTCCTTGATCGCCCCTGTGCATCAAGCACAGAACACTTCTGTTCAGGCACCACCACCACCTGCCCCCCAGGACTTTATCCATCCAAGCCTGGGCTGAAATAAGGGACAGGTTGGAAAGGTAAGTGTTTACTTCCCCCCCCCCCCCCCCACTTTCCTGGGCTATCAGGGCCCCCTCCTGTAGCTACACCTCAGCAATATAAGTACAAACTGTAGTCTGCATTCAAGTGTAATCAGTGATATGTGTGCATGCACATTCATTAATAGAATCTATGTACAAGAAAGAAAAAACATTCCCACATCCCTACAATACTGCACACAACGGTACTCTCTGTCCTCATGTCCACCTCAATGACATCATTTTACCAATGTAATGTCGTTTCCCCCCCCCCCCCCCCCCATCAGAGTTGTGAGTCTCTCCTATATGATTTCCAAATGAATTTGTGTGCTGAAGGCAAGAAGGGCCACCCCCTGACTCCTGGTGTATAAATTTATATCTTGCAGAAGATTTCCGGCGGAGGTTCCGCCGAACCAAGAGAGAGAGAGCCCTGACATGATCAGGGCAGTGAGACAGTGCCTCAGGGCTCAACGTAAATATTATAAACAGGGCACCTGTACTCATTTGTAAATGTATTTATTTAATAATGCAAATGTCCTGTACAATATCAGTTTCCATGTGGCAACTAGTAAGTCATAACACCTCTGTCCCAAATCAAGGCCTGAGGTTGCAGTTACACAGTGTGGCTGCAACTTCCAACTAACCTCCTCTGAGCAGGGCCGCCGAGAGACTGGGCCGGGCCCGGGACAAGGCTGCCCCTGCCCCCCCCCTGAGGTCGTCGCCACTCCCCCCTCTACCCGCTCCCCTCCGTCCACCACCAGGCTGGGCCCCTGCACTATATGTAGATCCTTCAAGAGGTAGTGTGTCATGATTTAGGCTCTACACCTTTTCTGATGTTTTGGTGCCACCTCAGTAAGGCCAAAACACAATCTCTCCACTGCAAAACACTGTACACAAACTTGTGCAAAAACACACTCAGAACCTTACCAAACCATAACAGCACTAATTCCAAGGACAGGACGAGCTACAACCCTTATGCGTGGGAAAGGCAGCACTGTAATTACACCGGGCTCTAAAACACCAGTACACTACCTAATGAAAAACAAAACAAAAAGGGCTGCAAATACTACACACTAACAGAATACTGCACCTTGATCACACATGAAAAACACATGACAACAGATATGACACAAGGAACTAGAAATAAAAAAAATATGAAAGCAAAATACTGAACTGGAAAGTTACGGTCTGTGCCCTGAAAAGGACAGGTACAAATCAAGGTAAGGTATGCACAAAAAGTAGCACATATGAGTTTATCTTGTTGAATAGACTGGATGGACCATGCAGGTCTTTTTCTGCCGTCATCTACTATGTTACTATCCAGCTTATAATCGAAAGTGATCGCCGGCCATTTCCGACATAAATCGGGAGATGGACGGCGATCTCGGAAAAGCGGCGAAATCGGTATAATCGAAAGCTGCGTTTTTGGACAGCATCGCCGCTTTCCCGTCGCCTCGCCGGCGAAAGTTCAAAGGGGCGTGTCGCTGGATAAGCAAAGGCGGGACATGGGCGGGTCTGGGTGTGGCTACCAGATGGCCGGCTTTCGCCAATAATGGAAAAAAAAAAACCGGCGATAAGCAGTATTTCGCCGGGTTACTTGGTCCTTTTATTTTCACGACCAGCCTCAAAAGGTGCCCCAACTGACCAGATGACCACCGGAGGGAATGGGGGATGACCTCCCCATACTTCCCCAGTGGTCACCAACCCCCTTCCACACTAAAAAAATACAATTAAAAACCTTTCTTGACAGCCTGTATGCCAGCCTCAATGCTGTACCCACCTCCATGACGGCAGAATGTGTTCTATCCTCCGACAGCCTTTCCCTGGTTGTGATGTGGCTGTCGGGTGAGTGTGACACCTTTTCTGTTAAGTGCACTGCAGAGTCACATCAGCAATGCATTGTGGTGGGTGTAGGGTACTGGGCTGTACTCCCATGGTGCTTTTCCCCCCTGCTAACTGGGTCAGAGTGTGCCCTGTTTTACTTCCGTTAGTCCATGAGGTAGTGGCCATGTTTGTAAGCCAGTTTTAGATCCCTTTCATGTGTTAGCCACATTAGAGAACTTAGTTCTTACTTTGAGTGTGGCTGAAAGAGGGCATGTACACCATTCTGCCAGCTCTGACCTACGGCTAATCTCAGTACCAGGAAGACTGTTTGCCAGTGGGGCACAACCTCTGATCTGCAGTTAACTGGGAGTAAACGTGCTTATTCAAATAAAGGACTTTTTTCAAAGAGATTAATGTTCAGGTGTCAACTGGTGTGGCAAGCTTATACAGCAGCAACAAGTCCTGTCCCTGGAGCACTTTTAGTGGGTACCACAGTGCACTTAAGGCAGGCGGACCCAGACCCATCCCCCCTACCTGTAACACTTGTGCTGGTAATGGGAGCCCTCCAAAACCCACTGTACCCACATGTCTAGGGTGCCCAGTTGGTGTCCTGGCATGTCAGGGGGACCAGTGCGCTACAAATGCTGGCTCCTCCCACAACCAAATGGCTTGGATTTCGCCGGGTTGGAGATCGCCGGTATTTTTTTCCATTATCGCTGAAAAACAAATCCGGCCATCTCAAACCCGGCGAAATCCACGCATTTGGCCAGGCTAAACTGTATTATCGAAAAAATGGCCGGCCATCTTTTTCGATAATACGGTTCCGGCCAACTGTAGCACCACCGCCACAATAGATCGCCGGCGGACCTATTTGGCCGGCGACGTTCGATTATGCCCCTCAAGTCAACATGGATTTAGTGAAGGGAAATCTTGCCTCACCAATCTACTACATTTCTTTGAAGGGGTGAACAAACATGTGGATAAAGGTGAGCCAGTTGATCTTGTGTATCTGTATTTTCAGAAGGCATTTGACAATAACCTCATGAAAGACTCCAGAAGAAATTGGAGAGTCATGGGATAGGAGGTAGTGTTCTATTGTGGATTAAAACTGGTTAAAAGATAGAAAACAGAGAGTAGGGTTAAATGTTCAGTATTCTCAATGGAGAAGGGTAGTTAGAGGGGTTCCCCAGGGGTCTGTGCTGGGCCCACTGCTTTTTAACATATTATAAATGACCTAGAGATGGAGTAACTAGTGAGGTAATTAAACTTGTTGATGACACAAAGTTATTCAAAGTCGTTAAATCGCAGGAGGATTGTGAAAAATTACAAGAGGACCTTACGAGACTGGGAGACTGGGCGTCTAATGGCAGATGACGTTTAATGTGAGAAGTGCAAAGTGATACACATGGAAAGAGGAACCCGAGTTATAGCTACATCATGCAAGGTTCCACAGTAGGAGTCAAAGACCAAGAAAGGGATCTAGGTGTCGTCGTTGATGATACGTTGAAAACTTCTGCTCAGTGTGCTGCTGTGGCTAAGAAAGCAAATAGAATGTTGGTATTATTAGGAAAGGAATGGAAAACACAAAATGAGGATGTTATAATGCCTTTGTATCGCACCACGGTGTGGACCGCACCTCGAATATTGTCTTCAATTCTGGTCGCCGTATCTCAAAAAAGATACAGTGGAATTAGAAAAGGTGCAGAGATGGGTGATGGAATGATAAAGGGGATGGGACGACTTCCCTATGAGGAAAGGCTAAAGCGGCTAGGGCTCCAGCTTGGAGAAAAGGCGGCTGAGGGGAGATATGATAGAGGTCTATAAATAATGAGTGGAGTGGAATGGGTTGGTGTGAAGCGTCTGTTTACTCTTTCCAAAAATACTAGGACTAGGGGGCATGCATGAAGCTGCAATGTAGTAATTTAAAATGAATCAGAGAAAATGTTTCTTTACTCAACGTGTAATTAAACTCTGGAATTCGTTGCCAGAGAATATGGTAAAGGCGGTTAGCTTAGCGGAGTTTTTTAAAAAGGTTTGGACGGCTTCCTAAAGAAAAAGTCCCATAGACCATTATTAAATGGACTTGGGGAAAATCCACAATTTCTGGGATAAGCAGTATAGAATGTTTTGTACTTTTGGGGGCTCTTGCCAGGTATTTGTGACCTGGATTGGCCACTGTTGGAAACTTACAGTATTCTAAATTACATGCATATTTTGGTGACACAATATGCTCTGTTTCCCCCCTCTCCCCTTGCAGTTCCGTGTGATGTTAGATACCACCTTATAAATGGCACCTAGTGCACTTACACATGTCACTGCCAATTTTGGCACCTCTGATGCAAGTGTAGGCAGCACTGAAGCATTTTAAAAGTGCGTGTTCAAGTATTTTTTAAATGCTTTTTTAATAAATAAGCCCTTTTGTGAGGTGATTTTATCACTTGATTTGTTAAATTTTTGACTTCCCTATGGGTAGATGATAAAATTCACCATGCTGTTCTGAACAGTGCTATAAATGCAGAACCAGTAAGAAAAGAGTAGAAGCAGAGCTCTGAAAAGCATACCTAGCTGTAGACCTCAGAGAAGTGTAGTGAATACCTTATAAGGGTACATTGTATGCATGTCGTATCTAGTATTATATACACATATTATAAAAATAAGAGTATAATGCTGTATTTCGCAAATAGTTTAATGCAGACATCAGAGATAATCTCCTCCTATACTTTCTCTGGAGGCTTGTCTGTAGTGCCACGTTTTGAAGAGCTATTCTATTTGCTTCTAGTACCACACCTCGTAATAAGTTGAACTATATGGTGCTTTCTCAGTCTAATGAGAATAGAGTGGGATTCTGGGCAGCACATAACTCAAACTTACAGAGAGCTACATGGTACAGGTATTAAACAGAATAACTGTTATGTCAATAGGCATTCCTGAGGAAAAGTTGGAGGGAGATTGTATACTTGGAACAGAGTCAGGGGTTCACACTTAGGGTCAATGACAGCTACAACTGGCCCCCAGGTCTTGCAATAAAGAACACTGGCCTAGTGTATAGAAATAGCAGCTTACTGCAAAATGTTTTTGTTTCTGTAAAGGTGATCAGCCATTCCCATTCCTGGCAGCCTATGGATCATCCAAAGCTGCATTAACCCGCGTGATGGACACGTTCCGCTTTGAGCTGGAGTGCTGGGGTGTCAAAGTTAGCATCATACAACCAGGCTGCTACAAAACTGGTAGGTGTTATGTTGCAACAATAGTGATAGCACTGTGACAAGCTTTCAAGCCTCTCCAAGTATTATGTGTGACATGGACGTGACCTCGGTCCTCTCTTACCAGTTAGTGACACTGAGGTGCTCTCAGCTCTATGTTTAATTTTGGTGCCAAACTATGACATGTTTCTCCTGAACCTTCACTGTCAGTTACTATGACACCATTACATGTTCACTAGTCTCTTCTCTCTGTTATGTGTTCTCAAGCCTGCACTCTCAGGCCCAGATGCACTAAACCTTAACGACCCTTTAACGAAGAAATTTTCAACTGTAGCATGCATTAAAGGCCATTTTCCGACGATGCTAACAGCTAACGAAAACGGAATGCAAACGAGTAACTACCATTGAAATGTGGACAATTCGGGATGCACTAACCATACCGACGATTGCAACGAATCATTTACCGTGATAAATTTAACATGAGGTCAGACCTGTCGTTAAGGCCTGAGCTGTCATCTCCCTGCTTCCCCCTGCAGCACAAAAATACAAGCTGGCATGATTAAAAACAAAAGTGAGATAAACAACACAAACACGCTTTCCCCTGCATAAAATTGAAAATCAAAACAAACATCAAAAAAGGATCGGGAGGGGGCAAAGGCGCTCATCAGGAGCGTCCTGTATGGATGGCCTTGCCCCCCGCCCGAGGTCGCCGCTGCTCCCCACTTCTCCCTGGATTAAATAAAAACTCAAAATAAAAATCAAAACTTTTGCAGCGCCGGGCCCCCCTCCCTTCCTGTCTCTCTCTTTCTCCTTCTCCCACCACTGCTCCGCCTCTCGCCATCCTCCACCCCTGTGCCCCACCCCCTGAGGTCGTCGCTGCCTCTCCGCCTTACTGGGCCCGCGCAGCGCCTCTCACCTCTGTGTGAAGGCGCTGCATGGGCAAGAAGAACAACAGCTGATCGACGCGAGTCTTCAGGACGTCTCTCCTTCCCTGACCTGGGCACGCCCCCGTCTGACGTAAGCAACCTACATAGTTACTACATCAGACGGGGGCGTGCCCAGATCAGGGAAGGAGAGACGTCCTGAAGACTCGCGTCGATCAGCTGTTGTTCTTCTTGCCTGTGCAGCGCCTTCACACAGAGGTGAGAGGCGCTGTGTGGGCCCGGTAAGGCGAAGAGGGGGCCCGGTGGAGGGGGGAGCAGCGGCGATGACCTCAGAGGGCGGGGCATGGGGGTGGAGGATGGCGAGAGGCGGAGCAGTGGTGGGAGGAGAGAGACAGGAAGGTAGGGGTGCCCGGCGCTGCAAAAGTTTTGATTTTATTTTATACAGGGAGAAGCGGGGAGCAGCGGTGACCTCCGGGGGGGGGGGGGGGGCAAGGCCGTCCATACAGGACGTTCCTGATGAGCGCTTTTGCCCCTCCCGATCCTTTTTGATGTTTGTTTAGATTTTATATTTTATGCAGGGGAAAGCGGGGAGCCACGTGTTTGTGTTGGGGTTTTTTTTTGTTTGTTTTGACGTTTGTGGCATGCGCAGAGCAGCCAGCATAAACGCTTGGCTGCTCTGCGCATGCTTTAGGGGCCAATTACCGACGGGGATTACACCAATTTAACAAATCTTTAATGCACTGTACTTTACAATACCGTACCGAACATTAAAGACTTGTTTTTTTGGTGCATTCTTCGTTTTTTAAAATTTGTTAAGGACTTTTACGTTTTAAATTTTTTAACGTTTGTTTGATGCATCTGGCCTCAGTTATAGTAGAGAATCTAAGTTGAAAGTGTTGATTGCACTCTTAATAGATGTGAAAACCTTTGAAATGGCCAACAGGAAAAGAAAAACTTTTGAGCCTCATTCTTGACTCTGCTTAATTATCTGGCTAAAATCTTTTAATAGCAAGGGGGTTATTTTCCACTGAGACAAAGACTAGGTATACTCTTTACCTATAGGCTCTCCATCAGGTCTGAAGGCAAAAAAAATGGGCAAGTACGTGCTTTGAAATGCAGGCATACACTTGTCCCTGCTTTTTCTGTGGCTCAAATTTTGCTGTAAAATTAATGAGCAAAGATTTGGAAATACAATCTATGTACATATCCTTGACTTAAACATGCACTAGTGGGAACATCTATTCTCAATATGGTTAAAAGTAAGCATGTTACTCCAAAACGTGTAACCTTTCTTGCCACTTTGAGAGTGGGCAATTTTCAGACAGATGATTAGTGTGAGTAGAACACTTTAAATGTACATAAATCATTTTCAACATCTCTTCTTCATGTCACATATTCATCTTTTAAATGTATTGTGATGTAGCACCTCCCCCAGGTTGACACCTATGTCTTCCGTGCACTCTTTCTTTGGACAGACCTGAGAGTCCGTACCTTTAAAGCAGCAAAACAATCTTTTATTATTATTAACATTTGTATAGCGCTACCAGACGCACGCAGCGCTGAACACCTGACATAGAGAGACAGTCCCTGCTCAGTAGAGCTTACAATCTAAAAATATCTCCAGGTATGGCTCCAAACTTAAATGGAGCAGCATTTGCTTCTTTTAACTTAAGGGCATATCACTTATTAGGACATCTTGAGAATGGGCATATGCCACCCCTTTCCGTTTTCACAGGGTTCCCAATTCCCCCCCACCCCCCAGACCACTTAAATGCTTCATAGTATTGCACCCAGACCCCTTTCTAAACCTATGCTCTGCTAAGTACTTCACAGGTGGACAGGCTAACTAAACAGGCAGCTTCCCTGCTTAAACATCACACTTTACGTACAATTGATAGAGGTAAGTCAGTCAGGGCAGGAGGGCTCCTGGACTCCTAGTACCTAAACCTTGCCTCCCTGGTTCCTTTTAACACCCTAGGAACCATGTCCTGACTCCCAGGGATACCAGTCTCTCCAACCCAGTTAACCTTTTTCATTCTTCAAAAAAGGGCTGAAACTTTCCAAGCCCTGCTCCAATGACACAGCTTAGCCAGCTGCACAGCTCCCTTTCCCACCCTGTTTACCAGACTCCTGAGGAAGCTGTGGGGCCAGAACAGGGAGGACTGACCATGCAGGCAGTGCCTAAGAGCCCAGTGCAGCAGTGTTGCCAGGTGGGCGGTTTTACCGCCCAATTGGGCGGTTTTCCGCGACCCGCCGCGGGAAATTTTTGCCCGCGGCGGGTTGCGGTTTTTTGGGCTGGTTTTTGTGCTTCGGGCGGTTTTTTTAGGTGGCTTTTTCGGCCGCGGTGGGCGGGGTTAGTGACGTTTTTGGGCGGGGTTAGTGATGTGGGAGGCGGGGTTAGTGACGTGGGAGGCGGGGTTAGTGACGGGGAAGGCGGGGCCGATGACGGCGGGGGCGGGGTGATGACGCGGGGGGGGGGGGTGTCGGGGGCGGGGTTTGAGTTTGGGCGGGTTTTGGGCTGGATTTTGGGCTCCTTTAGGCTGGAAAAATATTTTCCACCTGGCAACCCCGCAGTGCAGTTGGGAAGCCCAGTATCTCCTATTCACAAGTCTAACATCTCTCTCCCCTCCATCCCCAGTTCTGGCAGTCCCTGTCTTACTCTCCCCCCCCCCCCCCCCCTTTAGCTCAAAAGTCCCTTTCTCTGTACAGGACTCTGGCTGTCTGTCACTGACCGGGACCTCTCTGCTGCACCATGCCCTTTCTGATGTAACCTCCTGCTTTCATAAGGGTGGGCCGTGGCAGAGAGGTTCCAGTCAGAGGCAGACAGCCAGGGCCCTGTACAGAGAAAGGGACTTTTGAAGTCAAAGCAAGGGGAGAGCCAGGTAGAGAGGAGAGAGAGGGTGATGTTGGCCTTGGGAGTGGGGAGAGATGTTGGATCTGGAGAATGGAGGGAGGGAGCAGAGATGGTGGAGCTGCAGAGATGGTGCATTGAGAAGAGGGAGAGATGTTGCATTGGAGGGGGAGGGGGATGGGGAGAAAGATGTTGCAATAGGGGAAGGGGAGATGTGGAACCCAGAGGTGGAGGGATATTGGAACCACGGGCGGGGAGGGGGGGGGGCAAGACCCTTTTATTGCCCGGGGGTCAAGATTCCTGTCAGTCTGGCCATGGTCCACACTCCAGTCAGCTAACAGGTTCAATTCCCTTTCACTACCTCTACCAGCAATTCTGCCTCTCCTTAGGATCAACCTGCTTTAGGCCTTTCTGTCTGTCAGAGCTCCTTGGGAAAACCCCTTTTTCTTCAGGCAGGTTGTGGGTTGCATCCCCAGGGAAACCCTCTCTTGCCTCTGGGAACTGGCCCTTCCTTCCGACGAAGCGTCTTCCTTCCCTCTGGTCTCTAGGGAAGCCAACCCTTACCTTGGATCTCTTTTCCTGTGCTCTCTAGCCACACCCTCTCTCTCCCTGTTTGCTGAGGAAACCAAGGAATATACAGGGTGCCTTGATTGGGAAATTACACAGCAGTGATAACTTCCCAGCAGCTTCTACTTAAACATAGGGGCGTAGCCAGACAGCAGATTTTGGGTGGGCCTAGGCAAGAAGTGAGTGGGCACCAAGTGTTCTTCACCCCACCCAAAAAAATGCTTCTCTCCACCATGGCAGTCTGCAGCAGGCAGGCGCTGAAAACTGAGAAAGTGCAGGTGTCTGTATCGTAGGAGTAGCATTTTCATTATTATCAGGGGGAAGTCTTCAGCTAGCAGAGATTGGGATCCCCACCAGCTACTACTAAATGTGTATTACTGTTGGGTGGGCCTGAGCCCCATGTGGGTGGACCCTGGCCCACCCCAGCCCACCTGTGGCTACACCACTGCTTAAACATGCCTCAAATATCAATGTCAATGTCACTTCAAAATCCTATAATACTTTCACTGATTTTCATAAGATCATCAGAGTTCACAGCAACAGCACTGCTGTGAACTCACTGTTATGGAAGCTGCTGCATGTTAAGTGGTGCTAGTCACAAATTTTAAATTATAAAGTCACTTAGTTTTGAAAAAAAGAAAAATAAGTTCAAACATTGGATCAATGAAGATTTGCACAACATTGCTTAAAAAGGCTTGATAGCAATGCTGTTGCTGTGAACTCTGATGATCCTAAAACTATTATTACGAAAATCAGTGAAAGTATTATAGGATTTTGAAGTGACAATGACATTGATATTTGAGGCATGTTTAAGTAGAAGCTGCTGGGAAGTTATCATTGTATTGTGTATGTCCCTGAATGTGTAATATTTTTGTCCTATTTATTTGATTGGGAAACACCATGGGGAATTCCCTTCCCGCTATTGTACTTGAGATTATCCTGCCCATTTCTTACAAGGTAAGCACTAGGGATTTCTTTCTTTCTCCCTTTCTCCAGTGGGTACAATCAGGAAACTGTCTGCTTTTCAGTGGGGAAGGCATATAGGGTTCCTTCCTCTAGGTTTTCCCTGTTCCCAGTCCTGCTGTCTCCTCTATGTTTAAAATGGAACATTTTGTCACTCTTGCTTTTTCTTCCTGTCCTGGGGAGCCAACTACTTCAGCCGGTCAGTCTGAATATTTATATTTAACTTTTAATTTAATTTGTCAAGAACTGTAGATTAAGAGGAATATAAATTTAAAACTAAATATTCTAATAACTACACTGAAAATTGTATTTTTCCTCAACTTTATTCTCATTCTCTACCTTCCAACTATTTTTCCTAGTTCTCCATTCCCTTTGTTTTCTCATGTACTGTCTTTCTTGCTTTCATTTCACTGATGCATTTCTATTTTTTCTACACCTGCATCTCTCTACTCATCCTTTCTCTATCTCTGTTCCATCCCTGTCCCACTCTTTAATCTTCATTTGCATCTCTCACATCTATACTAGGGCCGCTGAGAGACTGGGCCAGGCCCGGGACAAGGCCGCCCCTGGCCCCCCCCCCCCCCCCCCCGCCCCCGCCCCGAGGTCGCTGCCACTCGCCCCTCCACCACCAGGCTGGGCCCCTGCACTATATGTAGATCCTTCAAGAGGTAGTGTGTCATGATTTAGGCTCTACACCTTTTCTGATGTTTTGGTGCCACCTTAGTAAGGCCAAAACACAATCTCTCCACTGCAAAACACTATACACAAACGTGTGCAAAAACACACTCATAACCTTACCAAACCATAACAGCACTAATTCCAAGGACAGGACGAGCTACAACCTTATGCGTGGAAAGGCAGCACTGTAATTACACCGGGCTCTAAAACATTACCTAATGAAAAACAAAAAGGGCTGCAAATACTACACACTAGCAGAATACTGCACACCTTGATCACACACATGAAAAACACATGACAACAGATATGACACAAGGAACTAGAAATAAAAAAAAATATGAAGGCAAAATACTGAACTGTTACCTCAGCATGTAGCAATACTAGAAAGATTGAAACTTACATGAAAAATATCACAGATACACATTTCCAAAAGCTGACATATTCCAATTAATAAATTCTGAATAAAATACTTTTTCTACCTTTGTTGACTGATCATTTAGTTTTTTCTATTCGCTTTGGTCCCAGTGTCTTCTGTTTTATGCAGTGTCTTCTTTCCATTTGATATTTTTTCTCTCACCATGTCCACCATCCTCCTGTGTCCTGTCTACCATCTGTAGCCCTGTCCCTATCCTTCCTCCAGTTTCAGCATCTGCTGTGAAAGTGTTCTGATCCAGCCCTTAAATTCAGCAGTGGACTTCAGAAATTGCTCCCAGGTGCATAGCTCCCTTACCTTGTGTGCTAAGCCCCCCAAAACCCATTCCTCACAACTGTACACCACTACCATAGCCCTTACGGGTGAAGGGGGCACCTACATGTGGGTACAGTGGGTTTCTGGTGGGTTTTGAAGGGCTCACATTTACCAGCACAAGTGTAACAGGTAGGGGGGGATGGGATTGGGTCCGCCTGCCTGAAGTGCACTGCACCCACTAAAACTGCTCCAGGGACCTGCATACTGCTGTCATGGTGCAGGGTATTTGAAGCTGGCACAGAGGGTGGAAAAAATATTTTAAACATTTTTTTCGGGGGGGGGGTGGGTGGGAGGAGGTTAGTGACCACTGGGGGAGTAAGGGGAGGTCATCCCCGATTCCCTCCAGTGGTCATCTTGTCATTTAGGGCACGTTTTTGTGGCTTAATTGTAAGAAAAAAAGGACCAGGTAAAGTCGTCCAAGTGTTCGTCAGGAACGCCCTTCTTTTTTCCATTATCGGTCGAGGACGCCCATGTGTTAGGCACACCCCAGTCCTGCCTTCGCTACAGCTCCAACACACCCCCATGAACTTTGGTCGTCCCCACGACGGAAAGCAGTTGAGGACGCCCAAAATCGGCTTTCGATTATGCTGATTTGGGCGACCCTGTGAGAAAGACGCCCATCTTGTGGTTTGTGTCAAAAGATGGGCATCCTTCTCTTTCGAAAATAAGCCTGAAAGTCAATAAATAGAAATAAAACAACACCAAGAAAATAAGATGATACCTTTTTTATTGGACTAATTTAATACATTTTTTGATGAGCTTCCGAAGGTAACTCTTCTTCTTCAGATCAGAAATGAGCAAACGATGACATATCAGAATACATCTGTGAAACATAAGCATTCCAATGACAGTCTCATGGGGAAGGTAGGAGTAGTGGGGGGTGAGAAACAGGGAGAGATGGGTGGGTGATCAGACAAAGGTGACAAAGCAGTATAATTTTATGGTTTATAATGTGATAGGAAACCCAGATCTTTGTATGGTGGGTGCCAAAATATTAACCATCTTATCTTCAAAGGTTTTACATTCCTGGATGGCTTTGAAATTTCCTTTTAGTATTCTCTACATAAGTCATTAGTGTAGTGCCCTGGTTAGCACTATAGTTTCTGATGTGGTGTCTGTGTAGACTCAATCTTGTCTTAAGCATTTGGCCTGTCTCTCGAACAATGCATCCTTCTTACATTTTTTGCATTGAATAATATACACTACATTTGAAGACGTGCATGTGTAGTAATCCCTGTATGCTGAATGTTTTTTCCATATGAGTGACTGTGGGGTCTTTTGATATGCGTTGGCACATTTTGTAGCTTGATATCTTGCAGGAACGTGTGGCATTCTCTTTATCAGTTTCTACTGGGAGTTTTGTTTTCACTAATGTTTGTTTCACATTTGGTGGTTGTTGGAAGGCATAGGTGGAGCTAGAAGTATCTCTTTCAGTAACTCATCATCCTGGAGTAGTGGCTGAAGATCTTATGATTCTTCTCAGTATTTCTAGCTCTGGATTGTATGTCAGTACAAGGGGCACTCTGTGATTTTTCTTTTGTTTGTACTGCAGTAAGTTTTCTCTGGGTGTTTTAGAGAAGAGGCAATGTTCTTGGAGATTATTTTGGGGTTGTACCCTTTTTGTATGAAGGATTCAATATGGGTTTGGAGGTATTTATCTCTGTCTTTAGGGCCAAAACAGATGTGGTGGTATCTTGTGGCTTAGCTGGGTATAATGGATTTTTTTTGTATGTGAAGGGTGGAAGCTAGAATTGTGGAGCATCTGTCAATCAGTTTCTGTATATGTAGATGTTTTTATATAGCCATTATTATCATTATTGAAATGGATGGAAACTCAAAAGCAGGTCTGGTCAAGAGTCTCTGACATTTAATTTGTGTCTTCTGACTCTCCTTCTCTAATGCTGAGTGACTTTAAGGGAGCAATATTTATAAGAAGAGCTTGCAAGTCTACTCTTGCATCTTCAAGAAAACTTGCAAAGAAAAATTCCATATAGATATTCCCATTAAATACCATTGGAAATCTAGGTATGGCCCTGTCAGTAGAGCTTACCTGGATAGAAGCTTCTCCTGCTGAATATCAACCCCAATATGAATATTCAGAACTGCTATCCAGATAGTGAGTCACAGAAGTAATACTACAGGCATCACCATCTCAGTTTTGTGGAATTCATGGGTGCCATCATCTTGGAAAAGGGGTGTGGCCTGGGTAGTTATATCACTTCTGGTGACATCACCAAAAGGGGTGGGGTCTATGGTGAGTTATGATATCACTTGATGACATCATCAGGTGGGGCTTCAGTAGAGAGTAGGCATTGCTTGGGTGGATCCTCAATCCTGATTGGCTGACCCAACTGGAAGGAATGGCCACCTATGTAAAATATGCAATTTGGGCTTGAGAACCAAGGTGGTTTGATAACAGCAGACGTATGAGCCTATATGGCCAATTATGTGGGCTGAAGCCAGTAGGCAGAACATAAGCACCACCATACTAGGAAAAGACCCAAGGGTCCATCAAGTCCAGCATCCTGTCTCCGACAGCGGCCAATCCAGGCTTCAAGAACCCGGCAAAACCCAATTCAATGTTTTGGGAATACCAAGATGGCGGCAACTGCATTAGGAGAATTAAAACCTCCTTGGATGGAGTGGGTGGAAACCAGCTTCAGCCTTGTGACATCATGCTGCCTCTTGTTATCAAACCTCCTTGGGATGAACCTTATTTCTTTCACTACATGGATACTTTGATGGATTAAAAAAAGGTATTCCAGGGACTGCAGAACACCTTTGTAATTGCAGGGGCCAAACAAACCAATCTTCAGTCCTCCCCCCCCCCCCCAAGCTGTCTAATTGCTAATGCTATGGTGGGCAAAATATCGGTAGAATCATGGACCACCCCATTTCGCTGCCCAGGGGCACTCTAAGAGTCATAATTCAGTTGGGGAAATAAAAGTATGCATATGGAATGAAACTTCCACTCTCTGAAGCTTGACCGCCTGGTATAATAGACAAATCAGGATAAATGTCTTCTTTTTTTTTTTAACTTGTGGCAATATCACTTCTCAAGCTTGCTCTTGGGGAGTCAACTGTATTGAAAATGATTCACAGGCTTCACAACAAACAAATGTGATTACTCTTATAAAAGGGCATCATGGGAATACCTGCACAGAATACAGTAACAGACTTACATGTGTGGCTACTATTGCTTTCATCTTAAAGAGTACATACAAGATAGAGTTTTATTTTCGGGGAAAAAAATGCATTTATTTGATAGTATGTGTTTTCCAAGAGAGGAATGCTCTCATGTGAGTTTGCCTTTCAGTTCAGAGCTCATTCGATTTTTCATTTCAGACTCATGTTTATTTTTCCAGTTGCTTACTTACCTAAATATTGAAAAATAAACCCAAACTGCCATTTCTACTAATGTGGCCTCCAGCCAAAAGTGGCTTTTTTCTCAACGGAGGAAGGTGAAGAGTGGAGTGCCCACTATGTCCCCTCTTGTATTCTTAGGTCCCTTAATCAAAACCGGCCATTGAAGCCCAACCATAAGAGATAATCCATGAACACACTAAAGAATCTATATTTGCAGTACAAGGAATGCAACTACAGAATTCTATGCCCTCACCTCTGCGATTACAAACATCCCTTACTCAAAGTTCATTTAAAACATTTCTCTTTAATGATGCTTTCTCCTAAATTGACCAAATAGCAGTTTTGATCTTAAGCAATCCCCTGAGAGACACTGGTGCTTACATTTTGTATGTTCCTTCCAAGCTTTCCTATTTTAATTGTAGTTCTACGCCGTCCTCCTTCCCAACACTGTGCTGTTTTGTGTGGACATTATGCTGCTTTATTAGATTGTTAGCCACCTAGATGATACATCCATAAGGTGGGATAGAAAGTGTTAAAACAGTTGAAACTTGATCTGTACTGGGACCGGTGCTATTTAACATAATTATACATGATCTGGAAATTGGAAAAGAGAGATAATTAAATTTATAGATGACACAAAAATATTAAAAGTTATTAAAACATATGCAGACTGTGAAAATTACAGGGAGACCTTAGGAAACTGGAAGGCTGGGCATCCAAATGGCAAAGGAAATTTAATGTGGACAAATGCAAAGTGATGCACATTAGGAAGAATAATCCAAATCATAGTTACCTGATGCCAGGGTCTCCACCTTGAGAGTCAACACCCAAGAAAAAGATCTGAGTGTCACTGTAGACAATAAACTGAAATTTTCTACCCAGTGTGCAGCGGTGGTCAAAAAAGCAAACAGGATGCTAGGAACATTAGGAAAGGGATGACAAATAAAACCAAGAATACTATAATGCTTATGTATCGCTCCATAGTGCGACTTCCCCTTGAGTATTGCATTTTCTGGTTGCAGTATCTAAAAAAAAAAAAAAGATGTAGTGGAATTAGAAAAGATTCAAAGAAGACTGAGTGACCAAAATGATAAAGGGAATGGAACTCCTTTCATATGAGGAAAGACTAAAGAGGTTAGGGCTCTTCAGCTTGGAAAAGAGATGGCTGAGGTCTACAAAATCCTGAATTGTAGTGATTCAAATTTTTTTTAACTTTTTCAAAAAGTATAAAGATTAGGGGACACTCATTGCAGTTACATGGAAATACTTTTAAAACAAATAGGAGGAGATATTTTTTTTAACTTAATGAATAGTTAAGCTTTGGAACTCATTGCCAGAGAATGTGGTAACAGCAGGTTTCTGGGTTTAAAAGTCCATAGTCTGCTATTGAGATAGACATGAGGAAGCCACTGCTTGCTGTAGGATTGGTAGCATGGAATGTTACTACTATTTGGTTTTCTGCCACGTATTTGTGATCTGGATTGGCCACTACTGGAAACAGGATACTGGGTTAGATAAACCATTGTTCTGACCTGTTATGGCTATTCTTATGTTTTTATTGATAGGTCTTTCTCAAAGGATGTGCTACGAAAGACTGTCTCTTTTTTCACTTTCTTTGCCGTTTTTCCTTTTTTTTGGTTACCTTTTTTTAGCCATGTTTTCTTGAAAAGCCTTTTCTCACTGAAACTGTAGTAGCTCAGAGTCTTGGGGTTTTTTTTTTTTTTAACTGACACAATTTTTTTCCAATGGAGTTCCCTACACTCCTCCCTGGGAACTCCAAATACTGGGTAAATCTCTCTTATCTGCACCCTTCTCTTCCACCGCTAACTCCTGACTCCGTTCCTTTTATCTTACTGCACCATATGCCTGGAATAGACTTCCTGAGCTGGTATGTCAAGCTTCATCTCTGGCCATCTTCAAGTCTAGGGTAAAAGCCCACCTTCTTGATGCTGCTTTTAACTCCTAACCCTTTCTCACTTGTTCAGTACCCATGTTTTATCATTCCCACCTTAATAATTCCCTTATCTCTGATTTGTCCTGTTTGTCCTAATTAGATTGTAAGCTCTGTCGAGCAGGGACTGTCTCTTTATGTCCAGTGTACAGCACTGCATACGTCTAATAGCGCTACAGAAATGATAAGTAGTAGTAGTAAAGTATGATTATCTAATCTTGTGACCCTGGGCTAGTCATTTAACCCTCCATTGCCCCAGGTATAAAAAGATTGTGAGCCACTAGGCTACAGAAAGTACTTGTGTATAATATGTAAACCACGGACTTCCGGTCATGCGGTGAGCGAGGCGGCAGCAGCGGCTTGAGGCTCCGGGTGTACCCGCTCCAAAACGATATAAAAATTGCCTAAAACGGCGAACAAATTCCTCCGGACAGCCCTCCATTCGAATACCAGACCGCATGGAAAAATATTTAGGTAAATCACCTACCGAGATGGCGCAGAAATCCAGCGCGAAGACACGGGGTAAGGTAGCGAGCGGAGAAAACAAGATGGCGGATGTGGCGCCGCAACCGGCCCCAATATTCACAGATCAACAGTTAGAACAAATAACGGCGGCGGTGATCCGTGCCCTGAATCCCCGTTGGGACGCTTTGTCTGAGAAGTTAGAAACTATACAAGTTGGGCTGGACGGCCTAGAAACGAGAACTGGCGATTTGGAAGTGAGAGTCTCCGCGCTGGAAGACGATTCCCGCGCATGGGGCCCGGACATTACGCAACTGAAAAAACAACTCGCAGAACAAGCTGAAAAACTAGAGGATTTAGAAAACCGCTCTCGGCGCAATAATATCAGGATCGTAGGGATCCCAGAGAGAGTGCCAGAGCGGAACCTGACTGATTGGTTAGAGACATGGTTATCAAAAGAACTGGCGCTAACCGATTCCATGGGCACTATGACTATCGAAAGGGCACACAGAGTGGGAAAGAAAATGGAGAACTCACAACGCCCGAGAATAGTTGTGGCAAAAATTTTAAATTTTCGACATAAAGTGGAGATTCTTAGAGGATTCCGTTTAAAGAGAGACAATTTGCGTTTTGAAGGTCAACAAATAATGATATTTCAAGACTACTCACAGAAGGTTCAAGAACAAAGGCGAGCATTCCATCCGGTTTGCTCTGAACTGGCCAAAAATAAAATAAAATTTGCACTCATGTACCCGGCGCACTTGAAGATAATGCACCAGGAAAAGTGGCATCATTTTCAATCGGTTGTGGAATCACGGGCATTTATGTCAGAAAATAAACTAAGCAGCGGGACATAGATGGACTGTCCGGAGGGCAAGAATATTTGGTGATGTATGTAATGTTATGCTTGTAAAGTATTACTCTGAGACAACAAGGAGCGGGGGGCCCCTCGCCGACTAAGGGAGTCTTAATCCGTGGGTAAGCCTACGGAGCAAAGGGAACAAAGAGGGGGGAAAGGGAAAGGGATAAGGGGGGGGAGGGATAGAAGAAATGTCGGGGATTCAAGTAAGGAAAGATAAAAGGGTTCCAATAAGAAGATTACAGAAAGTAAGAGGGAGGCAAATTAGGGGCGAAAGACTGAGGCTGTTGGAGCAGAATAAAAACACACCAAGACAAGATGCACAAAATCACACAATGAATATATTTGGTGGAGACAGGGGTAGAAGGTCAATACAGAAGAATGGGACAAGTTTGTTAGGAAATCATACACAACATATGTTATGCCAGCCAGGTTAATCACATGGAATGTGGGAGGCATCACCTCCCCCATAAAGAGGGCGAAAATATTGACGGCTTTAAAGAGGCATAAAGCTGATATAGTATGCCTGCAGGAAACAAGGCTTACAGACCTAGAACATGCCAAATTGCAAAGGCTCTGGGTGGGAGAGTGTTATGCGGCTTCCCCACAGGGGCGGAGAGGGGGCGTAGCAGTCCTATTTCGCAAGGGGTTGCAATATAGGGCCAAATTGTTGGCAAAAGGGGATCAAGGGAACTATATTATAATACAAATATGGTTGCAGGGCATTGAATTTGTTTTGGTGGGAATTTATGGGCCTAACCTCTGTGATCCAAAATTCTATAACATGATAATAGGCCAATGTCTTGAATACCAGCCAAAGCAGATCGTGGTGATGGGGGACCTTAACATGGTCGCAGACCCAGAACAAGATAGCACTAATCCCACATCCTGCCACTATACAGGTCAACGTATGCAAGAATTTGATAAACTCTCCCAAACTTTGGGGCTAATTGACGCCTGGAGAACACTGCACCCTGGGGAAAGAGATTATACCCATAGGTCTAGAGCACATGGTACCTTGTCTCGACTAGATTATGTTTTGATAGACCGGAGAATGTTCCACCTAGTAAAAACTGCAACTATAGGTCCGGAGGAGATATCCGACCACACTCTGGTTTGGGTGGACTTGGTCATGCCGGCAGACGACATGGGGGGCAGAGGTTGGAGGTTCCCAACATATTTATACACAGACCCCAAATTTAAGGCTTATATAAAGGCCAAATGGGAAGAGTATGCTTTGAATAACGATATACATGCACACATACAACCTACGCTATTTTGGTCAGCCTCAAAAGCAGTGTTACGGGGGGAGATAATTGCATACACTAGCCTGAAAAGGAAGAAAAGAGCACAAGGTATTTTATTACTTGAAGAGCAGATGAAGAAGGCGAAACGCGCACATATACAACGCCCCAATCAAGACTCACTAGACACACTGAAGGCTGCTCAGATAGCACTCAATACGCTGCTGCATGACCAGGAAAACAGATCTTTGCTCTATTATAAATATAAATTGCAGAGATTTGGAAATCGCACAGGGAACTTACTGACGCGGGTAATAAAAAACTGGGGAGGTCCTAGAACGGTGGCAGCCTTAAAAGATAATAATGGTAACATTACAACATGCAGGAAGGAGATAGGGCAGCTATTTACTGACTATTTTTCAAATCTTTATTCTGTAGAGCATGGGCCGCAGGGTACTCAACTTTCAGAATACTTGGCCAAGGCAGGGTTGGATAGGATTCCCCCAGCAGGCTTAGAAACATTGAACGGCCCCCTCACATTGTCAGAAATCCAAGCAGTTGTGAAATCCCTAAAGCAACATTCTGCCCCAGGGCCTGATGGCTTTACGGGGGAATACTATAAAATGCTGCCCCCAGGTGCGATGATACCCTTATTGGAGTTTTATGAGGAAGTGATACAGGAGGGAACCTTCCCTAAATTTATGAATACGGCACATATTACATTAATACCAAAGCCGGGAAAACCACCTGAGGAGGTAGGCTCATATAGGCCCATTTCCCTACTTAATTTAGATGTCAAAATACTCGCAAAAGTGCTGGCAGAAAGATTGGCTCAATGGCTTCCCGTCCTTATAGGGCCTGAACAGGTAGGGTTCGTCAGACGCAGACAAGCAACCCACAATGTAAGAAAGCTTCTAGTAGCAATGGCAACGTGTTTGGAGGCTAGAGACTCGGCCATGGTGATCAGCTTGGATGCTGAAAAAGCTTTCGACCAGGTGCGCTGGGATTGGCTGTTCCAAACACTGGGTCATATGGGAATTCAAGGATGGTTCGTGAAAGCAGTAGAAACCCTATATTGTGGCCCAGAAGCGAAGGTGATAGTGAATGGGATAAGTGAGCCGGCGTTTGCCATTGGGAGAGGGACGAGACAGGGATGTCCCTTGTCCCCCCTATTATTTGTAATTGCACTGGAACCACTGCTCCGGACGTTAAAATTTGCTGCAGAAATAGAGGGAGTTCCAATAACAGGCCAGGAAATAAAAGCCTTGGCGTATGCTGATGACTTATTACTAACTCTGACTAATCCAGATCACTCCCTGGACAAATTATTAGACAGCATAGGCCAATATGGCCAGCTGTCAGGTTTTAAACTAAATAAGGGCAAATCGACGGTCCTCGTCTTAGGGCCGAAAACTAGAACTCTTACCGAACACAGATTACCATTACAGTTGGCACATAGAGAGCTCAAATATTTAGGAGTGTATATTCCCTCTGATCTTACTACTTTGTATGAATCTAATGTCCGTAGGCTTATTAGAGGAACGGAGGGGAGACTGCGGGCTTGGACTCCCTTGCCTCTCTCATTGGGGGGAAGAATTGCACTGTATAATACGATGGTAATACCCCAGTGGTTATATGTATTGCAAACATTACCATTGTATTTGAAAAAGACAGATGAAAAACAATTAAATGCTATGCTCCAACGTTTTCTATGGAGGGGGAAAAGAGCACGGCTTCCCATAGAAACACTTCAGATCCCAGTGGAATATGGGGGGCTGGGGCTCCTTAATCTTAGATGGCTAAATGTGGCTTGTGGCATGAGACATGTAAACGACTGGTTTCGGAAAACACAAGAATACTCTAACACAGAACTAGAACAGAGATTGACATCAGGGGTTCACTTTAGTAACTACTTGCATGTTACGGGGGCAAGAATACCAAATTTATTGAAATCAACTCAGATAATACAGGTAGCCAGGGCGGCGTGGAGGTGGATATGTAAAATGCACAAATTCTCTACAAAAAACACTCCATACTTACCGATTTGTGGTAACGTAGCATTTCCTCCAGGGCAAATGTACTCAGTCTTTCGCAGATGGGATGAAAAAGGCATAAAATATATATTACATGTAGTTACAGAAGAGGGCAGAATGAAACCATTCTCAGACTTGCAGGCAGAATTTGCCCTGCCGGACAGAGATGCATTTTATTATGGACAACTACATCACTATGTATCATCCTTGCCCTGGGAAGATCTGGCAGAGGATGTTCAGAAAGAACTGTCAACAGCCTTTACATTGGGGGCTCAGGACAAAGTGCCCCTTTCATTTCACCACAGACACATAAGGGACACAATGCCAGAACTGGACTATGGTAAACTAGTCAACTCCTGGCAACAAGACTTAACTTTAACCATATCATCGGAGACCATTAAATCATACATTTTGTCTATCAGAAGCAGATCGGCCTGGCCAATACACTGGGAGCAACAATATAAATTTGCACTTCGGCTCTATATTCCACCAAGACGGGCCTTTCATATGGGGCTCTCCCCTTGGGGAGCATGCCCAAAATGTGGAGGCGGTGGGGCAACTTTAGGCCACATGTTTTGGTCGTGTGAAGGCATATTCAAGTTTTGGGAAACCGTGGTGCAATATATTTCCAAACTATGGAAGAACAGATGGAAATGCGAACCGGTACTACTCTTTGGACAGCCAGATTTGGGACACCCAATTCCAAAAGGATATAAAATGTTTATCAATAAAGCAATCATTGTGGCACGACAAGTTATATTGCAGGAATGGTTGACAAATAAATACCCCACGTTATCGCAGTGGCGGACAACAATGATGAGGATGTTACGCTTGGAACGCATTGGAATAAAAGACATGGACTCGGATGCAGGAGAGGAATTGCAATTGGTGTGGTCACCTTTTTGGAACACTATGACTCCCGCAGCCAGAAGTCACTTATTGAATCTATAAGACTACCCGACTGATAATTACAAGGACATTGAGGGGAAGGTTACGGGAGAAGTTGGGGGAGGGAATGAAAGGGGATAGGTAGGGGGGAGGGCAGTGGGAGGGCAATGGGAAGAAACAGGAGACTTGATGATGGAATAATTAGCAGTGGATCAATGTTACGTTGTTGTATGTGTTTATTATTATCACTGAAACAGGAAGATGCTTGTCTTATAACAATGTTCACTTTTAAATCAATAGGAACTGTAAAGAAAGAGAGCTGATTGGGGGGGGGGGGGAAGGAAGGGAGATAAACTGAAGAAAAGAGAAAAGAAGTGAGAATAATTTTGACAAATTGGTAATAACTGATTGCATTGGTTAAAGTATTATGAGTGTACATTGTGAGTTAATAAAGAGATTTAAACATAATATGTAAACCACTTTGGTTCTACTACAGAAAGGCATTATATCAAATTATTTTGCCATTAAACTGATTGTCATCCTGGCAGTAGGCCTCTCTAATTCTCATTAGCTGACCTACTCCCCCCCCTTCCCATCCCCCTCCCCTCTCCAAGTTCCAGGACCCCCTCCCCCTTCTTCCCATCCCCCTCCCCCCTCTTGCTCCCCCTGATCCAAGACCCCCCTCCCCTTCTAGGACCCGCCCCTCCCCTTCCAGAGGGGTTCCAGGAATCCCCTCCCCCCTGTGTTGTTTCAGGACCCCCTCCCCCTCTGTCATTTCAGGACCCCCCTCTGTAGTTTCAGGACCCCCTCCCCCCTCTCTGGCCCTCCCCCTCGTAAGAGCCAGCTGTTGTTTAAAAGTTTTTACCTCCTGCACGCAGGGACCCCGCTTCAGACAGCCTTTTCTTTCGCTTCTGTTTCAGCTGTTCCTGTGGTCCCGCCCTCATGGGTGCGGGACCACAGGAACAGCTGAAACAGAAGCGAAAGAAAAGGCTGTCTGAAGCAGCGTCCCTGCGTGCAGGAGGTAAAAACTTTTAAACAGCCGGCTCTTACGAAGGGGCGGGGCAGAGAGGGGGGTCATGAAATGGCAGAGTGGGGGAAGGGGGGTCCTGAAATGACAGAAGGGGGAGGGGGGGGGTCCTACGGAGGAGGTAAAACTTTTTTGGGTGGAGAAAATTGGAGGATTAACATCTCCTGACGTCAGGTGGGGTGGAGGGGTGAGCGGCGGCGACCTCAGTGGGGGGGGGGGGGGCGTTGTGGCAGGGGCGGGAGATGTTGGTGCATGTGGTGGAAGGGCTGAAGCTGCTCCTGCAACGTTCCAATGTCTCTCACTGTGTTCGTGACGTCAGGAGATGGTTACGATCCCAGTGAGACACATTCAAACATTGAAGGAGCAAATTATTATATTAGATGTCTTATTTTCTATTCCTTTCATAATAATTTTTATCATTCTGTTTGCTTTTTTGGCTGCTGCAGCACACTGGAAGGAAGATTTGAGCATATTGTCTTTTTCTTAGGTGCTGATTCCTAAAGTGGAACTTAACATTAGGCAACTATGATTTGGATTATTTCCCCCAATGTGCATCACTTTGCATTTGTCCACATCATACTTCAGATTTTGATGCCCAGTCTTCCAGTTTCCTATAGTCTACCTGCAATTTTTCATAGTCCAAATGCATTTTAACAACTTTGAATAGTTTTGTGTCATCTGTAAATTTAATATCATCTCATTGTTTCCATTTCCATATCATTTATAAATATGTTAAGTAGCAGTGGTCCCAGTACAGATCCCTTGGGCATTCCACTATTTACCCTCCTCCACTGAAAAAAATGGCCATTTAATCCTACCCTCTGTTTTCTATTCATTAACCAGCTCCTCACTATTTTGCCTGGCACTGTAATTTCCTCTTCCCTCAAACCATTTTAAAAAATCAGCCTTACACTGGCTACCTTCCAATCTTCAGGTCTACTGCTGATTATGACAGGTTACAGATCACTAACAGCAGATCAGCAATTTCATGTTTGAGTTCTTTCAGTACTCTAGGGTTTATACTGCTCTTTAATTTGTTGATTTGGATCAGTACATCTTCCAGGTCCACACACAAAAACTCAAAGTCCTAGATTTCAAACACGCTGACATTATTAAAATGAGAGAGTACCTGAAAAAAGAGCTGGGAGGATATTAAAGAAGTGGAATTTAGTGGTCCAAGCTGGAAGGAGCTATAAATATAGCAACAGATCTTTATGTAAGGAAATTGAATAAAAATAAGAAAAGGAAATCAATATGGTTCACCAAACAATTGTCTGAAAGAATAAAGGCAAAAGGGGTGGCATTTATGAAATACAGTGGAACGCCGATTATCTGAACACCGATCATCCAGATGTTCAATTATCTGGACCACTGTACAGTGGCCCACCCAGCAGCAGCGCATCACCCCCGTATCCCTCTCCCCTGCCGGTGGCCCTCTGGGCTGCATCATCATCATCGAGGGCTAAATAAATCTTTTTCCTTCTCCATCCCCCTCCTCAGCTCCAGGCCCGGTAATCAATGCACCGCAGCCTACATGCTGCCACTGCAGCAAGCCCACAATGCTCCTGTGTTCACTTCCTTCATTGCCAACAGTGACAGGGAGGCTTCTCAGCATTGTCCCCTTCTCCCATGACTGCCTTTTTTCATTGCTACTCACTCTTTCTTGCCGCTACTGTCGTTGGCTGCGGCCCTGGAACGTAGTGTGCATACATGCCCTGATAAACTCCCAGGCAGCAGTGAGGCGCACACGCCAAGCAGTGGAAGGGAAATTTGAAAGGGACTAGTAAGGGACGGTTTGTCCAATCATCCAGATTTTCAATTATTTGGACTACCCACCTGTAGAGGTTAATCCGGATAATTGGCGCTCTACCGTAAAGAGAAACACAAAAAGAACAATATAGAAAAGAATACTAGACAAAGCTTAAAGAAGTGAAGAGAGAAATACAGCTGGCAAAAGCACAGGTTGAAGAAAAAGTGGCTACAGGTAGAAAGAGAGGATGGCTAGAAATGGAATTGTGAGGCCCAAGAACTGGAGAGTGACGAAGAAAAAGTGTACATGCAGAAAATCCTGCAGAAGGACCTATGTCAGCTGACAAAAGCACACATGGGAATGGAGTAAATACATAGGCACCCCATATAAGAGGCTTGAGCTGTGACCTTACCCACCTGCTTTCTCCTCCAATGTGGCCCCACTGGTACAGCCGAGAACAAATTGTATCCTCCGCCTCTGCCCCCCACCAGGGCCCGCCCTCAACTCCTCGACATGCCTTCCATTCTATTCCCGAAGCAGCCACCCTGCGTTTAAACCTGTTATTTTAAGTCACAGTGGCAGCTCCAGCCTTTCCCTTCCCGCTCAGTGTCCCGCCTTTCTCTGATGAGGTATTTTCTGTTTCTGCAAGGGCGGAACATTGAGCAGGAAGGGAAAGGCTAGAGGCGAGCCACCGCTGCAACTTAAAATAACAGGTTTTAAATGCAGGGCAGCTGCGGCAGGAACGGAATGGTGGGCTGTCGGGGAGCTGAGGACAGGCAGGTGGGGCTGGGTTACACCTTGAACTGGGGGGGCTAAAAAGGGGGGCTGGGGCAAGTCACTGGACATGGAGGGGAGGGGGGCAAAGGAGAATTGTTGGACATGGATGGGAGGGGAGGGCAGAGGAGAATCGCTGGACATGGGAGGGGAGGACAGGGGAGAGAGGAGAAATCGCTGGACATGGAGAGGAGGACAGGGGCAGAGGAGAATCGCTGGACATGGATGGGAGGGGAAGACAGGGGAGAGAGGAGAAATCACTGGACATGGAGGGGAGGGTAGGGGAGAGAGGAGAATTGCTAGATATGGATGGATGGAGGGGCCAGGTGAGAGAGGAGATTTGCTAGATATGGATGGAGGGCAGGGGAGAGAGGAAAGTTGCTGGGCATGGATGGATGGAGGAGAGGGAAGACAGGAAGGAGATGCACATGGAACATGAATGAAGGGGAGGGAAGAGAGGAGAAATCTGGACATGGATGGAGTTGCAGCGGTGGCTCGCCTCCAGCCTTTCCCTTCCCGCTCAATGTCCCGTCCTCACAGAAACAGAAAATACCTCATCAGAGAAAGGAGGGCAGGGAAGAGAGGAGAAATGCTGGCCATGGATGGAGGGGAGGGAAGACAGAGGAAGTAAATGCACATGAATGGAGGGGAGGGGAGCAAGGAGAAATGCTGAATATGGATGAAGGAGAAACTGCTGAATTTAAGGGCTGGATCGGAACGCTTTGAGGGCAGATGCTGCAACTGGAGGAAGGATAGGGACAGGGCTACAGATGGTAGACAGAACACATAAGGACACAGGAGGATGGTGGACATGGTGAGTGAAAAAATATCAAATGGAAAGAGGACACCATAAAACAGAAGACACTGGGACCAAAACAAATAGAAAAACTAAATGCTCAAACAACAAAGGTAGAAAAAAGTATTTTATTCAGAATTTATAAATTGGAATGTGTCAGCTTTTTGAAATGTGCATCTGTGATATTTTGCACATAAGTTTCAATTTCTCTAGTATTGCTGCATGCCGAGTCTGACTTCTTGAGGTAACTTTCCAATTAGGTATTTTGCCTTGATATCTTTTGATTTCTAGCTCCTTGTGTTATAACTGTTGTCATGTGTTTTTCATATGTGATCAAGGTGCAGTATTCTGCTAGTGTGTACTATTTGCAGCCCTTTTGGTTTTGTTTTTTTCACTAGGTAGTGTATTGTTTTAGAGCCTGGTGTAATTACAGTGCTGCCTTTCCACACATAAGGTTGTAGCTCGTCCTGTCCTTGGAATTAGTGCTGTTATGGTTTGATAAGGTTCTGAGTGTGTTTTTGCACAAGTTTGTATATAGTGTTTTGCAGTGGCGAGATTGTGTGTACTAAGGTGACATCAACACTTTAAATTAATTTTAGTTTGTTTGTCATAACATCAGATATGGTTTTATAATATTTTGGAGGATCTGATGTTGAATTGTTAAAGGTATTAATTGTGACTATTTTACTTTTATTTTTTCTTTGTGTTGTCAGACAATTATGGATGTAAGCCCCACCCCTGGCACCACCCCTAAGCCCGCCCCCTTTAGCCTCCACAAACAGTTGGGCCACTGACCACCTATGATCCACCTATGCCCTCCTTAAGGTATTCCACCAACTAATTTCCCAAAATCTAGGAACTTGCAGCCACCTTGACATGAAGGTTATGAGCTGATCCTCAACAAGTTTATAAGAGAAGGGTGAATTATTAAACAGAAAGCAGAATGCTCCAGATCCTCCCTATCAACTAGCTCTGAGGAACTTTGTCTATCACACATTGTTGGGTTGTAATTTTCTTTTTGTTGGTTTCTTCCAGGCCCCTTTAATGATCTGTCACGGTGGGAACATCAGCATGAACACCACTTGGCTAGCCTACCAGAAGAGCTTCTCCAAGACTATGGTGAAGAATATGTTTCTGAAATCAAGAGGCTTTTCCTGAAAATCGGCGATATGGCAAGCGAGGACCTTGCCCCTGTGGTGGAGTGTATCACTGATGCCCTGCTTGCTGCTGAGCCCAAAGTGAGATACTTTACAGGAAAAGGGTTATGGTTGATATACTTCATTGGAAACCACATGCCTTTCTTTGTCAGTGATAGGTTCTTCAGAGGGTTCTTTTTAAACAATAAGGTCATCCCCAGGGCTCTACACAAGCAGCAAAAGGAAGTTGTAGAAGAATGAATGCCTCACCATAGTGATACAGCTGTTTCTACAAGTCTTAGGGTAGTAATATATTGAGAATTTAATCATTCATTTTCTGACACCAGGTTTTGTAGAAGAAAATCTTTTTTCTAAAGAAGAAATGTACTGGGTTTTGTTTTCACTTGTTTGCATTTATAATAATCATAGCCTGAGTACTAATTTATTTTCCTAAAACTTTCAACTTATCTTACTCATTCTTAGTCTAATCCTTTTCTGTCTGAAACATTTTGGTATTTTATTCTTTGGAATGAAAGAGGAACATATTTTACCATGGCTAAGCTGGTTTTCAGAAACTGCCTCCTTCAGAATCACTCTAGCTGTGCACCTTCTGCCTATATAAAGGTGACAAGTATACCTTTTTACATGATAAATAGCACCTCTGCACCTTGACTCAACTTTGCTGTATAATGGTGTATAACAGGAACGTAAAAAAGAAATGTTATTACACCTGTTTTGCCTCAGGAATTTACTAAAACCAGGAAACACAAGAGGAAGATGTCATGATATTTGTCTTCTGATTGCTGATGGCTTTACTATATCAAAAAGAAGAACGGTGCTGATTATCTGCTTAGATCATTTTGCCTAGGCTGCAGCAATAACAAAAATTATCGCTTACTATGTTCTTTTGTAAGAATGGTGAGCTATACAGGTGATTTGTTTTTGCTATACAGGTGATTTGTTTTTGTAGTACTATGTATAAATTATGTCACCACAAATTGCAAAACTGGCTCATTATATACCCGGTTGACAGTCCTATTTCCCAAATAGTAAATTTCACAAAACACCCAGGAAACACCAATCCCATATAAATATGTAGACTTTTCTGAGGATATGCAGCTGGCAGCAAAATCATATTTAAATACAATTTCTGGAGGAAGAGAGTTAAGCTGTTTAGATATAGATTGCTATATAGAAGATCCAGATTTAATTCCCAATCTGTTTCTCCTCAAGGCAGCCAGTGATGAAGATGTTGTGGAGATAACATTTACAGCCCTTGGAAGGATGGAGAGGTTCTAGCTGCAGACTGAAGATGTATATATCCTAGATTCCAAATGCCAGGAGCTACAGTTAATGATCCTGGCCAAAACATTTCACTGCAGTTGCTGGGTTCGAAGAAAAGCAGAGAGATTAAAACATGGAACAGAAAATCCCTTGTATTTGCAAGTGACTGCTCATAGTGTAACAATCCCAACAATTGCTGATTTAAATTTAGCTAGAAGTCTACATGAGTTCTGTTTTGTAGTTTCTGTGTTGTTTGTCTGTTCCTACACCAAAAACCTTCAGTCGTTTTCACATTGAAAGGTCACAGAAACTTAAGCTAATAAAGACCACAAGCATCATCTATTTTGGATATTCATGATAAGTACACATAAGTAATGCCACACTGGGAAAAGACCAAGGGTCCATCGAGCCCAGCATCCTGTCCACGACAGCGGCCAATCCAGGCCAAGGGCACCTGGCAAGCTTCCCAAATGTACAAACATTCCATACATGTTATTCCCAGAATTGTGGATTTTTCCCAAGTCCATTTAGTAGCGGTTTATGGACTTGTCCTTTAGGAAACCGTCTAACCCTTTTTAAAACTCTGCCAAGCTAACCGCCTTCACCACGTTCTCCGGCAACGAATTCTAGAGTATAATTACGCGTTGGGTGAAGAAAAATTTTCTCCGATTTGTTTTAATTTTCTACGCTGTAGTCTCATCGCATGCCCCCTAGTCCTAGTATTTTTGGAAAGCGTGAACAGACGCTTCACATCCACCTGTTCCACTCATTATTTTATATACCTCTATCATGTCTCCCCTCAGCCGTCTCTTCTCCAAGCTGAAAAGCCCTAACCTCCTTAGTCTTTCTTCATAGGGAAGACGTCCCATCCCCGCTATCATTTTCGTCGCCCTTCGCTGCACCTTTTCCAATTCCACTATATCTTTCTTGAGATGCGGTGACCAGAATTGAACACAATACTCAAGGTGCGGTCGCACCATGGAGCGATATAACAGCATTATAACATCCTCACACCTGTTTTCCATACCTTTCCTAATAATACCCAACATTCTATTCGCTTTCCGAGCCGCAGCAGCACACTGAGCAGAAGGTTTTTTTTTGTTACATTTGTACCCCACGCTTTCCCACTCATGGCAGGCTCAATGCGGCTTACATGGGGCAATGGAGGGTTAAGTGACTTGCCCAGAGTCACAAGGAGCTGCCTGTGCCTGAAGTGGGAATCAAACTCATTTCCTCAGTTCCCCAGGACCAAAGTCCACCACCCTAACCACTAGGCCACTCCTCCTCAGTGTATTATCGACGACGACACCCAGATCCCTTTCTTGGTCCGTAACTCCTAACGTGGAACCTTGCATGACGTAGCTATAATTCGGGTTCTTTTTTCCCACATGCATCACCTTGCACTTGCTCACATTAAATGTCATCTGCCATTTAGCCGCCCAGTCTCCCAGTCTCGTAAGGTCCTTCTGTAATTTTTCACAATCCTGTCGCAAGTTAATGACTTTGAATAACTTTGTGTCATCAGCAAATTTAATTACCTCGCTAGTTACTTCCATCTCTAAATCATTTATAAATATATTAAAAAGCAGCGGTCCTAGCACAGACCCCTGAGGAACCCCACTAACTACCCTTCTCCATTGTGAATATTGCCCATTTAACCCCACTCTCTGTTTCCTATCCTTCAACCAGTTTTTAATCAACAATAGGACATTTCCTCCTATCCCATGACCCTCCAATTTCCTATGTAGCCTTTCATGAGGTACCTTGTCAAACGCCTTTTGAAAATCCAGGTACACAATATCAACCGGCTCCCCTATGTCCACATGTTTGTTTACTCCTTCAAAGAATTGAAGTAAATTGGTCAGGCAAGATTTCCCCACACAAAAGCCGTGCTGACTCGGTCTCAGTAATCCATGTCCTCGGATGTGCTCTGTAATTTTGTTTTTAATAATAGCTTCTACCATTTTCCCCGGCACTGACGTCAGACTCACCGGTCTATAATTTCCCGGATCTCCCCTGGAACCTTTTTTAAAAATGGGCGTTACATTGGCCACCCTCCAGTCTTCCAGTACCACGCTCGATTTTAAGGATAAATTGCATATCACTAGCAGTAGCTCCGCAAGCTCATTTTTCAGTTCTATCAGTACTCTAGGATGAATACCATCCGGTCCAGGAGATTTGCTACTCTTCAGTTTGCCGAACTGCCCCATTACGTCCTCCAGGTTTACCGTGAAGTCAGTAAGTTGCTCCGACTCGTCCGCTTGAAATATCATTTCCGACACCGGTATCCCACCCAAATCTTCCTCGGTGAAGACTGAAGCAAAGAATTCATTCAATCTCTCTGCTACGTCTTTGTCTTCCTTGATCGCCCCTTTTACCCCTCGGTCATCCAGCGGTCCAACCGATTCTTTTGCTGGCTTCCTGCTTTTAATATACTGAAATTTTTTTTACTATGCTTTTTTGCCTCTAATGCTATCTTTTTTTCATAATCCCTCTTGGCCTTCTTTATCTGCACCTTGCATTTGCTTTGACACTCCTTATGCTGCTTCTTGTTATTTTCAGACGGTTCCTTCTTCCATTTTCTGAAGGCATATCTTTTAGCCCTAATAGCTTCCTTCACTTCACTTTTCAACCATCTTTTGGAGTTCCGTCTTTCTTTTCTAATTTGTGGAATATGTTTGGCCTGGGCCTCCAGGATGGTATTTTTGAACAGTGTCCATGCCTGTTGTACAGTTTTTACCCTCTCAGTTGTTCCCCTAAGTTTTTTTTCCACCGTTCTTCTCATTTTATCATAGTCTCCTTTTTTAAAGTTAAACGCTAACGTATTTGACTTCCTGTGTATAGTTACTTCAAGGTTGATATCAAAACTGATCATATTATGATCACTGTTATCAAGCGGCCCCAGTACCATAACGTCCCTCACCAGATCATGCGCTCCACTGAGGACCAAGTCTAGAATTTTTCCTTCCCTCGTCGGCTCCTGCACCAGCTGCTCCATAAAGCTGTCCTTGATTTCATCAAGGAATTGTACCTCTCTAGCGTGTCCCGATGTTACATTTACCCAGTCTATATTTGGATAATTGAAGTCACCCATTATCACATTGCGCATTTTGTTTGCGTCTCTGATTTCTTTTATCATTTCTGCGTCTACCTGCTCATCCTGGCGAGGCGGACGGTAGTACACTCCTATCACCGTCCTTTTCCCTTTTATACATGGAATTTCAACCCACAATGATTCAAGGGTGTGATTTGTGTCCTGCTGAATTTGTAATCTATGAGTCAAGGCTCTCGTTAATATACAATGCTACCCCTCCACCAGTCCGGTCTACCCTATCACTACGATATACGTTGTACCCTGGTATGACAGTGTCCCACTGGTTATCCTCCTTCCACCAGGTCTCAGTAATGCCGATTATATCCAATTTTTCATTAACTGCAATATATTCCAACTCTCCCATCTTATTTCTTAGACTCCTAGCATTTACATATAGACATTTAAAAGCATGTTTGTTGTTCCTATTTGCATGATGCTTAGTACTGGACACTACTGATTTGCCATCTTTCTGATCTTTAGTTGTATTTAAGGGCATCTGGCCTACCACGGTCTGTTGTGCAACCTCACTATCCAGAAACCCTATCTTCCCTGTTTGTGAGGTAGCTTTTGAGCGACTGTCGGCCTTCCCCCCATTTCTAGTTTAAAAGCTGCTCTATCTCCTTTTTAAATGCCGACGCCAGCAGCCTGGTCCCACCCTGGTTAAGGTGGAGCCCATCCTTTCGGAATAGGCTCCCCCTTCCCTAGAATGTTGCCCAGTTCCTAACAAATCTAAAACCCTCCTCCATGCACCATCATCTCATCCACGCATTGAAACTCCGGAGCTCTGCCTGTCTCTTGGGCCCTGCGCGTGGAACAGGTAGCAGTTCAGAAAATGCTACCCTAGAGGATCTGGATTTGAGCTTTCTACTTAAGAGCCTAAATTTGGCTTTCAGAACCTCTCTCCCACATCTTCCTACGTCATTGGTACCCACATGTACCAAGACAGCCGACTCCTCCTCAGCACTATCTAGAATCCTATCTAGGTGACGCGTGAGGTCCGCCACCTTTGCACCAGGCAGGCAAGTCACCAGGCGATCCTCACGTCCACCAGCCACCCAGCTATCTATATGCCTAATAATCGATTCACCAACTACAACAGCTGTCCTAACCTTTCCCTCCCGGGCAGCACTTGGAGACATATCCTCGGTGCAAGAGGATAGTACATCCCCTGGTGGGCAGGTCCTGGCTACAGGAGTACTTCCTACTTCACCAGGGTGATGCTCTCCTTCTAGGAGACCTCCCTCCTCCAGGGAAGCACAAGGGCTACCAGACTGGAGGTGGGACTTCTCTACAACATCCCTGCAGGTCTCCTCTATGTATCTCTCTGTCTCCCTCAGCTCCACCAAGTCTGCTACTCTAGCCTCAAGAGAATGGACATGTTCTCTAAGAGCTAGGAGCTCTTTGCATCGGGCACACACATATGACATCTCACCAACTGGGAGATAATCATACAATGAAAAAGACTGGATAGCACCCCTCTCGCTGCTGGACTACTGACTCCATCTTAGTGTTTTTGAGTTTTTCAATAATTTAAAACTTGCTACAGTATTAAGAATATTAGCCTAATATAAAAGTGTCTTTTAGTTTATATAGTATATTGTGTGATTTATTTAGTGTTTCCTTCTTAGATGGTAATGAAATGTATTTAAAACTCAGTAAGAGCACTCCTTGCTTGTTACCCTAATTAAAATAACTGACTACAAATGAAGAGTTGTCCTAGGGGTGGGTGGGAATACTAAATTAGATCCTGCAGTGGCTGTTAGATTCTGTTAATGCTGAGGTACAAAGCTTTTAAAACTAAGTGGAAAAGACTATGGAGATTAGTTCTTAAAATTTGCTTTTTATATTTTTATTTTTGCCTAACACTAACCTACAATTCCTCCTTTAAACCCCAATCTTTAAGTTCCCAAAGCACAAAGCAAAGTAGCGTTCACTTACGAGAGAAATGTCCTCTTCTCTCAGAACTTCTCAGATGTAGTACTACAGAGCCTATCTAATCTCAGATGTTACTTTTCCATCATTATACCTAAGGATTTTCTGTGTTTACCCCATGCCTTTCTCACTTCTGTTACTAGTTTGGTCCTATCAGCTCCACTAGACAGCTGTATATATATAAACAAAAAATCTATACTTACTAGCTGAAACCCACAAAAGATGTGCTCAACGTATTTGTTGAAATAAGCTCTCCCTGAACACCCTCTTCCCCCCCACTCTCTCTCCGTTCCTCATTTTCCCATCACCTGTTTACTTACACTCTTTTCCCCTTTCCCCTCCTTATTCTGTCCTTCTGCTCAGGTTTCTCACCTCATATCCATCTCCCTCCCTTATCCCCTTACCCCTTCTCTCTCCCCTTTACAATGGTCTTTTCTCCATCTTCTCTCAACTCTTCCCCCCCCCCCCCCCCCCACCATTACAGTTTCCAACTCTTTGTCCATGTAACATCTGTGACCTTGCCATCATGCTCTTTGTATGGTCCATGCTGATGAAGAAGCATTCAGACACACAGCGGCCAGCCATACATACCTGTGGCATGATGGCTTTCAGTTCTAACATCCTCTTCTTGCCCATGAACCAATGTCTGTGGCTCCAGTGCAGCTGTTTGCCTCTATTCACATACATTAGGGCAATATTCAAAGACATGGCTGCCACAAAGAAGATGTGCACTCATTTGAAATAATACGGGAAGTATTGTTTGAAGGGCTAGTTTGTAGATAACGGCTCTTTCCCATCATAACTTCCCTACTTCTTTCTAAGCCTAAATTTGAAGTCAGAATGATTAAATAATTTGACACCCACCAGACAGGACTTAACAGAGATCTGGGTTTTCTAGCCCATTATAAACCATAAGAATGTACTGCTTTGAAAATTGTACTGCTTTGAAAATGGTACTGCTTTGTCCCCCTCCTGTTTCCATGCATATCTCACCTATCCACCCCCATCCTGTTGGACTGTCACTGGAGTGCTTTGATGTTTCACTTATATATACTGTAATCTACCAACATTTGCTTATTTCCGATCTGACGAAGAAGGGCAACCTTCGAAAGCTAATCAAGAAATGTATTAAGTTATGTTCAATAAAAAAGGTATCCTCTTATTTTCTTTTCCATGTTTTATTTTGTTTTATTTCTATTGATTACCTTTAAAAGTGGACTAACACGGCTACCACACCTCTCTACTTAAGCCTAAAGAAATTGAATGACCACAGGTTCAGCAACGTATAGAACACCATCAAGAAAGCTTTCTTAGAAAACTCTAGAAATATCTTCTATGCCAGCAAGAGAAGTAGTAATGGGATTCATATATAGCTGGCATCAGAACAGTTATTACAGGTAAGCAGTTTCACTTTCACAAATCTTCATGGAAGCTGGATCACCATTAACTGTTTTAAAAATATCACTGCATACTCTACATTTTATGGTGTTACAGTTATTCCACATGCGCTGTAGATCACCTTCCATGGACACTTGCAAATGCTACTTTCAGTATTTATATAACGGCGATAATATTCAGCTGCCCAGCCATCACCTAAAGATAAAAGCGAATGTTCAGCCATGAAAACCATTACATTGGAGCCTTTGTCCAGTTGTGAATGACTCTGGACCGAGACAAGGAGATGCTATTCTGGGACCAGAGAGCCTCAAGACACCCCCTATGCTAAAAGTATCACCAACTTAGCCCCTGCCCATCCTCTTATCTCCCTGGTAGCCACGTAACTTCCACCCACTCTCACCAGCCCTAGGCAGGCAGGGGTTGAGTGAATGGGTGAAATGGGTAGATGGCTTGATTGATGAGGTAAGTGGTAGGTGGGCTGGGACATGGATAAATGGTTGGGGTGAGCAAGTAGATTCACTGGGGTTGACAGTTGGGTAGGAGAATGGGTTAGTGGGTATATAGGGTATTATGCCGGCAAAGGGATGTTTGGGTTCCAGTTCAGCCTTGCGACCCATACGAGTGGTCTATTTCCCTTTCTGGTGGTGCTCCCTGGTCTCCCTGAGTGTGCTTCGAAGCACGTTGTCTCTATATAGTGTGAGCTTGGTTTGCCTTAGGCCTCGGCCTAGGTCTGTTCTAGGACTCGGCCTAAGCCCAAGGGCTCACGATCAACCTAACAAAATTGAGAACCTCATTTCTGTGGTCCCCAATTTAGGGACCTCATATCTTTGATGGCTTATTTTAACTTACAATTGACTTTCCATTGAAATCAATTGGAAGTTAGAACCATACTTAATCTCAAGAAGTTTCTGCACTAAACTGAAATTTAAGTAGTACACTAATTCTGAGCAAACTTTCTTGAACTGGAAAAAATTCCATATACAAAGCATGAACATAAATTAACACTTAAAGTACACTAAAATTGTGTTCTGCTGAGCGAAAAGGTACCAAAAATGGGGTATATGACTTATTTATACCACTAGAGAGGAGGATATAAACTGCATAATCCTGCCAAATTTCAGCCTCAGATATGGACTAATTATGACTTTAAAAAATGAGATGTAGTTCGTGCTAAAATTGAACTACTTAGTCTGGCACTGCTTATTTATCAGTTCCTCTATCCTTTTGGAGATAAATAGCCCCATATGTTAGAAAGGACATAGAAGTCTGAATTTGAGACATCCAGATCAGAAGAAAAAAGCCTGGAAAGCCGATGCTGGGGGAAAGAGGAGGGGGAGAGATGGTCTCTAATTAAAGGGTAGGGTTCAAGAAGAAACAGGAAAGGAAAAAAGAAAAGAAGTGGGAGAAAGAAAAGGGAATTAAAGGTAAAAGCAGAAAACTGGAATGGAGAATTAAATATTGGGAAAAGAAAGAGCACAGCACACTACAATAATTGGAAAGGAGATTTTCATTTAAAGGAATGTAAGATTTATAATAAAAATCAAGGGGTTGATATTTAGTGGCATCTCTTCAGGTAGAAAATGCTCCTAAATGCCGCTCACCAGGGCCAGTCATTGATTTATAGTGGCACTATCCAGACAATACTGAAAAGCTTTTACTGATCACTCTGGCACTGTCTGGATAGTGCAGGGATGGACTAGAGACCGAGCTAAACAAGCAAGAAGGGACTCAGCTATTTTTGCTGTCCTAAATTGTCTAGATAGTTATCTGGATACTGGTGCTGAATATTGGTAGTACTCCATTAACTTTGGCTCCTGTTTTATACCTGGCTAGTCAGTGCTGGTATCTGGGTACGGTCTGGCAATAAATATGGGTATAAATTTAAACATCACGGTCAGCATTGACTTCAAAGGCTGACTGCAATGTTTAAATATCAGGGGATAACACATCATGGAAAATTTTAAATGCTATTTATTTCTATTTACCACTCTATCAGGCTTATTTTCGAAAGAGAAGGGCACCCATCTTCCGACACAAATCAGGAGATGGGCGTCCTTCTCTCAGGGTTGCCCAAATCGGCATAATCGAAAGCCGATTTTGGGCGCCCTCAACTGCTTTCCGTCGCGGGGACGACCAAAGTTCACGGGGGCATGTCGGCAGCATAGCAAAGGCGGGACTGGGGCGTGATTAAGAGATGGGTGTCCTTGGCCGATAATGGAAAAAAGAAGGGCGTCCCTGACGAGCACTTGGCCGACTTTAATTGGTCCATTTTTTCTTGCTACGAAGCTTCAAAATGGTGCCTGAACTGACCAGATGACCACCGGAGGGAATAGGGGATGGCTTCCCCTTACTCCCCCAGTGGTCACCAACCCCCTCCCACCCTAAAAAAAATACTTAAAATTTTTTTTTGCCAGCCTCAAATGTCATACCCAGCTCCATGACAGCAGTATGCAGGTCCATGGAGCAGTTTCAGTGGGTACTGCAGGGCACTTCAGGCAGGTGGACCCAGGCCCACCCACCCCCCTACCTGTTACACTTGTGGTAAATGTGAGGCTTCAAAACCCATCAGAAATCCACTGTACCCACATGTAAGTGCCCCCTTCACCCCTTAGGGCTATGGTAGTTGTGTACAGTTGTGGGGAGTGGGTTTTTTTTTTTTGGGGGGGGGGGTTGGGGGGCTCAGCACACAAGGTGAGGGAGCTATGCACCTGGGAGCAATTTCTGAAGTCCACTGCAGTGCCCCCCTAGGATGCCCCGTTGGTGTCCTGGCATGTGATAGGGACCAGTGCACTACAAATGCTGCCTCCTCCCACAACCAAATGGCTTGGATTTGGTCGTTTCTGAGATGGGTGTCCTCGGTTTCCATTATTGCCGTAAACCGGGGACGACCATCTCTAAGGGTGACCTAAATGTTGAGATTTGGGTGTCCCCGACTGTATTATCGAAATGAAAGATGGACGCCCATCTTGTTTCGATAATACGGGTTTCCCCGCCCCTTCACGGAGCCATCCTGCGAGGACGGCCCCAGGAAAACTTGGGCGCCCTGTTCGATTATGCCCCTTCACGTGTCTTATAATACATAATCTAAAATACACAAAAAATAGTACAATAATTAATACTGACAGTTAAACTTATTCAGCAACAAACTGAATAAACAGAAAAGCTTCTAAACTCTCCATGGCGAAGCTCCAAGCTACATGACCAGCTTGATCGATCTTCCAGCCAGAAACGGATCCAAATCCTCTCGTACATATCTCAATCTTCATCTTCCGAATTGCAAAGGCCTCAAATACAAAACCTACTATGCATCCAACTTCTCCGTTATAGGCAGCCAACTCTGGAACGCCATACCTCGACACATCCGAACAACCAACACCTTCCCTTCCGAAAGCTGCTGAAAACTTACCTCTTCAAACAAGCTTACCCAAACAACCCAACCTAATTCTCGAACTCAATCCACAGCACTAGCACTCCAATCCTCTCCCCCACTCTTCTTCCTATCGTCCTACTCTTTATAACTGGATCTTCTCTCGATACTTGTACCATACTTTGTGTTATCTGTGTGATACTTTGCACCATACCTTGTAAGCTGCACTGAACCTGCTATTGAGCGGGAAAGAGCGGGGTATAAATGCCGTAAATTAAATTTACAATTTAATTGCCTGCAGAGCTCTAATGGTAGCCTGCTCCACCTATGCAAGCCACACACACGTGCCAGAGAATCTCACAACCTGTGCTGAATAATTTTCCAGCTCTCAGTGCATAAAACAGCCACCAGGATCAGAAAACAAATAAAAGACAGCAAGTGTCAAAAGCTGTGAATTAATACAAACAATCCGCTGCTTTTGGAAATGTAAGATGAGAATTGTGGTCTTACTGTTTTTTAAACACAAGATCTCCTATTTATTTTTTGTCAATATGCCATGGCTACACTATGTGTACTGCTCTTGATGAGATTGTAAGCTCAAAGGAGCATAGAATGTCTCACATTAACTAAAATATGCAGTGTCATACAAATGATTAATATTAATAATCATTAATTAACTGAGCTACTCCCATCTTGTCATGATATTTTGGTCTCTGCTAAAGCAAGGTGACATGGAAGAATGTAAATTAAAGCCATGATTCATATAAATTCACAAGAGGATGCAAATTCAGACTGGCAATACTGTCAGAAGGCCTTTTCCTGAAATGACAAACCAAAACATTAACATTAAGCAAATTCACTCTGTGGTCATAGAATCATCTAGTTACTGTAGTGCAAAACCCATGACATTTTAACCTATTTTCTAAGGGGCCGTTTCACTCAAATTTAGCACGTACTTATGGAATTAGCATATGCTAAATGTTGGGTGTCATATTTTAAACCAATGGGCCAGGTGGCACTTAGTGCATGCCAATGTCTTTAGTGCAAACTAAGTTTTAGTAAAAGAGATCTAAGTTTAGAAGATTGAATGGTCCTTCAAAAAGACACAGAATCAAGAGAACCTGAAGGTTTGTGGTCTTCCAGGCCAGAATGTGCAGGCAGAAAATGTTTAATTTCTTTTTGTATTTTTCTTCCTTCATTTCATTTTATCTTTCATTTTTACTTCATGTCATTTTTTTCATCTTAGTATACACTATTTTGTAAGATGTTTAGTGCCCACTAAAATTTTTAATGCTTGTTAAAAATGAAACAAAATTACACACAGGTTATGGAATTTGGGTTCTAAAATTGTCACCAATACAGAAGTGTTTCACAGTGCCCTTTCTACAAACTTTATGAGAACAAAAGGTATTAAGGAAGATTCCAATGGACAGGAATTAGCTATTTCTTCTGCAGTACATTTCTTGGTGGTGATGCATTAATAAAATCAGAACAGCCATATTGGGTCAGACCAATACTGCTTCCAACAGTGGACAATCCAGGTCACAAGTACCTGGCAGAAACCCAAACAGTTGCAACATTCCATGCTACCAATCCAGGGCCAACCTACCAATCCTAGGGCAACCAATGGTTTCCCCCATGCCCATCTCAATTACAGACTATGGACTTTTCCTCCAGGAAGTTGTCCAAACCTTTTTTAAACTACTGATACCACATACTCTGGCAATGAATACAAGAGCTTTATTATTCCTTTGAGTGAAAAAATATTTCCTCCTATTTGTTTTAAAAGTATTTCCATACAATTTGAGTATCCCCTAGACTTTATACTTTTTAAAAGAGTAAAAAAAAAAATCGATTCACTTCTACTCGTTCTACACAACTCAGGATTTTGTAGACCTCAATCATATCTCCACTCAACTTTCTCTTTTCCAAGCTCAAGAACCCTAACCTCTTTAGCCTTTCTCCATATAAGAGGATCTAAATCCTCTTTATCATTTAGGTCGCTCTTCCTTGAACTTTTTCTAATTCTGCTATATCTTTTTTAGAGATACTACAACCAGAACTGAACACAATATCCAAGGTGAAATCACACCTAGCATCCTATTTGCTTTTTTGGTCACTGCCACACACTGGACAGAAGGTTTCAGCGTATTGTCTACAATTACACCTAGATCTTTTCTTGGGTGCAGACTCCTAAGGTGGACCCTAGTATCAGGTTAACTATGATTCAGATTATTCTTCCCAATGTACATCATTTTGCATTTGTCCACATTATATTTCATCTGCCATTTGGATGCCCAGTCTTCCAGTTTCCTAACGTTTTCCTACAATTTTTCACAGTCCGCAAGTGTTTTGACAACTTTGAATAGTTTTGTATCATCTGCAAATTTAACCACCTCACTCGTCATTCAGATTTCCAGATCATTTATTAATATATTAAATAGCACCAGTCTCAGTACAGATCCCTGCAGCATGCCATTACTCGCCCTCCTCCATTGAGAAAAATGGCCATTCCCTACCCTCTGTTTTCTGTCCAATAACCAATTCCTAATCCACAGAAGCACATTGCCTCCTATCCCATGACTCTTTAATTTTCTCAGGAATCTCTCATGAGGAACTTTGTCAAAAGCTTTCTGAAAATCTAGATACACTGCATCAACTGGCTTTATTCATATGTTTACTCACACCTTCAAAGAAATAAAGCAAATTGGCAAGGAAAGACTTCCCTTGGATCAATCCATGCTGACTTTCCCATTAAATCATGTTTGTCTATGTCTTCTGTAATTTTATTCTTTATAATAGTTTCCACTATTTTGCCCGGCACTGAAGTCAGGGTTACCAGACTGTAATTACATGGATTACCCTTGGAACCCTTTCAAAAAATAATCAGTGTTAAATTTTCCATCCTTCAATCTTCAGGTACTATGGATGATCTCTAATAATAGGTTACAGATCACTAACAGAAGATCAGAAATTTCATATTTGAGTTCTTTCAGCACTCTGGGATGCTTACCTCTCTGAGTGCCCCTTTTGCTCCTTCATGATCTAGTGGTCCCATGGATTCCCTCACATACTTTCTGTTTCTGATATACTATAAGTGTCGCAAAGCAAAGTCAGGGTGGAAGAAAGCCAAGCCCATGTGACCAACCCAAACACAGAAGTAAGAGCTCCAACAAAGTTATTTTTAATGTTTAAACGATTTTTTATTGATACTGCAGCAACATAAACATTGTCATACAGAGTTCTGCATATAACATCCATCAAACCTCGATGTAACTATACAGCAGGTTGCTAACATACAGCAATTTTGATTTTTATTTATTTTTTTTTTTTTGAAAATATTTTTATTGAAGGAAATGTTACATCACATGCCAACACAGTGAGCCAACTGACTCGTACCTTTCCAACAACTACAAGATCACCGCTCTACTGTCGATTCACACAAGGAATGAGTAACAAAATTGATAACCAAATATACAACTCGTTGCCCACAAGCAAGTAATAACACAATCTACCATTCCTTCTAATTTTTTTTCCCCCTTCCCCCCTTCCCCCCTCCCCACATAACCTTCCACCCCAACCACCTACCCTCCCCCCCACCCTACCCCCGTCCCTCTCCCCCCCCTCCCCCCCCCTCTGCTCCTGGAGACGTTCGGGGTAATGAATACAACGCCTCATACAGCTGCCATAGGGATCCACATGCCTGTCCTCTCCTTCCAGCAGACTTACACCGTTCCTTTTCCCACCTGGCCATTTGCGTCATTTTATTCTGCCAGTGATGGGTAGCCGGTGGTTCTTCCAAAATCCATTGGGCCAACACCACTTTTCGTGCTAAGAGAAGCGCTACACACACAAACCTAATCTGCGATTGATGGAGCCCCTGCTCACGCATTCGAGATTCATCCCCAAATAGCAGAATCCTGTAGGACCACTCTACTTTCATTGCCAACATACGCTCCAATACTTTCAACACTCCCCCCCAAAACTCACCTAATTTGGTACATTCCAAAAAAGTATGAATTAGCGTGCCTACCCTATGTTTACATCTCATACAAGTATCATCATCCCAAAGCCCCATCTGCTTCCCTCTTTCTCGTGTTATAAAAGCACCATGTAATAACTTAAACTGCATCTCTTGCAGATTTGCACTAGTGGTTGCTTTGAATGCCCCTGTAAAATAATTTGCAAGCATATCCACAGTAATTTCCTCCCCGACCTGCTTCCCCCACCAAGTTGCTAAGCCAGCAAAGAAGGAGGCCTCCTTTTGCTCCTTTCCCATGGAATACCATACTGACAGTTTATTTGCAGACTCCGGCACCTTACAAAACATCTTGTCCAGCCTAGAAAAGCTGGGTCCCCTATCTTTCATAGAGGACAAGGTCGCACAATAGTGCTTCCATTGCATGAAGGGAAAGACATCTGCCCGCCCTAGATTCCAGTATACCTGCGCTTGCCCAAAGGGAAGGGAACTTCTCCTCCCCATCAGCCACAAAATGACCCACATACCGACACCCATTCTTAGCCCATACCTTAAACCTCGACACTCCCTGTCCCGCTGGGAAAAAAGGATTGTCCACTGCTGCCAAAAACGGAGACGGCCCGGAAGCCTTTCCCAAGCCCTCCCTCCACCAATTCCATGCCTTTCTCAATGGCTGAATCAAAAAATGCAAGTCTCCTTTCAAGCTCCCCCCTAACTGCAAAATATTGAACGCTGAATATGGAAGCTTTTCATCCTGCCAGATACAGTCTGGAGCAAACTTAGATGATCCGGCATGCAGCTCATATATCCACCGAAGCAGCGCTGCCACGTTATACAGACGCAGGTCCGGAAGATTTAACCCCCCTCTATTCCTGTTCAGCGTTAATTTAGCAAAACTTATCCTAGCCCTCTTCCCTGCCCAAATAAAGGTCCCAATAAACCCCTTATAGTACAGTTCATCTTTTCGTGTGACCCAAAGGGGCAGCATCTGTAAGGAGTACAATATTTTTGGTAGCATTATCATTTTGACCAGTGCTACCCTCCCCAATAAGGAGAGCGGTAGATCTCTCCACCGGTGGCATAATTTCTTAAGACTGTCTAGCTTATCCTGTATATTGCAACGATACATCACTCTCATATCCTTATGTAGATACACCCCCAGGTACTTTAATTTTCCCGTCGACCAAGCTAAGGGAAAAGCTGTCGCATGCTGACATGTGCAAGGTGATGACACCGGTAAGGCCTCCGACTTATCGAAATTGATTCGTAGTCCAGAAAAGGACCCAAATTGAACAATTAAGTCTATTAGATTGGAAACAGTCGAGGAAGCCTGATCTAGGTATATGAGCATGTCATCTGCAAATAGATTAATTTTGAATTCCTGAGATCCCACTCTTATTCCTTGCACTTTATCTGTCTTCCTAATTTTTATAGCGAACGGTTCAAGTGACAGCACAAACAACATCGGAGAGAGCGGGCACCCCTGCCTCGTGCCCCTTTTTAAGAAAAAAAGCGGAGATAGTGCTCCGTTGATTAAAATCTGAGCTGTGGGATGGCTATATAGTGTACGTATCCCTCCCAAAAATTCTCCCATTATCCCAAATTGAGGCAAAACCCAAAACAAATACTCCCACAAGATCTTATCGAACGCCTTCTCTGCGTCTAAGCTTGTGATTATCGCATCTCCCGGAGCACTCCCCCTCTTCTGCAGAACTGTCAAAGCTCTCATAATATTCGAGGAGGCATATCTCCCTGGCACAAAGCCCGCCTGGTCTGTATGGACTAACCCCGGTAGGACACTACCCAATCTATTTGCCATTATGTTTGCAAACAGCTTTATATCTTGGTTGAGGAGCGATATTGGCCGATATGATCCCAACAGTTCCTCATTCCGGCCAGGTTTAGGGAGCACCACTATATGTGCATGCGTGAGCCTACCTCCCGCTCCCCCAGATGTACAAAGGTGATGACACAACTCTTGGAAAGGAGGGCACACTTTGGTGCCCAAAATCTTATAAAATTCAGGTCCGAGTCCATCAGGGCCTGGAGCTTTGGCCAACTTCAGGCGCTTAACCGCCCGAAGGACTTCTTCTCCCCCCACCGGCGCATTTAACTGATCTCGTTGCTCTTGTGATAACTGCGGTAGATGTATATCTTGGAAGAATAACTCTCGCTGTTCCCTATCCGACTCGCCCTCATTATAGAGTGCTTGATAGAATTTGACAAACTCCTCCTGTATGCCCTCTGGTGTTCCCACTACCTGTCCTTCTGGCGATTGCACCCTAGTTATAATCTTTTTTGCCCCTCTACTTTTTACCAATGCCGACATCAATTTCCCTGCCTTATTGCCCCATTTATACAAATTATATTTATACATGCTTATATCCTGAGCAGCTCTTGCATTCAGAATATCATTAATTTGCCTGCGGGTGTCCCAATATGCCTTTTTCGACTCCTCATCTCCCTGTCGCGCACGACTCCCCCTTAACTGTTGCAGCCGGCCCGACAGAGCGACTAAATGACTGTTGCGCTCCCTATTCACTTTTGCACCATAGGCTAGGATATGTCCCCGCATTACTGCCTTCCCCGCTTCCCAGTAAGTACTGGGGTCTACCGTCTCCGTGTCATTGTCCAACAGGAAATTGTCCCATGCCTTCAACAAAAAAGTACGGAATTCCGGATCCAAGTACAGTGTCGGGTTCATACGCCATATCCGCGATTCGCTGCCTTGCTGCCATTGTATGTTTACCCAAATCAGGCAGTGGTCCGATACCGCTCCGTCCACTATATCTGCCGCACGCACCTTCGACAAAAGGGCTGCATCTATAAGTAAATCGAGCCGCGCATACACTCCATGTACCTGGGAGAAAAAAGTGTAATCATAAGATTCTGGGTGCAATATCCTCCAAATGTCCAATAGTCCCAATTCCCTTACCAACAAATTGATCCCTTTGTCCTTCCATGCCGGAGGCCGCGACTTTGCTGGCTTGCAGTCTATCAAGGGATCTGCAGTAATATTAAAATCCCCCCCCCCAACACCAATTTGTACCCACTCAAAGACACCAGGTGCGCCAATATGCCTGAGAAGGAAGAATGAGAATATATGTTTGGAGCATATAATGAACACAGTGCCACTCTCTGCTCTGCGACCTCCCCCAACCATATAACAAACTGTCCCTCCGGATCCTGTATTAATTTATGTAAGCTGACATGGTGCTTTTTATGAAACAAAATAACAACCCCTCTTTGTCTATTATTAAAGGAAGAGTAAACTAATTCCCCAACCCAACCCCTTTGTAATTTTCGATGCTCCTTCTGTATGAGATGCGTCTCCTGCAAGAAGAGCACATCAACTTTCATTTTAGCACAATAAGACAGGATTTTAGTACGCTTGACTGGCGAATGGATTCCATCAACATTTAGAGATCCAAATCGCAAACTACCCATCTGTCCAGTCTAAAGGAAGGAAGCTGCATTTCATCCAAAAGCAAGAGGCGATGTCCCAGCTCACCACCCCTCTCCTTCTCCAAGTGTTATATCCACTCCAGTCTCCCCTGTGTATCCTCTTTCCTTCGTCTCCAGGAGCCCTCCGCCCTCCCCTCCCCCTTCCACCCCTCCCTCTCTCTCCCCCGAGCTGCCCTCCCCCCCTTCCCCCTTCTGCCGCTTTCACACTCCATAAGCCACACATGCCATCCATATGCCCCACCCCCTCCCTCCACACAGACTCTCCCCGTCTCCTCCTCCCTCGCGTGTAACTCTTCCCTTAGTTTCCCCCCCCCTTCCTCCCTCTAACAACAACCAGTGTTACAACCCTCACTGAAGTAAGCTGCTCCCCCCTCCCCTTATCCCCTCCTTGAACCACCCAATATACAAAAGCGTAGTCTAGAATTCATACTACTTATCACTCCCTGCAGCAGTGTGCCTATAGGAACTTCCAGTGCACATTATAACATTTCAATAGGAAACCCACCAAACAGAACATTTCCCCCTAAACTTTGTTAACTCTTCGTACTCAACCCACTAAGTGATCAGTACATATAACAAACACAGGCTGCAAAGCAGCTAAACACTTGAAAGTCCAGAGCAGTAACAACTACCCATGACGATCCCGCTATAACAGCGTCTCACCATCTGCCATCCCAGTATTATGCGAAACCTCCTTGCAGCTATTCAGGTCAGGACTTTGCTTTATTATCCACTTGCCGAGAGAGAGCCCTCCCCGAACCGGAAGCCAGCTCTCCTTCGCGCTCTCATGCAATGTCCCAGCTCTGTTGATTTGCTGACACTTAATACACAATACTGTAATCCACAAAGAGAAGAAGAAAGAAAGAAAAAGAAAAAAAAACAAAAAGCGATGTCCAGCAGCTCCCATGCAACATTGAAAGTCACTGAAACACTAATCAACCAGGAGCACCTTTTCCATTGCACTCCAATTTCACAAGACTCAGTTCCGGTCTCCAGTCTTTTACCTCTTTATCCGTTCTCCCTCTCACTCTAATTTCTCCACAAACGATTTAAGCTCCTCCGGCTTCTCCATAAACAGGACATGGCCCTCATGCAGCACTTTCACCTTCGCTGGGTACTGCAGCGAGAACCTGATCCCTTTATTGTAAAGCTGAGAGCAGTATGGGGACAGCCGCTTTCTAAGCTCTGACACTTTCGGTGAGAAATCCTGGAAGATCAGCACATTAGCCCCGTGATACGTCAGATTCCTCCGCTGTCGATATTTTTTCATTAGATGAACCTTCTCCGCATAGTTGAATATGCGGGCTATTACCGGGCGCGACCTGCTGTTCTGTTCTTTGAGGGCTCCCACTCGATGCACCCGCTCTGCCTTGAGCCGCTGCCCCTCCAACTCCATGCCCAACTCTTTCGGTAGCCAGGATTCCACTAAATCCCATAACTCCTTTTCCTTAACAGACTCCGGCACTCCCACCAGCCTGATATTATTGCGTCTGCTCCGATTCTCATGGTCCTCTACTCTCTCTTCCAGCACTTTGCACCTTTTTTCCAAGGCAGACAAATGAGAGTTCATGCTGTTTGCCATATCTTCTTGCTGGGAGATGCGTTCCTCGGCCACCTGTATGCGCGTGCTCTGGGCTGCCATGTTCTCTTTCATCTCATCTATAAAAACATGCAAAGCCGATAATTTGTCGTCTAGGACTGCTGCCATGTGCTTCATGATCTCTTGAATCGCTGCTTCTTGTAATGCAACCACAGGCGGAGCAGGATTCTGAGTCTCTTCTTTCTCCTTTCCAGACGCCATTTTAGCCGCGTGTTGTGTTCCGCGCCCTTTCTGTGGTCGCGGGGTCTTTGCTGGCATACCCTGAAAGCCGCTCCCAATCTCCTTAAGTGCTCGGTCAGTACTACCGATACTGCCCCTTCCAATTCGCTATAGTTTGAGGGTTCAGCTTGGGGTGTAGTGTAGAGAAAAAAAGCTGTTTTAATAGCTATGGAGAGGAGAGCAGCCGCGGGACGTCCGCCTAGGATCCTGCCATCACGTGACCCCCCTTGATTTTTATATATATTTCAACATTTTTATTCTTTCCATCAGGGTGTATCTATCCTCCCCCCACCCTCCCCCTTACCCCTCCTCTACCCCCCCCTCCCAGACCTGGAGAAATATTCAGTAACAGCCCGTGGAGTTCACCCTGCATTCAAAAGTAAACTACAACCTCTGTGGCTTAGGCTTCGCAGATAAGGGCCCCAGACAGCCAAAAATGTGACTCTCTTGTTCTTTGAGAACCGGGATTCTCCAGCCTCCCAAGATACCAGCTGATGTAACTGGTTTCTCCAGTGCCAGTATGCTGGAGGATCCTTGACTGTCCAGTACTGTAAGATGCATTTCCTGGCCAATAAGCTCATCTTACGGAGCAGTAGTGTTTCAAATCGATTCTGCCCTCTAAATGACCCCGGGATATCTAAAAGCAATTGTTCAGCTGTCCCCAGGATCCGAAGCCCCAGCCGTCCCTCCCAAAAGCCTCGGACCTACGTCCAAAACCTTTTCAAGGTTGGACAGCTCCAAAACATATGCAGCATTGTGCCAGGGTTCTTGCGACATTTGAGACAATCTGGGTTTCGATTCCCTCCCATATGTGCTAGTTGAGCTGTAGTTACATATCCCCTGTGAATACATCGATAGGCACATTCTCTCAAGCGAGCATCAGATACTAACAAGGGTATTCGTGCTATCGATTTGGTAATATCCCATGATGCCCCTACAACTCCCAATTCCTTTTCCCAAGCACTCTTCAATTGTCTATAATCCCTGGGGGGCCGCCATCCTGATACTGTTTTGTGAAGCAAAGATATTGTGGGTTCGCCCTCTCCCAGAGAGTGAAAGAAATCCCGTACCTTATCTCCCAACCGAGTTCTCAGAGGGTCTCCCGGCAGAGAAGTGATGTAGTGTCGCACTTGCCTTATAGCAAATCTGTTACCCCAGGAGTCGCCTACCTTTCCCAGTAATACCTCTTCCGTAAGGGGCTGCCCATCTCCACCCTCCAGGTGTGCCAGACTGGAAATCCCCCGCCTTGCCCATTCAACAAAATATCCGCTCGACAAGCCTGGTAAAAATTCACAATTCCCACATATTGTTAACAGGTCTGTTATTGCTGGGTCCCCCCCTAGCTGGCATATAAGCACTCCCCACACCTCTTGGAGTGGTCGCAACAGCACATTTTTACTTAGTCCTTCCGGTAGGATCTTGTGTTTTGTGGTGTAAAAGTGAAAAAAACTGATATGGTTCCCAAAGTGCCGCCTCCAGCATAATGGGGGTGTACCGCTGTGTACCCAAGCACCAATCTCCTAGATAACGCAATTGGCATGCTTGATTGTATAGCTCTAGATCTGGCATACCTATCCCTCCACGGCTCCAGCTGCCTATTAAACGTGAGAAGCGAATCCTTGGCTTCTTGCCCCTCCAACAAACTTTGATGCTAGTTTATAAAAATTCTGCAAGTCTTTCCGTTGAAGCCAGATCGGAATGGTTTGCATCACATAGAGCCACTTGTGGAATAACTCCATTTTAATCAAGTTTACTCTACCTAGCAATGATAACAGCAAATCCAGCCATCCTTGTAACACCTTCTGGGTCTCCTCTAGCAACCAGGTAATGTTAAGGTCATACAGCCGTGAAGTATTCATAGGCATCAAGATTCCTAGATATTTGAAAGAGGTTTGTGCTTTCCGCAGGGGGAACTCGCCTCTCCACTGTCTCCAAACTTCCTCCGAAGAGGCCAAGGCCTCCGACTTCTCTAAATTCAAACTAAGGCCTGCGTAGTCTCCGTATTCGGAGAAGATCTCCAATAGAGCTTCCAAGGACTCCTGTGGGTCTGTCAAGTGGACCAAAATATCATCGGCAAAAGCCACCACTTTAAAGACCTCTTTCCCTATCGCTATCCCCGCTACTGCCTGTTGTTCCTCAATATCTCTCAACAAGGGATCCAATGTCAGCACAAATAATAAAGGCGACAAAGGATAGCCTTGGCGGGTTCCCCGGCTTATTTCAAAGTCTTTTGTTACAATCCCATTGACCGATATTCTGGCCTTCGGCTTTGAGTACAATGCATTAATCCCTGATAAAAATCTCTCTGTGAACCCATATTTCTGAAGAACAGCACATAGGAAATTCCATTTTACTTTGTCAAAAGCCTTTTCAGCATCGAAGGTTATTAACAAAGAATTTTTATTCCCTTGACTTCTGGCTTCTAATGAGGTCAAGACCTTGCGGACATTCTTAGTAATTTTCCGTCCCCTTACAAACCCCACTTGGGAGTCATGTATAAAGTTCGGCAAGATTCTCGCTAATCTATTTGCTAAGATCTTAGCCATCAATTTAACTTCATAATTTAGAAGTGAAATAGGCCTATATGATTCAGCTAGTTCCGGGTCCTTCCCTTTCTTGGGGAGTACTATAATACAAGCTGTATTTAAATCCGGAGGCATCCTTTCCTGCTCTATTAAGGTGTTAAACATTGCGGCTAGGGGCTCAGTTATCTCTTCTCCCATGATCTTGTAAAATTCTGCTCGGTAACCATCTACTCCCGGTGCCTTAGCAGTTCACTTTGGTTAATCGCCAGGAGTACCTCATCTGGTGTAATAAGCCGTTGCACCTCATGAGGGGACAGCTTCGGTAAACCTATCTGATCTAAGTATGAGTCTCCTGGGGGCCTCGTATAATCTTTTATAATTTTGATAAAAATTCTCATCAATTTCCTGGTCCGTGTGGACTCGTTCTCCCTGCCTCTTCTTCATAGTCAAGATCCTAGCTTTACCTTGTTTGGTCGCAATCAGACGGGCCATCAATCGACTGCTTTTGTTCCCATACTTATATAATTGATATTTGTAATAGGTTTGCGATTTCACTGCCTTATGATGAAGTATTTCATTTAATGTCGTCTGCAAGAGTATTAAATGCTGTCTATTCTCAGTGGAGGCCTGTTGTCCATATCTTCTCCGAGCTTTGCACACTAACTGACTCAGCCTCAATATCTCTCTATACCGAGCCTTACATTTGTGTGCCACATAGCTAATGATTTCTCCGCAAAATACTGCCTTAGCCCCCTCCCAGTACAGGACCAGATCTTCAACATGTATTGCGTTGTGTACTCTATAATCCCGCCAGCTTTGATGTATGGAGGCCTAAAGCCCTGATCCCGATATAACTCCGCAGGAAACACCCATCTCCTTTCCACTCCCCTCTCCTCCTTAAGCACTCAGCTCATTTCCACCCAGGCATGATCTGATATCACATCTGCTCCTATTACCGATTTCATCACTGAACTAAACATCTGTTCTGAGATCAACAAATAATCAATTCGCGCCTGTGTACCATGTGCATGTGAGAGGTGTGTGTAGTCTCTCCCCTGCGGATGGAGAGTCCTCCAGACGTCCACTAGCCCCACCTGTCGGCAAAGATTAGGCAGCCCCCGGTACTCCTGTCCAAGCTCATGCCTCCTAGTCCCCGTACTATCGATCAAAGGGTCCATCACCATAATGAAGTCCCCCCCCCCCCCCTACTATTATGGGCAAAGATTTACTTGTTAACAGTCTCGAGGTGATCATCTTATAGAACTTCCGTTCATATTGGTTCGGGGCATATACGTTGCCAAACAACATGGCTTGGAGTTGTATATGCGCCTCACAAAATATGAATCTGCCATCTAGATCAGTGAAATGCACCTCCACTTTATCCGCTATTCCTTTTCGAAACAGGATGGCAACCCCCCCCCCTTTCTTCCCCTGCGCTGTTGTGGATACACAGTCCCCCACCCACCAAGTTCGCAGTTTAGCATGTTCCCCAGCCGATAAGTGGGTTTCTTGCAGTAAGGCTATATCTACTTTGTGTCTTTGTAGGTGCTGCAGAATTTTAGAACGTTTAATTTGGGGACGAAATCCCTCCCACATTCCATGTAACTACTTTCAGAGGTCCCAGTTCACATAGGATATCTGATCATAAGATGCATACCATTCATTCAAGAAAGAGGGATGTCCCAGCCCCCACCCCTCTTCATACACCATCCTAAGCCATTTTAATTTCTTCCCAAACCCCACTAGCCATATCCCCCAGATCTTGATTCCCCCCCCCAACCGCCCCCCCTCTTCTCCCCTACTAACCCTCTCTACCCCCTTTAACCCCAACCTCCCTTCTAAAGAACCTGAGTCTCTAAATGAGACCATCACGTATAACGCCTCTTACCCCCCTCCCTCTTGCAAGCCAAATAGCACAAAACTGCTCTTCCTCATCTTTCCCCCTTCAGTATATCACCAACTTATGTTTGCATAAATTATCAAATTAGTCCAATCAACAACAATAACAAACTTCAAAAACAAAACAAAACACCTCGTTCCAGAGTTCTCAAGCAGTCTCTCCGGTCTGTATGAAGGATCCTCCACATCTCTTTGCGGTAAAATCCCTGGGGTTGTCTCCAACAATACCACTCTTATATGAATTCAGGACGCTCTGGCAAAAGACATCACAGTTCTTTGGTACAAAAATATTGCAGGGGCCTCACAAACATATGCCTCGGTTCTCTGTGGTATTCTGCTCAGTTATCCCAATCATCCTCTGAAATCCATTCTACGGCAAGCACCCCAGGGATTCACTAGGTGCCCACTGAATTCTCCTAGGCTTTCTCCCATGGTTGTAACCCCTTTGCCGGTCCACCATCTCCAACCTGTCCAATTGAATGTTGAGATCTTCCAAGTTAAATTAACACTTTGTAATCCAGTTCTTGTTGTGGCTAAGCCTTCTTCGGTCCCACCTTCCATGGGGTGTCTGTTGATCCTTCACTCATCCTCTCAATCAGCGGTGCTCCACGGAGTTCAAGAAGGTTTGCGCTTGTTCTATCGTGGTGTAAACCTGCGTGGTCGCCTGATAGGTGACTCTTAATTTGGCCGGGTACTGCAGTGCAAATTGGATTTTCATTTCAAAAAGTTTTGTGCAGATAGGAGAGAACTTCCTTCTCTGCATCGCCACCGCTGTGGAGTAGTCTTGGAAACATAAAATCTTTTTATTCCCATAGTTCAGCTCCTGCTCCTTCCTCAACGCCTGCAATATTGCCTCTTTGTGCGCAAAATTTAAGATGCGACAGATCACCACTCGCGGGCGTGTGGTTTCAATGCGTTTGGGCCCCACTCGATGTGCTCTCTCTACCTGGAGGACTCCTAGGTCTTCTGGTAGTTGTAGTTGTTCTGGCAGCCATTTTTCCAAGAAGACTCGCAAATTTGTAGTTTCCAATGCATCAGGCAGTCCTACAAATCTTAAATTGTTCCTCCGAGATCGGTTCTCGAGGTCTTCAAGCTTTTCTTCATAGTTTTAAGCTTAGTGTTTTCCTCTTCCATTTTGTGCACTTTGTCTTCGAGAGCCCCATGACGCTGCTGATACTCCACCAGTTCTTTAGTGAGCTGTCCCAAGTATTCCTGGACCACAGATAACTTGCTGTCGATGGGTCCAAATCACCGATCTAGCAAAGGTTCCATGGCGGCCGTCACCTCCGCCACCCACACCGAGCTTAGGGCAGTCGCAGCCGGGCTCGATGGAGCCGCCATTTTTCCTCGCTGGCTTGCGTCTTCTCTATATCTGCGAACACTCTTCACCGCCATGAAGTTCCGCTGTGAGTAGCGCAGATGCTGCACCTTTACTTCTTGTGCTGAGGTGGTGTATTCACTGGTCCGTTACCAGGGCAGTTTCCGCGATTTTGAGGATTTAGTGGGTAAGCTGGCAGGAGCAGAGGTTCTAACAACCGGTCCTGGTCATGGCGTCACGTGATCTTGCTCCAACAAAGTTTATTGGGACCCTACACGATCCGTGTTTTGCTGGAAAAGCCTTCTTCAGGCATCTAAAAACATATAAAATTAAAATCAATATACAAAAGCAAATATACAAATTAAAATAAAAACAGGGATAAAGATAAATAAATAAATATACAGCAATACAGGCTACAAAAATATATAAAAAAATATATAAATACATATAAGCTGCAAAAATTATACAAAAAATAGAATACAGAAATAAAGCAATAAAAATAAAGCACACACAATTAGAATCCAAAAAACCCACAATAAGAATAAAAAAACATATATAAAGATCAAAATATAAATGTGATATTATATTTAAAGATAATAATTCATTTAAAATAATAAATTTATACAAAATTTTAAGAAATAAAATAATGGAGATAATAATACGTCACAATTTAGACCTTGTATCAGTGCATAAAAATGCATATATATATAAAAGCAAAACTAAATATAGTGGTATCATTATGGTTTTGTCAAATCAGATAAGTTATTAAGGAAGGGTTATTAAGTTATTAAGGCAAATAAGTTCTCCCAATTTTCATAGTAAAGTAATCATGTGTGGACATATAGAATTAGTGCCGTGATGTTATAAAGATAAAATGATGTTGTAAAATGATATTGTCAAAAAGAAAAAAAAGGGGGGGGGGAGAGGAAAAAAACCACGTGAATCTGAACAAGAACAACAAAGTAACATACTGATGGGCGAGTCCTCTGTTGAATCACAAGTAGATGCACATGGATGGAGGGGATGAGGAGAAATGCTGGATATGGATGGAGAGCAAATTGCTGAATTTAAGGGCTGGATCGGAACACTTTGAAGGCAGATGCTGAAACTGGAGAAAGGATAGGGACAGGGCTACAGATGGTAGACAGGACACATAAGGACACAGGAAGATGGGGACGTGTTGAGAGAAAAAATATCAAATGGAAAGAAGACACTACATAAAACAGAAGACACTGGGTCTGGGACCAAAGCGAATAGAAAAACTAAATGATCAGACAACAAAGGTAGAAAAAATTATTTTATTCAGAATTTATTAATTGGAATATGTCAGCTTTTGGAAATGTGCATCTGTGATATTTTGCATGTAAGTTTCAATTTTTCTAGTATTGCTGCATGCTGAGTCTGACTTCTTGAGGTAACTTTCCACAGTTCAGTATTTTGCCATCGTATCTGTTGTGTCATCTGTTTTTCATGTGTGATCAAGGTGCAGTATTCTGCTAGTGTGTAGTATTTGCAGCCCTTTTCGGTTTTTTTTCACTAGGTTGTGTACTGGTGTTTTAGAGCCTGGTGTAATTACAGTGCTGCCTTTCCACGCATAAGGTTGTAGCTCGTCCTGCCCTTGGAATTAATTCTGTTATGGTTTGGTAAGGTTATGAGTGTGTTTTTAAACAAATTTGTGCATAGTGTTTTGCAGTTGAGCGATTGTGGTTGAGCGATTGTGGTTGAGCGATTGAGCAACCACTTTATTCTTTGTCATATGATACATATCTAATATCTAAATTTAATTAAAAGTCTATCTATAATATAGCTGATTTATGGAAACATTTGGTACTGTAAATGTGTTGTGGTTTTTTTTTGTTTAAATAGGAACCTATGCACTTACATCTTTTTTGGCTACTTGGGGTTGGGGATCTCTGTGTTGCCTCTCTGGTTTGATGGGTTACAGAGTAATAGGGGAATTTGAAAGTACTGAATCTTTTCTTAATATTTTTTCTTTATTCTCCTTTGTTATGAGAATTGGAAGTACTAATTGTAGTGGACTTGAACTGAATAATTTCTGTGGAGGGGGTGTTCATGATAGCATTGTGCTCATTATTTCAATCAGTTTTTCTGTACAAGTTTAGCTTCATTATGTTTATTTGAAATTTCATAAATAAAAATTTTCTAAAAATTGAATAATCTTACCAATGGGGTGGAGCTAGGGTGGGGGCGGGGCTAGGGGCGGGACTAGGATGGGGCCCCACCAACTTGGTCTGCATAGGGCCCCGCACTTGCTAAGACCGGCCCTGGCTGCATCCCTGCTCAATGACTCAGGTAAGGTCTCGATCTGTTTTCGGTCCCCTTGCTATTTCCTTTTGTTGTCTTGTTCTCACGGGGCATTTCTCCATTTGTTTGTTGGTTGGTTTGCTATTCATGGGGCATTTCTCCCTGATTGTTTTTAAACTGTCGCTTCACTCTGTCTCGGTGTCAGCGATTAGCACCATATACTGGATCTCCAGTACAGTCTCCTGTTCTTCACAACAGTGCTCAACACCGGTTTTGGCTCTATGGGTCAGTGTTTCCCTATGATTCACGGTCTATTGCGTCTTCCATTCTCCATGTCAGCACTAGCTATTGGATCTCTCATATTTGTACTTTTACTCTTTATTTTTATTTCTATTTTTATATTTAGTGCTCCCTCTTTTGCTTTTAATTTCTAGCGTCCTCGAACTTGTACTTTGTCAGCACTCAAAGTTGCTTTGTGGTTCAACAGAGGACTCACCCATCAGTATGTTACTTTGTTGTTCTTGTTCAGATTCACATGGGTTTTTCCCCCCCCCCCCCTTTTTTTTTTTCTTTTTGACAATATCATTTTACAACATCATTTTATCTTTATAACATCACGGCACTAATTCTATATGTCCACACATGATTACTTTATTATGAAAACTGGGAGAACTTATTTGCCTTAATAACCCTTCCTTAATAACTTATCTGGTTTGACAAAACCATAATGATACCACTACATTTAGTTTTGCTTTTATATATATGCATTTTTATGCACTGATACAAGGTCTAAATTGTGACGTATTATTATCTCCATTATTTTATTTCTTAAAATTTTGTTTAAATTTATTATTTTAAATGAATTATTATCTTTAAATATAATATCACATTTATATTTTGATCTTTATATATGTTTTTTTAATTCTTATTGTGGGTTTTTTGGATTCTAATTGTGTGTGTTTTATTTTTATTGCTTTTATTTCTATATTCTATTTTTTTGTATAATTTTTGCAGCTTATATGTATTTATATATATTTTTATACATTTTTGTAGCCTGTATTGCTGTATATTTAGCTTTATTCTTGTTTTTATTTTAATTTGTATATTTGTTTTTCTATATTGATTTTAATTTTATAAGTTTTTAGATGCCTGAAGAAGGCTTTTCCGCTGAAACACGGACCGCGTAGGGTCCCAATAAACTTTGTTTGGAGCTCTTACTTCTGTGTTTGGGCTGGTCACTTGGACTTGGCTTTCTTCCACCCTGAGTTTTCTTTGCTTGCGTTATTGTGGAAGGAGTGGGCCCCCCCTTTTTTCTCCTTCATACTATGAGTGTCTCCATGATACGTTTTTCCTCATATTCTCTTTTAGCCTTCTTTATCAATGCTTTGCATCTAGCTTGACATGCTTACGTTGCTTCTTATTTTCTTCATTTGGATCCTTTTTCCATTCTTTGAAGGATGCTGTTTCGGCTGTAATAGCTTATTTCACTTCACCTTTTAACCATGCTGGCTGTCATTTGCTGTTCTTTCCACCTTTGTTAATACGTGGAATACATCTGGTCTGGGCTTCCACAATGTTTTTTTTTTTTTTTTTTTAGATACTTCGACCAGAACTGAACACAATACCCAAGGTGAGGTAGCACCTAGCATCCCATGTGCTTTTTTGGCCACTGCCACACACTAAACAGAAGGTTTTTCTTGGGTGATGACTCCTAAGGAGGACCCTAGCATCAGGGGTAATTCAAATTCAGTTGATACGTTTGGTGGATTCTTCCTGATGCAGAAACGAAACAAGGGGAACCTTGTTGAGGGTGGACCTGTGTCATGGTGATGTTTGGATGTCCTTACAGCCTGAATTGGATTAATGAATCGTGTTGCTGAGAGTCGCTGCTTTTTTTGGAAATCATTTGGCAAGTTAAGTTACTTTTTCACTGTGCAGTGTGTTGTTTTTCAGCGTCTATAAAGGATATCACTTGAGCAGAATATTGCTATGCTTCTAGTTGTTCTATAGGTCTGCTCTATTTTTTTGGTCACAATAGGTTTTTTGTTCCTAACAGAGAGTTGTTTTCTATTGTGGCTTTTTTTGGAGCACCCTATCAGGCTTATTTTCGAAAGAGATCGCCAGCCATCTTCCGACACGAATCGGGAGATGGCCAGCCATCTCCTAAAACCAGCCAAATCGGTATAATCGAAAGCCGATTTTTGGACACACTCGCCGGCATTCCGTCGCGGAGGCAGCCAAACTTCAAGGGGGCGTGTCGGCAGGGTAGCAAAGGTGGGACATGGGCGTGCTTACAAGATGGCTGGCTTCAGCTGATAATGGAAAAAAGAAAAACGGCGATAACGAGCATTTGGCCAGTTTTACTTGGTCTATTTATTTTCACGACCAAGTCTCAAATAGGTGCCCAAACTGACCAGATGACCACCGGAAGGAATCAGGGATGACCTCCCCATACTCCCTCAGTGGTCACCAACCCCCCTCCCACCCCCCCAAAAAAACTTAACATTTTTTTGCCAGCCTCTATGCCAGCCAGCTCCATGACAGCAGTATGCAGGTCCCTGGAGCAGATTTAAAGCCAGGTGCACTAAACTGCACGGAAGAGTCCTTCCCTTACCGATCCCTTAGCGAATCAGTAAGGATCTTGCTGATCAGTTATGTTATGACTTACTTGTTCTGGAGTGCTGTATTTTGTGATACTGTTTTCAGAAATGTTCAATAAAGACTTCATACAAATTAAAAAAGTCCCTGACGTGCACTCCAGAACAAGTAAGTCATAGGATAACTGATCAGCAAGATCTAAACATCCAGAAGTACCAGTGCACTATGAATGCTGGCCCCTCCCACGGCCAAATGCCTTGGATTTGAGCGGGTTTGAGATGGCCGGTTCCAGTTTCCATTATCGCTGAAAAACGAAGTCGGCCATCTCAAACCCGGCGATCTATGGCATTTGGCCGGCCCCAACCGTATTATTGAAACAAAAGATGGCCGGCCATCTTTTTCGATAATACGGTTCCGGACAGCTCTTTGCGGAGCCGCCAAAATAGATGGCTGGCGCCGTTCGATTATGCCCCTCCACAAAACCTGTGATTGGAGCTGATATTGGAATGCCATTTATATAAGTTTCCTAGGCAGTTGAGCTTTTGTTTTTTTGATAAGATTTTGGGTATGGGGTAGTTGGCAATATTCTTTCATTGTTGTCTTGAGCAAAAAGTATTATTTTGATTCTATTTATGTTTGCTCTCCAACTTTTTCATTTGTGATTTTTAAACAACATCCATGCCTGATAAGTCCTAACTGTTGCAGATGATCCCTTTAACTTCCTTTAAAACTATTTTCCTCATTTCATTGTAGTTGCTCTTTTGAAAATTAAATGCTGCTACAGTAGATTTCCTTAGTGACTTCACTCCAGATATCAGCTCAATTTTTATCATGTTCTGATCACTGTTTCCCAGTGGACCCAACACCGTTACCTCTAGTACTATGCCCTGCATTCCACCAAGGATTAGATCTAAAATATCTCCCCCTTTTGTCGGTTCTTGGACCAGTTGCTCCAAGAAAGGGGATGGGACTTGATCTACTGCTTTTCTGTGTTTACAATCAAAGCAGTTTACATATTAGATACAGGTACTTGCTTGTACCTGGGACAATGGAGGGTTTAAAGAAACTTGCCCAGAGTCACAAGGAGCTGCAGTGAGAATCTAACCCAGTTCCCATGGTTCACTGGCCACTGTACTAACCGCTAGGCTACTCCTCAACTAAAAGCAGTCATTTATTATGTCTAGGGAATTTTACCTCCCTAGTGCTCCCTGATGTAACATTTATCCAGCCAATATTGGGATAATTGAAATCACCATTATACTGTTGCCCAGTTTGCCAGCTTTCCTAATTTCTGCAAACATTTCTTGATCTGTTTGTTCATTCTATCCTGGTAGATGGTAGTACAAGCCCTGCCACAATACTGCTACACATGGAATTTCTACACATGAGGATTCCATGCTATCTGTTTTATGTAGAATGTTTATTTTGTTGGACTCAGCCCCCATACATCCAAATCAATTTGATCCACTCTATCATCTCTCTATATAAAAAGCAACACCAACGTTCTATGAAGCCTCCAGCCGGAAGTGTGAAGGGGGCGAGATATCCGGTTTCCCTATGAGTGTCTGCCCCGCCCTCTCTGTAACACAATCAGTGAAGGAAAACAGCAGAGCACGAAATCAAATCGCTCGCTCTGTAACAGTGAAGGACTCAGAGGGGGGAGGGGAGAGAGCCAGAGGGCAGGGACACACACACTCCCACATGCACACAGAAGAAAACATTGCTAGCCCCGTTTCATTTGCATCAGAAACAGGGCTTTTTTTTACTAGTTGTGATATAATTTGCACTCTGATAACAGTGTCCCATTGATTGTCCTCCTTCCACCAGGTCTCTGAGATGCCTAATATATCTACCTCTTCATTTATTACTATATACTCTAACTTACCCATCTTATTTTTCATGGCTTCTGACATTTGTATATAGACACTTCAACTTGTGTTTCTTTCTTACATCTTACAGGCTGCTTTGAAGTTGATGGAGATAATTTGCACCCTTTACTCTGTTCTCGTATTAAACACTCCTGGCTTTCTTTCATCATTACTAAAAAAAAAAACCTCTCTATTGGGATTCCCTAAAGACTGTTTCAATAGTATTCTTCAACGATACTCCACCCTGAACCATGCGCTTCTGGGCAACTGTCAGAATTACTCCCCATTCTAGTTTAAAAGCTGCTCTATCTCCCTTTTAAATGTTAGCGCCAGCAGCCTGGCTCCATCTTGGTTAAGGTGGAGTCCATCCTTTTGGACCAGGCTCCCCCTTTCCCAGAATGTTACCCGGTTCCTATTAAACATAAATCCCTCATCCCTGCACCCTGCATTGAGACTTGGGCGTGGAACATGGGAGCATTTCTGAAAATGCTACCCTGGAGGATCTGGATTTTGGCTTTCTAACTAAGAGCCTACATTTGACTTCCAGGATCTACCTCCTACACTTTCCTATGTTATTGGTACTCACACTATCTAAAATCCTATCTAGGTGACACATGAGGTCTGCCACCTTCGCACCAGGCAGGCAAGTGACCAGGAAATCCTCACATCCACCAGCCATCCAGCAATCTACATGCCTAATGATCGAATCACCAGCTACAACAGCTGTCCTAACCCTTTCCTCCTGGGCAGAAGCTCCTGGAGACACATCCTCAGTACAAGAGGATATTGCATCTCCAGGTGAGCAGATCCTGGCTACTTAATTACTTCCTATTTCACCAGGGTGATGCTCTCCTTTCAGGAGACCTCCCTCCTCAAAGATAGCACAGGAGCTGCCAGACTGGAGGTGGAACTTCTCTGCAGCGTCTCTGCAGGCCTCCTGTATTTACCTCTCTGTCTCCCTCAGCTATCCACGTCTGCTACCCTAGCCTCAAGAGAATGGACTCTTTCACTGAGAGCAAGGAGGTCTTTGCATCAAGCACACATATATAACCTCTCACCAACTGGACGATAATCATAAATGTGATACTCAATGCAAAAGACTGGCTAGAATCCCTCTTGCTGCTGGACTGCTGTGTGCATCTTAGTACTGCATTGTTTAATTAAAACTTTTTAAGGTACTAGGGATATTAGATTAATATAAAGAGCCTTAAGATTATATGGTATAGTGTATGATTATTTAATATCTGCTTCTCAGAAAGTAAATGAAAACGCCTCACTTGTGATCCTAATTAGAATAAATGACTTTCAGGCTTATTTTCGAAAGAGAAGGACGTCCATCTGGCGACACAAATCGTAAAATGGGCGTCCTTCTCACAGGGTCGCCCAAATCAGTATAATCGAAAGCCGATTTTGGGCATCCCCAACTGCTTTCCGTCGTGGGGATGACCAAAGGTCCCAGGGGTGTGTCAGAGGTGTAGTGAAGGCGGGACTTGGGCGTGCCTAACACATGGGCGTCCTCGACCCATAATGGGAAAAAAAGGGCGTTCATGACAAACACTTGGACAACTTTACCTGGTCCTTTTTTTCTTACGACCAAGCCACAAAAAGGTGCCCGAACTGACCAGATGACCACCGGAGGGAATTGGGGATGACCTTCCCTTACTCCCCCAGTGGTCACTAACCCCCTCCCACCCTCAAAATAAATTTTTTTAATTTTTTTTTTTTTAGGGTTCAACATTTTTTATTGATGACAACTCAAAAGAAACACCTTTAACCTGGTACATATACAGAGATTCAGAGTATACAAACATGCTCTGTTTAAACCATATGATACAGCTCGTCATCAAACTTTTAACATATTATCTCTACCCCTCCACTTTTTAAGGTACTAGGGATATTAGATTAATATAAAGAGCCTTAAGATTATATGGTATAGTGTATGATTATTTAATATTTGTTTCTCAGAATGTAAATGAAAACGCCTCACTTGTGATCCTAATTAGAATAAATGACTTTCAGGCTTATTATCTCTACCCCTCCCCCCCTCTAAGTGGTGGTCAATATGTGTGTGCTTCAACTTTTCATTTTTTGGACTAACTCCCTCCCATCCCGGGGGAGGTCCTGGGTCCTGTACTCTGATGGCCCCCTCCCCCGTTCTGGAGAGCGTCATTCTTATTGTGGCAGACTCATTCTACTATACCAATCTACCTACAACAATTGCTATAATTGTTCTGTTAACCATTTTTATAGCGTAGGCGTAGTATCTAATCCACCTTAACGGCACTCCCATACACTTTGGAAATGAATAACCCTGCCTTCTCCCTTTTGTCCACCAACTCCCCCCATCCTAATATTCTGAAGGAAATAAACGATGGAAAAGAAAAAGAAAGAAAAGAAAACGGGGGAAAAAAACTCAGTTTATGGCCACTTCATAATCGGTTCAGAATAAAACTCCGAGCCCTGGGCGCCAATGACTGTATATAAGGCTCCCAAATCTTCAAGAATGCCCTCTTTCCTTTTGGGGAGGATCCCACCTCTCTCCTCTCCATCATCATCAGCTCATATAGACTATTCCTCCAATGCCAGTAATCCGGAGGTTCGGAGTGTACCCAGGCCTGTAAAATCAGTTTCTTACCTACTAAACTGGCTTTCCTGATGAACTGCCGGGCTCCTCCCGCGTGCAAGACAAATAACTCATACTGATTTAAGAGTAGACCCTGCGGAGTAAGCGGGATCCTGCTCTTTAATACCGACTCTAGAAATCCCACAATTTGCCTCCAAAAATTCTGGATCTTGTAACATTCCCAAAGGTAGTGATATAATGTGCCTTCCCGCTGCCCACACTTAGAATCAACTTCTCCTCCAAATCTGGATACTTGATATTTTGACACGTATGCCCTATATAAAATCCTGTATTGACATTCCCTCAAGGCAACGTTTCTCGACAAGGCGGGAATTCTAGCCGATAACTTCTGAAAATCTAGTTTCAGGTTTGGACACTTCAGATCATGGGCCCATTTCCCTAAATACGTTCTGTATCTCTACCCCTACTCAACTCCCCCAACGCTTTTTGTAATCCAGAAACCGAATAAACGCCTCCCTTGCACGGAACTAAAGAATGCCCTTATTTGGCGCCCATGTCCACTACTCAATTTCCCTTGCTCTAAAGATCTAACATAATGTGCTAACTGGTAATACGCAAATTGATGATTCTGAGTGAAACCTACCCCCAGAGCTCCAAGCTCCAATAATCGTCCCTTAGAATCCAATACATGTTCCAATCTGGTGATCCCCATCAATGCCCAACTACAAAGTACTTTGTTCTCCGTACCTGGTGAGAACTGTGGGTTACCCTGCAGAAGTAGAAGATCTGTTATATCCGCCGCTAGCCCCCATGTCTCATTTAACTCTCTCCATATTATTATTCTAATTAGGATCACAAGTGAGGCGTTTTCATTTACATTCTGAGAAGCAAATATTAAATAATCATACACTATACCATATAATCTTAAGGCTCTTTATATTAATCTAATATCCCTAGTACCTTAAAAAGTGGAGGGGTAGAGATAATATGTTAAAAGTTTGATGACGAGCTGTATCATATGGTTTAAACAGAGCATGTTTGAATCTCTGTATATACACTATTGCTTACCCATGGCGGGAGTTGGCGGCTCGGGCATTGTAACAAAAAATATAAGTGGAAAGGTTTGAAGCACTCTTGCTCCAAGCTACGGGGGGTGTAATCTTGCCTATCTAATAACCAATCACCCAGGTGCCGGAGTAGACTGGCCTGGTTGTAGCGACGGAGGTTTGGTAATCCAATGCCTCCCTCTCTCCACGACCCCATCATTAACTTCAAAGGGAGTTTTGGCTTTGACCCCCTCCAAATAAATTTCCTGACATGTTTGAGGATTTGATTTATATCTTTAGCCCGTAATCATATGGGGAGTACCTGAAATAAGTATAACCATCGTGGAAATTCCACCATACGAAACAGATGCACTCTCCCATGCAGGTTGAGTGGCAGGACTCCCCATCTGTCTAGCCGGTCCTTCAAAGCTGCGATCCTATTACCTATATTCATCAGATGTATTTCCGATGTTTTTTTTGGGGATCTGTACCCCTAAGTATTGGAGTGACTCTGATGCCCATCGCAGTGGGAACTCTGCTCCCACATCTGCTATGCTAATGATTTTGAATAGTTTATTTTAAAACCAGCGAATCCCCATATTCCCTAAAGAGTTCTAATAAGGCCTCCAAAGAGCTTTTTGGTTGGGTTAGATGAACCAGTAATCATCTGCAAAAGCAGATACCTTAAACCCTTCGGGTCCCCAATCTACCCCCTCTATTCCGGGTGATCCGTAATTTCCCTGATCAATGGGTCTAATGCCAAGACAAATAGTAGGGGCGAGAGAGGACACCCCTGTCTCGTACCCCTCCTGATCGAGAATAAGGATGACTGTTCCCCGTTGATCCACAAATATGCTGGGGATTTACATAGAGTGCCCCTATCGCCTCCTGGAAAGCCCCTTCAATGCCCATCTTAGTCAGCACCGCAAATAGAAAGCCCCACACCACCCTATCTAAGGCCTTCTCCGCATCAAAATTGACAACCAGAGAAGGCCTTTTCTCTCGTTCCACTGTCTCCAAGGATGCCAACAGAGCCCTCATATTCTTTGCCACTGTCCTCCCTTGCACAAACCCAACTTGAGAAGATGCTATTAACCCCGGCAAAAGCTTTGCCAGTCGGTTGGCCAGGATCTTCACATATAATTTAAGATCACTATTCAATAGGGAGATTGGTCTGTAGGAACTTACCTCAGTTTCGTCCCTCCCAGGTTTTCGTAATAATACAATTTTTGCTATGTTAAGGGAGTCTGGCATTGTCCCGGTTGAGACCATGTTGTTATATAGATCTAACAGGGGAGGTGTGGCCTGCTCTTGTAGGATCTTATAGAATGCTATACTGAATCCGTCTGGCCCCGGCGCCTTATGTAATTCACTCTGCTGTAGGGCCAACATCAATTCCCCTTCCTCAATAGGACTGTTTAGAGTCTCTCTTTGCTCCACTGTGATCTTGGGCAGATTTTGGATTATTAGATATAGGTTACTGTCTTCTACAATATCGATAGGTTCTGCATATCGCGCCATAAGAAATTCCCTAAATCTCCCTATAATATCTCTGGTCTCCCTTATGAGATTCCCTCCTCCATCCTTCACTTGTAGAATCCTTGAGGGCCCTTTCTTCCCTTGCACTAGCCTGCCTAATAGTGCGCCTGCTTTATTTCCATATTGAAATAGCTGGTGTTTATAATACATTTGTGTTTTCTGTGCTCTTTGATGAAGGAGCTCATTTAGGTTTTCTGAGTTATGAGCACTCCTTCTTGTTCTCATCCGTAACTTCCCTCCCCTAGTCTCTTCCTTCTTGCCCGAACCTCTCCTTTCCAAGCGAAGGATCTCTTTATCCCTCATTTTCCTGGCTCTGGCTCTATAGGCTATACCCTCTCCCCTCATAACTGTTTGGCTGTTTCCCAGTTACAGTACCACATTAGGTCTGTGATCTCCGTTAAATCTGCTCAAATTCCTGCCATTTTTCACTTATAAATGACTTAAAATTTGGATCTCTATACAGTTCAAACGGAAATCTCCACCCTCCCTTCACAAGCCCTCTTCCAGTGACCTGTAGGTTCAAACCATACCATCGCATGGTCTGAAATCTTGCATGGGCCTATCTCTGCTTTTGGCACTTGAGAAAACAATGCCGGGGATATGAGAAAATAATCAATACGGGACTGGGTCAGTGTGCTCTGGAGGTGTGCGTATAGTCCCTCTGCGAAGGGTGCAATACCCTCCACACATCTATCAGGTTAGGGCTGAGCAGAGGAAAGGCACACCTCGTGATTGAAATCTATGCTGCAACCCCAATTCACCACATCTATCAATCTCAGGGTCTATCACCATGTTGAAATCCCCTCCAAGTATGACATTGCCCCCCCTGGTAGGAGCCCAGCAGTTCCAATAACTTGTTATAGAATTTCTTGTCATACACATTGGGTGCATATATATTGCACAGGATATATGAAGATGTGCCTATTTCTATTTCCATTATCACTATCCTACCTCCCTCGTCCCGTTTTATTGTTTTAATTCGCATCTGCAGGCCCCTCCGAATTAATATCAACACTCCTCCCTTTTACCCAGTGCTGGAGAGCCTACTGCCATTTCCACCCAACCCTTCTGGAATTTGCTGTGCTCATTATTGGAGAGATGGGTCTCTTGGAGGAATACTATGTCTGCTCTGTGTCTCTGCAATGCCTGCAGGACTTTAGTACGTTTGACAGGTGAGGAAATCCCCCCCACATTCCAGGAAATTAACCTAAGTGTGTTCAGCCTCCTGTTTTATATCCATAACAATATCTGATAACTCTGCACACTGAAGGGTGCCCCCCAGCCCATGAGCACCCTCCATCCTTTGACCTGCAGCTTTCCACCCCAGCTCCCACATCCATTCCGAACCGTGTAGCAGGATTGTTGATAACCGTATGAAACTGACAAAAAAAAAAAAGAGAAGAACCCTCCCTCCCACATCCCCTTTCCATTGTTCCCCCTCCCCCCTTCCCTCCCTCCCACCACCTCTGAACTCCTTCCTCTCCTGTCCTGTAGTTCTCGCTAGAGAACGAGTCACGCCCCCCCTCTTCCCCCTAGTGCAGACCTCAGATATATTATATTCCTCCCCCTATTAATTATGAACTGCTAACATTACACTGTCTGCTCCTAGATATATAAACATTAACCTAAAATTAACATCTGTTATACTTAAATATAGACACGGCCCTTGGTACAGAAAACTTAGATGGAAAGCCCTCCATGGGCCGAGAAAGTACCTGCATGTACCCAAGGATTCTATATTTATTTTACAGTCCTTACTGAACAGTCACACCAACTTGCATGTATTCAATGTCCACTCTATCTTCCTCTGCTTTCATGTCTACTTGTTGCCTCTGGATTTAATCCAACCGGGCCTGATTCACCTCCTTTTCAGGGATCCCGTGGGCTGCTGACCCTTGCGACCTCGCTCTCTTCCTCCGGTCTCTGCTCCATTTTATTAGCAAAGTGCAAGGCCTCCACATGTGAGCTGAAGAAGTGTTTGCCCTTCTACTGAATTCTGAGTTTGGCTGGGAACATCAGAGCGAAGTTAGCTTTTTTTTTCATACAGGCTCTTGCACACTTCCACAAATTGCCTGCGCTGGGCCGCCACTGCGGCTGAGAAATCTTGAAAACAAAGGACATTGCGGGTCTCATACTGCACTTTGCCTCTCGCTCTCCATGCTCGCAGTATTTCTTGTTTGTGAGTATAGTTGAGAATTTTACATATTATTACACGTGGCCTCTCTAAGTCCTGTCCAGCGCGGCCCAGCCGGTGCGCTCGCTCGATTTTTAATTCCTTCTCCAGCCCGGGTAAGTTTAGCATCTTGGGCAGCCATGTTTCAAGGAACTCCCGCAGCTCTACCTCGCGTATAGACTCTGGCAGCCCCACCAGCCTTAAATTATTCCGGCGTGATCTGTTTTCTAGATCTTCTACTTTAGCTTCCAGTTTGCTCAGTTGCTCCTGCATTTGCTCTTGCTTGCTTTCACATTGCTGGCACTGATCTTCCACGTCCGAGTCTCTGCTGGAACCCAGTTAAATCTGTGCGTAAGCTTTCCAGTTTACCGTCCATTTGCACTATTTGATCTGAGATTTTCAGCAGTTTTTTATTGACTGATGCCTCTAATAAGGTTGAGACTTCTGCGGCTATCTCTGCTGCCCAGGCGGAACTCACCAATTCGCTCGACGTGCCAATCTCCGCCATTTTGTTTTCGCCCGTGCGGCTCGGTGTGCTGTCTTTCCGGCTGATTTTTGCGGCCATTCCGACCCGAATCTCAGCCAGCCAACCTTTGCCCACACCGGAGAAGTTTCCCGTGCCCTTCTGGCTCGATTTTGTGGGTTCTCTGCTGATGTGTGCGGCGCTAGGGGAAGTTGTTCTACGAGGGGTCTCGGAGCTCTAACAAGCGGCGACCTTCCCTTCGCCTAGCATCACGTGACTCCCCCCAATAAATTTTTTAAAAATATTTTTTGCAAGCCTCAAATATCATACCCAGCTCCATGACAGCAGTATGCAGGTCCCTGGAGCAGTTTTAGTGGGTGCAGTGCACTTCAGGCAGGCAGACCCAGGCCCATCCCCCCCTACCTGTTACACTTGTGGTGGTAAATGTGAGACCTTCAAAACACATCAGAAACCCACTGTACCCACATCTAGGTGCCCCCCTTCACCCACAAGAGCTATGGTAGTGGTGTACAGTTGTGGGGTGCTCAGCACACAAGGTAAGGGAGCTATGTACCTGGGAGCTTTTTCTGAAGTCCACTGCAGTGCCCCCTAGGGTGCCCGGTTGGTGTCCTGGCATGTCAGGGGGACCAGTGCACTATGAATGCTGGCTCCTCCCATGACCAAAGGGCTTGCATTTGGTCGTTTCTGAGATGGGCGTCCTCTTTTTCCATTATCGCCAAAAATCAGAAACGACCAAGTCTAAGGACGACCTAAATTTCAAGATTTGGGCGTCCCCGACTGTATTATCGAAATGAAAGATGGACGCTCATCTTGTTTCAATAATATGGGTTTCCCTACCCCTTCGCCGGGACGTCCTGCGAGGACATCCTCAGGAAAACTTGGGCGCCCCTTTCGATTATGCCCCTCCTATAAATTAATACTATAAATGAAGAGATATGCTAGGGGTGGGCGGGTATGAAGACTGAACCTGCTGTACCTTCTAGAGGTTATCTGTTAATGCTGTAGCCTGTGGCAGAAAGTTCAAAATTTTAAAATTACAGAGAAAAGGGTTTTATATTATGGGGACTAATTCATAAAGTTGTTTTTTTTTAAATTCAAACTATCAATAAGCCAACAATTCCTCTTTTAAATCCCAAATTTTAAATCACCACAGCAGAGAGCAAAATAATGTTCACTTACCCAGAGAAATGTCCTCTTCTCTCAGAGCTTCTCTGAAACATACTGAGTACAGTGCACACCATTTAAGTGCACGTCGGATAAGCGCAAGCTCTGTTTAACTGCATGCCGTACTTTGGTCCCGTTCTTGGCGCCATCAATTTCTATAAGGACAAACTTCGGTTTAGCACACCACCGATAAGAGAAAGATTCACTTATATGCATGGTTTAAGACCGCTCCTCTGCAGGAAAGACTCAGCATAAGCGCACGCACGGAATATGTAAGCCGATTGGCACGTGACAAAGGGGTGGTAAATTTGAAATCTCGTTGGTTAACTGCCACAGGCAGAATAAGCGAAAGAATGTTGTTAGAGTGTACACTGGAGTCGTCATCGTCACGCAACTGTAAGACTTTAACATTGGCTGAACGAATAGAAGTTCTTAAAAAATTAGAAAACAAAGTCAAGCATCTATTGCTAAAGTATATGGTGTCAATCCCAATCAAATTTCACGTATCTTGAAGCAGAAAGATCAGCTTCTGAACAGACTGGAAAAAACAATACAAATCCACATAGGAAATGAAAACGGGTGGGAAAAGCTGAGGATGTAGAAGATGCTCTTCTTCAGTGGTTTTCTCAAGTCAGGAGCAGTCAGTTTCCTGTCAGTGGTCCACTGCTTATGGAGAAAGCTAATCAGCTAGCTGAAAGTCTTGGACTAACTGAATTCAAAGCCACTGTTGATGGTTGGAAAGATGGAAGGAGGAACAACATAAACTTCAAGAAACAGCATGGTGAAAAACAAGACGCTGATGACTTGGTGCTGAAAATTGGGTTGTTTCAGTTCTTCCTACCATCTTGAATGAGTTTGCACCTCGTGACATTTTCAATGCTAACGAAAACGGTCTCTACTGGCAGCGATTCCTGATGGAACACTTGCATTCAGACAAGCCGAAACTACAGGAAGTAAAACGTCGAAGGACCGACTGACGATCCTCCTTTGCTGCAATATGGATGGGAGCTGAGAAGTTGGAACCACTCGTCATTGGAAAGAGCAAACAGCCCGTTGCTTCAAGAATGTTAACCAACTTCCTGTGTCATATGAGGCTAACGCAAATTCATGGAGGACTGGGGAAATTTGGAAGCAGGGCTAAAGAAGTTAGACACTAGAATGCGGGCACAAAACATCAGATTTTGTTGCTTTGTGATCAATTGTGCTGCACACAGGGATGATGTCAGGCTGTTTAATGTCAAGGTGGTCTTCCTGCCACCAACACTCTGATCCAATCTACGGATCAGGGCATAATAGCCAATTTCCAAAGCAACATTATCGGGCCTTCTTCTGCACGTCGTCTGATGAGCGTTATGGATGACCAGACTGGCAAGGATAAAATGTGCTGTTGAACTGGCTCATAATCTATCACTGTTGGATTCCCTATACATAGCAGAAAGAAGCCTGGAATCATGTTACACAGGCAACCATTGTGAACTGCTATAAGCGGGCAAGCTTTGTTAAGGATGTGGAGAGGGACGAAACAGATGCAGCTGTTGCAAACGCGTCAGATGAACAGGTTATTGACATCCCAGCCGGTGTTACTGAAGAGGAGTTTTGATTACAATCTACAAACAGCTGACGACAGCACTGATGGTGAGATATACGCCTACACGCAGGCAACGGCTGATGATGAAACAGATGATGAAATGAGCAGCAATGGCACATGCTGACGAAATTCAACAACCTCCTTCTGTCACTTTTGCAAGAGCGCTGGAGAGTCTCAACACCGTGCGGGCCTATCTGGAGGCCACTGGATGTAGTCTATGGAACTCAGAGACACAAGAGTGTACAGAGGGACTATGACTGATTACTTCAAGTAAGCCTAACGTCACTTAACAGAGACTGTATAATGTCAGTTAATGGAGACTGTATACTATGGAGACTGTATACTGTACATATAATAAACGGTACTGTACATGTGTTTATCAGGATGTCAAGCTTCTTTGGGTTCACAACGGTTAAGTGCACGCTCGGTTAACTGCATGTATTTCTTTGGTCCCAGACCCTTGCACTTAAGTGGATTGCACTGTATATATATATTAATGATGATTTTTTTCTTAATAGCTGATGTGCCATCACTTCTGTCACCAAACCATGGAACTTCAAGAACATTTTATGATGACTATACTGGGACAGCTCTCTTGAATATCTCATTATATGTTAAGTATCCCAACCTCTTGGATACGATGGTTACTAGGGTGTTACACACCTATTCATCTTTTTCTGGGTTCTGGAGTTGTTCTCCATCGTGTAAAATCTACAGCACTTTTTATAGTGTTATTTGTACACTTTGTCCAGTTGGTATTAGGATTATAATGGAAAATATCTTGATCAAAAGTAGTTTTATATGCTTTCCACATGAAATACAGATTGAATGTCACTACCACCTCCAGCATGTTTATTTCTTTATAAGCTAGGCTTTCTTCTGTTAATAAAAGACCAATACTTGCTCTAGGGAGGCAGATCCAGAAGCAGAAGCATGGTACAAAATAGCATCTTTTGCCATGTCTCCTAGTAAGAATTAGACACAACAGCGATACCCACAATTTCAGTCAACAAGCAGTACTGAGGCATACAAGTGGGGTGACATCTAACAGTGGTGGCAAGACAAACTTGCTCTCCTACAGCTCAGACCTAGATAGAAGCATAGCCTAGATAGAAAGACAGCAAATGTAGGCAGATAAATAACACATAGCTTATCTAGTCTGTCCATCTATGCCATCTACTCTCCCTATAACTCCCCACAGGTCTTTATCTGCCTCCATTTACTATGTTATTTTCAAATGAATTTGTGGAGATCATTAAGTTCCCCCAGCCGAAAACGCCCCACATGTCTTTATCTGTCTCCATTTACTGTTATTTTCAAATGAATTTGTGGAGATCACTATGGGGAAAAAGGGTGGGGGTAGGACGTGGCAATAGGGAGATGGAAGACAAATTGTGCACAAGGATATCATTTAAAAATCTTTTTCAAAGGGAAATGCCACAGAGTCTAAACTCTTTGCGTAAGGCATGAATATTTATATGGTGCATAGACTGCATGCACAGCTCATGGACACACTAGTGGAGTGAGGGTTTAGGGGTAACACACAAACTACTATTATGTATTTCTATAGTGCTAGAAAAGTTATGCAGATCTATAAAGATATATATGAAAGAGTCCCTGCTCTGTGGAGCTTACAAATCTTAGACAAGACACATAAGCGATACATTCTTTTCTCAATTATAAGATGGTCCTTCCACATTTATATGTTTCTAAAACTAATTTTGACAGGATTCTCCACTTCCTTATAGAATGAGATGAAGATTTTAAGTATGATATTTCAGGCTAAATTAAACCATGGAGCCTTATGTTGATACAGTAGTAAGGAAAATATTTAGAGCCTAAAGAATTACCCTTGATTCTACAGGCTATAGTTTTGACCCACCTAGATTATTGTAATATTCTTTTCTTGGGTATCTCAGAAAAACAAATATGTAGGCTACAGATTTTGCAAAATGTGGCAGCTCAATTGGATTTGGGGGCAGGTTTGGTTGACTGGGTTACACTATCCTATACAATAAAAAGCACCTCCAACATTCTGAAGCTGACTCTGTGGCACTGTGGCAGTGTAGGGTTTGTAAGTCTGTAGTTCAGCATTTCATTGGCTCTCACTGTCAACGAAGAACCAATCAGACAGAACGGAACTTGGAGGAGGGAAGTGGAGTGGATTGAATCTCTAACAAACAATCATATACAGGGAGGTACGATCATCAATGGAGGCAAGTGCACAGAACGGAAGGGAAGACAAACATTTAATCACTTTGTCACTCACTCACTCACTCACACACACACACACACACACACACACACAGACATCACACACACATGCTCAATCACTCTGTGTATCTCTCTCTTACACTGTCTGTAAAACAACACGTGTCACTCTCCAGTCTCTCACATGGGCAACTGTATTTTGCATTCTCCACGAGTAAGGAGCTCTTCTGATGTGATTGTGAAACTGATTGAAGGGCCTGAACAAGGAAAACTTTACCCACATTGTAACACAGTTTACACAAAAAATATTGTATATAAGAAATCTTACACATGTAAACAACAATTATATTCAGAATACAACCGTGGAAACATTAATGGCAGGAACTCATACATTGCTAGCGCCCGTTTCATTGTGTTAAGGAACGGGCCTTTTTTTACTAGTATCTGATAAAACTACTTTACTCCCAGTTAGGACAAGGAGTACTTTTTATATCAATAGTTTTTTTTTATGTTTAAACGTTTTTTATTGATGACAACTTAAAACAAAACATTCCATTCCACGCCTGAACAAGTTAAGGCCAACAACAAAATCCACTGTCAAACTAAATGGTGAGATCTGTCATCAAACCTTTTACCACTTTCATCCCAAACCCCTATCCCTTCTCTTCCCCCCTCCCTCCTCCCCATCTCGTTCATAACTCGACAGTATTTGCATGTATGTACTCCGGAGTTACATACTCTTTACTCCTATATGTACTTCGTCTTTTTATCATACCCTGATACAATCTTACAACCGCTAACATCAACCAAGTATATCCTGTTTCCTTCCCTCCCCCCCCCCATCCCCTTTCTTCTTCCATTCCCCCCTGCCCTTCCCTCCCTACTATCTCCCCCTCCCCCCCGCCACAGCAAGAACAGGCTCACTTAGACAGCCGATCATCTGAAGACAAGTCACAGTTGGTTAAGCAATAGAACTTTTTTCCTCGTGGGCTCAGCCCTTGTATATATTGACCCCATATTTGCAAGAAAATTTTTTTCCTTTTTGGGTTACTCCTCGCCTCTCTGGCCTCCCAAGTTGCCATTTCATGTATCTGGTTCCGCCAATGCCAATATGCTGGCGGGTCCATGGACACCCATTTTTGTAGTATGGTCTTTCTGGCCAACAGCATACCTTCCGACACCACAGCCTAGGTCCTTTCGCCTGCGAGCCAAAGGCAGTAGGACTGTGTATCCAGCACATAATGGTCCCATGTCCCCCTTGTTTTTTAACTGTACAGTTTTAAACAAGAAGTTCTGAATTTGTTCCAGAATTTCTGAATTCTCGGGCAAGCCAAAAGGCCATGGAATAGCGTGGGAGCTACCATTACTCACATTTAATACATTTACTTCTCTAATAGGGTTCATATGTCCCCACTGTTGTCCTGAGATGTAAGCACGCATTGTCACTCTGTATCCCTTCTCTCTAAGCCTCTCATCTATGGTGAGTTTCGGAATGCGTTCTCAGCGTGCCTTACTTCCCAGTCCCCCAAACACTCCCCTGAGTCCTGTTCCCACTTATTTTTGATATATCCAAAATCTTTGGTGGGAACCTTCTTCGCCAGAGCTCGAGTTATAGTTGATACTGACAGATCCTACCACCTCCAGGGCCTGAAAAAAACTTGTGATCTGTTCGCCCATTTTCAGTCTAAGTGCGTTTTGATAAGACTCATAATGTCATGTTTAAATTGTACATACGCAAAATGATCCCCCAATCACTTCCTATTTTGTTTTGCAATTCCTCAAATTTGATTATGCTTCCTCCGTTGCTGAGCAGTGGTGTTTCCACTCTAGTGATCCCCTATACCTCCCATCTATGGAAGGCCAGGGTTTGTTTGGCCAGGGTCAAAGCTCGGGTTCCCTCTAATCGTTAAAAGTTCTGAGGTCTCTGGCGTGCCCCCCATGGTCTTAATAAGTATCCTCCAGGCCTTACGCATCGGTGGCAGCAATGGTGACAATGTTTGAACTGTGTCGGTGTTTGTCTCTGATCTAAATGCACAGTGTAAGACATTGTATGGGGCAAAATATTCCCGCCTCCAGCTCCAGTGGGGTAAATGTAGTTGATTGGCCTATCAATCTCCTATGTGTCTAAGTAGACATGCTTGGGTTGTACATAGCTAGGTCTGGCATCCCCAGGCCCCCACTAGTCCATCCTCCCTTCATTATTTTATGCTTGTATCTGGGGGTTTTTTATTTGCCCAACAAAACTGCTCAGATTCTGTTTATATGGTGAGGTCTTTATGTTTCAATCGCAGGGGCAACGTCTGCTAGAGGTACAACCATTTTGGAAATATTACCATACGTATTAAGTTTATCCTACCATTCAGGGACAGTGGCAGGCCTTCCCAACTACCCAGCCGACGTTTTGTACCCTCTAAAAGGACCTTGATATTTAAATCGTGTAGTTTTTCTAGATCCATAGTCAAATGAATTCCCAGATACTTAAATGATCCTTTTGCCCAACTTAAAGGGAAGTCCTGGTCCCATAAATTTCTCACTTCCTCAGAAGAGGCTAGTGCTTCTGATTTATTCAGGTTCAGGCTCAGCCCTGCATAGTCTCCATATTCTTTTAAAGTCTCTATTAACACCGAAAATGAGTTTTTGGGGTCTGTGAGCAAAACTAAAAGGTCATCTGCGAATGCTGCTACTTTGAATTCGATCTGGCCCATGCGCATTCCTTGTATCGTTGGACTTGTTACAATGTCCCGAATCAATGGGTCTAAGGACAGGACAAACAACATTGGCGACAAAGGGCAGCCCTGTCGAGTTCCCCTGTATATGGAGAATTCCTCAGATTCCATCTCATTGACTCGTATTCGTGCTTTGGGTTCGTGATATAGGGCCTTCACTGCTGAAACAAATCTGCCATCAAATCCGTATTTTTCCAGTGTGGAGAACAGAAATGTCCAGTGGACTTTATCGAATGCTTTTTCAGCATCGAAGCTAATCAGCAGGGCTGGCCTGTCCTCATATTTCCTCCGCTCTAAGGCCCCTATGATTTTCCTTAGGTTTTTAGCTATTACTCTGCCTTCTACAAATCCGGTTTGGGATTCATGTATTAGCTTTGGCAAGACCTTTTTCATACGATTGGCCATTATTTTTGCAAGTATTTTAAGTTCCACATTCAAAAGGGAGATTGGACGGTATGACTCCACATTTTGTGGGTCTCTGCCTGGTTTTGGTAACACCACTATTCTTGCAAGAGACAAGCCTTCCGGGGGTTTTTCCATGTCTATTATTTTGTTGTAAAATTTAGTTAGGGCCGGGGCAATATGGTTACCTAGTATCTTGTAAAATTCTATACGAAAACCGTCTGGGCCGGGTGCTTTTAACAGCTTCCCTTGTTTTATGCCCATTGTCACCTCCTCCACCGTTATTGGTAAATTTAGTTGGTCTTTGTCTAGTTGGTTGAGGTTTGGTATTGCTAGATTATTCAAGTATAAATGTTCCGATAGTCCCTGGTCCCTTGGTTTCGCATAAAGGGTGCGATAATATTTAACAAAGGCCTCGCATATCTTTTCCGTTTTCTGTTCCGTTTTCCCATATTCTCCCTTTACTTGTAAGACCCGTCTCTTGCTCCCTTTCGGGGTGGCCAATCTTGCTAACAGGTGGCCCGCCTTATTCCCAAATTTGTGTAATTGGAATTTATAGTAGGTTTGAGATTTCGTGGCCCGCTGATGTAATAGCATGTTTAGTGTGGCCTGTAATTCTAGAAGATTAGCCCGATGAATCTCAGCATGTGTTCTACCATATATCTGTCGAGCCTTACATATTAATTTGCTTAACCTTATTATCTCTTTATTGCGGGCTAACCTGAAGTGGTGGTGGTAACTGATTATTTCCCCACGTAACACTGCCTTCGCTGCTTCCCAGTACAAGACAGGATTCTCCAGATGGGTTTGATTTAATACCGCGTAGTCCTCCCATTTTTCTTGTAGCTTAACTTTAAATTTCTCATCCCCCGCTAGATCTAAAGGAAATTGCCAAAAGTTACCTTGTGATTTCCTGTCACCCCAATCCCATTCAAGAAGCACCCAGGCATGATCCGAAATCGTATAGGGCCCTATGCGTGCATCTGTAACCTTGTCGAGCATGTTTCCTGGTATAAGTATATAATCTATTCTTGCTTGAGAGGCATGTGCTCGTGCATGGTGAGTATAGTCTCTGTCACTGGGGTGTAATACCCTCCACACATCTATAAGCTCTAACAACTGTCCTAATCTTTGCAGGCCTTTATGAGATGCCACTGAATCACTTCTCTTACCCTGCGTGCTATCCATCGAGGCATCCCAAACCGTATTGAAATCTCCCCCCACCAGTATTTGCTCCCCCTGGTATGTGAGCAGGCTTTGTATCAGGTGGTCAATAGTTTTTTTTTAATCCACAATAGTAACAAGTATATACACACATAAACAAGTCAATAGTCAAATATACATAATAAATAAATTTGACTATACCTGCCATCAACCATTTTAACCAATTTCCTCCCACTCCCCCAGTCCCCCCTCCCCCCCAATATGTCATCAAATCCTTCAATTGCAACATAAACTTTCAATGATAGTACCCCATCCATAAACAACCCCCCCCCCCCCCCCCATCTACAAACTTTCAAAGTGAAATCCATCAGGAATCAATCAGTCATACACATGAACTACCCCAAAGGGACAAGGATTACTTTTAAACTTGCTTTTTATTTTTTAAGTTCTTGTCTCTGTATACAGTTATACCACAAGATGAAGCCTTAGAAGTGATAGAGATGTTCTTAAACAAACGAGAACAAAGTCGGTTTCCCACATCTTTCATCTTGGCTCTAGCTGAGTTAGCAATGAAGAAAAATTTTTTTCTATTCGATGAGCAATTATACCAACAAGTGTCAGGTGTAGCCATGGGAGCAACCAGTGGCGAATCTATACATGAGGGCATTTGAGCAGAAGTTTATTTATACCACAGAACTCTATCAGTATGTAGCGCTCTGGGTTAGATTTATCGATGATATCTTCCTACTATGGACTAGTGATGAAGAACATCTTGTTCAATTTGTGTCAGTTTTGAATAGTAGCCATCCACGGATTAAGTTTACAGCACAGATAAATGCAACACAGATTTCATTTTTGGATGTATTAATTACCAACACTAATGGAGAGATTAGTACTACTGTATTCCATAAAACGACTGATAGAAATACATTTTTAAACTATAGTAGTTGCCATCCTAGATCATTAAAAGACAACTTACCGTTTTCCCAATTTTTAAGACATCGGCGCATATGCTCCACAGATATAGAGTTTAAAAAGCAATCTAGAAGATTGTCACAAAAATTAGCCACAAGAGGCTATCCTGAATATATACTCCGGAAAGCCTATAAAAGAGCGAAATGGAACACCAGAGAACTGTTACTGACCCCAAAGCCAGATAGGCAGCACGACTCTGATGATTGCATTACATATGTTACTCAGTATAATATGGATTCTCTGAAATTAACAAAGACTTTGAAGAAGCACTGGTCTCTGATTAATACACTGCCAAGCTTTGAGAACACTAGATTGAGGTTAGCCTACAGTAGGAGTTTGAATTTGAAAGAACACCTCTGTCCAGCAGTTTTGCCATCTACTATCATATCTTTAGATGAGCTGAATGGGCACCGGAGATGCGGTGATTGCAATTTCTGTTTTATAATGGAAGAAACTCGTGAGTTTATTAATCCCACTGATAACAAGACTTATGCATTAAAACAATGTACTAACTGTAGATCAAGAGGAGTGATTTATTGCTTAAGATGTCCGTGCAATAAGATCTATGTAGGGCAAACAAGGAGGATGCTAACTGTAAGATTGAGTGAACACAAAAGCTCTATCAGGACTAACCGGATTGGTCTCCCATTAGCGATGCATTGTAAAACCTATCAACACACTTTTGAAGACCTAAAATGCGTAGTACTTCAATCCATTAATCAGTCCAACAGAGGGGGTGATTATCAGAAGCTCCTTTTGCAAAATGAGCAAAAATGGATATTCAGGTTACGCTCTCTGCACCCGACAGGACTGAACCATCGAGTCGAGTGGAGTCATTTCTTTTAGAACTTTCCTATTGGCGCTTATGATCTAACAGCGTCTGACGTCATTTTTTTATAAAGCAGCCATTTTGACCAACAAGTAAACTGGTAGGAAAGCGTAATACTGAGTTGTCCTCTCATCCTGGTGAGTGTGTGGTTTTTCTATGATCCTCTGTGTTTTGATTTATTTGAGCGGGTTTAATGTTTATTTATTTCTTTCTGCAGACAGTGCGTTAGAGGCCCTGAAGCAGCCTTGCGAAACGCTGGCCATCGTCGGCCCCGCACTTGTTGAGAGAGAAGTAACCAGTATGTTTACGCTACAAGCACCCACCGCAAAGATAAGTGTGGTGTTTATATAAAATATACAAATCATAGATGATCATAAGTTGAATATAAGTAAAAGTACAGCAGTGGTTTTTTATGCCAGTGATGACAGTGAGGTCTTTTGACCCGTCATAGCTCCTTTAAGTCAATTCAAGACTTATAAGCTTTTTGAGGCTTTTTCCACTACTGCAGAGCATGATTAGTGATTAGTCATCATTTTTTGACAGCAGATCTTTTGTTTTGTTTTTGTTCCTAAATGACATAAGTACATAAGTATTGCCATACTGGGACAGACCAAAGGTCCATCAAGCCCAGCATCCTGTTTCCAACAGTGGCCAATCCGGGTCACAAATACCTAGCAAGACCCCCAAAAAAGTACAAAACATTTTATGCTGCTTATCCCAGAAATATTTTCCCCAAGTCCAATTTAATAATGGTCTATGGACTTTTCCTTTAGGAAGCCGTCCAAACCTTTTTAAAACTCTGCTAAAAGCTAACCGTCTTTACCACATTTTCTGGCAATGAATTCCAGAGTTCAATTACACGTTGAGTGAAGAAACATTTTTTCTGATTCGTTTTAAATTTACTAATTTGTAGCTTCATCGCATGCCCCCTAGTCCTAGTATTTTTGGAAAGTGTAAACAGACGCTTTTCGTCTACCTGTTCCACTCCACTCATTATTTTATAGACCTCTATCATATCTCCCCTCAGCCGTCTTGTCTCCAAGCTGAAGAGCCCCAGGCACTTTAGCCTTTCCTCATAGGGAAGTTGTCACATCCCCTTTATCATTTTTGTCGCCCTTCTCTGCACCTTTTCTAATTCTACTATATCTTTTTTGAGATGTGGCAACCAGAATTGAACACAATATTCGAGCTGTGGTCACACCATGGAGCAATACAAAGGCATTATAACATCCTCATTTTTGTTTTCCATTCCTTTCCTATTTGCTTTCTTAGCTGCCGCAGCACACTGAACAGAAGGTTTAAACGTATCATCGATGACGACACCTAGATCCCTTTCTTGGTCTGTGACTCCTAACGTAGAACCTTGCATGAAATAGCTATAATTCGGGTTCCTCTTTCCCACATGCATCACTTTGCACTTGCTCACAATAAACGTCATCTGCCATTTAAACGCCCAGTCTCCCAGCCTCGTAAGGTCCTCTTGTAATTTTTCACAATTCTCCCACAATTTAACAACTTTGAATAACTTTGTGTCATCAGCAAATTTAATCACCTCACTAGTTACCCCCATCTCTAGGTCATTTATAAATATGTTAAAAAGCAGTGGTCCAGGCACAGACCCCTGGGGAACCCCACTAACTACCATTCTCCATTGAGAATACTGATCATTTAACCCTATTCTTTGTTTTCTATCTTTTAACCAGTTTTTAATCCACAATAGGACACTACCTCCTATCCCATGACTCTCCAATTTCCTCTGGAGTCTTTCATGAGGTACTTTGTCAAATGTCTTCTGAAAATCCAGATACACAATATCAAGCGGCTCACCTTTATCCACATGTTTGTTCAAACCTTCAAAGAAATGTAATAGATTGGTGAGGCAAGATTTCCCTTCACTAAATCTTTGAATTGTCTCATGCTTTTGAATATGCTCTGTAATTTTGTTCTTTATAATAGTCTCTACCACTTTGCCTGGCACCCAAGTAAGACTCACCGGTCTATAATTTCCCAGATGTCCTCTGTAATCTTTTTTAAAAATCGGTGTTACATTGGTCACACTCCAATCTTCCGGTACCACACTCGATTTTAAGGATAAATTACATATAGTAATTTAACAATAGTTCCGCAAGTTCATTTTTCAGTTCTATCAGTACTCTGGGATGAATACCATCCGGTCCAGGAGATTTGCTACTCTTCAGTTTGTCAAATTGCATCCTCTAGGTCTATAGAGATTTCATTCAGTTTCTCCGACTCATCAGCTTTGAATACCATTTCTGGCACCGGTACCTCTCCCAAATCCTCCTCGGTGAAGACTGAAGCAAAGAATTCATTTAATCTCTCCGCTATGGCTTTGTCTTCCCTGATCGCCCCTTTTATCCCTCGGTCATACAACATTTGCTTGATAAAACAAATGCTTGCCAAGAAAGGGTACGTTGTGGGAGCAAAGCAAGCAATGCAAGCAAGCACTATTATGAGCACTATGCCCAGCTGTCCATATGACTATATGGAAGCATATAGAGTCTCATACATACATGGCATAATCCAGCATTAACAACCTGATTAAAATGTGCAAACTCATTCTAAAGCTTCTAGAACAATGCAGAGAGATCAAATCTAACAGAAGAAGAACAACTCTTATTTACTGTACAGAAGCGGATGAAAAAGGTCACAGTGTTATCAGCATGACACAGGTTGTTATCCAAATTACATAAGTACATAAGTATTGCCATACTGGAACAGACTGAAGGTCCATCAAGCCCAGCATCCTTTTTCCAACAGTGGCCAATCCAGGTTACAAGTATCTGGCAAGATCCCAAAACAATACAATTGACGTCGATGCTGACAGGCTGTTATCAGAATTGACATCAATGCAGGAATTTGGAGCCACAATAAATTAAAAAAAAATACTGACATGGAGAATATTTGAAGCGGGGGAGTCGGAGAAACTAAACAAATTCTCTGTAACCTTGGAGGATGTAATGGGTCAGTTCAGCAAGCTGAAGAGTAGTAAATCACCGGGACCTGATGGTATTCATCCCAGAGTATTAATAGAACTAAAAAATGAACTTGCGGAGCTACTGTTAGAAATATGCAATCTGTCCCTAAAATCGAGTGTAGTACCAGAAGACTGGAGGGTAGCCAATGTTACTCCGATTTTTAAGAAGGGTTCCAGAGGAGATCCGGGAAATTATAGACCGGTGAGTCTGACGTCGGTGCCGGGCAAGATGGTGGAGGCTATTATTAAGAATAAAATTGCAGAGCATATACAAAAACATGGACTGATGAGACAAAGTCAGCACGGATTTAGTGAAGGGAAGTCTTGCCTCACCAATCTAATGCATTTTTTTGAGGGGGTAAGCAAACATGTGGACAATGGGGAGCCGGTTGATATTGTATATCTGGATTTTCAGAAGGCGTTTGACAAAGTGCCGCACGAAAGACTCCTGAAGAAATTGCAGAGTCATGGAATCGGAGGTAGGGTATTATTATGGATTAAGAACTGGTTGAAAGATAGGAAGCAGAGAGTAGGATTGCGTGGCCAGTATTCTCAGTGGAGGAGGGTAGTTAGTGGGGTCCCGCAGGGGTCTGTGCTGGGTCCGTTGCTTTTTAATGTATTTATAAATGACCTAGAGATGGGAATAACTAGTGAGGTAATTAAATTCGCCGATGACACAAAATTATTCAGGGTCGTCAAGTCGCAGGAGGAATGTGAACGATTACAGGAGGACCTTGCGAGACTGGGAGAATGGGCGTGCAAGTGGCAGATGAAGTTCAATGTTGACAAGTGCAAAGTGATGCATGTGGGTAAGAGGAACCCGAATTATAGCTACGTCTTGCAAGGTTCCGCGTTAGGAGTTACGGATCAAGAAAGGGATCTGGGTGTCGTCGTCGATGATACGCTGAAACCTTCTGCTCAGTGTGCTGCTGCGGCTAGGAAAGCGAATAGAATGTTGGGTGTTATTAGGAAGGGTATGGAGTCCAGGTGTGCGGATGTTATAATGCCGTTGTATCGCTCCATGGTGCGACCGCACCTGGAGTATTGTGTTCAGTACTGGTCTCCGTATCTCAAAAAAGATATAGTAGAATTGGAAAAGGTACAGCGAAGGGCGACGAAAATGATAGTGGGGATGGGACGACTTTCCTATGAAGAGAGGCTGAGAAGGCTAGGGCTTTTCAGCTTGGAGAAGAGACGGCTGAGGGGAGATATGATAGAAGTGTATAAAATAATGAGTGGAATGGATCGGGTGGATGTGAAGCGACTGTTCACGCTATCCAAAAATACTAGGACTAGAGGGCATGAGTTGAAGCTACAGTGTGGTAAATTTAAAACGAATCGGAGAAAATTTTTCTTCACCCAACGTGTAATTAGACTCTGGAATTCGTTGCCGGAGAACGTGGTACGGGCGGTTAGCTTGACGGAGTTTAAAAAGGGGTTAGATAGATTCCTAAAGGACAAGTCCATAGACCGCTATTAAATGGACTTGGAAAAATTCCGCATTTTTAGGTATAACTTGTCTGGAATGTTTTTACGTTTGGGGAGCGTGCCAGGTGCCCTTGACCTGGATTGGCCACTGTCGGTGACAGGATGCTGGGCTAGATGGACCTTTGGTCTTTCCCAGTATGGCACTACTTATGTACTTATGTGTTAAAAGCTGATTCTATTTCAGAGAGAAGTTATGCAATCCCTTCAGGTACACACACACACACTATTCAAGGAAGGGTACAGAAATGTAATGGTACACACACTATTCAAGGAAGGGTACAGAAATGTAATGGTCCAGATCCCAGCTCCAGCCTAGTCCAGGAGGAAGACAGGCCAAGTGCTCCCATCAGAGGGGGTGGGATTAGAAAACCTGTACCCCAGAGACAAAACAGGTAAGGGAAAGCTGAAAGCTTTATTTCTCATTTTATTACTATTTGTCAAGTGATTTATAGTAGTAGTAGTAGTGTTTCTGAAGTAATAAAGCCTGAGCTAGTGAGATCAGGTCATAAATCAGGTGTGGTATTGCAGGAGACCCCAGGGTTTGTCAGTATACAGTCTCAGCTGGTTACACAAAATGTGTACAGGGCATTAGAACCTGATTCGGAAACATTTTCCGGTCATTACCAGACTGTCCTCTAGAACGCATGTTCAGAATACTCTCAGTTGGAACAGGTCCTAATGCAGCTTCTCTTTCATTTGAAAATGGCAGGCTCCTCACACGTTAATGCAGAACTGGAACTTATCTTTGTGTTTGCCTGTTATTCTACCTGATAAGGTTGACCAATTGAAGCAGATGTTTAATGTGGGATCTTGGGATAATTTTCTACTAAGGTTAACACACCCCGAGCATGTTGCATACCACCCAATGACCCACAGCCATATCTAACTAAGCAGATGACCAATGATCTGGTTGTAAAATTGTTTATCATAGTGGTTGGGGGCATATACATTGCATATTAACACTTGTTGGCCAGAGACTTCCACCTCCACAAAAACGTATCTACCCCCTGTATCCACCATATAAGGATGAACCTTCGCAGCCACTCCTTTGCGAATAAGCACTGCCACTCCCCCTTTTTTCCCCTGGGCTCCTGCTGAAACACACTCCTCCACCCACCATTTGTACAATTTAGCGTGTTCCTCAGGTGTTAAGTGCATTTCTTGTAATAGGGCAATATCTACTTTATGCCGTTTGTAGCCTGTTGTAAAATTTTTGTTCGTTTTATTGGCGAGTTGATCCCTCCCACATCCACGTGACCAACCTAACCATAGTCTCTGGGCAATCTAGTACACAATTGCAGCTCTATAAAATTAGTTCTTCCCCCCAAGAAGGCCACCCCAGCCTCTGCCCTCCCAGGTCCTCCCACATCTTCCATCTGGACCTTTTTCTATAAGTTCATCTCCCCTCGACAGATTGGTTGACTCCCCTCCCTCCCTTCTCCCCCCCCATTCCCATCTATCTCCCCCTTCCCAGTAACCCCATTCCAGCGCTCCCAAAATGGGAACTAGCCACGTTTAACACTCCGATCTCTCCTCCCCTTTTTAATTACCCCAAAGCCAAATCCAACCTCCTCCCCCCTGATATTCTATGTTGCATAGTGTTCCTTTACATATCCAGTCATACTTTTTATCTCATATGTTGTAAATCCCTTCATATAAAAAACATTGCATTAACATAACACCCCCTCTACCTGCCACATGTAGTTAGGCTAATCTTTCATGCGGTTAGTATCATTGTCTGTCCATGAGTCCCATTGCGCACAGTAACCATGGGATTTGTCGGGGGCCTTGCATCTCAGGGTTCTCTCCAAGCAGCCATCTGCAGCTTGTGAGCAGGGAACACCTGTGTTCAGTCTCCCCCTTCCACTTAGTCTGGCATACCATTGTCTGGGTATGACTCAATATCTGGGACTTACATAGACAACATCTCTGATATTCTGCTGTGCTTATACATCCCCATGTTGTCCCTTGCTACGTAGGATTCTCAACTGCTGGCCCCTCAGACATCCCACCCACAAGCAGGTTAGGCCGCAAACCTGAACTGCCATGAATCTACATGTGGCATTATTTAATTGTAAAACAACATATTTGTTAACTTAACTCTTCATAACTTGAAGCATCGTCAGTCCCCGTGCCTCCTGACCTCTACTGGTCCTGCAATATGGTAACGTGATTCAGTCTTTCCTTCTGCCGGGATCTTGTATACTGTCTGCTACTCGAGGTTAGTGGTTGTGGAATATGGTTTTCTCTCTACCCTGCTCAGGTCTGCGTTGCATTGCTTGGCCCGCCGCGTCTCTCTCTCCAGTTGCCGCAGGAATCCTTTCACCTCCTCGGCCGATTCAAACACTTGTGTTGTTCCATCATGTGTGATTTCAGTACAGCTGGATAGATTAATGCAAAGCGTACTTTCATGTTATTATAGTGTGAGCATATCGGAGTAAAAAGTCCGTCTCTTCTCCGCGACCCCATGCGGAGTAATCTTGGAAGCAGAGAATCCTCTTCTGCTCATATAACAAGGTGTTCTCTTTCCTAGAGCCTGTGTAGGATCCTTCTGTTTTGTGACAAAGTCAGTATCCGCCTAATTAATATCACTCTGGTTTAGTAGCTGTATCTGGGCGGGTGCCAAGGCGGTGGGCTCTCTCGATCGTAGCGGCCCCCATCTCAGCCTGGAAAGTTCACTCTCGCTGTCCAGCCAGCGTTCTAGAATGGTGACCAGGTCTCTACCTCCCAGAGCTTCAGGAAACCCAACTAGCCTGAGGTTATTCCATCTGGATCGATTTTCAAGATCCTCTATCTTCTGCTCCAGTGCTGCCAGACGTTTAGAGTGCTGTTTTTGTCCCTCCTCCACCTCCAGCATTCGGCTCTCCACCTCGCCCGTGCGCGTCTGAAACGCCATGCATTCATGAGCCAGGTCTTCCATTCGAGCGTGTAATTTTTCTAATTTGTTGTCGATCGGGGTAAGCCGTCTTTCCAACAAGTCCTCCAGGACCGTAGTCATTTCTGCCGTGATTTCGCTTACCCACGTGGAGGGGACCGTAGTGCCTGCGGTTCCTGGTGAAGCCGCCATTTTGTAGTCCGCCGGCTTTTGTCTTAATCGTTCTTTTGCGGCCGATTTCATTGCCGTATGCGCCCGCCGCTCCCGCAATCAACTGGCAGTGCTTTAGCTAAGCTTCCGATGCTTTACAAAGTTGCGATTTTAAGGGTCTAATAGGTTGAATCTCGAAGGGAGAAGAATCGGGGCTGGAGAGCGGCTCACTTGCGACCGTTCACCAGCATAGCGTCACGTGACCCCGTTGAGGTAGCGTTTTATGTACAGATTACTCTCTGTGTTCCGCCCTCGAGGGCGGGGCAGAGAGACATGGTGAGTTGGATGGCTTTACCACCATGAACTTACGAACTGTTTAGGGATTTTGCAGATGGCTTCAGCAGGTTGTCTTCAGAATGTTGAGGTAGCATTTTATGTACAGATGGGGAGTGGCTGAGGGCGGGTCTATGACTGGTCCTAGCCTATGAAGACTACAGGATTTTTGTGCTTCTCTGCCTTGGAGTGAGCTTCAGAATGTTCAAGGTGGGATTTATTAATATAGATAATTCAATCTGTTTGTTTATTGTAGCCCCTGACGCAGCCCTTGGTGGGTGAAACACGGCCTGTGTCGGGCAATTTGTTGACATGCGGTATCTTCAATAAAATCTTTCTGATGTTATATTGATCCGCTGGCTTCTTTTTACATATTTCAGGAGTGCTTGTTAACTCAGAGAAGGCACAAGTGGTAGATTATCAACACATTGTGTATAATCATGTTTTGTTTTGTAACAACATACCCACCACTTTTGCGTTTCCTTTCTCTACCAGCCTCTGGTAGTTTGTGATCAGTGCTTATCAGAAGACATCAGATTTCTAGGTTGTCTCAGATCTTTCAGCCAGTGGGTGGATTCCCACTGACCCAGTAGACATAAGCGATATAATTGTGGGATCAGGCCACTAAATTGTTGCCTGTCCAAATCCAAATTTCTCAAATTAAAATAAACTCTCTTTTCCTTTTCTCAGGGTAAGCATGTTAGACTTGAAAAGAGCATCCTGAGCGAGATGCGAGAACAGAAAGAGAACCTGGAAAGGATATGCTTCTGCTACAGCAAGTATATTACTGCTCCCTTGTCTCTTCATTTTTAAACTCATCAGGATCTGGAAGAGATGGCACTGTGTATAGTTCTAAGAATGAACTGGTACTGCCTTATCTTTCAGAAACCTGGTCATGTTTGGCATGTAAGGTTTGGCAATTAAAATTCAATGTGAAGAAATGCAAAGTGATGCACTTAGGGAATAGAAATCCATGGGAGACGTATGTGTTAGGCGGGGAGCGTCTGATAGGTACGGACGGGGAGAGGGATCTTGGGGTGATAGTATCTGAGGATTTGAAGGCGACGAAACAGTGTGACAAGGCAGTGGCCATAGCTAGAAGGTTGTTAGGCTATATAGAGAGAGGTGTGACCAGCAGAAGAAAGGGGGTGTTGATGCCCCTGTATAAGTCGTTGGTGAGGCCCCACCTGGAGTACTGTGTTTTGGAGGCCGTATCTTGTTAAGGATGTAAAAAGAATTGAAGCGGTGCAAAGAAAAGCTAAAAGGATGGTATGGGATTTGCATTACAAGACGTATGACGAGAGACTTGCTGAACTAAATATGTATACTCTGGAGGAAAGGAGAAACAGGGGTGATATGATACAGACGTTCAAATATTTGAAAGGTATTAATCTGCAAACTAACCTTTTCCGGAGATGGGAAGATGGTAGAACGAGAGGACATGAAATGAGATTGAAGGGGGGCAAACTCAAGAAAAATGTCAGTATTTTTTTCACGGAGAGAGTAGTGGATGCTTGGAATGCCCTCCCGTGGGAGGTGGTGGAAATGAAAACGGTAACGGAATTCAAACATGCATGGGATAAGCATAAAGGAATCCTGTGCAGAAGGAATGGATCCTCAGGCGCTTAGTTGAGATCGTGTGGCAGAGCCGGTGGTGGGAGGTGGGGCTGGTGGTTGGGAGGCAGGGATAGTGCTGGGCAGACTTATACGGTCTGTGCCCTGAAGAGCACAGGTACAAATCAAAGTAGGGTATACACAAAAAGTAGCACATATGAGTTATCTTGTTGGGAAGACTGGATGGACCGTGCAGGTCTTTTTCTGCCGTCATCTACTATGTTACTATGTGAACAAGGGACTAAGTGTTATTTTCTTGATCAGCAGAATGTACCTAATCACAGTTAGTTGCCTAAGGCATGCATATGTAGACTGTGCATGGAACTGCTAAGGGTATGGTCCTATTCTTTATTATTGGTGGACTATATTAATTGGTCCTTTTGCTATTTTTTTCTGAAACCAGCAATCTAAGTTGCTATAGTCCTACTCTATGTAATCTGATTTGTCCTTTTTCAGGATACCAATTAGTTCAGTACTTACACCACATCGTTTATTTTTCAGTACCAAGCAGACTTCAGGATGAGGCATCCCAACAGAAATCATTGATCTTGGAAAGAAGGAAGATTTACATAATTCTTACAGAACTCTTTGCTACAACAGGTTGATGCAGAGAGTGATACTGTTTCGTCGCACATCCAGTTCATACTCATTACTAATTCTGTTCTACTCTGTTGTTATAGGTTGCAAACAGAAAGCAGATGCCGGCATCTCACGATTTGGAGGAGGCTTATTAACAATCTCTTTTCTTTTGCAGAGCTTACTGCTCCCTCTGGCAAGTGGGGGTGGGTGGGGGAAAGAGAAAAATAAAAGTTAACATTGTTAAAGCACTAATCCTCTTTAATGTTAATGAGTGTCATGTTAACACTAACCTCTGGGTGGTCCCAGGACTAACCAAGTAATACCCTGTAAATATTGTTAGTGTTATGATGTTGAAGACAGTGTCTTGTCCCTTGTTGGTTTGTTAATTGTATACTGTCCAACTGGTTGTTAAATCATTTTTGAAGCAACAATTTTGACCATTCATGTAAAGGTAGTGTTTGTCTCATGGGTCATGACAACTACAAACACAAACTCATTTTAATTTTCCTTTTGCCACGAGTGTGAGCTTTTTTTTTTTTTTTTGATATGCTATAGAAATGAAATAAACCATGGTTTGATTTTTGCTTTTATCTAATGCCATAGTATCTGCTTTTGCCTTGGTGACGGAGGAAGGTTTGATAGGTTCCTTCGTGCCTGGTTTTATACATAAGTTTTGCATGCAGTTTTATGTGTGAAACTGAGGGACCCTTTTACTAAGGCATGTAGGCGCCTACACACATCCAACATGCATCAATTTGGAATTACGACCCAGGTGATAATTCCATTTTTTACGCGCTTCCAATATGTGCAGCAGAAAATATATTTTTTAAACTTTGTTTATTGAGTTTTATGGAGAAACAACTGTACAAACAACTTCGTCTTATATTTCCAGACCAACATGTCACTGAAATGTCTCTTGTACAATATTGTAGCTTACAACACAATGTATCTTGTTATCCTTTCTCCCCTGATTCTCCCGCCTCCCTTCCCTCCCCCCTCCCCCTGGTGGCGCCCATATGACATCTTTTTTCTTCTCATATGATGCCCATATTTTCTGGAACTCTTGAATGCGCCCCTTCCCCATCGCTGTAAGTTTGGTCATTTGATAGATGTGGTTCACTTTATGTCCCACCCACTGTAGTGGCGGGGCCTCTAACCGTTTCCAGGCCCGCGCCAGCGTCAGTTTGGCTGCTACAAATATCTGGATGGCTAGTTTGTGGTCTTGAACTCTTGTTTTCTTAGGACGAGCATGCAGTAGGCAGTATTCAGCCTGGCAAGGATATCTGTCCCTGCCCAGCGTGTTGACCGCCTCAACTACCTGCTCCCAAAATAACTGCACCTTTGGGCACTCCCACCATACATGTATGAATGTTACCCGTTCCCCACACTCTCTCCAACAGGCTGCTGAGACCTTTGGATAAATCTTGTGTAGTCTCTCCGGTGTATAGTACCACCAATAGAGAATTTTATATCCGTTTTCAACCAAAGGCTGGGTAATGGAAGGCTTTAGTAAAAAATCTATAGCTGCTCGCCCACCATTCGTTCATAAAGGTTTTTTGGAAAGCGTTTTCCCACCTGTTTGTGTAGTACCCTTGTGGGTTATGTAGCAGTAGTAGGGCCCTGTATATTCTTGTTATGCTTCCTTCCCCCACCCACTCCCCTCCTCTTAATGCACGTTCCATTCCTGTTTCAGCCAACTCTAGCTCCTCTCGTGCCCTCCGCAAGATAACGTTCCTCAGACAGTGGTAGTATACCATATCTCTATCTTCCAGATCAAATTCCTCCTTCAGTTCCTCGAACCCCCCTCACTCCTCCATCCTCCCACAGCTGACCTAACATATATAAACCCTTATGAGCCCAAATCTGGTAAGCTTTTTCCCTCTCCCCTAATGGAAATCCCGGGGCATTGCATATTTTCATCTGCAGAAAGTATGCCCTCTCCAGGAAGATCTTTTTTCTTATTTTCAGCCAAGTATACAGCAGATGATTCATGCCCATTGGGAGGCTCCTCGCCTTGGGAAGCGCGAGGTCTCTCGGCCTCCACAATATATGGCCTAAAAATCGATTGCCCATCCACACCCTCTCCCAGTGTAGCCATTTTTTTGAGCCTCTGGGCGTCCACTCAGCCAACACCCGCTGCTGGGCTGCCTGATAGTAAAGATAAAAATTTTGGACTCCCAGTCCTCCCTCTGTTGGCTTTTGATACATCATGGGCCTACACACTCTCGGCGGTCTCTTCCTCCAGACAAAAGCAAACATTCTCCGATTGAGCTGCTGGAAGAAGTACATAAGTAGTGCCATACTGGGAAAGACCAAAGGTCCATCTAGCCCAGCATCCTGTCACCGACAGTGGCCAATCCAGGTCAAGGGCACCTGGCACGCTCCCCAAACGTAAAAACATTCCAGACAAGTTATACCTAAAAATGCGGAATTTTTCCAAGTCCATTTAATAGCGGTCTATGGACTTGTCCTTTAGGAATCTATCTAACCCCTTTTTAAACTCCGTCAAGCTAACCGCCCGTACCACGTTCTCCGGCAACGAATTCCAGAGTCTAATTACACGTTGGGTGAAGAAAAATTTTCTCCGATTCGTTTTAAATTTACCACACTGTAGCTTCAACTCATGCCCTCTAGTCCTAGTATTTTTGGATAGCGTGAACAGTCGCTTCACATCCACCCGATCCATTCCACTCATTATTTTATACACTTCTATCATATCTCCCCTCAGCCGTCTCTTCTCCAAGCTGAAAAGCCCTAGCCTTCTCAGCCTCTCTTCATAGGAAAGTCGTCCCATCCCCACTATCATTTTCGTCGCCCTTCGCTGTACCTTTTCCAATTCTACTATATCTTTTTTGAGATACGGAGACCAGTACTGAACACAATACTCCAGGTGCGGTCGCACCATGGAGCGATACAACGGCATTATAACATCCGCACACCTGGACTCCATACCCTTCCTAATAACACCCAACATTCTATTCGCTTTCCTAGCCGCAGCAGCACACTGAGCAGAAGGTTTCAGCGTATCATCGACGACGACACCCAGATCCCTTTCTTGATCCGTAACTCCTAACGCGGAACCTTGCAAGACGTAGCTATAATTCGGGTTCCTCTTACCCACATGCATCACTTTGCACTTGTCAACATTGAACTTCATCTGCCACTTGCACGCCCATTCTCCCAGTCTCGCAAGGTCCTCCTGTAATCGTTCACATTCCTCCTGCGACTTGACGACCCTGAATAATTTTGTGTCATCGGCGAATTTAATTACCTCACTAGTTATTCCCATCTCTAGGTCATTTATAAATACATTAAAAAGCAACGGACCCAGCACAGACCCCTGCGGGACCCCACTAACTACCCTCCTCCACTGAGAATACTGGCCACGCAATCCTACTCTCTGCTTCCTATCTTTCAACCAGTTCTTAATCCATAATAATACCCTACCTCCGATTCCATGACTCTGCAATTTCTTCAGGAGTCTTTCGTGCGGCACTTTGTCAAACGCCTTCTGAAAATCCAGATATACAATATCAACCGGCTCCCCATTGTCCACATGTTTGCTTACCCCCTCAAAAAAATGCATTAGATTGGTGAGGCAAGACTTCCCTTCACTAAATCCGTGCTGACTTTGTCTCATCAGTCCATGTTTTTGTATATGCTCTGCAATTTTATTCTTAATAATAGCCTCCACCATCTTGCCCGGCACCGACGTCAGACTCACCGGTCTATAATTTCCCGGATCTCCTCTGGAACCCTTCTTAAAAATCGGAGTAACATTGGCTACCCTCCAGTCTTCCGGTACTACACTCGATTTTAGGGACAGATTGCATATTTCTAACAGTAGCTCCGCAAGTTCATTTTTTAGTTCTATTAATACTCTGGGATGAATACCATCAGGTCCCGGTGATTTACTACTCTTCAGCTTGCTGAACTGACCCATTACATCCTCCAAGGTTACAGAGAATTTGTTTAGTTTCTCCGACTCCCCCGCTTCAAATATTCTTTCCGGCACCGGTGTCCCCCCCAAATCCTCCTCGGTGAAGACCGAAGCAAAGAATTCATTTAATTTCTCCGCTACGGCTTTGTCCTCCTTGATCGCCCCTTTAACACCATTTTCGTCCAGCGGCCCAACCGACTCTTTGGCCGGTTTCCTGCTTTTAATGTATCTAAAAAAAATTTTACTATGTATTTTTGCTTCCAACGCTAATTTCTTCTCAAAGTCCTTTTTTGCCCTCCTTATCTCCGCTTTGCATTTGGCTTGGCATTCCTTATGATCTATCCTGTTACTTTCAGTTGGTTCTCTTCTCCACTTTCTGAAGGATTGTTTTTTGGCTCTAATGATTTCCTTTATCTTACTGTTTAGCCACGCCGGCTGACGTTTAGTCTTTTTTCCCTTTTTTCTAATACGTGGAATATATTTGTCCTGAACCTCCAGGATGGTGTTTTTAAACAGCATCCACGCCTGATGCAAGTTTTTTACTCTGCGAGCTGCTCCTTTTGGCAACATCATTTTTATCGCGTTTATTCTCCCTGTCCAGGACGTGTTTAGACCCTCCCATCGATCAAGTTCCTCAACTAGTTCCTTAACTTTCTGCGGATAGTTCGCTTTAAATAGGCTCTCTATTCTAGGGGTGATCTGCACCCCCAGGTATCATATAGATGTCAGTACCCATATAAACGGGAATGCCGCTTGTATCTCTCTACACTCTAACGGGGACACCGTGAGATTAAGTATCTCCGACTTTGTTGTGTTAATTTTAAAGCCAGACATGCGCCCAAAAAGTAATAGCATTTCCATTACCTGATGTAAGGACTGCTTTGGATTAGTTAATGTCATCAATATATCGTCAGCAAAGAGCATGAGTTAATGCTCCCGTTTCCCTCTAATCACTCCCTGAATATCTATATGCGCTCTGATCTTCTTAGCTAAGGGCTCTATGGAGAATGCAAAACAGCAGAGGGGAGAGAGTGCACCCCTGTCGTGTACCTCTCTGCAGCTCGAAGGGTCTGGATTGGGCGCCATTTATTTTTAGAGTTGCCGCAGCAGAAAATATTTTTTATTTTCTATCGCATGGTGCTAACCGGGAGGTAATCAGCAGTGTACACCCGCTGATGATTACCACCCAGTTAACGCGTGAGACCTTACCGCTAAGTCAATGGGTGGCAGTAAGGTCTCAGGCCCAAAATGGACACGCATGTCCAATACACTAATCTACAGCAGCGCAGTCCATATTTCAGCGCACCTTAGTAAAAGGACCCCTGAATTCAGTAATCCTTAGCAAAGAAACGGGCCATGATTCAAATTTTTGTTTTTGTGCCTTGATCATAACATCCTTTGTACTGTGTATTACTTTTGGCTTAATGATTTTGCTAGCAACTAAATCAAGACATGACTTACAATACCTTAAGGTCTAGAAGCAACAACATACAATACTTATCTTTTAATAGTGGTGCACCTTTTCAAATTGAGATTCAAATTTCAAAATCTTATGCATGCATTCTAAGTTATTATATCAACAACTAGTGGAAACAGAGGGCCTACGGTACTGGTTTCCTTTCTACACTCCTTATTTATATACCAGTTATCATAACAGGTCTAGTTAGATATAAACACTAACACTTTTACACCTGAGTTCATTGGGTATTACACAGACTCTTTGATTATACATATATGTCTTTACTTGTGGTCTTTACACTTAGTTTTTCCTAAAATAAAATGTGTGTTTTTTTTCTGGTGTTATATTAGGCCACAAATACATTTAGTTGGCATTAGGAAGTAGAAAGGTTTAATTTACTTTTTATCATTTGAGTGTTTTTCATATTATAATTTGCATGCTTGTTGGTACCAACACTTGCTTCAGAATTTTTATCAACACTTACATAATTTCATACAATGTTATTTCACATACTATGTTATATGTTTAAGTGATACACTCTTTTTTAAGTTTATGCTTGGCTAGTATATTGTTATTTGATATGATAAGAGATGAGGTTTTCTCCATTTTTATGGTTTTACTTATACTACATATACACCTAGTATAGTGCAGTTTATCTATATAAGTTAGACCAAGTATCATTATTTTGTGTGTCACATTCACTTTATTTACATTGTCGCAATACATATTAGGTCAAGTTCCTATACTGAATAATGTTCACTGTCATTCTAGTGCAAATAAACTCTGTAGGTATTTTCCTTTTTCCATGAATGGGCTTTTCCTACACTTATATAGTATTGGTAAAGGCTTTGCTTGTAAAATACTATTGATGTTGTATTGCACCTATATTGCTTTATACTGAACATTATCTGTTCCCTGTGCTTACTGTAAAGTATTTCATGCAGTATACCTTTTCTTCATGAACCATAAACTGCATGCATCATCAGAGACTTATAAGCATGAGGATTTACCATTCCTGTGGAATGGACTTTTTAATCCACTCAAAGTGTGTTATGTGCCACCTTCAATTTTTGTTACTGCGTTGTTTATTGCCCAGCATGTTAAACTGCATTCCATGGAGTTACCACCTGCAGCCCATGTTGTGGACAGTAACAGCTACTAAGTGTTGCATCAAATGCTACCTTCAATGCAGTGGTCCATCACTCAGCTATCGCAATGCTTTGCTACAAAGTGACTTTTTTCCCATAAACTCACAGGTCATTTGACTTTTATGGACATTTGCTTAGGCATTTCAAAGTCCCTTAACCACATTTTCTGATGAACATTATTGCATGCAATCCAATATGCCTTGTTTGTGTCATAATCATGCATTCCAGTAGCGTATCTTTCATATCTATATGCAGGCTATCGTCTTAAGTTCATGTTTTAAGATCAATTACAATGTTGTCCATTACTCTTAGATGCATGTTACACTTCGATGCAAGAATGTAATCTAAAATGCCTGATGGAACATTGTAACAACATTCACTGTGATGGAGTAAACGTACTGTTGCTCACTTAGCTAGTGTTTCAAGCTGTCCACTCCTCAGAGCTGAACTCTTGAAAAAGGGGGGGGGGGGGGGAGAATGTAGGAGCAAAGCAAGCACTATTATGAGCACTATACCCAGCAGTCTATGTGACTATATGGAAACATATATGGTCTTATACATACATGGCCTAATCCAGCATTAACAACCTGATTACAATATGTAAACTCAGACATTTAAGCTTTCAGAACAATGCAGAGACATCCAGTCTAACAGAACAACAACTCTTGTTTACGGTACAGAAGCTTCTGATAAAGGTCACAGTGATATCAGCATTGACACAGGTTATCAGAATTGACATCAATGCTGGCAGGCTGTTATCAGAATTGACGTCAATGCAGGATTTTGGAGGCATAGAGTCTGGGTCACCATGTACTTGTTTATGTTAAAAAAGGACAGAAAGTATGTCAGCAGTAGATAAGGCTCCCAATTTCTCTATAGAAAAAGAGCTCTTGTCAGAGTTAGAGGTTGCTGTGCAAATATTATCCCTGAGGAACAGCCTTGTGTTGGACTCATCTGACCACCTGAGGAACACGCTGATATCTTAAGGACTTCATCACATTGTATGTGTGCCATGGATCCTTGGATCAGTGCTCTGGGGTTTAGAGTGACTCTTTGTACTTCAGAGTCTAGCTAGGGATTTGCATTTACTTCAAGCTATTTCTGTAATAAGATTCTTTATTTTTATTCCTGTCTTCCTTATATTATTTGTTGTTATTATAAATAAAATACTACTCTATTTAATATTTGGGTGTGGAGTTAGTTCCTTTTATTATTTTGGCACAGTGAGCTTGGATACAAGGATAAGGGGTGATACATTTACTCCTGACATTATACATACTAATTTTTTGAGACCCATTTCTGTCATAATTTATACGAAGTATCAGGTACTCCAATAACACACCAAGAAGAATGCTGTCTGTTTTAAGTCTACGTTATGAGTCTAATCAAGCATAAACTATATATTTACAGGCTCAACGTTTAAAAAATGCTGTTATTTCAAGAGGCATGCATGGAATAAAAAACAACAAAGAGTATGTAAAGGCCCCACATCAGGAGACCCTGAGCTTGCAGGATCACATGTGCTAGAGAGAGTGTCAAAACCACAGTCAGTAAAACCTAATTGAGAACATGCAAGTTAAAGCTCCGTGTTAAGCAATAGAGTAATATAAACTGTGGAAGCGGAGAGCCAATCCAAAATAAAAGTTAAAAGACTTATCAATAAGAGTTGCCAAAAATTGTGAATCTGCATTCAAACTGCCACGGTCAATTGTTAAACTGCCAAATGAAAACTGAGCACTTGCGAACTGGGTATTATATAGTGTCGTCAACTAAACATTGACATCATCTTATCATAAATCTGCTTCAACGTGTGAGTGTATTAAATAAAGGAGTATGCTATAATGTTTAAAAGACAGTGTTGTGTATGTCAATATATGTAGCCTAAAAAATAAAATTTAACTTAAAATATATCGTATAACCATGTCCCAGCTGTGTATTAAAAAAATTATGTAAAAGAACACTCGACCAAATGGGCAGATTTCACTATCAGGATGTAAAAACAAATATTCTTGAAATGGACTTGTGCAGATTAAAAAATGAACATAGATATACGAAATATGCATTTTAAGGCCATTTCCATCAAATACCTAAGGAGAACTTTGTCAAAAAAACAATCTTGTGCAAATGAATGATTACCTTAAATGTATTTTATTCAGAAATACAATACTATCTATTTATTATAGGAAATATAATTAAAATGCTAAACTGTAAACATCCCAAAGTCGCACATTAAAAATGTTTTTGATCTTAAGACATCAGGAAAACATAACTATCATTTCCATCCAGCACCCATTATGATACTGAAAATCATCAGAAATGTATTACTAAATCTTCCACTTATAACCTGAATAAAATAACAGTGATGGTGAACAGAACTGAATTTCAGCCTATAGGAATACAGAAAAGTCTAATTCAGCATGTAAACCTGCAGGAGAAACAGTGTCAAATTCAAAGATGTATTGCTGTTCTTATTGTAGCAGAATGTTACTGATGTTCCCACCATGCCTAGACAATTTGATAGCCTTGAGGCCCATGAATCTTAAGTCAGAGAAGCTGTGCAACAGGTCGATACAGTGCTATACCAGAGGAGCTGGAAATTTGCCTCTCCTGAAGTTGCTTCTGTGTTCAGTCATCATTGTTTTAACTTTTCTTGTGGTTTTGCCTACTAAAGATTGCATGGACAGATTAATATACACTAACCCTTCAGTATTACTTGTCTGTGGATGTGTGAAATGAGTGAAGACCACACTGAACAGGATCCACAAGGATAATTGGATAATGTCCAAGGTCGGTAACTAGTGTTGGTACATCTAGTAGAAGGACTGAAGGGGCTATAATCTCCTTAATGTTTTTTATTGCGAGCATGCTATCATTAACCAAGCATTGTTGCTTCAAAGATAAAAAGGTTAACGATAGCACATATTCACAATAAAAGCTGTATTAACTATATGATATTTTATTCTTGAATAAAAAATGTTTAAGGCAATCATTAATTTGCATAGGATTGTCTTTTTGACAAAGTTCTCCTTGGGTGTTTCATAGAAATGGCCTTATTATGCACATTTCATATATCTATGTTCATTTTTTTAAATCTGCATGAATCCAGTGTTCTATTTGTATTTTTAATTTTATTGCAGGAATATTTGTTTTTACATCGTGATAGTATTATCTGCCCATCTGATTGTTTTTTTACATTAATTTTTCATACACAGCTGGGACATTTGTTATACAATATATTTTAAGTTAAATTTTACTTTTTAGTCTACATTTATTGACATGCATAAAACTGTCTTTTAAACATTATAGAATACTCCTTTACTTAAGACACTCGCATGTTGCAGCAGATTTATCATAATACCAATACCATTGCGATACTTCTTGATTGCTGTTTTCCTGATGCTAGGGTTCAACACGGTGTATATTAGTAGAACTAAAAATGAAATAAAATAGCAGCAATCAGCCCAACATAACAATCAGAACAATATCAGAAAGAAAAATTAAACTCTGGCAAAAAACGTTTTCAGCATCTTATGACTCTTAAAAAAGTTTGTTCATCTTGAATCATTAATGAATGAGAATTCCATTGGGGATAATAAATGAGAAAATAGTATTAATTATCCTCATAAGGCGCATACCACTAAAAAAAGAAAGACAAAGGATCATCTGGTCCTGCAGTCGTCTAGAATGAGCAAAGAGTGTTTTGGAAACTATACCAATTAGTAGGTGAGATGTAAGATCATGAATAATTTGAAACAAAAGCAAAATGTACAAATGTAATACATAAATAAATAAATAAATAAATAAATAAAATGCCTTGAACAGTATACGTTCAGCCAACGAAAGCCAATGCAATTTTAACCTGTAATGTTTAACGCTGGTAAACTTATTTACTCTAAAAATGAGTTTTAAGGCAATATTCTGAATAAGCAGAAGCTTAAGATGTTTAGAACATATCCCCAAATACAGTACACTGCAGTAGTCCAGATGAGATATAATCATCATCTGGACTAAGAGTGAAAAAGCTTCCCGAGTGAAAAATGACAACGTATGTTGTTTATGTTTATTTAAAACTTGATATACCAACTTCAGATAGAAAAAAAAGATCAAATCTGTTAATATAAAATGTAAAATAAAATAAAATCAAGAAAAAGGAACGCCATTATAAACAGAAAAGTAAACAATTCAAACAAACAAAAAAAATATAAAAGGAAAAAAAACACTAACAACAACTAGCATGCATGTAATCCAAACAAGAATAAGTCAGTTGACGCTAACCATGACTGGACACTATATAATACCCAGTGTGCATGTGCTCAGTTTTTGTTTGGCACTTTAAACGAATGACTGTGGATTCACTGTTTTTGGCAACTCTTATTGGCGAGTCTTAACTTTTTTTGGATTGGCTCTCTGCTTCCACTGCTTATATTACTCTATTGCTTACCACAGGGCTTTCCCATGGTTTTGACTTTTTCTAACTTGTGTGATCCTGATGTGGAGCCTTTAGACACTGAACATCTCTTGCAACAGCAGCGGTTTTCTAAAGCTGAGCCTTTAAATGCGCAGTTTGTGACTGATTAGACTCATAATGTACCCTTTATTAGCAAGCCTTTTTATACCTTCTTACTGTTTTATCAAGTGAACTTTGTATTATGTACACTTTGCACCTTCCACTGTTTTTATTTATAGCTGTTTTGATCAACATGCTCTTAACAATAGCAGCGCGTGGGAGTTCTCTTAAACAAGATCTTGCTTGTGGTGGTAAGTGCATGTTTAAATTTCAAGTCCCTGCATTCTATGATTATTTGCAAGTGTGCTTTGTGCAGCATACTGCTTGACAAGCAGGGCATTGCTTTGTTTCAATCTATATTTTAGTTCACTTGTTTCCATTTTTTTTAGTTTGATTAACAAGGGTCCAGAACATGATTGGTAAGATTGGCAGCAGACATTTTTTATTTTTAAGAACTTTTCTATGTACCACTACATACATATTTTTTCTTATGCATTTCATACTTTCACTTTCAATGGTTAGAATGGCAGATTTCACGTTGCACACTTTTTCATGTTTTCACCATTAGTAATTTTCACTCTAGCACTTTGTTGTTGCATATTCAATTAGTACATTAAGTATATTACTTAACACTCTTTCTTAATTGTTATATCAATGAGACATCTATGCATGTCAATACACTGCTTTTATTGTATTTATATGGATGTTTATATTTTGTATGGTTCTATAATTTATTGTCAACATTGTTTATTTTGAATTTTGTCTGTCTTTGTTAGACCCCTAACACAGGTGTATACTCACAAAAACGGCCCATGTCGGGTCTCCTTAATAAAGAACCCTTGTTTGTTCCAATCCTGAAGGCCCTTTTGTGCTTTTCTTTGTTCTTTCCATTGCTGGGACAAAAAACTGAGTTTCTTGTTTGGTGCTGCTTGCTGGTGGCCTGTGCATACAGATATAGGTGCACCAGTTGTTTCTCCCTGTGTGTTAATGCAGATTCCTCGGACAAGAAATCTCAACTAATAAAAAAAAAAACTGTAGCGTTGAACGGTTTTCAAGCAATCTATTCTCCTTGCCATTGTTAATAGCACTAACTTTATACCCTTAGGGGGGAGCGGCTAACTTAGTGCAATGGACTACAAACCAGAGAACCAGGTTTGACTTACACTGCAGCTCCTTGTGAACCTGGGTCAAGTCACATACCTCTTCATTGCCACAGGTACAAAAAAATTATATTGTGAGCCCACTAGGGGCAGAGAAAGTACCTGCATCTAATATTTAAACCAGTGGTTCCCAAACCTGGTCCTGGATGCACCCCAGCCAGTCAGATTTTCAAGATATCCACAATGAAAATTCACGAGAAAGATTTGCATGCAATGATTTTCAGGATATCATTGTGGATATCCTGAAAACCTGAGTGGCTGGGGTGCCTTCAGGACCAGGTTTGGGAACCACTGATTTAAACTATTTTGGTTGTATCAAGCAATTACCACCAAACGCCCTTCTGGTCACGATGGATGTAGAATCACTATACAGCAACATTCCCCATGCAGACTGCATAGCTGCATGTGGGAGACTCCTAAAAACATCCACACTGGACCATCAATACTCACCATAAACTATTACAAAGTTAATCAAATGTATTTTAACTCACACCTACTTCCGATTTAAAAATATCATCTATCTACAAATAATGGGCACTGCGATGGGTACCAGGACAGCACCCCAATATGCCAACCTTTTTATGGCTGAGCTGGAAGAGACATTTCTGAATACATACCAGACCAAACCTCTAAAATACTACAGGTACATCGATGACATTTTTATGATTTGGACGGAGGGGGAAGAAACTCTGAAACAATTTTACTATTCCTTCAATACATACCATCCTACAATCAAATTCAAAATTGACTACTCCCTAGAAAAAGTCAATTTTTTGGACACCACGGTCTCAATCAGTGATGGCTATATACAAACATCTATATACAAGAAACCCACAGACAGATGCAGCTACCTCCACAACTCCAGCGTCCACCCTTCACATACAAATTTACAGCCAAGCCACAAGATACCGCCGTATATGCTCTGACCCAAGGGGCAGAGACAGAAATCTTGAAATCCTGACTGCATCCTTCGAACAGAAAGGCTACAACCCCAAAATCTCCAAAAATATTGCTTCCTCCCTCAAAACACCCAGGGGAAATCTGCTACAATACAAAGAACAAAAAAAAGCCACAGACAGAATCCCCCTTATAGTGACATACAATCCAGAGCTGGAAAAATTAAGAACAATCATAAAAGATCTTTAGCCTCTACTCCAAGAGGATAAATTACTGAAAGAGATATTCCCAGCCCCACCAATGCTGGCCTTCTGACAGCCACCCAACTTGAAACACAAGCTAATCAGAAGTAAACTCCCAACACAGACTGAAAAAGAAGAGAAGGGCACACATCCTTGCAATATAGCCAGCTGCAAGCTATGCCAAAACATTTCACAGGACCCCACAGTCATTCACAAAGGAAAAATATTCAACATAAAGGCATATTTCACATGCTCATCTTCCAATGTGGTATATATCATTCAGTGTAAAAAATGTAACGAAGGATGCTATATTGGAGAGACAGGTCAGATGCTAAAGACAAGATTTAATTTACATAGACATCACATGAACAATACTGGTGCCAGCCGGGTTCCCACCCCTGTGGGCCAGCACTTTACAAAACCAGATCACTGTACTTCATAGTAAGAATCCTGAAAGGTAACTTTAAAACAATACAGGAACGTAAGACCTTTGAAGTCAGAATGATTGAATATTTTGACACCCGACAGGACTTAACAAAGATCTGGGTTTTCTAGCTCATTATAAACCATGAAGTTGTATTTCTATATTTATCACCCTCCTCTCACCTATCCACCCCCATCCTGTTAGACTGTCAATGAAATGCTGGGATGTTTTACTTTATATACTGTCATCTGCCACATTTGCTTATTTCCAATCTGACGAAGGGCAACCTTTGGAAGCTAATCAAAAAATGAATTAAGTTATGTCCAATAAAAAAGGTATCATCTTATTTTCTTTTCCATGTTTTATTTTGGTTGTATCACAGAAAGGCAGAATATCAAAAATCTAATTCACTGGGCAATGCTGCCGCGTTTACTGCTGGGTTTGATTGTGAAGAGCTCTATCGTGTGCTATCCATTAGTGAGGCTACCCTTTCATAAATTCCAGTTTATAAATAAGAATGTACAGCAGAAAAACTGGTAATATATTTACTGACATACACTTTCAGAAACTGGAATAGTATGTGATGCATTGTAAAACAAAAATAGAACATCTTAAACAGTTGACCCATTCATACAATAGACTGATAAAAGCAACACAGCGGAACCTCTGTAAAACTCATTGCAAATTCCTCCAAATAGGTTTTATGGTGATTTCTGAATGAAAAGGGTAATTATAATGGCATTGAATGGCAAATAAGCTATGACGCAGCTGTCAAATTAGAGAGTCAGAACATAAAAACAGTTCAGGAATTCTATCAATTACTCAGCCCACATTGGGATGGATTCAGTAAATGGTGCTCAAAACTCAGTACCAAAAAAAAAAAATAAAAAAAATTCAGTGCTGAACAATATTCTGTAACAGGCATTCTGGGATCAGAATAGCGTGTAGTGCAAAGATCCTCACCCAACTTTGGGTGTGAGTTACACCAACTGAAACCAGGTGTAAATCCCAGCATGGATCCTCACTATTCTGTAACACTGAACACATTTTAAAGGTATGTCCATGTCCCACCCATAGCCACGCCCCCGATCCATGTGGAAACACTTTGGCGCTATTCTATAAATGGGTGCATAAGTGTGTGTTTCGTGCTGATCTGCTGTTTTGGCCCTATTTTGGTGCTTTGCATCCATTATAATGCTTTCCCACACCAAATCACTAAATGTTCAGTGCCATATACAGAACTCTCCTGATTGTGTTTAGTGGTAAATTATCAAATGTAGGCATGTTGGTACAAACTCCACAGATATACTTCTACTTGTGGGGTTTGCACCAATCACCCCAATGCTAGTTTTGCTTTATTGCCTAAAGAAAAATTACAGACAGATTGGCACCTGCTTTTCTTATATGAAAACAAACTCCTGTATTGTCAGTACAGAGATAGGCCCAGAAAAACCAAGAGCCTTGAAAATCATGTGATGAATGAAGAACCACTCTGAGAAACAGAGTATAGACTAGATGGTGTTTTTGCCAACAGAGAAGTTCATGTTGTGACCATAAAAAGACATTATCATGGACAACATGTGTCAGCTGATATGGCTGACAGTTGTTTACAAAAAAAAGGAAAATTTGACAAGGGCATTGTGAGTATGTTGTGTGTTGCAGCTATGTATCACATAGAGTTGTTTCTATACCTCTATAAAAAATGGGAAAATCAGATGTTGGGGGGAGTCTGCCTTCCCTGGGTATGGAATTCCAGGAGAGTTTTTTTCCCATAACCTGTGCTTTGTATTATAGGCTGCTTCTTTTGTATTACTCCTTCCGATTATAAGAATAAATGCATGGAGTTGCTGACAACATTGTCTGATGCATGGGTGAGTGTAGGGGAGGGGTACTGGCCTTCCCCACCCCCTTCCTATAACTTGGTGAACCAGCCAGGAGATTCTGCTTGACAATTTTCTGATTTACTGATAGCGCGCTCCCCTAAATCGTAGAGACAGTGGGATCTTGCACCATGAGGAAGTTTTATCCCAGTCGTTTGGTTCAGAAGAAGTATCCCAATTGCAGCTGTTCAAAGTATGATAATGTGGCAAAACATCACAGGTAACTCAGTCTGATCCCCCTCCTTATTCAAAGGCTAAAGTTATGGCCCCTTTAACAGGGGGACAAGTAAAAAGGGGTACGAGTGAGAATTGAACCTACAGTAGGATGTCCCTGCTGGAGGATATAAAACTCCAGATTCTGGAGAAAAATCTGATTTAATAGCGAGACCTAGCCCCACTGCTCCGAAGTCTCCCGTTTCTTATCTGTCTCTGGGATATTTCAAATCCCCAGGAGGAGAGGAACAGTGGATATCAGCTAAGGCATCATTAATTTGAAACCTTTTGCAGGAGGACATGAAGGAGCACAAGAATGGGCTGCTTTACCCTGAAGTTCTAATTCTAATGTCTCTTAGATAACAAAACCAGGAGTGTGTTGGATAAAGAGGGACATGTAAATATATCTATGCCTGATTTGGAAGCAGTGCAAGTGAAAAATAAACTCCGCAGAGTCCCAACAGACAGCATGTCAATATGTGGCTGCAAAAGAACAGTCTGAATTTTATGGCCAGCCAAGGTCAGGTAATTTGGCAGGATGGACAGAAGGGTTACAGCTCCAGATAAAACCATGGCCAGGGAATGGTAGTTTAAGCTCTTGGGATCTCAATACTGCCAGGTTGTGTATTACAGAAGGATTGTATGACCAGAGCTGGAAGATAAAATCCAACAGCTTACTAGTCAGCCTCGGGGGCAAACTTCGCTCCCATCCCTGTCTGCACCCAGTGTTCCTCCCATGTATGAGAAGGAACTCCAGTTACAATGGTAAGACCAAGACAAAAAGAAGATAGTGAATTTAAATTACCAGACGATCCCACACAGGTAGACTTCAGTTTAATGCTTTGCTAAGAGAAAACAAAGAAAAAAAACAACCCTGGTTCCTTTCTGTGACTGATTATGCTGATATGTACAGAAAAGAACTCAAATTGCATTTAAATAAATATGAGACCCCTGTTTCTACCGTACCAAAATAGGAATGCATCCTAGGACCTCATAATTTAGAATATTATATTTGTGTGTGAATGGGGGTATATGGTACCTTTAGCTGCAAATATATATTGTTTATTGAATCTGCTTGTCTTTCACAAATAGGGGCTTTGTTTTTTTCTAGGGCTGATAAGAGCCAGAGAGATTTGCCGCGATTGCTTTAACAGGGAATTATGTTAAGAAAAATGACTTCTCTCTCTCTCTTGCCATTTAATCTTCCATAATTGGGATCGGCAGCTAAGAAAGCAAATAGAATGTTAGGTATTATTAGAAAAGGAACAGAAAACAAAAATGAGGACATTATAATGTCTTTGTATCGTTGCACGGTGCGACCGCACCTCGAATATTGTGTTCAATTCTGGGCGCCGCATCTCAAAAAAGATAGAGTGGAATTAGAAAAGGTACAGAGAAGGGCAACGAAAATGATAAAGGGGATGGGAAGATTTCCCTATGAGAAAAGGCTAGATTTCCCTATGAGAAAAGGCTAAATCAGCTAGGGCTCTTCAGCTTAGAGATGGCTGAGGGGAGATATGATAAAATACTGAGTGGTGTGGAACGGGTAGACGTGAATCGTTTGTTTACTCTTTCCAAAAATACTAGGACTAGGGGGCACATGATGAAATTACAAAGTAGCACATTTAAAACAAATCGGAGAAAATGTTTCTTCATTGGAGTGGAGGAGTAGCCTAGTGGTTAGTGCAGTGGACTTTGATCCTGGGGAACTGAGTTCGATTCCGACTGCAGCTCCTTGTGACTCTGGGCAAGTCACTTAACCCTCCATTGCCCCTGGTACAAAATAAGTACCTGAATATATGTAAACCGCTTTGAATGTAATTGCAAAAACCTCAGAAAGGCGGTATATCAAGTCCCATTTCCCTTTCCCTTCATTCATTGTGTAATTAAACTCTGGAATTTGTTAACAGAGAATGTAGTAAATACAGTTAGCTTAGTGGGGTTTAAAAAAGGTTTGGATGGCTTCCTAAAGGAAAAGTTCATAGACCATTATTAAAATGGACTTGGGGAAAATCCACTGCTTATTTCTGGGATAAGCAGCAAAATATTTATTGTACTTTTTTGGGATCTTGCCAGGTACTTGTAACCTGGATTGGCCACTGTTAGAAATAGGATGCTGAACTTGATGGACCTTCGGTCTGTCCCAGTATGGCAATACTTATGTACTTAACAGAGAATTGTAACACTGACTGCCGATGGAGAACTTTAAGAAGAAAAAATATGAATTAAGTATTTAAGTGTTGTTTTGTTTTAGAAAGGATATAATTTTTAAAAAAATATTTTATTTATAATTTTCATCCAAATTTAACAACTCACAAGAGAAGATTACAATATGAGAAAATTTACAATCTCTCTAATATCTATTACAATTGAAATGTTTACACTCTACTTTCGACCAGAAATATAAAGTAATAGGATCCAAGAAGAGAACAGGAAAAAAAAAAAAAAGGACAAAGTTTTTACAGTGGGATTGTTGTTACCAAGTAAACCTTCCCTAAGCATATCATACAGTATGGTCTGGTAATCCTACTACTACATTCACATCCTCTTTTGAAACTAAAAACTCCTCTAACTGTTTAGGATCAAAAAACTGAAATGATTTGGCTTGATATAATACTCTGCATATACAAGGAAATTTTAACATATAGTTTGCTCCAAGTGCCAGAGTCCTCTGACGTAGTGCTAAAAAAGCACTACGTCTTTTTGGGTCTCTCTAGCCATATCAGGGAATATTCTTATTTTAGATCCAAAAAAAGTAGATTCTAAATGTCTAAATGAAAGTCTTAAGACTACGTCATGGTCCATTTCTAAAGCAAAAACAACCAAAGCAGTCAACCTCTCAGAAATTACTTCCAAAGATGATTCAAGAAATGATGTCAAGTTCATCGCTTCTCCTCTGTTCGGTTGGAGAGTCTCTGAATTTGATTTATTTTGTAGATATTGTACCCGAACAATAGGAGGTAAGGAATCACTTGGCATTCCTAATACCTCAGTCAGATATTTTTTCACCATATCAATCGTGGAAATTAAGGGAGATCTTGGAAAGTTCGTGAATCTCAAATTAAGTTTTCTTGATTTATTTTCAAGATATTCTAAACTTTGTAACATATAATTTTTATCCCTAATTGAGGTTTGACTGATAACTTCCAAAGATTGCATTTTCTCTACCAATTGTTCTATTTTAGAAGTATGTCTGTGCTTGCTGGTGGGCAACTTGAGAAAACAACTTAATTTCAGCTGAGTTCTTTATTGTTTGTTGTTGTAAAGAGAAATGCAAAGCAGCAGTTTGATCCCAAAGTGACTCTAATGTCACCACGGCAGGTTTTTTTTAACATATTCCGCTTGAAAAGCCAGAGGGGGGGCATTAGCAATTTGCCTCAGTGTACTCACAGTCTGCTCTTCCACCGGTTCAGCCCTCGATGTTAACACTGCTGAAGAAAGGCTCCCTCCCTGCTCTCTCAGCTCCTCTGTGGGAAGCTGTGACACAGGACTTTCTCCAGCTTCCAACCCTCTTGGTTGCGGGGGATCCGTGCGCATGACAGGGCTGAAAGAAACCCCGTCTACACTGTCGGCCAGCTCATTAGTTCCGGCTCCGATAGCAGGGGAAGATGTTTGACTCGGGCCAGAGACCACACCAAATTGCTCAAGCGTCGGCTGCTGTAGAAGGTGGGTTCCATTCGGAGTTGAGGGATTAAACCGAGTTTTCCCACTCCTTTTCCCCATAGTGATAGGGAATCCAAGCCCTCTCGCAGCGTTCTGAAAGAGCAAGTTGAGCATGTCTGGTACAACAGCTCTCTAAGCGGCCATCTTGGATCTCCCGGGAGAAAGGATGTTAATTTTGAACTATACATTGCTTTTTATATTCTGTTTCTAGTTGTCAGTGTCTTGTTTTATTTTTGTCCAACTGAAAAGGTAATGCTTTTCTGAATGTTTCAATTGTCTGTACAACTGTGCTTCTTTTCTTCCACACACACTAAAACAAATATGCACTGAATTGTTGCCTGACATATTTCCAGTTACAAAGCAAATATTTTTTTTAGATCTTTTATGCAAGTCTGGTTTGTTTTCCATAAATGAAGTTGTGTCTATGTAGTGATTTCCTTGTGGCAATCAATTCCTTTGCACAGTTTAATTCAGAAAGCCACAATGTCATAGGTTTAGAGTTATGCTTTGAATTGTATGGAGTGAAACTTGTGGTGGAGTTGGGGGGGGGGGGGGGGGGACTCAGTGGAGGAAGCCCCGTCCTTGGGGGAAAATCAATGTGTGTGTGGAGGCTTTTGCTGAAACATTTACAGTGGTTGTGGTTAAAAGAAAGTGGTTTGAGAAAACTGTATTGGTTATAAGAAATGCGATTTATTGTAATCAAAAACATGAATAATACAATGTTAGGCAACATGTTCCGAAAGGAGGTATGAGTAACATGAATACATGTGATACAAAAATAGAGTGAGTGTGTGTAAACAGAGTGGGATAGAGGGCCATAACAAAGCTTGTTAGACGTTACGCAGACTGGCCATATGCTACAAAAATAGAGTGTGTGTGTGTGTGTGTGCAAACAGAGTGGGCCAGAGGTAGGGTTACCATATGGCTCCAGAAAAAGGAGGACAGATTGAGCCACAGTCTGAGTTTTACTTCCATTGCTTTCAATGGAAGCAAAACCCGGACTGGAACAATGTGTCCTCCTTTTTCTGGAGCCATATGGTAACCCTAGACAGAGGACCATAACAAAGCTTGTTAGACATAATGCAGAGGTTGACTGGCCCAAACAACTGAGGCCCACATTGCAAATAATATTGAAGATAGCTGATATATTTTACCTGATTTTGTTAGTTTTACCCCATCGGATTTGAACTATTCTTGAACTTTATGCACACATTTTTGCACAAACCTCAAGGTGTGAGGTTCATTCTTGTCATGGAGAAATTAACACCCCCCCCCCCAACTAAGCTGTGTAAATAGTGACTCAGCCTAACATTCTACTGCAACCTCGCAAAGATGGCAAAGAAGGCCCATAGCCAAATACTGAGGCCCAACATGAATCCACATAATTTTCAGCATCAGGATCTTCTCCTCATCTGCTACCACAGGGAACTGAATGACTGTTGTGGGATCATCTGTCACCAGGATCACCGGCCTACAACTGCAGCAAAATTTATGAGAATGAACCTTAAAGATTTACAGATAGGTTTTTGTTTTCCTTGCAACAAAGAACTTATTTTCATTGTGTTTTAGGTGTTTATTATTTTCCTCTAGCCCTTTACTGGATGTAATTCTAAACAACTGTATTATTCATCCTGTCTTGAACTGTATATCTGTTCCTTATTTTTTACTCACTTCAAGAGACTCTCTCCCCGTTTTCCTTGCTACCCAAGGTGGAGTTTGTGGAGTAATTCATGAACAATGCTTTATGTATGTTGATGATAATTCTCAAATTGTCATGGATTCTACTTGTAGTCTTGCAAATCTTGCCTCTTTACCTGAGGATGACCTCCTTGTTACTAATTGGTTTAAATTTACTGTTGATTGGTTTGGTTCTTTGGGGTCTTGGGGACATGGTCTTTTTACTGCTATTGTAATTTTCATTTGTTTATTCTTTGTGGGATTTTGTAGTACCTGTCTGTAGAACAGACTGTTAAAATAAAAATTCACCTACCACTTATTTGTTCTACCCAGATTTACTTTTTTTTTTTAAGAGCAACTAATCTGAGCAGCATACTTCCTGGTCTTTCTTGAAGACCAGATCTAGAGAGCACAAAGTACAGAGTCACTCATTTTTACTCAAAAGGTTATTTGTCCATTCAGCAGAACATACTAGGTCAGACCAATGGTCTATCTAGCCCAGTATCCTGTTTTCCAAACAGTGGCCAAGCCAGCTCACAAGTACCTGGCAGAAACCCAAATCGTGGCAACACTCCATACTACAAATACCAGGGCAAGCAGTCTCAATAGCAGACTATGGACCTTTCCTCCAGGAATTTGTCCAAACCTTTTTTTAAACCCAGATACACTAACTGCTGTTACCACATCCTCCAGCAAAAAGTTCCAGAGCTTAACTATTCATTGACTGAAAAAATATTTCCTATTTGTTAGTATTTCCATGTAACGCCGAGTGTCCCCTAGTCTTTGTACTTTTGGAATGAGTAAAAAAATCAATTTACTTCTACTCGTTCTACACCAATCAGGATTTATACACCTCAATCATATCTCCCCTCATCCGTCTCTTTTCCAAGCTGAAAAGCCCTAACCTCTTCAGCCTTTCCTCATACGAGTTCCATCCCCTTAATCATTTTGGTCGCTCTTCTTTGAACCTTTTCTAATTCTGCTATATCTTTTTGAGATACGGCAACCAGAACTAAACGTAATACTCAAGTTGTAGACGCATCATGGAGCAATACAAAGGCATTATAGTATTTTCGGTCTTATTCACCATCCTTTTCCTAATAATTCCTAGCATCTTGTTTGCTTTTTTGGCCGTCGCGGCACACTGGGCAGAAGATTTCAGTGTATTATCTGCAACGACACCCTGATCTTTTTTTTTTTTGAGCGTTGACTCCCAACTAGCATCAAATAACTATGATTCGGATTATTCTTCCAATGTGCATCACCTTACATTTGTCCACATTAAATTTCATCTGCCATCTGGATGCCCAGTACACCAATTTCCTAAGGTCTTCCTGCAATATTTCACAGTCAGCACGTGTTTTAACAACCTTGAATAGTTTTGTATCATCTGCAAACTTAATCACCTCACTCATCGTTCTGATTTCTATATCATTTATAAATATGTTAAATAGCACCGGTCTCAGTACAGATCCCTGTGGCACTCCACTGTTCACCCTCCTCCATTGAGAGAAATGACCATTTAACACTACCCTCTGTTTTCTGTCCAGTAACCAATTCCTAATCCATACCAGAACCTTACCTTCTATCCCATGACTCTTTAATTTTCTCAGGAGTCTCTCATGAGGAATTTTATCAAAAGCTTTCTGAAAATCTAGATACACTGCATCAACCAGCTCACCTTTATCCACATGTTTTTATTTATTTTATTTATTGCATTTGTATCCCACATTTTCCCACCTCTTTGCAGGCTCAATGTGGCTTACAATACATCATGTATGGTGGAAATATATTAGAAAATAGACATTTAGTGTTACAGAAGAATCTTGGGCAACATGATAATGATAAAACATGATAGTAGTATAACAAGCAGATATTGTTTGTTGATGTTTGTTCATGCCTTCAAAGAAATGAAGCAAATGTGAACCAAACTATATGTCAAACAATTTGTGATCTTTCTAACTTGAGATTCATTTTGAGACACCATCCAGTGATTTTTAGGTTCAGATATGTAGTTAAAAGCCATTCTAATTAATATATTGACTTGAAACATCAATAGTTGTCACATGAACAGAAATGGCTGTTGAGATAATTCCTTGCCTTTTGGCATGTAATGTTAACTTTCAAATCTGAAGCAGCACAAATGCTTAAGACACCTCTATTCCCTTTCACCCATCTGTTTTGTTAAGAACTGATTTTACTTTTCTCCTGCTGTTGTGGTGTTTCTTACGTGATGCCACAGTTCACCAGGATTCAGTACTACTACTGGAAATCTCTGTGATGCCACAAACATAGAAACTGGTTATCACTGGAGAAAATGGGAAAGATATGACAGCTAATTAAAAACAGCAATGATTTAGCAGAAGAGGGGGTATGAGCTGATAAAGGTTTGATTATTAGGAAATTAAGAGCAATAAATGCCTGTTTAGCTGAAATTTCCCTTTAGTGGCACGGCTTACAGTGAATTTCTATGCCATAAGTAAAGTGGTATGACAGCCATATTAGTTTACTGTTAAAGGTAATAAATAGAAATAAAACAAAACACAGAAAAGATGATACCTTTTTTTATTGGACTAACAATATACTTTTCGACTAGCTTTCAAAGGTACAGATCAGAAAGCCTTTTTATTGGACTAAATTAATACATTTTTTGATTAGCCTGTATGAAACAAAATGCACTGTTAGTCCAATAAAAAAGGTAATCATCTTATTTTCTTTTCTATGCTTTGTTTTATGCCTTAAGTAAAAGAAGCATGATCAGCATCAGTACCAGAATCAGAGGGTTAATATTTAAACAAGTCAGACGTTTGTCTTTATAGCCCAGGCTGTACTGTGTATAAAGGAGTTTCAGGAATGTTATGTTTGTGGACATATCTAAAATGAGCACCAACCTTCTCATAAGGGGAATAGATGCTCCCAATTCCACTGTACATGGGTACAGTCCCTTCTATTCTTTCCCCTTTTTAAAGGGTGTTAAGAGTTTAGAAATGAACAGCTTATCTGCCAATAACGATATAAAGCAATGACCTATGCCAGCATTTCATAAACAGTATGTTGTAGCAAAGTATAGATGTGCTGTGAATTTTTTCTATGAGCTACAGCCACAAGTAGGGAGAAAAGCTAGGGCAAACTTTAGCTCCAAGAAGTGAAAACTTTGCTGGCCAACCAAAGTTTTACTTCAATTCTCTGCCTCTAAACACCGTGGCCTATAGACTCTCCTCCAGTTGATGAGAAGTGATTACATGCTGCTTCAGCCACCTCCTCCTCTGCAGATTTGCTCATATGGCTCTGACAGTAGAAGCTAGTAGAGGGTGAGGCTACAGAAGCAGTCATGGCTTGACTGCAATCATCTATCAACTGCAGGATACTTCCCCGGAGAGAGGATAAAAATGAATGGGGAAGGATAGATGTAGGGAGAAAAGAAAAAGACTGTTTATGTCAGGGCTGGGAATGGGGAAAGAGGAAGGAAGGGGATTATGCCAGGTGAGGTGGAGAGGGAAGGGAAGGCCTATATCATTGATCTACAAATTTATGAGGGGTTGGGAGTGGTCTAAACATAAGTTTATGCTTGCTTGGGAGCATGATTTGCAATTTAGATTTACAGTCTCAGATTGGGAGAAGATCTGTAGTGGAGTGTGTAAAACCTCGGTGTGTGTACTTGTGCAAGAGAATGCTTATAAAGTACTTACTAGGTGGTATTACAGACCTGAGCATATTCAGAGGATGTTTCTGCAGGCGTCTGATGTGTGTTGGAGATGTATGAGTGTTAGAGGTACTTTGTTGCATGTGTGGTGGGAGAGTATCCTCTTTCTGGTCTGAGGTGATTTGTGCTATTTCAGCTACGATTCAGCATGAGATACCTCAATCCCCACAAGTATGTTTGTTGCGGCTGTATGGGAATGGACTATATTGGTGGCAAGATAGACTGCTCCGTTGGGGCCTGGCTGCTGCAAAGTGCCTGATTGCTGCATTCTAGAAGACTACGGTGACACCTACAGTGGCGATGTAGAAGGAGAGACTACATCATTTGTTTCAGATGCAGTAGTTAACAGCTCACAGAAGGGACTTTCTGGACTCATAAGGGTGGTTGGGATAAATTACAAGAAAAGATTTTAATGTTGGCTTAAATTTTGAGATGATATGGGAGGGAGGGGGGAGGAGATGTTCTAATGTTAACAGTATGGCTTACAACTTTAGGGTGATCTTGCTTGATACCAGTTTGAATAATGTTAAACTAACTAGCAAAATATTTTTAAGTTTTGCTGTCTACATAACTGTGTAGTTGAGCTGTTAGTGTTGTTATTATTATGTTCTTTGGTGGAAAATAAAATATTTATTGCAACAAAAATAATATATAATGAGTAGTTCGCAGAACAAAAATCTCCCTCTTCACAAATGGAGAAATCTAGCTTTAATAGAGTAATAATTTATTTCAGGCTACTAATCATACTTAGCAACCATTTCTGTAAACATTTGTTTTCTCTCTGAATTATTTTCCAATCTAATATTAATCTATTTTTTATGCATGAGTTCTCAATATACAAGGATCTACAAATGAATTACTTCCATACAATATCTGTGATTATGACAGATGTAAAACAGAAAATATTTAAATTATTAAACAATTTATACACAATATATATGCTAGGAGGATTTACTCTTAACACTGATACATGGATTTTTTTTTTATGCACATTGCTTCACTGGTATCTCACAAACAAAACAAAAAAAAACCCATAAAAGTTACAACAGCAGACACTTCAGTCAGTCTTTAGTGGTGAGTTAGATATTTCTTCCTGCAGTCCTGCTTCTCCCACAGTACCGTTTCTATAGTGAGAAATTATGAACTAGAATAAAACCGCTCAGAAAACAAAAAGCTATTGTCGTGCATTTCAAGGACCTAGTGCCTGTATTCTCTTTTCATTCCAAATATTTTAAATGAAGAGCAACATGCAAAGCTAGCCAAAGCTTAAGCAATTTTCAGGCAGACCTAGTGTTATTAAGTACAGAAAGGGGGGGGGGGGGAACTAAGTCATTCTAATCATATGAAATCAATCTCTGAACATCATTTTTATTCACATAGATCTCCACAGTGAGCAATGTGTAGCTCATCTAAATGGAGAAAATACATGTGACTCTGCAAACAGGCACAAATGATTATGGCTTTGCTAGAATACCCATTCTCTACATGCTCATTTGTTCTGACACTGAAATACCCCAGAAAGCATCTTTTGGAAATGTTCCTTGAATTCAGTGCTCATCAGTAAAAGCTGAGAATATGGTCAGCCACTAATGAGAAGTTGGAAAACTTGCAGGTCTTGCTGGTACTATGATGATATAAAATGAAGCCTCAGCACAAAAAGAAGCACATGGATCTATTGATTAAAGGACTCAATTATTCCACTCCTGAAAGCCCTTTTGGGCTTCTTTTTTGTGCTGTTACAGTCTATACATTTGGACTCTCTATTTTGCTACCTCATAAAATAAATCCCGTCAGGTGAAGTAATCATTGGGCCTGATATTACTGGTCTTGGTACTACCATAAGGCAGACATATATCTATAATCAAGATTTCCATACAGCATTAACCGCATGTACTGTCAAGCTGGTCCGGCACTTCAAATGTGAATTTCAGTAGCCAACTGGCCTTCAATGACAACTGTTCTCAAACTTATGATTATATGTGCTATACAGAGAGCATTAGTAACATAACTATACAATCATAGTAAAAATATGCTGTCAATTTTATGTTTGACTAAAATTCCAATAAAAAAGGGAGATACATTTTGTTTGCATGTATAGTCATTCATTCTATATCAATTCAGTATAAGTTCAAAAATGCTTCATTTTGTATATGCTGTTTAAAATGATGCATGTCTGAAGCATATTTGCAAGTCAGTGGAAGCAAAATCTACAAGAATGAAAAGGAAGATTTTGCAATTTTGTAAGGTTTATCGCAATATGAAAACAAAGTTGCAACAAGTGGGATATAAAATTCAAAACATGGTGCAAACAACTTATTTAATTTAGAATTACTTTGATATCACCTTTACTCACCTATGAGTGGTGTGAGAGCAGGAAGCTCAGGAGCTACTGGTTCTCACTATAGTACTGGAATGCACGGAAAAATAAAACTATATACCCAGAATTTTCAGCTATCATCAGAAAGAGATATCTTCTAACCATACACAGACTGACATTATCTTTCAGTGTATATGCAGATTATGACAGAGGTACAAGTACAATATATCTAACCCCCTCCTGCAATACTGCTTTAAGAGATCACATGTAGTGTCGGCATTCCCAAGAAAGTCATTAGTAAAGAACAGTCGGTCAAACCAGGCTACCTTTAGATGCACTGAGCTTAGGATCAGTTTTACCAGGCATCATGCAAGTTCCTCCCACACTGATTCAGCCATGTGCACCTTGCAGTAACTCCATTCAGTGAGTCTTCAGAAGTGCTGGAAAAATTACAGGGGTATTTTGAGAGACCAATGTGTATGGCAGGAGGGGTGAGAGAGTTTAGAAAATAGGAATGTAGTTATCGATCTTGGCTCTGTGTCGCTGGGCGATGCACTCTGCGATCCATACTATGTTCCTACATTCCTGCTCCTTGAGCTTCACAAAGGCATAGAATACACCAAAATGGAACTGGTTCAGGAATGCCAACTTATTCAATTTCACCTACAGAATAAACACAACATGCTGGTCAAGAGAGATCACTCCTAATAAAAACAGGAACTCTGCTTACTTTCAATGACTGTCCCATTATCTGACACAATTTGCAGTAAGGATTGAACATGAGCCTCTAAGAGGAAACCAAGGTTACTCCTTATTAACATTTAAGAATTCTCCACCTGTTGAGTCGTACACAAAAGGGATCCAAACACCATCAACTGATGCACAAACCATAACAATGGAGCTGAACTCTAAACAAAGGACTCCCTGGATACCTTAAGCATTAAAGGAAAACCTGACAGAGACCATGTTTTGGCACCTTACCTGTATCAATGATCTAGTAGCTTATAAAAAACATAAAACATTAACATATTCACATAAAGTTAAGAAAAACATACAAACACCATATACATAAATTGAAAATAGAGAATGTATATGAATTAGATATGACACCAGAAGAAAAAAACAAAATCAAATGCACATTAAAGCGAAAGCTACATACCTGTAGAAGGTATTCTCCGAGGACAGAAGGCTAATTGTTCTCACTGATGGGTGATGTCCACGGCAGTCCCTCCAATTGGAGATCTTCTCTAGCAAAGATGTTTGCTAGCCCTCGCGCACGCACACCGCGAATGCACGACCGTCTTCCCGCCCGAACTCGCTCGTGTTTGTCAGTCCAGTACAAAGCAAAGACATAGACAAGGGAAGACACAACTCCAAAGGGGAGGCGGGCGGGTTGGTGACAACAATCAGCCTGCTGTCCTTGGAGAATACCTTCTTACAGGTATGTAGCTTTCGCTTTCTCCGAGGACAAGCAGGCTGCTTGTTCTCATTGATGGGGTATCCCTAGCCCCCAGGCTCACTCAAAACAACAAACATGGTCACTTGGGCCTCGCAACGGCAAGGACATAACTGAGATTGACCTAACTTAACCAACTAACTGAGAGTGCAGCCTGGAACAGAATAAAAATGGGCCTAGGGGGGTGGAGTTGGATTCTAAACCCCGAACAGATTCTGTAGCACTGACTGCCCAAACCGACTGTCGCGTCGGGTATCCTGCTGAAGGCAGTAATGTGATGTGAATGTGTGGACAGATGACCACATCGCAGCCTTGCAAATCTCTTCGATAGTGGCAGACTTCTCTATTATGATGAAATTTGGTATAAGGAGCATGAGCTACCAGGGCTTGAAGCTCACTAACCCTACGAGCTGAAGTAACAGCCACCAAGAAAATGACCTTCCAGGTCAAATACTTCAGATGGCAGGAATTCAATGGCTCGAAAGGGGGTTTTCATCAGCTGGGTGGAATCCCCAGTCTTCTACTCACCAGCTGAAGATTACTGCTCTAATAATAAGGAGCTCTGGTAACATATCCATAGGCTGCTATTCTCACTATATATCACACCTGTTCATACCCATTTCAACCAATCAGGATGACTTTTATTCTCTGTAATAATTGTGGTGCTTTAGTTTCAAGACCAATTATCTGGAGACTTAAGGCTTGTACAAGCTCAGTAAAGTAAAACAGGAACTAGATGCCCTTAAAGCAGCATCTAGGACTGCACAATATCATACTGCACAGAATCATACCAAATTATCACCACTACCACAAAGGATAAAATCACTTAAGAACAGATGGATCACGGTAGGTTCAGGCAGACCGTTATGTGACAAGAAAGCATCCAACCTCACAAGTGTTGCCCCTACAAAATTCTTTTACTCCATTACAGCACTGTGATGTTCTTGAAAACAGAACGGAAGCCAAAGAAAAAACAAAAGTGGAACAAAAAGATATGAAGGTACCCAAAGAGAAAAGAAACCCCCAAATCACTAATGTTGAAACGCATACCAGGAAATGTAGATGGAAAGCGATGACCACAAATGCTCGCAGTCTAAGCAATAAAGTTCATGACCTTCAGGCCCTGATGTTGGAGGCAGACTTGGATGTTGTTGCAATCACGGAGACGTGGCTCAATGGTTCCCATGAATGGGATGCAAACATACCAGGCTATAATCTATTTAGGAAGGATAGAGAGGGTCGAAAAGGTGGAGGAGTAGCTCTGTATGTGAGGAATGATATCACGGCAACTGAAATGACAGGGACCTGGGGAAAGGAAGAAGCAATATGGATCACCTTAAAAAGAGAGGATAAAACCTCTGTCCACGTGGGTGTTGTCTACAGACCCCTGACACAATTAGAGGAACTAGATAAAGATCTGATCGCAGATATTCAAAAATTAGGAAAGAAAAAAGAGGTTCTGTTGATGGGAGATTTCAATCTGCCGGATGTAGATTGGAAGGTTCTGTCTGTGAAATCGGAAAGAAGTAGAGAGATAGTGGATGATTTACAAAGTGCTCTGCTCAGACAAATGGTGACGGAACCCACGAGGGAGGGAGCGATGCTGGATCTGGTGCTCACAAATGGGGATAGTGTATCAAATGTCCGAGTGGGTGCCCACCTGGGCGGCAGTGACCATCAAACGGTTTGGTTCGATATGACAGCTGAAGTGGAGGGTGGCCACTCAAAACTCAAAGACTTAGATTTCAAGCATGCTGATTTTAGTAAAATGGGGGAATACCTGAGGAAGGAGCTGATGGGCTGGGAGAACGAACAAGAAGTGGAAGGACAGTTGTCCAGGCTGAAAGAAGCTATAAATAGAGCCACAAGCATTTATGTAAGGAGAGTAAATAAAAGCAAGAGAAAAAGGAAACCGATATGGTTCTCCAAGCAAGTCGCCGAGAAAATAAAGGCTAAAGAGTTGGCATTCCTGAAATACACCAAAACTCAAGAAGCCAAACACAGAGAGGAATACCGAAGGAAACTGAAAAAAGCCAAGAGAGAGATACGTCTGGCGAAAGCGCAAGCGGAAGAAAAAATGGCTAGAAATGTAAGGAGGGGTGACAAAAATTTCTTCAGGTATATTAGTGAAAGGAGGAAAACAAGGAGTGGAGGAGTGGCCTAGTGGTTAAGGTGGTGGACTCTGGTCCTGGGGAACTGAGGAACTGAGTTCAATTCCCACTTCAAGCACAGGCAGCTCCTTGTGACTCTGGGCAAGTCACTTAACCATCCATTGCCCAGGTACAAAAAAGTACCTGTATATAATATGTAAGCCGCATTGAGCCTGCCATGAGTGGGAAAGCGCGGGATACAAATATAACAAAAATAAATACATAAAATAAATAAATAAGGGAATTGTGAGACTGAAAGACGCTGCGAACCGCTATGTAGATAATGATGAAGAAAAAGCAAATTTGCTAAATAGATACTTTTGTGTTGTATTCACAGAAGAAAATTCTGGAGAAGGACTGGCAAAAATGCAAATGAAAATGGAGCAGATATAGCACCGTTCACGGAAGAGAGTGTGTATAAACAACTTGAAAAGCTAAAGGTGGACAAAGCCGTGGGACTGGATGGGATCCACCCCAGGATATTAAAGGAGCTCAGAGAGGTTCTGGCGGGTCCTCTTAAAGATTTGTTTAATAAATCATTGGAAACGGGAGAGGTTCCGTGAGAATGGAGAATGGCAGATGTGGTCCCTCTTCACAAAAGTGTGATAGGGAAGAAGCTGGGAACTACAGCCGGTAAGCCTCACTTCGATTATTGGAAAAGTAATGGAAGTGATGCTGAAGGAAAGGATAGTGAATTTCCTGGAAGCCAATAAGTTGCAAGATCCGAGACAACATGGTATTACCAAAGGGAAATCGTTCCAAACGAATCTCATTGAATTGACTGGGTGACTGGAGAATTAAATCAGGGATGTGATATAGACGTAATCTACCTAGATTTCAGCAAGGCTTTTGACACGGTTCCCCACAGGAGGCTCTTGAACAAACTGGACGGGCTGAAGATAGGACCCGAAGTGGTGGACTGGATTAGGAACCGGTTGACGGACAGACGCCAGAGGGAGGGAAAGGTGAGTAGTGGAGTGCCTCAGGGATCGGTGCTGGGACCGATTTTGTTCAATATATTTGTGAGTGACATTGCTGAAGGGTTAGAAGGTAAAGTTTGCCTTTTTGCGGATGATACTAAGATTTGTAACAGAGTGGACACCCGGGAGGGAGTGGAAAACATGAAAAAGGTTCTGCGAAAGCTAGAAGAATGGTCTAAGGTTTGGCAATTAAAATTCAATGCGAAGAAATGCAAAGTGATGCACTTAGGGAGTAGAAATCCACGGGAGACGTATGTGTTAGGCAGGGAGAGTCTGATATGTACGGACGAGGAAAGGGATCTTGGGGTGATAGTATCTGAGGATCTGAAGGCGACAAAACAGTGTGACAAGGCGGTGGCTGTAAGTAGAAGGTTGCTAGCCTGTATAGAGAGGGGAGTGACCATCAGAAGAAAAGAGGTTTTAATGCCCCTGTATAAGTCGTTGGTGAGGCCCCACCTGGAGTATTGTGTTCAGTTCTGGAGGCCGTATCTTGCTAAGGATGTAAAAAAAGAATTGAAGCGGTGCAAAGAAAAGCTACGAGAATGGTACGGGATTTGTGTTACAAGACGTATGAGGAGAGACTTGCTGACCTGAACATGTATACCCTGCAGAAAAGGAGAATCAGGGGTGATATGATACAAACGAACCTTTTCCGGAGATGGGAAGGTGGTAGAACTAGAGGGCACGATATGAGATTGAAGGGGGGCAGACTCAAGAAAAATGTCAGGAAGTATTTTTTCACAGAGAGAGTGGTGGATGCTTGGAATGCTCTCCCACGGGAGGTGGTGGAGAGGACAACGGTAACGGAATTCAAACATGCATGGGATAAACATAAAGGAATCCTGCTCCGAGGGAATGGATCCTCAGAAGCTTAGCTGAGATCAGGTGGCACAGCCGGTGGTGGGAGGCGAGGATATTGCTGGGCAGACTTATACGGTCTGTCCCAGAGCCGGTGGTTGAGAGGCAGGGATAGTGCTGGGCAGACTTATACGGTCTGTGCCCTGAAAATGACAGATACAAATCAAGGTAAGGTACACACAAAAAGTAGCACATATGAGTTTATCTTGTTGGACAGACTGGATGGACCGTGCAGGTCTTTTTCTGCCGTCATCTACTATGTTACTATGACATTGAGATCCCATGACACTGTAGGAGGTTTGATGGGGGCTTTGACAAAAGCAAACCTCTCATGAATCGAACTAAAGGCTGTCCCGAGATCGGCTTACCTTCCACACGGTAATGGTATGCACTAATCGCACAAAGATGAACTCTTACAGAGTTGGTCTTAAGACCAGACTCGGACAAGTGCAGAAGGTATTCAAGCAGGGTCTGTGTAGGACAAGAGCGAGGATCTAGGGCCTTGCTGTCACACCAGATGGCAAACCTCCGCCATAGAAAGAAGTAACTCTTTTTAGTGGAATCTTTCCTGGAAGCAAGACAGACTCTGGAGACTCCCTCTGAGAGACCCAAGGAGGCAAAATCTACGATCTCAACATACAGGCCGTGAGAGCCAGGGACCGGAGGTTGGGATGCAGAAGCACCCCCTCGTTCTGAGTAATGAGGGTCAGAAAACACTCCAATCTTCACGGAACCATATCTGACGCGGCCAAAAGGGAGCGATCAGGATCATGGTGCCTCGATCCTGCTTGAGTTTCAGCAAAGTCTTCCCCACCAAAGGTATGGGAGGATAGGCATACAGGAGGCCCTCCCCCCAATGAAGGAGGAAGGCATCCAACGCTAGTCTGCCGTGGGCCTGAAGTTTGGAACAGAATTGAGGGACCTTGTGATTGACTGGAGCGGCAAAGAGATCCACCAAGGGGGTACCCCACACTTGGAAGATCTCGTGTACCACTCGGGAATTGAGTGACCACTCGTGAGGTTGCATGATCCTGCTCAATCTGTCGGCCAGACTGTTGTTACGCCTGCCAGATACGTGGCTTGAAGAAACATGCCGTTCTGGTGAGCCCAAAGCCACATTCTGACACAGGGGGCGAGATCCAGTGCCCCCCTGCTTGTTGATATAGTACATGGCAACCTGATTGTCTGTCTGAATAAGAATAATTTGACGGGACAACCGATCTCTGAAGGCCTTTAGAGCATTCCAGACCGCTCGTAACTCCAGGAGGTTGATCTGAAGACCTTGTTCCTGGAGGGACCAACTCCCTTGGGTGTGAAGCCCATCGACATGAGCTCCCCACCCCAGGAGAGACGCATCCGTCGTCAGCACCTTTTGAGGCTGAGGAATTTGGAAAGGTCGTCCCAGAGTCAAATTGGACCAAATTGTCCACCAATGGAGGGACTGAAGAAAACTCGAGGACAGCAGGACTACGTCCTCTAGGTCCCCAGCAACTTGGTACCACTGAGACGCTAGGGTCCATTGAGCTGATCTCATGTGGAGGCGGGCCATGGGAGTCACATGCACTGTGGAGACCATGTGGCTGAGCAAAATCTGCTGAGCTGTGATCTGCTGAGACGCTCGTACCCAAGAAACAAGGGACAGAAGATTGTTGGTCCTCACTTCCGGGAGGTAGGCATGAGCTGTCTGAGAATCCAGCAGAGCCCCTATGAATTTGAGTTTCTGAACAGGAAGAAGGTGGGACTTTGGATAATTTATCACAAACCCTAGTAGCTCCAGGAGTCGAATAGTCATCTGCATGGACTGTAGAGCTCCTGCCTCGGAGGTGTTCTTCACCAGCCAATCGTCGAGGTAAGGGAACACGTGTACTCCCAGTCTGCGTAGAGACGCCGCTACTACAGCCAGGCACTTGGTGAACACCCTGGGCGCGGTGGCGAGACCAAAGGGTAGCACACAATACTGAAAGTGCCGTGTTCCCAGACGGAATCGAAGATACTGTCTGTGGGCAGGCAGTATCGGGATATGAGTGTTAAGCATCCTTTAAGTCCAGAGAGCATAGTCAATCGTTTTCCTGAATCATGGGAAGAAGGGTGCCCAGGGAAAGCATCCTGAACTTTTCTAGCACCAGATATTTGTTCAGGGCCCTTAGGTCTAGGATGGGATGCATCCCCCCTGTTTTCTTTTCCACAAGGAAGTACCTGGAATAGAATTCCAGCCCTTCTTGCCCCGGTGGCACGGGCTCGACCGCATTGGCGCTGAGAAGGGCGGAGAGCTCCTCTGCAAGTACCTGCTTGTGCTGGAAGCTGAAGGACTGAGCTCCGGGTGGGCAATTTGGTGGCTTTGAAACCAAATTGAGGGCGTATCCTAGCTGGACTATTTGAAGAACCCACTGGTCGGAGGTAATGAGAGGCCACCTTTGGTGAAAAACTTTTAACCTCCCCCCGACCGGCAGATCGTCCGGCACGGACACTTTGATTTCGGCTATGCTCTGCTGGAGCCAGTCAAAAGCCCATCCCTTGCTTTTGCTGGGGAGCCACAGGGACCTGTTGAGTCGCACACTGTTGACGGGAACGAGCGCGCTGGGGTTTAGCCTGGACAGCAGGCTGGTGAGAGGGAGGATTGTACCTACGCTTATTAGAAGAGTAGGTAACAGTCCTCCTTCTGCCATAAAAACGTCTACCAGTTGAGGTAGATGCTGAAGGCGCCCGGCGGGAGAATTTGTCGAATGCAGTGTCCCGCTGGTGGAGCTGCTCTACCACCTGTTCGACCTTTTCACTAAAATTATTATCCCCCCAGCAAGGAGAATTCGCTATCCGCTGCTGAATCCTATTCTCTAGGTCGGAGGCAAGCAGCCATGAGAGTATGCGCATCACCACACCTTGAGCAGCGGCCCTGGACACGAAATCAAGTATCGTAAACACCCCTGGCCAGGAATTTACGACACGCCTTCAGCTGCCTGACCACCTGCTGAAAAGGCTTGGCTTGCTCAGAAGGGAGCTTATCCACCAAGTCTGCCAACTGCCGCACATTGTTCCGCATATGGATGTTCGTGTAGAGCTGGTAAGATTGGATTTTGGCTATGAGCATTGAGGAATGGTAGGCCTTCCTCCCAAAAGAATCCAAGGTTTTAGAGTCTCTGCCCGGGGGCGCAGAAGCATACTCCCTAGAACTCTTGACCTTCTTAAGGGCCAGATCCACAACCCCAGAGTCATGAGGTAACTAAGTCCGCATCAATTCCGGGTCCCCATGGATCCTATACTGGGACTCGATCTTCTTGGGAATGTGGGGATTAGTTAGCGGCTTCACCCAGTTCTCCAGCAGTGTCTTCTTGAAGACATGATGCATGGGTACTGTGGACGATTCCTTAGGTGGCGAAGGATAGTCCAAAAGCTCAAACATTTCAGCCCTTGGCTCATCCTCCGTAACCACAGGGAAGGGAATGGCCGTAGATATTTCCCGGACAAAGGCCACGAAAGATAGACTCTTGGGAGGAGAAAGCTGTCTTTCAGGAGAGGGAGTGGGATCAGAAGGAAGACCGTCAAGACTCCTCATCTAAGAAATATCTGACGTCTTCCTCTGCCTCCCACGAGGCCTCACCATTGGTGTTGGACACCAGTTCATGCACTTCAGTGCGAAGCCGTGCCCACCTCGACTCCGTAGACACATGGCCATGGTGGGAACGTCGAGAAGCAGACTCCTGCATCAGCGGCGATGAAGCTCCCTCCATCGATGTCGTCGGGGAGTCTGCCTGGGAGGCAGCCGATGCGGGCACCGCAAGCGGTACCGGCATCGGAGACCTCACAACAGGCAAGGAGCCAGCCATCGCCTCACTCGCTTAGAGCGGCTGTCGAGGAAGGCTGGGAGTCCGGCACAGGCGACGAACTCAGAATTTGTCCGGGGCGCGGAGGTGGTACCGGGCTATCCAGGGTACAGCGCATCGACACCTCCTGAATAGAGGGTGAGCGGTCCTCTCGGCATCGATGCCTAGTGGGTGCCGAATCCCTCAGCGACCCAGAGCTCTCGGTACCACATCGGGAAGGTGACCGGTGCCGATGCTTCTTTGCCTTCACACGAAGCATGTCACCGGAACCTCCCAGTACCGACGAGGAGGATGTCGAATCCAAGCGTCTCTTCCTCGGGGCCGGGTCCTTAGGTCGATCCCGGGGGGCTATACCGCAGGAGCCCTCGAGGCAGGGGGAGACCCACTCGAGGGCTCACCGCCACCAACAGGGGAATGGACAGCCCTCACCTGTACTCCTGACGAAGAGGCACCCTCCGACGACATCAGTACCAACGATGATCTCGGTACCGTAGACGCTGGAGCACCGGTCGATGACCTCGGTACCGCAGATGTCGATGCACCGGCCGATGACCTCGATACTGTGACCGTCGAAACACCAGGCGAGGCCTTGAACAAGACGTTCCACTGGGCCAATCTCGCCACCTGAGTTCTCTTCTTCAACAGAAGACAGAGATTACAGGCCTGAGGACGGTGCCCAGCCACCAGACACTGAAGGCACGAAGCGTGCCTATCAGTGAGCCAGATAACCCGGTTGCACTGGGTGCACTTTTTGAAGCCGCTGGGAGGCTTTGATGACATGGGCGGAAAAATCACGCCGGCGAAGTCAAAATCCGCGATGATGGCAAAGGGCACCAAAAATAATAAGGAAAAAACCCCGTACGGGCGGCCAACAGGGCCGCTTTTGAAAGCGAAAGGAAACTTGATGGGGAAAAACAAACTCGAAAATAAAGGGTTTCTTTTTTTTTTTTTTTTTTTTTAACAAACACGCAACGCAATTAACTTTTGAAATAAAAAGAAGACTTCTGAATCGGAAGAACGCGGCAAAAGCGCGAGGGTCTCCTCAGGGCACAGAACAAAAAACACAGCCGTCCCGAGCGCGGAAAAAAGAAGACTGACGAACACGAGTGAGTTCGGGCGGGAAGACGGTTGCGCATGCGCGGTGTGCGTGCGAGGGCTAGCAAACGTCTTTGCTAGAGAAGATCTCCGATTGGAGGGGCTGCCGTGGACGTCACCCATCAGCCTGCTTGTCCTCGGAGAAATATGTTTTACATAAAACTGAAGAGTCAACCTCCAGTGAAAATCAGAGCACACTAGCCACTAACTTAAGGCACCTTAAAAAAGAATAACAACTGGAATGAAAATGAGGTCACAAAAATCAATGGTTCCAAAAGTAAAACATAACACACCACACAGTAAACCTGGCTTACATTGAACTAGTAAATTATTGAGTCCAAGTGTTGTCAAACCACAATGGTCATTAACTTACTTCATCTTAACTGGAAAAAAGTGCTAAAAAAGCCATATAAATATATATAGTTTAAATACACCATTTTAAACAACTTTGTACCAAGAGGGACCCTGTACAGAATTTCCACAATGGTAATTTTTCCCATTAATCATTCATAAAAATGGGTAACAGCATGGGCAGTGTATAAAATACTCTCTTTGATTGTACCTCCAACTTGCAAATTTTTCTCTTTCCAAGGGACTTTCTATAAGGAACAATGCACATGTAAAATGTTTTTATAATTTTAAACTTTAAAAGATATACAGAACACGCCATTTAAGTGCACGTCGGATAAGCGCTTTTGGTGCCATCAATTTCTATAGGGACAAACTTCGGTTTAGCGCACCACTGATAAGTGCAAGATTTGCTTATATGCATGCTTTAAGACCGCTCCTCTGCAGGGAAGACTCAGCATAAGTGCACGCACGGAATATGGAAGCCGATTGGCACGTGACAAAGGGGCGGTAAATTTGAAATCTCGTTGGTTAACTGCCACAGGCAGAATAAGCGAAAGAATGTTGTTAGAGTGTACACTGGAGTCGTCGTCGTCGCGGTGTAACTGTAAGACTTTAACACTGGCTGAACGAATAGAAGTTCTTAAAAAATTAGAAAACAAACAAAGTCAAGCATCTATTGCTAAAGAATATGGTGTCAATCCCAGTCAAATTTCACGTGTCTTGAAGCAGAAAGATCAGCTTCTGGAAGACTGGAAAAACAATACAAATCCACAATGGAAACGAAAACAGGCGGGAAAAGCTGAGGAGGTAGAAGATGCTCTTCTTCAGTGGTTTTCTGGAGTCAGGAGCAGACTGTTTCCTGTCAGTGGTCCACTGCTTATGGAGAAAGCTAATCAGCTAGCTGAAATTCTTGAACTAACTGAATTCAAAGCCACTGTTGGATGGTTGGAAAGATGGAAGGAGAGGAACAACATAAAATTCAAGAAACAGCATGGTGAGAAACAAGACGCTGATGACTTTGGTGCTGAAAATTGGGTTGTTTCAGTTCTTCCCTACCATCTTGAATTAGTTTGCACCTCATGACATTTTCAATGCTGACGAAAATGGTCTCTACTGGCGAGCGATTCCTGATGGAACACTTGCATTCAAACAAGCCGAAATTACTGGAGGTAAAACGTCGAAGGACCGACTGACGATCCTCCTTTGCTGTAGTATGGATGGGAGGGAGAAGTTGGAGCCACTCGTCATTGGAAAGAGCAAACAGCCCCATTGCTTAAAGAAAGTTAAGCGACTTCCTGTGTCATACGAAGCTAACGCAAATTCATGGATGACTGGGGAAATTTGGAAGCAGTGCCTAAAGAAGTTAGACACTAGAACGCGGGCACAAAAGCATCAGATTTTGTTGCTTTGTGATAATTGTGCTGCACACAGGGATGATGCCAGGCTGTCTAACGTCAAGGTGGTCTTCTTGCCACCAAACACTACCTCTCTGATCCAACCTATGGATCAGGGCATAATAGCCAATTTCAAACAACATTATAGTAAAATTATGTCTTACCTGATAATTTTCTTTCCATTAGTCCCACAGAACAATCCAGAGATGAGTGGGTTGTGTCCCTCTACCAGCAGGTGGAGATAGAGAGAACTTCAGAGTTTACTATATATAGACACGTGCAGCCATCTTACTCTCAGTATTGTTGATACCAAAGCAAGTGAAAAGCCAAGCAATCCACCATCAAAGTTCACTCCTGTCTCAAGAACACCTTTGCAGGCCCTTCCTCCACCGCACCAGCAGCAGAGAAAACACCCAAGTGTCAAATTGTCAACATGAGAGTAGTCCATGCTTTGTAGTTCTCCGTCAGTATCCAACGATCCCTTAAGAAGGAGAGAACCTAGTGGAACAAAACAGGAACACCCCTCTGGTGACTATGTACATTAAGCCACCACACACACAATAAAGGGCAGGCCTCTGGATTGATCTGTTGGGACTAATGGAAAGAAAATTATCAGGTAAGACATAATTTTAGCTTCCATAGCATCCCACAGATCAATCCAGAGACGAGTGGGATGTACTAAAGCAGTCCCCAAAGTAGGGTGGGTTCCCCAAACCGGTAGACTCCCAGTAAGACTTAATCGAACCCTCAAGACGGAGAACGGGCATACCCCAACCCCCAAGAGGGCTCACGAACATCAGATGCTAATCAAAATGTGCCCCAGAACGTGGAACCAGAAACCACCAACGCTAGAGCAGAGCATGGTACCAGGTTCCGAAAACAGCGAAAGTCAGACATCCAAAATCTGAGGAAAGGCAGTATGCGGCAAGAAGAGATAATTTCTCCACGCCGAACATCTGCAAGCCTGAACACACAGCGAAGCAGCGCAAATCAACGTAAAACTGTGTACCTGTGCCCAGAAAAGAATCAAGAAGCCAAGCCCCTGGAGGGACAGTGCGAGTGCCCAGGAGAAGAAAGCTGCGCTCAACTTGCAGCGATAGAGCAGCATTCAACATGCCGCAAAGAACTGCGCTGAAAAGCAGCGATGGAACAGCGCACAAAAGCAGCGATGGAGCTGCAATCAACCTACCGCAAAGAAGTTGCATACAGGGATGGAGCCGCGCTCCGCTTCCCAGAATGAAGTCGCGCTAAACATCCAGCACAGGATCCGCGCCCAACCTACAGAAATGGAGATGTGCTCACTGGAACACGCTGGCGCCGAGATCAACATGACGCGATGGAGCCGTGCTCAACAGAGAACAATAGAGCCGATCCCAACCTGTATCAATAGATCAGTGCCCAACATGCGGCCAAGGAACTGTGTACAACTTACCACAAAGAACATAGAGAAACTGCTCAACATGCCCCAAAGCAACCGTGCTCAAGATGCAGCAATGGCGGTGAACTCAACATGCAGCAACAAAGCTATGCTCAACATGTAGGAACAAAGCTGTGCTCAACCTGCATGAAATGAGCAGAGCTCAACATGCCACAAGGAAGCTATGCTGTGCTCAACATAGAACAAAGAACACAGATGGAAACTCGGAAAACAGCCATTAAGGTGCTGCCAGGTGAGACTTGGCGTTTATTCCCAAGATCCAGAGGATTACGAAAGTAACACTGAACTAACCTCCTCAAATTAAAGGAAGCAACACACAGCCACAAGGCAGAAAGGAAGAAACAACTTGCCAAGCCAAAACGCAAAATGAAGCTGGCCTCTAAAAGGAAAGTGATTAATGGAGAGAAGCCAAGCGAATCAGAACCTCCCTTTGTCAAGGAGGAAAATATTGTCAAAAAAAGAAACAAATAGCAGGGGCTTCACCAGAAAAATGCCAGAAGCACCAAAGACCCGACTCCTGAACAGGAACTGCCCAGCAGCCGTAAAAGACTGACAGTCAAGAAACATAGACCGAGCCTGCAGCCTACATGCAGCCAGCGAGAGACCCCTTCAGTTCGAACTGACAGGAGAAGACCTCCAAATCGCAAAGGTACCGATCCCAGAAGGACTCAAGACCAGAATTAGGCACCGAAAGCGAAAATGAAAGAAACTTCGCAAGCGCTCCCTTAGAAGATCTTACCTCAAGCAGACCAATGTCACGTTCTCAAAACTGGAAACTAGGTTGTGAGCCCTTGGGCCACTCGGCAGTGGCAGGCAAAACCACCCCACACTAGAAACAGGGCAAATCTCAGGCAAGCAGTTAGGCTTCACCTGCACTTGGCCACTTTTCACCAAGAGTTGAGCTCTGGGCTTCAGGTGCCCGGCAGGACTTGCTGGACAGGGCAGGACTGGATAACAGCAAGGCAGCACAGGGACTGAGGGTCAGAGGGGAAAGGGAGGAACATGGGCAGCAAGGCAGGAGACTGGGCAAGGAAGGGAAAGCTAAAGGGCAGAACAGAAAGCTGCAGAACAGCCACTAAACAGGGAACAAACAATGACCAACAAGACACAGAACTAAGAGCTGCAAGCAGCCCCAAAGCCAGAACACAGACAAACAGAAACTAAACACAGAATTACAAACAAGAAACCAGGCAAGGAAAGCAAGCAAAACCTAAACTAAACACAGACTAACTAGAAACTGGCAAGAATCTCAGGCAAACACTGGACTAGCAGAAATGCAACAAGCACCAACATACCAGGGCCTTAGATGCAATGCAAAGGCAAAGCAGCAAGGTTTCAGAATGGCTATTAATCCCAGCAGCACCTGGAGCTCAGCTGCAACCATCACCAGGAAACTACGGGTGCTGTGTAGGTTCAATCCAAGCAAGCAAGTCTGGCAGCCCAGAAGATCCGGACCGGACTCGGCTGAAATCTGGAACGGTCCACAGCAGCCACCGGTTCTGGCCACCAGAGGGCAAGGTGAGCACAGACGTGACAACCAAGCTGGACGGCCTGAGCCGGAGCAAGGACAACTGCGTTAGCTGAAGCAAGGCTCACCGGTCTGATCCGAGCAAGGCTCAACGTTTCGATCCAAGCAAAGCTCGACGTTGAGATCCGTAGGCCAACCTGACGGCCTGAGTTGTAGCCAGGCCCTGGGCCGAAGAAATCTCAACGGCCTGAGCCCGTTCACCGGTCGGAGCCGGTGCAAGGTCGCCAGCCTGAGCCAGGATAATATGAATTGCTTCAGCTGAAGCAAGGCTCGACGGCCCGATCCGAAACAAGTCTCGGCGGCCTGAGCCGAACTCAGGCTCGACGTCCGGAGCTAAGGCCAGATTCAATGGCCTAAACCAGAGAGAAGCTTGACGGCCTGAGTCGGAGCAAAGCTCGACGGCCAGAGCCAGAACAAAGCTCGACAGCCTGAGCTGGAACAAAGCCCGACGGCCTGAGCCAGAGCAAAGTCAGCAAAACTTGATGGCTGGAGCCAGAGCAACGAGCCACTGCCTAAACCATGTTCAGTTTTCCCTGAAAATAAGCCGGAAAAACTGAACCGGAGCGAGGTTCGATGGTTAGATCGAAAGAGAGGCTCAATGGCTTGACCCCAATAGAGGCTTGACAGCCTGAGCCTGAGCAATGGTTGATGATCTGCGCCAGAGCAAAGCTTAACGACCTGAGCCTCAGCCGGAGCTAGGCCTCAGCCAACGCCAGGCCAACCGGCCTCAGCCGGAGCCAGGCCCGACGGCCTCAGCTGGAGCCAGGGCCAGGGCCGACGTCCTCAGCCGGAGTAAGGCCCAGTGGCCTGAGCCTGAGCAAGGCCCTCCGGCCTCAGCCTGATTAAGGCCCAACGGCCTGAGCAAGGCTCTCAGTTCACATCTGGAGCAAGGCCCCACGGCCTCAGTCTGAACAATCCTCGACAGCCTCAGACTGACGAAGACCCGGCGGCCTCAGCCGGCACAACACCCAACAGTCTCCGCCGGAAACAGGCCCTACGGCTTCCACTGGAAACCGACAATTTCAGCTGTAACAAGACCTAGATGGATCAAATCTATCCGCCCTCCTGCACCACTAGCATCCCCTGAAGTCGCCAACCGAACGCGCTGTCTGTCAACAAGGGAGACTACAGCAGACAGGAGTAGCTTCTGAGTCCTCTAGATAGGATAAGACCCAATACCCCAGAATGGGACGAAACCAAAGCCACTTGTGAGTCAATGAATACAGACACAATGACACACAGACCGACAGGTCCCTTGTGCAGCCTTTCAACCCACCCCTAAGGATGGTGACGAAGGAAGCTAGCACGCACCAGAGACCTAGAATGCAGCTTGCGGAAAATTCCAGCCGCCTGAAACAGAAGAGCCCACATAGCCAGAAGGGAATAAACCAAGGACTAGAGAATCTAAGACTCATTCTCAAACACACAGAGCCTGTGCTGAACTAAGCCAGGAAACACATGTAAAATTATAAAGTCTACTGAGGCTGTGCTGAGCAGCTCCAGACAGCAAAGCTGAGGAAAGCAGACACTCTGGGGCAGATGCAGCAACCAAACGTAAAAAAATCTAAATCGTTAAAGTCCCTAACGATTTTAAAATAACGAAAAATGCACCAAAAAAAAAAGTCACACATGCTGAGATCGGTATTGAAACGTACAATGTATCAAAGAATCACAATACACATCGTTAATCGGCCCCCAAATCATGCGCAGAGCAGCCAAGCGTTATGTTAGCTGCTCTGCGCATGCCACAAACAGTCAAAACACAGTCAAATCACAAGCACATGGCTCCCAAATCAAAACAAAAATAAAAAAAAAGGGTCGGGAGGGGGCAAGGGCGCTCATCAGGAGCGTCCTGTACGGACGGCCTTGCCCCCCCCCCCCCCGCTGCTCCCCACTTTCCGCCGCTCCCCCCACCCCGAAAAAGCAAAATTCGAGCAGCCCCTGCCCCCCTCCCTTCCTCACTACTCTCTCACCTCAGTTCCGCCTCCCGACATCCTCCGTCCTGTGCCCCGCCCCCTTTTGGGGTCGTCGCCGCCATTCCCCTCCTCCATCGGGCCCCCCTCCCTCTTACCGGGCCCGTGCAGCGCCTCTCTCCTCTGTCCGAAGGCGCTGCACGGGCAAGAAGAAAGCCTGATGCCTGCCTTCGCCCAGCTTCGATGGCGCGTCTTTCTCCTGCTGGGCCCGCCCCTGTCTGACGTCAGTAACCTACGTAGGTTACCGACGTCAGACAGGGGCGGGCCCAGCAGGAGAAAGACGCGCCATCGAAGCTGGGCGAAGGCAGGCATCAGGCTTTCTTCTTGCCCGTGCAGCGCCTTCGGACAGAGGAGAGAGGCGCTGCACGGGCCCGGTAAGAGGGAGGGGGGCCCGATGGAGGAGGGGAATGGCGGCGACGACCCCAAAAGGGGGCGGGGCACAGGACGGAGGATGTCGGGAGGCGGAGCTGAGGTGAGAGAGTAGTGAGGAAGGGAGGGGGGCAGGGGCTGCTTGAATTTTGCTTTTTCGGGGTGGGGGGAGCGGCGGAAAGTGGGGAGCAGCGGGGGGGGGGGGGCAAGGCCGTCCATACAGGACGCTCCTGATGAGCGCCCTTGCCCCCTCCCGATCCTTTTTTTATTTTTATTTATTTATGTTTTTCTGACGTCCTTTGGACCAATCACAGCGCTTTTAGCTCTGCTAATGCGCTGGGATTGGCTCAAAGTTTGTTTATTTTTTCACTTAATGATTTTTCCTGGCACAGAGCTGTCCTAACGAGTGGTCCAGACCTCTCGTTAGTTTTCCTGCCTTTTTCCTGCGTAAAGGCAATCGGAAAAGGTTAGTGCATGTCGTTTCAATGGGGTTTTCACACTAATTGCTCATCTCCATTCCGTTTTCGTTAGCTGCTGGCTTCCTCGGTAAAAGCCCTTTGATGCATGCAACGGATCAAATTTTCCTCGTTGGAGAGTCATTAAAGGCTCATTTAGCTTTAGTGCATCTGCCTCTCTGCCTCTAAAGGCACAATTACCATGGTAACCTGCAGAATGTAAAGAACTGCAGTGAAAAAAAGAACAGGCCTTCCAGCAGCATGGTAAACAGAAAAAATAAAGCAGCTAGGCACATGAAACCTGTATTGACACTGCATTAGACAGCAGACTGGACTACCGGATTTATTGTCTGCCTGCTCCATGTAAACCATAAAACCCCTAGAAAGAACCAGAGGCCACTCAGCATATATTAGAGACAAAAGGGCCCTGGGCCCCCGCAAGAAGGGCCAGCAACGTGTACAGCCCCAAGGAAACCAAGAAATCATAGATAAGGCAAAAACCTTCATCGACAATAGCAGGAAGAAGATAACATTCTCCTGTTGCAGCAGTCTCGAAAACAGAGACCCAGGGAAACGCACCAAAGAAACGAGGAGCTGCCCCCAGGCTGTCACATAATAGTGCGAAGGGAATTGCCAGCTAAATAGGGCCGCTAAACACTGAAGAACTCCGCGTCAGAAAAACAAACAGAGAAGCGAGGGGTTTACCACACACGCTCCCTTCTCCCCAGGCGGTCGACGAACAAATTCCAGGCAAGACCCAAATTCTACCACTCAGAGCACTTCCCCGCTGTGACTCCGAGAACGTCCGGGAAACAGAACAGTCTGAAAAGCGTGAAGGCCAAAAACCCTGCACAAGATGGCGTCCGCTACGGCGAAAAGCCCGCCAAAACCAACACCGCGGACTAAAAATTCTAGCGGAGAGCATCACCCATAAGTACATATGTAATGCCATACTGGGAAAAGACCAAGGGTCCATTGAGCCCAGCATCCTGTCCACGACTGCGGCCAATCCAGGCCAAGGGCACCTGGCAAGCTTCCCAAATGTACAAACATTCTATACATGTTATTCCTGGAATTGTGGATTTTTCCCAAGTCCATTTAGTAGCGGTTTATGGACTTGTCCTTTAGGAAACCGTCCAACCCCTTGTTAAACCGTCCACCCCCGCTTGTTAAAACCAGAAAGGTCCCTGGAAACTCGCAATCTCCCCCAGAACCACGCGAGGCCCAAGTTCCGAACGCACAGTTCACTATAAAATAAGTAAAAAACTCTCTTACCTCACGGAAAGGAGAAAATGAGCCCAAGGGAGGAAATACCAACCATTGCTGTATCCACACAGAGCTATCACCATCTCTGCTACTTCATTCGGCTGTGCATCCCGTTTTTTTTTTTTTTTTTTTAAGACAGGAGTGCCAGGGAAGCCATAACTCATAGACAAGTTATCACCACAGCATGGAAGCAGCGCAGGGGTAGGGGAGGGACCTGGCACCACCAGGTGTACCCCTTATTGGCCCGATCTGGCCACAAACCCCTAGCTCAACAAAACCTGAGGGAACAGGCAAGGAGCAAATTTCAAAGCGCTCAACTAAACCTGAGGGAACAGGCTAGGAGCAAGCTCAATCCAGAGAGCTGCACAGGATGTGTCCATCCACCTGCTGAGATAGAGAGAATACTGAGAGTAAGATGGCTGCACGTGTCTATATATAGTAAACTCTGAAGTTCTCTCTATCTCCACCTGCTGGTAGAGGGACACAACCCACTCGTCTCTAGATTGATCTGTGGGACGTTATGGAACGGGCTCTTGTGCTATGTCGTCTGATGAGCGTTATGGATGACTAGACTGGCAAGGGTAAACGTGCTGTTGAACTGGCTCGTAATCTATCACTGTTGGATTCCCTACATATGCAGAAAGAAGCTGGAATCATGTTACACAGGCAACCATTGTGAACTGCTACAAGTGGGGAAGCTTTGTTAAGGATATGGAGAGGGACGAAACAGATGCAGCTGTTACAAACATGTCAGATGAACAGGTTATTGACATCCCAGCCGGTGTTACTGAAGAGGAGTTTCATCGCTACATAGCTATCTACAAACAGCTAACGACAGCACTGATGTTGAGATATGCGCCTACACGCAGGCAACAATGGCTGATGATGAAACAGATGAAGAAATGAGCAGTGAGGCACATGCTGACGAAATTCAACAGTAGTAGTAGTAGTGCTGGAGAATCTCAACACTGTGCGGGCCTATCTGGAGGCCACTGGATGTCAGTGCTATAACAGTTTTTACCGTCTGGTAGACGTAGTCTATGGAACTCACAGACCCAATAGTGTACAGAGGACTATAACTGATTACTTCAAGTAAGCCTACCATCAGTTAATGGAGACTGTATACTGTACGTATAATAATAAACAGTACTATACATATGTTTATCAGATGTCAAGCTTCTTTGGGTCACAACGGTTAAGTGCACGTTCTGGTTAACTGCATGCATTTCTTTGGTCCCAGACCCTTGCACTTAAGCGGATTGCACTGTATTTAATAGTTTTCAGTTAAGATACATGTGTTAATGACCACTGTGCTTTGACAACAGTTGGTCTCAACAATTTATTAGTTCTATGTAAGCCATGTTTATTATGTGGTGTTGACGTAGTACATGGCAACCTGGTTGTCTGTCTGAATTTGGATAATTTGGTGGGACAGCCGATCTCTGAAAGCCTTCAGAGCGTTCCAGATCGCTCGCAACTCCAGGAGATTGATCTGTGGATCGCGTTCCTGGAGGGACCAGCTTCCTTGGGTGTGAAGCCCATCGACATGAGCTCCCCATCCCAGGAGAGACGCATCCGTGGTCAGCACTTTTTGTGGCTGAGGAATTTGGAAAGGACGTCCCAGAGTCAAATTGGAGCAAATCGTCCACCAATACAGGGATTCGAAAAAACTCGTGGACAGGTGGATCACGTCTTCTAGATCCCCAGCAGCCTGAAACCACTGGGAAGCTAGGGTCCATTGAGCAGATCTCATGTGAAGGCGGGCCATGGGAGTCACATGAACTGTGGAGGCCATGTGGCCCAGCAATCTCAACATCTGCCGAGCTGTGATCTGCTGGGACGCTCGCACCCGCGAGACGAGGGACAACAAGTTGTTGGCTCTCGTCTCTGGGAGATAGGCACGAGCCGTCCGAGAATCCAGCAGGGCTCCGATGAATTCGAGTTTCTGCACTGGGAGAAGATGGGACTTTGGGTAATTTATCACAAACCCCAGTAGCTCCAGGAGGCGAATAGTCATCTGCATGGACTGCAGGGCTCCTGCCTCGGACGTGTTCTTCACCAGCCAATCGTCGAGATATGGGAACACGTGCACCCCCAGCCTGCGAAGTGCTGCTGCTACTACAGCCCAGCACTTTGTGAACACCCTGGGCGCAGAGGCGAGCCCAAAGGGTAGCACACAGTACTGGAAGTGACGTGTGCCCAGCTGAAATCGCAGATACTGTCTGTGAGCTGGCAGTATCGGGATGTGTGTGTAGGCATCCTTCAAGTCCAGAGAGCATAGCCAATCGTTTTCCTGAATCATGGGAAGAAGGGTGCCCAGGGAAAGCATCCTGAACTTTTCTTTGACCAGATATTTGTTCAGGGCCCTTAGGTCTAGGATGGGACGCATCCCCCCTGTTTTCTTTTCCACAAGGAAGTACCTGGAATAGAATCCCAGCCCTTCTTGCCCGGATGGCACGGGCTCGACCGCATTGGCGCTGAGAAGGGCGGAGAGTTCCTCTGCAAGTACCTGCTTGTGCTGGAAGCTGTAAGACTGAGCTCCCGGTGGACAATTTGGAGGTTTTGAGGCCAAATTGAGGGTGTATCCTTGCCGGACTATTTGGAGAACCCACTGATCGGAGGTTATGAGAGGCCACCTTTGGTGAAAAGCTTTCAACCTCCCTCCGACTGGCAGGTCGCCCGGCACTGACACTTGGATGGCGGCTATGCTCTGCTGGAGCCAGTCAAAAGCTCGCCCCTTGCTTTTGCTGGGGAGCCGAGGGGCCTTGCTGAGTCGCACGCTGCTGACGAGAGCGAGCGCGCTGGGGCTTAGCCTGGGCCGCAGGTTGTCGAGAAGGAGGATTGTACCTACGCTTGCCAGAAGAGTAGGGAACAGTCTTCCTTCCCCCGAAAAATCGTCTACCTGTAGAGGTAGAAGCTGAAGGCTGCCGGCGGGAGAACTTGTCGAATGCGGTGTCCCGCTGGTGGAGCTGCTCTACCACCTGTTCGACTTTCTCTCCAAAAATATTATCCGCACGGCAAGGCGAGTCCGCAATCCGCTGCTGGATTCTATTCTCCAGGTCGGAGGCACGCAGCCATGAGAGCCTGCGCATCACCACACCTTGAGCAGCGGCCCTGGACGCAACATCAAAGGTGTCATACACCCCTCTGGCCAGGAATTTTCTGCATGCCTTCAGCTGCCTGACCACCTCCTGAAAAGGCTTGGCTTGCTCAGGGGGGAGAGCATCAACCAAGCCCGCCAACTGCCGCACATTGTTCCGCATGTGTATGCTCGTGTAGAGCTGGTAAGACTGAATTTTGGCCACGAGCATAGAAGAATGGTAGGCCTTCCTCCCAAAGGAGTCTAAGGTTCTAGAGTCCTTGCCCGGGGGCGCCGAAGCATGCTCCCTAGAACTCTTAGCCTTCTTTAGGGCCAGATCCACAACTCCAGAATCATGAGGCAACTGGGTGCGCATCAGATCTGGGTCCCCATGGATCCGGTACTGGGATTCGATCTTCTTGGGGATGTGGGGATTAGTTAAAGGCTTGGTCCAGTTCGCCAGCAATGTCTTTTTGAGGACATGGTGCAGGGGAACAGTGGACGCTTCCTTAGGTGGAGAAGGATAGTCCAGGAGCTCAAACATTTCAGCCCTGGGCTCGTCCTCCACAACCACCGGGAAGGGGATGGCCGTAGACATCTCCCGGACAAAGGAAGCGAAAGACAGACTCTCAGGAGGGGAAAGCTGTCTTTCAGGAGAGGGAGTGGGATCGGAAGGAAGACCCTCAGACTCCTCGTCAGAGAAATATCTGGGGTCTTCTTCCTCTTCCCACGAGGCCTCACCCTCGGTGTCAGACACAAGTTCACAGACCTGTGTCTGCAACCGTGCCCGACTCTGTGGAGCCACGTCCACGATGGGGGCGTCGAGAGGTAGACTCCCTCGCCCGCATCGGCGAAGCTCCCTCCGCCGACGTAGTCGGGGAGCCTTCCTGGGAGGCGACGGCAGCCGGCACCGCATGCGGCACCGACGCCGGAGACCTCACCTCGGGCGATGGACCTGCCGGCGCCACGCTCGACGGTACCGGTGGCGCAAGCACCACCGGTACCGGAGGGGTAGGGCGCAACAGCTCTCCCAGAATCTCTGGGAGAACGGCCCGGAGGCTCTCGTTCAGAGCGGCTGCAGAGAAAGGCATGGAAGTCGATGCAGGCGTCGACGTCAGAACCTGTTCCGGGCGTGGAGGCTGTTCCGGGCTGTCCAGAGTGGAGCGCATCGACACCTCCTGAACAGAGGGTGAGCGGTCCTCTCGGTGCCGATGCCTGCTGGGTGCCGACTCCCTCGGCGACCCAGAGCTCTTGGTACCGACACGGGAAGGGGACCGGTGACGATGCTTCTTCGACTTCTTGGAGCTTCCCGGTACCGACGAGGAGGACGCAGAATCCAGCCGTCGCTTCCTCAGGGCCGAGGCCGAAGGAGGTCGGTCTCGGGGGGGCTGTACCGCAGGAGCCCTCAGGGTAGGGGGAGACCCACCCGAAGGCTCACCGCCACCAGCAGGGGAATGGACAGCCCTCACCTGCACTCCAGACGATGCACCACCGTCCGACGACATCAGCAGACGAGGTCCCGGTACCACCGACGTCGATGCAGCTATCCGATGTCTCGGCGCCGATGCAGAGGGCCGATGCCTCGATGCACTGGCGGCCAAGGAGGAAGCTCTGGACGCTGAAGACGCCGATGCACACGATACCCCCGGTGCCGATGCCGACGAAGAGCCCGAGAACAAAACATTCCACTGGGCCAATCTCGCTACCTGAGTCCGCCTTTGCAAAAGGGAACACAGACTACAGGCCTGAGGGCGGTGCTCGGCCCCCAGACACTGAAGACACGACGCGTGCCTGTCAGTGAGCGAGATTACCCGGGCGCACTGGGTGCACTTCTTGAAGCCGCTGGAAGGCTTCGATGTCATGGGCGGAAAAATCACGCCGGCGAAATCAAAATCCGAAATGACGAAAGTGAGCACCAAAACTTTGAGGGAGAAAAATCTCGACCGAGGCCGAAAAGAGGCCTACCCCAACGACGAAATAAAACTTACCGGGGCAAAGTCTGAAAATACGGGAAGGGGCAAAACGAAACCCGAGGGGGCTTCCAGAGCACTTCCCGAACAAATTTTTAAAGATTTTCCGAAGAAAAAAACACGTCGAAGAGAAAAAGGACGCGCGAGGTCGACTTTCCGGGGCTCGACACGGCGAAAACACAACCGTACCGAGTGCGGACGAAAGAAGACTGGCCGGCTCAAGTCGGTTTCGGGCGGGAAGACGGCCACGCATGCGCTAGTGAAGATTCCGATTGGAGGGGCTGCCGTGGACGTCACCCATCAGTGAGAACAAGCAGCCTGCTTGTCCTCGGAGAAAAAGTTAGTGCACCTACAGAGCAGCTTAGTAAACTAAGATACTGGATATTGTATTCTGTTTTCGTTAATGACTATTCAATTTTATGTAAGATGTATTTAACATGTGATTTTAAGAGTTTTTTCCTTTCTTCTTGTGTGTCAAATTTATTTAATTCATTTATATGTTTTCTAATTCATTTTCAATTTATGTATATAGTTTTTATTTAGGTATGTTTGAAAGTTTTCTTATCAAGTTCGTTTGAATATGTTTATGTTAGGAGATCCCGATGTCGGTAAGGTGCCAAAACACAGTCCATGTCAGATTTTCTTTAATAAACTTCTTAAGGTATCTGAGGAGTTCTGTGTTTTGTGGCCAATTCCACTACTGTGGTTTGTTCACCTGTTAAGTCAAGCAATTGGTCAGTAACTTTCTGTAAAACAGAGAATACAGTACAGTCTCGATTATCTGACCTTCGTTAATTTGACCATTTGGCATTTCTAACAGACCCCCCCCCCCCCCCCCCACGATGTCATTAAGTTGCCGTTAAGAAGTGTGCAGGTTATCTTCCTGTTTTCTGGCTTTACATGCTGCTGGTTAGTGTTAATAAACAATACTTTCTTTTAAATACAAATACCCTATACCTGTTCTTTATGCATAACTTATGTTTTCTGTGCATTTTTTAAGGTGTTACCATTGTTTTCCATATTATATGACTTTTCACTTATCCGGCAATGGCTTGGTCCCGTTTACGTCAGATAATTGAGACTGTACTGTACTTCACTTGAAGTATGGCCTGAAAAAAAATATATTTATATCAAAATCAAACAAAGTTATTTGCAACAAATGTTCAAGTACACTAGGATATCAGTTCTTACAAATAAATATTATTCTACAGTGAAGCCCAGGCCAAATATATGTTAACAAAGCACCATACATCCAAGGGACTTCCTGCAGGGCCAACTCTTAAGATAGATGAATGGGCTTTGTGAAGATTGATGTCTTGTTGTTCCTGGAGAACAGATAAGCAACTTTGCTTTATCTGGGAATAAGCTAAATATATAGTCCTCACAGTGGGAATCCCTAGTGATTGTTTTTAAAGAAATTTGGGGTGGGGGGGATGGCAACAAATTATATTTTTGTTGGTAACCAGCTTTTTCTTCATATGCGTGTAGGTAGATAAATAAATAAATATAAATTTTAATTTATATAAAAGCAGAAATGTTAACATGGCCCTAAGAAGGATGGAATTGGATTCCACAGGCCAGAGGGGACAATTCTATAACAGGGTATCTAGAGGGCACACAGAAGGGGTCTATGATATAAAGAAACTGGATATCAACATCTAATATTTAGGCATTCTTATTCATTCCAGCCATAGAGTTGGTGTAAGGATAAACGCCTAAGTGCAGTTAAGTACCAATATAATTTACAGTACTCTGTAGGTTATGCATGCAAGTGTGAACCCTGCCTATGTCCTGCCCATACTCGCCCCCTTTCAAATACATGCTATGCAAGGTACTTGCTAGTGCTGTCCATGTCAGTCAAAAAAGTTTCAATTCGATTCTTACAAAAAAAATTGTATTTTTATTCAATTTGATTCGATTTAACTTGATTGAAATAGTGAGGCCCACATGCTAATATAATAACACACGGGGTTAAAAAAAAAAAAACACAGGCAGCAGCAATTGAACAAAGGCAGACTTTAGTGTGAGCACGCCATGCAGTGTTACATCATATGAAAAGTGAAGTTTGGTCAAGTCCTACATCTTCCAGTTTTTATTAAGAAAAATCATTTTGTCTACTTTGGCTGGATTCAGACAAGTGCATCTTGCAGCTATAATTTGTCCAGAAGCAAAAAAAAAATCTTTCTGAGGGCACAGAGGTGGCTGGCGTACACAGAAACATACTGTTCTTCAGATGCAATTGTTGTGGCTTCCTCAAAAGCCTTCAAAACATAAACAAGTTTTTGAGCACGATCATAGTCACGTTTGGCAGGTGCACCTTTCTTTGTGATTTTATTGCTGCTGCTCAAAGCTAAACCAATGGGTTGCTTGCTCCTGAAACATGTTCGAAACAGAATAATCCATATGTGTATCTAAAACGTAAACTTCTACAAAACAGATGAAGATGTGATTCCATGTGCCCCAATGAAAGGAGAGATTAATTCTACTTCTATTTAATTTCAATATATTCCATCATCTTTATCACACCAGGCTTCCCAAGGCAGATTACAACAGTTAAGATAAACATATCAGGAAACAGGGTATCCTCACTGAAATCTGGCCATCTGTATTGTATGTGAAGAAAAATGGGCACAAACTACAGAGTTTATAATTGTTTCTACCAGCTACAATAATTTGTGAAGCTGTTTTAGTGATATTCAATTGTTATTTCTTTTCTCCTCCTCCTAAGGCACTGCCTATCCAACTGAAACAGCTTTAGACTTGTTACAGATGTGGACCAACAATAAAGAACGACAACATGGACACAACAGCTCATAGGTTTCCTTGCTTTGTTTTAAGTGTATGGCAATAACAGCTGCGCAGGAGAATGAACACACTGATTAACCAAATTGGCTTACTTGCTTAGAGTGGACTAGAAAGGTGGCTCACTTCCACTCCTGTCTATGAAACCTCTTTGCTTGGCTTAGCTGCTGGTCCTGCCCTCTGATGTCAGTTCCTGTTCCGGCTGCACACCAATAGAGAGAGACTTTCTTGCCTGCGTGTGCTAACATCAGAGAGACCTTGGGCAGCTACAGTGGCTTGGGTGACAGCGTGTGGGACTCCCAAATTTTTTCCAAAACAAATCAATTCATCCAAAATGAATCGACGAATCGATTCAAATCATGAATTGGACAGCACTAGTATTTGCAGAATAGCACATTGGTGTCATGCTCGCATATATGTGTGCACATACATGCATATATTTATTTTTATTTGTTACATTTGTATCCCACATTTTCCCAGGCTCAATGTGGCTTACATATAACCGTTAACGACGTTAACTGATTCCGGTCTGAACAAATACATGGTATGAATGAATACAAAATGATATTGTGGTAGAATGAGGTACATGTATGGTAGGTACAATTGGGAAGAACTTAGGGAGGGAAAGGGGGAAGAAAAGTCAGGTAATGTCCGTTACAGTCTTTGGTTACATTGTGTCGCAAGTGTCCAGGTATTTTTATGTTGGGTCGGTGGGGTATGCTCTTCTGAAAAGGTCTGTCTAGTGCTTTCCAAAAATTTAGATGGTCGAGCGTAATTTTTACTGCTTTTGGCAATGCGTTCCATAGTTGTGCGTTTAGGTAGGAAAAGCTGGATGCATAGGTGGATTTGTATTTGAGTCCTTTGCTGCTTGGGTAGTGGAGGTTTAGGTAAATGCTAGTATTCCTAACATTTACATATGTAACACATCCACATATGTTAGCACCTAGTTTAAAAAATTGTCCAGAGACTGATCAAACTTGTTTATCCCTCTTCAAACAGTAGTAAGATGTCAATAAGTGAACATAAGCTGTCACAGCCTTGCAAATCTCTTTCTTGTAGGCTGAGCCAAGGTGGGCCACTGACTTTACAGTGACTAACATTTTGAGTTGACATGAGTTTTCAAGATAAAACCTACCTACCAAGGCATAAGTGAAGGAGAAATGATCTCCTATTAATTTTGTGTGTGGGGTAATTATATAAAGTAGGCACTAATATTTACGCATCAGTTATGTGCACAAATAGTAGAATATTGACATATACATGTGCAAGTGTGCAGATATGCTCAGAAATCCCAAATACACATCAATATGCTATTCTGCATGAGCTCTGCTTGTTCACACAGAACACTAAGTAACCTGATGTCTGGATTAGTCTTTCTAACAAAATGATCCTATCTCTAGACTTTTACAGCATTACCACTTGCCCTTATTTCTAAGAAATTTGTCCAATGAAGTTTATCTTGAGTGGACCAGAAGTCAAGGGTGTAGAGCCCTCTACATAAGCAACCCAGTTCAATCTGCATATCATATATGGTTAGCACAATTTGAGTTTGAGGAATTGTACCAATAACCAGGACAGACAATCCGTGAACTGAGTTGTGACTAGGATGGTGTCTCCCAAGCTTTGAGTGTATAGGGTTCACTGAGCTTGTGTCATATTGAGTCGTGCCAAATTAGTTATATATACAGTTGAAGCAATAAAGCTCAACAACCAGATACTACTTATTGTTTCTATAACGGTAATAGATATACATAGCGCTGTACAGTACATATTATATGCAGGTAATTTCTGTGTCCCTAGTGGGCAATGGAGGGTTAGGTGACTTGCACAGTCATAAGATGCTGCAGTGGGAACTGAACCCATTCCCCAGGATTGAAGCTTTACCTGAATCCAAATTATACAAGACTTATTCATTTTTATAAATGTGCAGCAAGAAAAAATACTGGAAGGATGACTGACTGTTTAAGATGAGAATCTCACACCTGAGGCAGAACCCTGTTATGGTTAAATAGTTATAGTTAAAATTTGATATACCACCATTCATAAAAACATAACATAGTGGTTTACAATACATGTAAATAAAACTACTGGAGTCATGTGATACTGTGAGCGACTCTACAGGCTGGCAGAAGAGCTGCTTGGGAATCTTCCCTCTAACCTTCAAAAACTGTAACAGTACTCACAATGGAGGTCAGGAATCTAGCTGTGAGGGCTGGCACTTTTGCATGGACAAATATATTACGCAATCTGTTTGTGGAATGGCTGCTTAGCCTCAGTGTCAAGAGAACCAGTGTGGTCGGGGGCCAGATCCCAATATAGTGGCTTCCACATCTCCTTCTCAGTATTCGGGCCATGCAGAGCTGGTAACTGAGATTACTGCCACCGTGGTAGAATCCTTGGATGCCAGATTTCCACAATTGTTTGAGCAGATTGCTGGCATTTCTCAGGTAACTAGTAGAGGGTAACTAGACTTCTTATTCCACCCCACAAGCAGCTCAGGACTGGCTGAACACAAAGGCTGGGTCATGAATGGTTATATAGGCCCACTGGCCACAGGTACTCTGGATTCTGTATTCCACAAATTTTGGGACTTATAACCTTAGGGATAATGTATTTCTGTTTTAAGATCTAGTGGTTTTATATAAACATAATATATATGTGTGACAAAACAGTGGGTTTCTAAGCCTGTGAACCAAATTATCTCATGAAGTGTATTTCTCCCAATTGGCCAGCAGATGGCAATTGTTTTGTATTTTAAAGTTGTTGCAGAAAAAGACTTTCTCTTTTCCAGTTTAAACTTGTGGAAAGGCAATTTGCAGTACCACTGGCCAAATACTTTCAAAGTTGGTGCTCTGGGCTTTGATTGGCCACGATGTTCAAATTTAGCCAGGAGGTACTGGATTTTCCCCAGTCTCAGCCAGGGAGCGGGGAGAGAAAGAAAGATCTCTTTACTAAGACCCTGTAAGCAGTTATATTTTATAACCTGTGAGCAGCTATATTTCCTGAACTCCCCAGGTACTACTCAGGTAGTAAATAATTAGATAGTTTTATAATTGATCCATATTCAGTTACCTGTTATTGTTTGCTGTTCACTGTTCAAGTTTTGTGAAAATAAACCTTATTAGTTTATTGACTCTGTGTCCAGGACTGACTAAGAATCTTGGTTTATGTTTTTGGGGTTAGTGGGTGCTTTCTAGGAACTGTGGGACCCCTGGAGAGTGGCCCCAGTGTCCTAGAAATCAATGGGGAATAACCTGAGAGTGGGAGAATAGCCCAGAGGAGAGTGGGACCCAGCCGGTGGGAGGAGGGAGCTAATACACAGCCCAGGAGCAGGCGAGTCCGGGCAGTGATGGGTAGACCCTTCAGGTGGCCACAGGGTAACCCAAGGCGGGTGCTAGGCCATTCGTGACAGTATGGTTAACTCCATTTCACACCTAATTGCATTGTAGCGCTCATATTTCTCTCACTTTATAATTGGGGGGGGGGGGAGGGGAGGCCTCTATAGTACATGTTTGACTCCACTATCCCTTCTTGTTAGAGAAGGGATTGATTTGATGATATTTCAATTCCAGAGGGGGTGTGGAAGCGAAGGGGGAGAGGGATTTGGTAGGGGAGGAGTTTAAGGATTGTCAGGGATCTGGGGGTCTCTACACCAAGGTGTTATCGTATACTGAGGTTCTCTTTCTTTCTGTATATGTCACTAGAATTACGATCTGTCTTCATTGGTGGGTATGGAGCTCTGAGGCGAGGCTGGGCGTATTGGGGCTATTCATCTGTTTTTTGTGGTATTCAGAGAGCTAATGGTGCTTGGTTCCTGTAGAATAGCCACTTGGAATGTGTGTGTGCGTGTGTGTTGGGGGGGGGGGGGGGGTATATCTTCTCCCATCAAGCGCACCAACATTTTAACAATGTTAAATCGACAGCATGTGGGCATCGTTTGTTTATAGGAAATCAGATTGACAATGAATGTAAAAAATTCCAACATCTCTGGGTGGGAGAAGTATTTTATGCCTCTAGGGAAGGTTAGCGAGGTGGAGTTGTCATTAATATGGAGCTCATACTTAAGGGTCATTTCTTGCTGTTAAAGTTGCGGGTGCAGGGTCATCTGTTGCACCTTTTGGTGATCTATGGCCCTACTCCTTTTGATATGGGAAAATTAGGTTTTTACCTTGATAATTTTCTTTCCTTTAGTCACAGCAGATGAAACCATTAACTGATGGGTTGTAGCCGCCTACCAGCAGGTGGAGATAGAGAACACTGAAAGAACATGGTGTTCTAGGACGCCTAACCCCCTCTGCCTTCAGTATATGAAATTTCCAAAGCAGAGTGAATAAAAAAGGCAATATAACAAACTTTCCTCACAGAGAACAAACGCCCCAGAACCGGGGCAATAACCAAACAAAGGAGGGACGTTATCAACCTTCCGCAATAAAAATGGCATGTAGAAACTCTGATAGCTTATCTGTATGTACAATGTCTGTATGCAACATCTGTACAAAAACTAGTTAGTCAGGGAGGGATCATGGATTCATCTGCTGTGACTAAAGGAAAGAAAATTATCAAGGTAAGAACCTAATTTTCCCTTCCTTGTCATCAACAGCAGATGAATCCATTAACTGATGGGATGTACCAAAGCACTCCCCAAGTAGGGTGGGAACAAGCAACTCTGCAAGCAAACACTTGCGCTCCAAAATGTGCATCCTGCTGCACTGCCACATCCAGCCTGTAATGCCGCACGAAAGAGAGCTGAGAAGCCCAGGTAGCCACACGACAGATCTCCTGAAGAGAAAAAACACCCGTTTCAGCCCACGAAGAGGACATTGCCCTCGTAGAGTACGCTTTAAACGCTTCAGGCGGTGACCGCCCTGAAGCAGATAAGCTGAAAAAATGAGTTCCTTAAGCCATCGGGCTATAGTGGCCTTAGACGCCGGAAACCCCCGTCGGGGACCTGCCAACAGAACAAATGATCAGAATTCCTAAACTCATTTGACATCTGCAGATACTGCCACAGAGCTCTGTGGACATCCAAAAGGCGCAATTGCCCAAAGGAGTCCGGAAACGCCTCCTTAGAGAAGGAAGGAAGAAAGATGGTCTGGTTGAGGTGAAACGCTGAAACCACCTTAGGCAGAAAAGAAGGCACCGTACGAACAGTTACCCCAGATTCTGAGAACTGCAAAAAAGGATCCCGACAAGAAAGAGCCTAAAGCTCAGACACTCTTCTAGCCGACGTCATTGCCACTAAAAAAACTGTCTTGAGAATCACATCCTTCTCAGAAGCCCATTTAAGAGGCTCAAACGGAGATCACTGGAGCGCCTTCAACACGAGCCCCAGGTTCCAAGTTGGACAAGACTACCACAAAGGAGGACGGAGATGAAGCGCCCCTCTGAGAAAACGGAGAATATCCGGATGAGCAGCAAGGGACAATCTGGAGACTTCCCCCCGGAAGCTGGCCAACGCTGCCACTTGAACTCGAAGGGAATTGTAGGCCAGGCCTTTTTGTAGCCCATCCTGCAAAAAGTCCAGCAAGAGCGAGACTGTCACCAGAGTCGGCGAGACAGACTTTGGTGTACACCACACCTCAAAAGTGCGCCAGATCCGAGCATAAGTCACAGAGGTAGACTGCGTGCGAGCCTGCAAGAGTGTGGCAATAACCTTATTAGAATAGCCCTTGTCCCTCAATTGCACCCTCTCAAGAGCCAGGTCGTAAGACCAAAGCGGCAAGGTTCTTCCATAGTCACCGAACTCTGAACTAACAGGTTTGGAACCCGAGGCAAAGCGGGAGATCTGCGTACCACGGACGCCTTGACCAATCCGGGGCAATGAGAATCACCAATCCTCGGTGCAGACGAATCCGAAGTAGAACTCGCCGTATCAAGGGCCAAGGAGGGAACACATACAGGAGGCCCGAGGGCCAAGGTTGAGCCAGAGCATCCAACCCTGCCGAGTGAGGATCTCTCCTGCTGAAAAAGCGAGGGACTTTGGTGTTTATGCTTGACACCATGAGATCCAAGCCTGGAGTCCCCCATTTGGAATAAATCTGAAGAAAAACTTCGTCTGCCAGTTCCCATTCCGCCGGGTCGATTTCATGTCTGCTGAGGAAATCGGCTTGCACGTTGCTCTGATCGGCTATGTGAGCCACGGACAGCAGCTCTAGGTGGTGCTCGGCCCAGTCGCAGATCTGAGATGCCTCCGCAGCCAGGGCCCTGCACTGAGTGCCGCCCTGGCGATTAATGTAGGCCACTGCTGTCGGACAGGAAGACCCTTCAGCATCCTGTGGAAGGCCAGAAGAGCCTGAAATATCGCTCTCAGTTCCAAGCGATTGATGGACCATCCCGCTTCCGCGGTGGACCACAGACCCTGAGCATAGCATCCCTGGCAATGAGCTCCCCAACCCAAAAAGCTGGCATCTGTTATCACCAGACACCAAAAAGGAACAGCCAGTGGCATCCCCTGCCGCAGCCTGCTGTCGGAAAGCCACCAATCCATACTGCGCTGGGCCGCAGGAAGCCACCATAGTCTGCGTTGGTATTCCTGGGAAATCAGAGACCATTGCTGAAGCAGAGCAAAGCTGCAGTGGTCTCATGTGAGACCTCGCTCAGGGAACCACCTCTATGGTGGCCATCATCAACCCCAGGAGCTGGAGGAGTCAAGATGGCGCCGACACGCTGAACGCTGTAAACCTGCTCAGAACAATTCGCTGCTGAATTTGATTTTCCTCAAAAAATAATGCCCCACAAGCGAAAAGGGTTGGTGAGAGCCTTACCTTCTCAGGCTCTTACGTCCTCCCCGATGCAGCGAACTCTGGACGGATTTGCAACTCGGCGACCACCAGGTGATTCGGGAGGAGGAAACCCACTTGACGCCAGTGCAAGGGCTCAGACGTCGCTGGAAGTTGAGACCTCTTTGTCTCCCCCGACTGTTGGTGCTCCACTCTGCCCAGCTGTGATTCGGGAAGGGGTTGCTGAACTACAAGCTCCAGAAGTCGGAGGCGGTGTGGCCAGCGGAGAGGGCCCCCTCCCAGAGTTGGAGTCGGCTGTTGAAGGTAAATCGACGCGGGAGACCCCGCCAAGAGTGGTAACGCTTGACATGCTTTGGCAATGAGTAAAAAATCAATTTACTTCTACTTATTCTACACCACTAAGGATTTTATACACCTCGATCATATCTCACCTCATCCATCTCTTTTCCAAGCTAAAGAGCCCTAACCACTTTAAACTTTCCTCATACGAAAGGAGTTCCATCCCATTTATCATTTTGGACACTCTTCTATAAAACAATTCTAATTCTGCTATATATTTTTTGAGATACGGCGACCAGAACTCATTGCAATACAGAGGCATTATAGTATTTCAGTCTTATTCACTATCCCTTTCCAAATAATTCCTTGCATCCTGTTTCCTCTTATGGCCGCCGCCTTACACTGAACAGAAGATTTCAGTGTATTATCTACGGCACCTAAATAATCTTCTTGAGTGCTGACTCTCAAAGGTGGACCCTAGCATCATGTAACTATGATTTGGATTATTCTTTCCAATGTGCATCACCTTGCATTTACCTACATTAAATTTCATCTGCCATTTGGATGCCCAGTCCTTCAATTTCCTAAGGTCTTCCCGCAATATTTCAGTTTGCATGTGTTTTGAATAGTTTTGAGTCACCTGCAAATTTAATCACCTCACTTGTTCTGATTTCCACATCGTTTATAAATATGATAAATACCACCAGTCCCAGTACAGATCCATTTGGCACTCCACTGTTCACCCTCCTCCATTGAGAGAAATGACTATTTAAACCTACCCTTTGTTTTCTGTCCAATAACCAATTCCTAATCCAAACCAGAACATTGCCTCCTATCCCATGACACTTTAATTTTCTGAGGACTCTCTCATGATGAACTTTATCAAAAGCTTTCTGAATATCTAGATACACTACATCAACTGGCTCACATTTATCCTCATGTTTATTCACGCCTTCAAAGAAATGAAGCAAATTGGTGAAGCAAGACTTCCCTTTGCTGAACTCATGCTGACTCTGTCCCATTAAACCATATTTGTCTATGTGTTCCATAATTTTATTCTTTATAATAGTTTCCACTATTTTGCCAGGCACCAACGTCAGGCTTACCAGTCTGTAATTTCACAGATCACCCCTGGAACCCTTTAAAAAAAATCGGCATCACATTGGCCACCCTCAGATCTTCAGGTACTACGGACGATTTAAAAGACAGGTTACATATTACAAACAGCAGATCACCAATTTCATGCTTGAGTTCTTTGAATATCCTTGGATGTATGTCCGGTCCAGGTGATTTACTACTCTTTAATTTGTCAATTTGGCTCAGTACATCTTCCAGGTTCCCAGAGATTTCTTTCAGTTCCTCTGCAACATCACCACTTAGACCCATTTCTGGTACAGGCAGATTTCTTACTTCTTCTCCATAAAGACCGAAGCAAAGAATTCATTCAGTTTCTCCACTATGGCCTTGTCCTCCCTGAGTGCCTCTTTTGCTCCTTCATCATCTAATGGTATTGGTATTGGATTTCCTGTGTATGTTTACTCCAGAGCCAATATCAATCTAATCATATTATGATCACTGTCATCAAGCGGCTCCATCACCATTACCTCCCACACCAGATCATGCACTCCATTAAGGACTAGGTCTAGAATTATTCCAACTCTTGGCTCCTGTACCAGCTGCTCCATAAAGCAGTCCTTGATTTCATCAAGGAATTTTACCTGTTAGATTTACCCAGTCAGTATTGGGGAAATTGAAATCACCCATTATTATTGTGTTCCCCAGTTTGTTAGCCTCCCTTATTTATTTATTTATTTATTTATTTATTTATTTATTTTACGGCATTTGTATCCCACCTCTTTGCAGGTTCAATGTAGCTTACAATTCGTCATAGGTACTGGAAATAGCAGTGAAGATACATTTGGTTTACAGAGGGTTTTGTGTTACATGTCTAGCTGTTCGCCTGTCCAATTTAGATTGTAAGCTCTGTTGAGCAGGGACTGTCTTTTCATGTTTATTTGTACAGCGCTGCAAAAGTCTAGTAGCGCTACAGAAATGTTTAATAGTAGTAGTAGTAGTAGTAATGGTACCATGGATTCCCTCTCAGGCTTTCTGCTTCTGATGTACCTGAAAAAGGTATCACTGTGAGCTTTAGCCTCTGTGGCAAGTTTCTCTTCATATTCTCTTTTAGCCTTCTTTATTAATGCTTTGCACTTGACTTGCCAGTGCTTATGTTGCTTTTTTTTCTTCATTTGGGTCCTTTTTCCATTCTTTTGGCTGTAATAGCCTCTTTTAATTAACCTTTTAGCCACGCAGGCTGTCATTTTCTCTTCATTCCTCATTTTATTGTAGTCAACCTGTTGAAAATTAAATGCAGCTACAGTAGATTTCCTTTATGGGTTAATCCCAGATAGTAGCTCAAATTTGATCATGTTATGCTCAGTTTCCGAGGAGACCCAACACTGCAACCTTTCGCACTATGTCCTGCACGTCACCAAGGATCAGATCCAAAATGGCTCTCCCTCTCATCGGTTCCTGAACCAGCTGTTCTAAGAAGCAGTCATTTATTACATCTAGAAATTTTATCTCCCCGGACTCCATGATGTAACATTTATCCAGTCAATATTGGGTTAATTGAAATCAAATTGTAAAAAAATTTTGCTTCTACAATTGTCTTAAGTATCTCAAGGTATATCTTATGTTATGTAATGAAAAATAGTGGAGAAAAAGACCTCAGTCTCTTCGGAGAACAGCGAAGTTTCTTACCTGAAGCAGGTGTTCTCCGAGGACAGCAGGCTGTATATTCTCACATGTGGGTGACATCACGTCGGCCCGGAGGATTATCTAGCAAAATCTTTAAAGTCTCTTCAAGAGCATTCCGTCGCGCGAGCGCTCCCCATCGTGCATGCGTGCGCACGTCTTCCCGCTCGCCGCGCGGACACGCTCCTCAATTGAATCCAAAAGATGAGAGAAAGCAACTCCAAAGGGGAGGTGGGAGGGTTTATGAGAATATACAGCCTGCTGTCCTTGGAGAACACCTGCTTCAGGTAAGAAACTTTGCTTTCTCCGAGGACAAGCAGGCTGATATACTCACATGTGGGGTATCTCTAGCCCCCAGGTTCACTCAACACAATAAACAATGGTCAATTGGACCTCGCAACGGCGAGGGCATAACAAGGATTGACCTAAAACAAGAAATTTCTAACAGAGTGCAGCCTGGAACAGAATAAAAATGGGCCTAGGAGGGTTGGAGTTGGATTCTAAACCCCAAACAGATTCTGCAGCACCGACTGCCCAAACCGACTGTCGCATCCGCTATCCTGCTGAAGGCAGTAGTGAGATGTGAATGTGTGGGCTGATGACCACGTCGCAGCCTTGCAGATCTCTTCAACAGTGGCTGACCTTAGATGAGCCACTAACGCAGCCATGGCTCTAACATTATGAGCCGTGACATGACCCTCTAAAGTCAGCCCAGCTTGGGCATAAGTGAAGGGAATGCAATCTGCTAGCCAATTAGATATGGTGCGTTTCCCGACAGCAACTCCCCTCTTGTTGGGATTAAAAGAAATAAACAACTGGGCGGACTGTCTGTGGGGGCTTGTCCGCTCCACGTAAAAGGTCAATGCTCTTTTGCAGTCCGAAGTGTGCAGCTTGCTTTCGCCAGGACTTTTATGAGGGTGAGGGAAAAATGTTGGCAAGACAATTGACTGGTTCAGATGGAACTCCGACACCACCTTTGGCAAGAACTTAGGGTGCGTGCGGAGGACTACTCTGTTCTGATGAAATTTAAGGTAAGGAGCATGAACTACTAGGGCCTGAAGCTCACTGACCCTACGAGCTGAAGTAACAGCCACCAAGAAAATGACCTTCCAGGTCAAGTACTTCAGATGGCAGGAATTCAGTGGCTCGAAAGGGGGTTTCATCAGCTGGGTGAGAACGACATTGAGATCCCATGACACTGGAGGAGGTTTGATAGGGGCTTTTGACAAAAGCAAACCTCTCATGAAGCGAACCTCCTCCATTTAAAAGAGTAACTCTTTTTAGTGGAATCTTTCCTGGAAGCAAGCAAGACTCAGGAGACACCCTCCGACAGACCCAAGGAGGCAAAGTCTATGCTCTCAACATCCAGGCCGCAAGAGCCAGGGACCGGAGGTTGGGATGTAGAAGCGCCCCCTCGTTCTGAGTGATGAGGGTTGGAAAACACTCCAATCTCCACGGTTCTTCGGAGGACAACTCCAGAAGAAGAGGGAACCAGATCTGACGTGGCCAGAAGGGCGCAATCAGAATCATGGTTCCGCAGTCTTGCTTGAGTTTCAGCAAAGTCTTCCCCACCAGAGGTATGGGAGGATACGCGTACAGAAGGCCTGTCCCCCAATGAAGGAGAAAGGCATCCGACGCTAGCCTGCCATGGCCTGAAGTCTGGAACAGAACTGAGGAACCTTGTGATTGAATTGAGTGGCAAAAAGATCCACCGAGGGGGTGCCCCACTCTCAGAAGATTTTCCTGGAGACAGCCATGTTCAGTGACCACTCGTGAGGTTGCATTATCCTGCTCAATCTGTCGGCCAGACTGTTGTTTACGCCGGCCAGATAAACGGCTTGGAGAAACATGCCGTGTTGATGAGCACAAAGCCACATCTGCTCGGCCTCCTGACACAAAGGGCGAAATCCGGTGCCCCCTTGCTTGTTTGTGTACTACATTGCAACCTGATTGTCTGTTTGAATCAGAATAATTTGGTTGGATAACCAATCTCTGAAAGCCTTTAGAGCGTTCCAGATCGCTCGTAACTCCAGGAGGTTGATCTGAAGACGCTTTTCCTGAAGGGACCAAGCTCCTTGAGTGTGAAGCCCATCTACATGCGCTCCCCACCCGAAGGAGGGATGCATCCATCGTCAGCACTTTTTGTGGCTGAGGAATTTGGAATGGGCACCCCAAAACCAGACTGGATCGAATTGTCCACCACTGAAGTGAATTCCGAAAGTGAATGGACAGCTGGATCACATCTTCTAGATTCCCTGCAGCTTGAAACCACTGGGAAGCTAGGGTCCACTGAGCCGATCTCATGTGAAGACGTGCCATGGGAATTACATGAACTGTGGAAGCCATGTGCCCCAGAAGTCTCAACATCTGCCGAGCTGTGATCTGCTGAGACGCTTGAACCCTGGAGGCTAGAGACAGAAGGATGTCCGCTCTTGGCTCGGGAAGGTAGGCACAAGCTGTCTTCGTACACAACAGAGCCCCAATGAATTCCAATTTTTGAACTGGGTTGAGATGGGACTTTGGGTAATTGATGACAAACCCTAGAAGCTCCAGCACTTGAATAGTCATTCGCATGGACTGTAAAGCTCCTGCTTGGGAGGTGCTCTTCACCAGCCAATCGTCCAGATAAGGGAACACATGCACTCCCAGTCTGCGTAGAGACGCTGCAACGACTGCCAGGCACTTGGTAAATACCCTGGGCACAGACGCCAAGCCAAAGGGTAGCACACAGTACTAAAAGTGCTGCATTCCCAGCAGAAACCGCAGATACTTCCTGTGAGCTGGAAGTATCGAAATGTGGGTGTAAATGTCCTTTAAGTCCAGCGAGCATAGACAATCGTTTTCCTGAATCATGGGGAGAAGGGTGCCCAGGGAAAGCATCCTGAACTTTTCTCGAACCAGATATTTGCTCAGGCCTCTGAGGTCTAGGATGGGGCGCATCCCCCATTTTCTTTTCCACAAGGAAGTACCTGGAATAGAATCCCAGCCCTTCTTGCCCTGGTGGAATGGGCTCGACCGCATTGGCGCTGAGAAGGGCAGAGAGTTCCTCTGCAAGTACCTGCTTGTGCTGGGAGCTGAAGGACTGAGCCCCCAGTGGGCAATTTGGAGGTGTGGTTTCCAGATTTAGGGTGTATCCTAACCGGACTATTTGAAGAACCCACCGGTCGGAGGTTATGAGAGGCCACCTTTGGTGAAAATATTTTAACCTCCCCCCGACAGGCAGATCGTCCGGCACGGACACATTTATGGTGGCTATGCTCAACTGTCAAAAACCCGTCCCTGGTTTTTGCTAGGGAGCTGCAGGGGCCTGTTTAGGCGCACGCTGTTGACGAGAATGAGCATGCTGTGGCAGAGCCTGAACCGGCTGTCAAGAAGTAGGAGTGTACTTACGGCCCCCAGAGGCGTAAGGCGCACTTCTCTTCCCTTTAAAAAACTTTCTAGAAGAGGAAGTGGATGCAGAAGGCGCCTGGCAGGAGAGAGAGTCCATAGCGTTATCACGCTGATAGAGATGATCAATCAACTCTTCGACCTTCTCACCGAAAAGATGATCCCCCCGGCAAGGGATATTCGCAATTTTCTGCTGAGTTCTCTCCTCCAGGTTAGAGGCACGCAGCCATGAGAGTCTGCGCATCACTATACCCATAGCAGAAAATCTGGATGTCACATCGCAAGTGTTGTAAATGCCCCTGGACAGGAACTTGCGACACACCTTCTGCTGCCTGACCACTTGGCGAAAAGGCTCAGCCTGCTCCGGTGGGAGTGCATCAACCAAACTCTCAAGCTGCCGCACAGAGTTTCGCAAATGAATGCTCGTAAAGAGCTGGCAGGACTGAATTTTGGAAGCAAGCATGCCAGCCTGATACGCCTTCCTCCCAAAAGAATCTAAGGTTCTATGTTCTCGCCCCGGGGGCGCCGAGGCAAAGTTCCTAGAACTTAGCTCTTCTGAGAGCGGAATCCACCATCGCAGAGTCATGGGGCAACTGAGGCTTGACGAAACTGGGTTCCCCGTGGATCCGATACTGGGATTCAGCCTTTTTGGATAGTTGGAAAAGAAAGAGGCTTCTCCCAGTTCCTCATCAACACTTCCCTGAGTGTATCGTGAAAAGGAGCTGTGGTAGAAGACTTAGGTGGAGATGGATAATCCAGGACCTCAAGCATCTTGGCCCTGGGCTCATCCACAGTCTCCACAGGGAAGGGAAATGGCCTCAGACATTTCCTGCACAAAAGATGAAAAAGACAAGCTCTCCGGAGGGGAGAGCTGTCTCTGAGGTGAGGGGGTTGAATCAGACGGAAGACCTAGAGAATCCTCGGCAGAGAAAACTCCATGACCCCCATCTTCATCAGATGAGCCATCATCGGATGGGACTAATACCTCAGAAAGAGCCGCCCGGATCCGAGCCCATATCGACATAGAGGTGCGGTGACCTCGATGACGGTGTCAAGAAGTTGACTCCCCAGGAGACTCCGGTGAAGCTCCCTCCACCGAAGGCAATGGAGAGTCGACCCAGGAGGCAACTGGCTCCGATACCGGAAGCGGTACCGGAGAAGGCGACCTCACCACCGGCAAGAGGCATGGTGCCGCAGGAATATCCGGCACCGTCGGTACTGGTACCTCCGGTGTTGGGCGCAAATGTTGCAGCACCGCTTCCATGAAATCTGGAAAAATAGCCTTGATGTGCTCATCTACAGAAACAGTCGGGGAAGGCTGCGGTGCCGGTGTGGACGTCAGAGGCAGAATCTGCAGGGGTTGGGGAGCCGGTAGCGGGCTGCTAGACGACCTGCGCGTCGATATCTCCATAACAGAGGGAAAGCGTTCCTCTCGGCACAGACACTTCTCGGGTACCGAATGCCTCAATGACCCGGAGCTCGCGGTAACGTGTCGAGAAGGAGAACGATGACGGTGCTTCTTGGCCTTCACCCGATGCCCGTCATCGAGACTCCTCGGTACCGGTGAGGAAGACGTGGAATCCACACGCTTCCTCGGGGCCGGGTCCGATAGAGGTCGATCCCGGGGGTCTGCAAAGCAGGAGGCGCCGAGGCGGGTGGAGACCCGCTCTATGCATCACTGCTCCCAGCGTGCATCGGTCTCTTGGCAGCCTGTACCCAGTCTCCCGATGCAAACACTGCCCTCAACGTCGACGGTACCGATGTTGACGCCGACGTCGAGGTACCGGACCTGAAAAGCTTTTCTCTTTGGGCATCTCGAGAAAGTTGAGTGCGCTTTTTCATTTTCAGGCACAACTTACAACTTTCCTGAAGATGGTCGGGCCCAAGGCACTGAAGGCACCAGGAGTGCGGATCAGTGCCGGAGATGGTCCGGTTGCAGCGGGCGCATGGCTTGAAGCCGCTGGGCATCTTCAATGACATCGCGGGAAAAATTGCCTCCGCAAAATCAAAGGACGCGATTGTGTCAGAAAAAAGAGCCACACAAAAAAAGGAAAAAAAATACCCGACCGAGCGACCTAAGAACGGTCGCACGAAAAAAGAAAGGAAACTTAGAAAAGAAACACTACGAAGTAAAGGTTGTTTTTTTTTTTTTTAAACAATACCCGAAAGGGTAAAACGAACTCGAAGAGAACTTTATACTCCAAAGGCCTTCCTCCGGGCCAATGTGATGTCACCCACATGTGAGTATATCAGCCTCCTTGTCCTCGGAGAAACCTCAGTTTGAATGCTCAAAACTTTCACAAACACTGAGGGCTCCTCTTAATCATAGGTCAGAAAAAACTGCACTAGTCCCAGTAGTATTCATATGCCAAAAACAAGATACCCTTTTTAAAGATACTAATTTGACTTGAGACAATAAAGTGCTGTTTATAAACACAGAGTACTTATCTTGGATGACTCTTCATATTCATCGAGTAAATATCCACAAGTAAACGTCCACATATATCCCAACAGGGGAACCCTGTTTTGCCTTAACCTGGCTGCTTCAGGGGAAAAAATAAATTTTTTTTTTAAACTATAATCCATCCAAGAACGAAATCTCAGTTGACAAGTGTCTCCGCTGGCTCCAAAACACAAAATGGCGATTAGCTTCTTAAGAACGCTGAGATTTAAACTCCCATGTACATACATGAAACACTCAATGCAAAAAAAACTGTACAGCATCCCTCTCTTAGCTGGACTGCTGTCTCCATCTTAGTATTAAGTTTTTCAATAATTTAAAACTTGTGAAAGTATTAAGGATATTGGTCTAATATAAAAAGTCTTTAGCTTATATGGTATATTGTGTGATTTATTTAGTGTTTTCTTTGTAGAGGGTAATGAAATGTAATTAAAACTCTGTAAGAGCTCCCCTCCCTTGTTATCCTAATTAGAATAACTGACTATAAATTAAGAGTTGTGCTAGGGGAGCAGGGGAGCGTGGGTGGGATTGAAGACTAAACTAGGTCCTGCTGTGCCTTTTAGAGGCTCTCTGTTAATGTTGTGGCTGTGACAACATTAAGCTAACTCAGTAATCTGATTGTCCTTGATAACCTTTGCAAATATTCTACTTCCTCACACCTTAATCAACACCTATTTTAGGCAAGTAGCAGTGCTACCACTCCAGCAGCCAAAGAACAGAAAATTACTGTCTTTTAGAACAAAATTTGAACCTTGCTACTATCCTTTTTAATGTTCTTTGGCTGTTAAATTTCTATCTTTAGAAAACGTTTCAGTTTAGAACTATGGAAAAAGTTTCTACCACTAGAGAAAGTTTCAGCTTAAAACTATGAGAAAAGGATTGTACACTATGGAAAGTAGTCAATAACGCTTGCTTTTCTCTCTCCCCCCCCCCCCCCCCCCCCCCCCAAAGACTGAACTAGGCCCTGCTTGCCTGCTAGAGGCTATCTGTTAATGCTGTGGTACAAAGTTCAAGTTTTAAAACTAGGGGGAAAAGGGTTTGGAGACTAGTTGATAAAGTTTGCTTTTTATTATTTTTTGTATTTATTCTGCCTATCAATAACCTATAATTCCTACTTTAAACCCCAAACCTTAAGTTCCCAAAGAAACGAGGAAAATAATGTTCACTTACCAGAGAAATGTCCTCTTCTCTCAGAACTTTTCAGAAAGTATTCAAGAACCTCCAGTGGAGAATGCAAAAAAAACCCAAGTATTTTGCTTCCCTGTAACCTTCAAAGACTGGCAGGCAAGCAGTATATTTGGAACACTGATGCCTTTTAAGATAGTTTTGCATTTGCCCCTAATTTACTACTTCAGGTTTTTATACAGCCACCCTCCCCCAAAGTGGTTTACAATTTTTCATAATACACTCAGGCTTACTACACAAGAACATAAACCAAAGTTACTCATCTATACCAGGTGTTCTCTGAGGATAACAGGTATATATTCTCATAAATGGATGACGTCATCCAATGGAGCCAGTGTGGACACTGCCAAATTGTACTGGCACTTTAGATCTTTAAGGCAGTGCCTCCCACCTGATGAATGAGCGTAGAACCAGTAGGACAGCATTAAACCTAAGACGACAATGCCAAGGGGAGGTGGGTGGGTTGTTAGAATATATGCCCGCAGTCCTCACAGAACACCTGCTACAGGTGAGTAACTTCGCTTTCTCCAAGGACAAGTTAGCAATTTCAGAGAACAAGAACATAATGGTTCAAATGGTTTCATGAGAGAGGTGAGAATGACGTTGAGAACCCATAGCACAGGAGGAGGTTTAATGGGAGGTTTAGTGTGATATAAAACTTTCATGAATCTAGCCATCAAGGGATGCACTGCAATTGGTCTATTATCAAGTTTAGCATAAAATGCAGTGATGGCACTCAGGGGCGTAGCCACGGGCAGGCCTGGACGGGCCCAGGCACTTTCCCTCCAGGCCCGCCCACCCAACATCCCCTCGCATGTCCTCAGTGGCGGACTGCCTCGGGTGCAGCTTGTGAGGGGGTGCTGCATTGGACGTCTTCCTCCCCCTCCCCGACTGGTGCGGTGCTGCCATCTTCCCCCCCCCCCCATGGGGTGTGGTGCTGCATGGGTGTCCTTCCCCCCACCCCCGTCCCCGACTAGTGCGGTATCACTCTTCCCCGTCTCGCTCCACGTCCGCCCCACTCTGCACGTCTTTAAACTGGCAGCAGCATCAGCAATGTAAGCGCTGCTTTCGGGCAGCCCCGGAAGCTTTCTCTAGTTAAGAATTCGATCCTTGAAGGTCTTGAGAGCATTCCACACTGCTCACAACTCCAGGAAATTGATATATCTCTGGCACTTGGGGGGAGGGTGGGCCCAATAACCCTGTATATGGAGACTGTCGTGGAAGCATCTGTAGTGAGAACCTTGCAATGTGGAAGGGATTGGAATGGGAGGCCTCAGATTAGACTACACGACATCATCCACCATTGAAACGAGTGGTGGAGCCATGGAGTCACCTGGATATGGGCAGAAAGAGGACCCGTGGCCTGAGTCCATTGCAAGGAGAATGTCCACTGAGGAATTAGAAAGTGAAGGTGAGCCAATGGTGTTACATGAACTGTTGAGGCCATGTGATCAAGGAGGCGGAGCACCTGACAGATAGGAATTGGTTGGGATACCCGAGTAGAGAGATCTATTATATTCTTTGTCCTGTGCAGGGGAAGGAACAAAGAAGAGCCCCTATGAATTCCAAAGTCTGTACTGGCTGAAGATCTGATATTAGGCAGTTGACTACAAATCCAAGGAGTTGCACTGTCAACTTCATGAAATCGGCGGCAGATTCCTGAACAGCTCCTTTGATTACCAGTCACCAGGCAAGGGAAGATGTTGACATCCTACCTTAGAAGTGCTGCTGTTACCACCAGACATTTCGTGAACACTCGAGGTGCTGAGGCTAAGCCAAATGGTAAGACCTTGTACTGACATCGTAAGGATCCACAATGGAACTGAAGGTAACTCCTGTGAGCAGGTAGAATAGCAAAGCTAGTCGTTGAGCTGTATCATGAGGAGTAGTAACCCCAGAGATACCATGCAAAACCTCACTCTGCTACCTTGGAAGGGATTGTTGAAGTGTAGAGAGCTGAGGTGGAGGAGGTGTGGCAGTATAACAATGCCTAGAAGGATAATAATTAGAGTGACTATAACCTCCCTGAAACCTTCTAGCAGAAGAGGAAGAGGTGTAGTTTTTATTGTATCTGTATGCTTTTTGATTAGTTTGGCCACTTCCTCAATCTTGTCCCCAAACAAATTGTCTCCATGATAAGGAACATCTGTAAGGCACTCCTGGCCAGCAGATTCAAGGTCAGAGAGTCTGAACCAAGACAATTGATGCATCGCTACTGCTAGAGCAGAGATATGAGAAGAAATGTCGAAAGCAAGATATTTACAACAGGCAAGGCTTTTTGTAAGTGTATGAAACTCTCATTTATGACAACGAAGAAATTTTCCAAACGCACTGCTTTTTTTTGTAGGAAAAAAAAGGTACCAGTACTTATAAATGGCAACCTTAGGGGTGGGGTCACTATGGCTCTGCCTCTACAGTAGCCACACACTTTACCAGCCATGGAGCATATAAAAAGGCACCACTGAAAATATTACACCAGTATAGGAGTCAAAAAATAACGTGATTTTTTTTCATTATCATCTCTGTAAGCTGTTACAGCTCCAGTACACCCAAAATGACACAAACCAAATTAGCATTAACACCATGAATTAGGAAAAAAGTCACTAAATATGAAACAGTATATGTCAGTGGTTCCCAAATCTGATCATGGAGGCACCCCGGGCAGTCAGGTTTTCAGGATATCCACATTGAATATTCACGAGATAGATTTGCATGAGGTGGAGGCGGTGAACGCAAATGTCTCTCATGAATATTCATTGTGGATATTCTGACTGGCTGGGGTGTCTCCAGGACCGGGGGGGGGGGGGGGGGGGGGGGGGGGGGGAAGCACTAAAGTCGTCGTTAGAGCCGTTCCGTACCGAATTCCATAGCGAATCGGTAGGGAACGGCTATGCATCAAGGAAAGGGAATGCAAATGAGCTGCTCCTTGCAGCTCACTTGCGTTCTGTAATCCTTCGTAAAACCGTCGGATAATCGGCCGGTACAGCATGCGCAGAGCAGCCAAGCGTTATTATTATTATTAGCATTTGTATAGCGCTACCAGACGCATGCAGCGCTGAACAGGCTGCTCTGCGCATGCCAAGGACGTAAAAAAATTTAAAAAAACACGTCCTTTATGGACGGCCTTGCCCCCCCCCCCCCCCCCCCCCGGCTGAGGTCGCCGCTCCCCGCTGCATTGAAATCAGAACTTAAAGCAGCCCCGGCCCCCCCTCCCTTCCTTCCTTCCTTGAAATGACAACTTGCCCGCCATCCTTAAGTCAGATGAGGGTGGGCCAGGGAGGAAATGAGGGAAGTCCGGAGAGGCGATCAGCTGTTGTTGCCGGTGCAGCGCCTTCACATGGAGGTGAGAGGCGCTGTGAGGGCCCAGTGGCAGACGGAGGGGGAAGCGGCGATGACCTCGGGGGGGGGGGGGGCGGCGGGGAAGCTGTCATTTCAAGGAAGGAAGGGAGGGGGGGCCGGGGCTGCGTAAAGTTCTGATTTCAATGCAGGGGGAAGGGGGGAGCGGCAGCGACCTCGGGCGGGGGGGGGGGGGGGGGGGCAAGGCCGTCCATAAATGACGCCCCTGACGAGCACTGATTTCCCAGCATTTTTCAGCGTTAGGGCAAGCAGAAAAGCTTAGTGCATCTCATTTCAATAGGGTTTCTACACAATTTGCTCATCTGCATTCCGTTTCCGTTACCTGCTACCATCGTCGGGAAAAAAGTATTTAGTGCATGCCAGGGTTTACTACTGGCTCATTAATGACTCGTAAAGTTTAGTGCATTTGGCCCCAGGTTTGGGAACCACTGCTGTGTGTTTTCAAAAACTCAGAACCTAAAAAAAAAAAAATCCCTTTCAGACACTTGGCCTTGCAGTCACACATGCAGAACAGAGAAAGCCCCCCTTCAAATACAGGTAAAAAAAATAACCTGAAATCAGAAGAAGCCAAACTCTGCATACAGCACAATACCAGGAAAACAGAAAGAAATACATTTCCTCCTGTACAGTGCAAAATAAGACAGCAGATATAAATTCTCAAATTGGACATATTCAAAACATGAAAATGAAAATAAAAATATTTTTTCTACTTCTGTTGTCTGGAGGCTTTGTTTTTCTGATCATGTTGGTCCCAGTCTCTGGTTCTGCTGCTCTCCGTTCTTCTAATATTTCCAGGGCTTCCTGTCCATTTATTTCTTTAATCTCCTCCTTTGTTTTTCATTTCCTGCCCTATGCCCATAAGTGAATCAAGGAGGATGTGATCCACCTAAGTGGATGAACGCTAACTCCCACGAAAATATAGTAGTATAAAGGGAGTGGGAAGTGGACCAATGACTCCAGGGAAACGGGATACAAGTCTACAAGGTACCACTTTATTCAATGACTCGACACAGTACTGTGTTTCGGCCACAGCCTGCCTCAGGAGTTATAACCTGGTCATCTCACTGGCTGAATACTGAACCCATATAAGGAAGAAGAAAAGGAAACTGAGGGTTCTCCAAGCAAATGGCTAATCAATATGTATATGATTATATAATTTTTTTTGTTACATTTCTACCCCGCGCTTTCCCACTCATGGCAGGCTCAATGCGGCTTACATATTGTATACAGGTACTTATTTGTACCTGGGGCAATGGAGGGTTATGTGACTTGCCCAGAGTCACAAGGAGCTGCCTATGCCTGAAGTGGGAATCAAACTCAGTTTCTCAGTTCCCCAGGACCAAAGTCCACCACCCTAACCACTAGGCCACTCCTCCTCTATTTGTTGAACCCTCACAGTATCATTGTGGCAAATGTTGATCCAAGGTCTTTAATGATTCTTCTTTTCAAAGCGCCATCTGTTAGGGTGTGCAATCTTCCATTGCACAATTGTGAGTCCAACAAATAGATTTTTGAGTGAAATTATATAATCATATAAATATTGATTAGCCATTTGCTTGGAGAACCCTCAGTTCTCCTTTTCTTCTTCCTTATATGGGCTCAGTATTCAGCCAGTGAGATGACCAGGTTATAACTCCCGAGGCAGGCCTGTGGCCGAAACACAGTACTGTGTCGAGTCATTGAATAAAGTGGTACCTTGTAGACTTGTATCCCGTTTCCCTGGAGTCATTGGTCCACTTCCCACTCCCTTTATACTACTATGCCCATAAGTAAAAGCTGGGTCCTCCATGGACTTGACTGGAGGAGGTATAGAGTGGATCCAGCTTTTGCCTATTTTCTCCATCCGTGTGCAGATTTTCTTCTCTCTTCCCTTTACCTCCTCTCCATCCATGTACATCTCTGCTCCATTTCTTTCCTTCAATTTCCCTCCATCCATGTGCATCACCTTCCTCTCTCTTCCTTCCCTTCCATCCATGTCCAACATTTCTCCTCTCTCACTTCCCCTCCCATCCATGTCCAGCATTTCTCCTCTTCCCTCCCTCCCACTCACCCATCCACTCTCTCTATTTCCTCACTTCCCTCAGTCCAACATTGTCCCCTCTCTCACTCTCCCACTTCCAGTCCAGTATTTATGTTTATATTTGCAATAGGGGCAAAACTGTTAACAATGCAAATATTAAACACAAAATCAAAGAAAAGGAACTCCATATAGTAAAGGAAAGAAACCATTCACCCAAGTACAATAAATTACAAAACGGTTAAAATCAAATATTATAGACACAAGCTACACTGTGTGCAAGTCCAACAGTGTACTGACTGTGCAAAATCAATGGGCACTAAATGGGGAGGCCAATTGAAAAAAATGAGCTTTAAGCTTGTCAAATGCGGTGTCCTGCTGATGGAGTTGTTCTACCACCTGCTCAACCTTCTCACCAAAAATATTATCCCCCCCGCAAGGAGCGTCTGCAATCTGCTGCTGGACTCGATTCTCCAGGTCAGAGGCATGCAGCCATGAGAGTCTGCGCATCACTATACCTTGAGTAGCGGCTCTAGATGCAACATCAAAAGTGTCATAAGCACTCCTGGACAGGAATTTACGACACGCCTTCAGCTGCCTGACCACCTCCTGAAAAGGCTTGGCCTGCTCCGAAGGGAGCTGATCGACCAAGTCCGCCAGTTGCTTCACATTATTCCGCATATGGATGCTCGTGTAGAGCTGGTAGGACTGGATCTTGGCCACAAGCATAGAGGAATGATAGGCCTTCCTCCCAAAAGAGTCCAGAGTTCTAGACTCCCACCCCAGGGGTGCTGAGGCGTAATCCCTAGAACTCTTGGCTCTCGTGAGAGCGGAATCCACAACCCCAGAGTCATGAGGCAACTGGGTCTTCATCAACTCCGGGTCCCCATGAATCCGGTACTGGGACTCAACTTTTTTAGGGATTGTGGGATTAGTTAGTGGTTTCATCCAGTTCGCCATCAATGTCTGCTTAAGGACATTATGTAGGGGAACAGTGGATGACTCCTTAGGTGTTGAAGGATAGTCCAGGACCTCGAACATCTCAGTCCTGGGCTCATCCTCAGTGACCACTGGAAAGGGAATGGCCGTAGACATTTCCCGGACAAAAGACGAGAAAGACAAACTCTCAGGGGGAAAAAAGCTTTCTCCCTGGTGAAGGAGTAGGATCAGAAGGAAGACCACAAGACTCCTCATCCGAGAAATATCTTGGGTCCTCCTCTACCTCCCACGAGGCCTCTCCCTCGGTATCAGACACAATCTCTCTGACCGCAGTCTGAAGCCAGGCCCGTCTCGACGCCGAGGAGCGATGTCCTTGATGACGCTGTCGAGAAGTAGACTCCCGTGCCGACGGCGATGAAGCTCCCTCCACCGACAGGGAAACCACTTGGGTGGCAGCCGGCACCGCAAGCGGCGCCGAAGGCCGCACCACGGACGGGGAGCCAGCCGCCGCATCTATCGATGGTACCATAGGTGCAAGCACTGCCGGTACCAGAACAGACGATCGCAGCAGCCTTTCCAGGATCCCTAGAAGAATGGCTTTGAGGCGCTCGTCAAGAGTGGCTGTAGAGAAAGGCTGGGGAGTCGGTGCAGGAGTCGAAGCCTGAATCTGCTGAGGAGGCGGAGGCGGTACCGGGCTGTCCGGAGAAGTGTGCATCGACACCTCCTGAATGGAGGGTGAGTGGTCCTCCCGGCGTCGACGCTTCACAGGTGCCGAATCCTTCGGCGTCCCAGAGCTCTCGGTACCGTGGCGGGAGGGCAACCGATGCCGGTGCTTCTTCGCCTTCGCTCGAAGTACGGTCTCGGTACCGACGAGGAAGATGTGGAATCCAAACGTCTCCTCAGGGTCGGGTCCGAAGAGGGTCGGTCCCGATGGACCTGCACCACAGGAGCCCTCAAGGCAGGTGGAGACTCACTCGATGGGCCCACTGCTGCCAGCGTGAGATGGTCTCTGGACAGCCATTACCTGCACTCTGGATGTCGATGCACTCTCCTGTGCCGACATCGATACCGTCGCCGACGATCTCGGTACCGCTGCCGACGTCGAAAAACTAGGCGAATCATGGAACAGGCGCTCCCACTGAGCTAATCTCGACACTTGAGTCCACTTTTTAAAACCACGGCACAAAGTACAAGCGTTGGGGCGATGACTCACCCCAAGACACTGAATACACGAAGTGTGTGGATCAGTGACCGAGATTGCCCGGCTGCACCGAGTGCACTTCTTGAAGCCGCTGGCGATCTTCGATGACATCGACGGAAAAATCGCGGCAGCGAAATCAAAAGACTCGATGGCGCCAAAAAAGGGGAAAAACAAAACCCCATACGGGCGGCTAACAGGGCCGCACACGAAACGAAAACAAAAAAACTTCCGACAAACTGGAAAAGGACAGAAAGTCGTCTAACTCTTTTTTTTTTTTTTTTGAAAGAACAAGCGAGCGTACTCGCCAAAAACAAAGCACAAGAGAAAAATGGCGAAAAAATCGCAAGGGGCTCTCTCCTGAGGCGCAGAGCGACTGTAAAACAGCCGCCCTGACCGCACGACGGGCGGGAAGATGGCTGCGCATGCGCAGTGCGCGCACTCATGCACACGAGGGCTCTAGCAAACTTTGTTGCTAGGAAAAATTCCGGACCTGGGGCTGCCGTCAGACGTCAACCCATCAGTGAGAACAAGCAGCCTGCTTGTCCTCGGAGATATGGTATGACACAGGTAACCAATGGAGTTCAAGGAATAAAGGCTAACAGAGTCAAAATGTTTTGCTTTGAACAATAGACTGATTGCAGAATTTTGGAGAGTCTGAAGTCTACATAATTGGAACTGTGGAAGCCCGCATATATGGTATTACAATAGTCTAGTCGAGAAATTACAAAAAAGCATGTAATAGTGTGTGTAAAGAATTAAAGTCCAAACAATTTTTTATTTTATTTATTTATTGCATTTGTATCCCACATTTTCCCACCTATTTGCAGGCTCAATGTGGCTTACAGAGTATTGTTATGACATTGTCATTCCAGGATATCAGATACAATTAGTAGTGTACAAAGATTGAGTAAGGGAAGAAAGAAGGAAAGTGTTAGGTGGGTAAGTATAGAAGGTGGACTTTCATAACTGGGGTGGGTTGGCGAGGTAGTTTAGTAAGGCTATGGGTTTTCTTTGTAGGCCTTGTTGAAGAGATATGTCTTCAGAGATTTGCGAAAGCTAGTTATTTCGTCAATAGTTTTCAGGGCTGCAGGTAGTGCATTCCACAACTGCGTGCTCATGTAAGAAAAGGTAGTGGCATGTATCAGCTTGAATTTTAGTCCTTTACAGCTGGGGAGTCGATCTTAAAACGATACAACCAGAAAAACCCAGATTTTACAACTTTTGAAATTTGTGTGTTAAATGAAAGTTTAGGTCAATATATATTCCTAGATAATGGAATGCCTCAAGAGAGCTGATCTGATAACTGAAGAAACGTAAAGATATAGAAGGAGCGCTAAGGGAACCTCTAATCCAACATGCTGCCATTTTAGTAGGGTTGAGTATGACTTTGTGGGATGTTGGCCAATTGGACAAAGCAGTAAGTGCCTTTTGGAGGGGTTTTCGATCAATAGAGTATAGAGATGTAGGATATATTTAGAAGGATATTATTATTATTATTAACATTTGCATAGCGCTACCAGACGCACGCAGCGCTGAACACCTGACACAAAGAGACAGTCCCTGCTCAAAAAGCTTACACTCTAAATCATCTGTATAAATAAAAAAACATACATTATGATCTTGAAGAAAAGTTGCAAGTAGACTAAGAAAAATATTGAAAAGTTACAGCGAAAGAACTGATCCCTGGAGTACTCCACAAGTTAACTTATAATTAGAAGATGTGCCAGTAACAGTGGAAACTAAAAAAAACCTCCCTGTGAAAAAAGATGTAAACCAAGCTAGAGTAGTATCTATTAGACTTATAGACCGAAGGCGTGCCAAAAGCAAAGAATGATCCACAAGGTCAAAAGCAGCTGATATATCTTAAGAGATGAGGCCAGCAATATCTCCCTTTTCTTGGATAGTGTATAGTTTGCTAAGTAAGTAATGTGGTCACTGTTGTTTCTGTACTATGTGTAGCTCTAAAACCTGTCGTGGATGCAGAATATTAGTTTGACCAAAATAAGCAACCATAAGTATTTCCATACTGGGACAGACCGAAGGTCCATCAAGCCCAGCATCCTGATTCCAACAGTGGTCAACCCAGGTAACAAGTACCTGGCAAGATCCCAAAAAAGTACAATACATTTTATGCGGCTTATAATTTTTGTAAGGATACACAGGTTAGAGACCGGACGGTAATTAGAAGGGTCTAACGGATCAGACTTAGGATTTCTTAAAGAAAAGCTTAATGAGGCTTTTCATGATTGAGGCACTTTGGAAGTTGTTAAGCTTTAGATTACCAAGTGAAGAACTAGGGGTGACAATCCATGTCGCAAATCTTTAATCAACTGAATGGAACCAAAGAAGTGGTAAGATGGATATCACTGACTGTCTTTTCTAAAATGTTAAGAGAAAGAACATTAAAATCGATCCAGTATGCAGAACGACTGACGGGACTCAGAGCCTCAATATAAGCACATAAGCACTGCCACGCTGGGAAAAGACCAAAGGTCCATCAAGCCCAGCACTCTGTCTCCGACAGCGGCCAATCCAGGCCCCAAGAACCTGGCAAAAACCCCAAAATTTAATAACGATCAATGGACTTTTCCTTCCGAAATCTGTCCAGACTCCCTTTAAACTCAGCAAAGCCAGCTGCCGTCACTACCCTCTCCGGCAATGAGTTCCAGAGTCTAACTACGCGCTGAGTAAAGAAAAACTTTCTCCGATTTGTTTTAAACCTACCACATTCTAATTGCATCTTGTGTCCCCTGCTACTACTTAGCATTTCTATAGCGCTACAAGGCATACGCAGCACTGCACAAACATAGAAGAAAGACAGTCCCTGCTCAAAGAGCTTACAATCTAATAGACAAAAAATAAATAAAGTAAGCAAATCAAATCAATTAATGTGAACGGGAAGGAAGAGAGGAGGGTAGGTGGAGGCGAGTGGTTACAAGTGGTTACGAGTCAAAAGCAATGTTAAAGAGGTGGGCTTTCAGTCTAGATTTAAAGGTGGCCAAGGATGGGGCAAGACATAGGGGCTCAGGAAGTTTATTCCAGGCGTAGGGTGCAGCGAGACAGAAGGTGCGAAGTCTGGAATTGGCAGTAGTGGAGAAGGGAACAGATAAGAAGGATTTATCCATGGAGCGGAGTGCACGGGAAGGGGTGTAGGGAAGGACGAGTGTGGAGAGATACTGGGGAGCAGCAGAGAGTACATTTATAGGTTAGTAGAAGAAGTTTGAACAGGATGCGAAAACGGATAGGGAGCCAGTGAAGGGTCTTGAGGAGAGGGGTGGTATGAGTAAAGCGACCCTGGCGGAAGATGAGATGGGCAGCAGAGTTTTGAACCGACTGGAGAGGGGAGAGGTGACTAAGTGGGAGGCCAGCAAGAAGCAGATTGCAGTAGTCTAAACGAGAGGTGACAAGGGTGTGGATGAGGGTTTTGGTAGAGTGTTCGGAAAGAAAGGGGTGGATTTTACAGATGTTGTAAAGAAAGAAACGACAGGTCTTGGCAATCTGCTGGATATGAGCAGAGAAGGAGAGAGAAGAGTCAAATATGACCCCAAGGTTTCGAGCTGAGGAGACAGGGAGAATGAGAGAGCCATCAACAGAAATAGAAAACGGGGGGAGCGGGGAGGTGGGTTTGGGGGGGAAAATGAGAAGCTCGGTTTTGGTCATATTTAATTTCAGGTGGCGTTGAGACATCCAGACAGCAATGTCAGACAAGCACGCTGAAACTTTGGTTTGGATGCAAGGTGAGATATCAGGGGTAGAAAGGTAGATTTGGGAGTCATCAGCATAGAGATGGTAGGAAAAGCCATGGGATGAGATTAATGAACCAAGGGAAGAAGTGTAGATAGAAAAGAGGAGGGGACCAAGAACAGAACCCTGAGGTACGCCGACAGGCAAAGGGATAGAAGTAGAAGAGGATCCACCAGAGTGAACACTAAAGGTGCGGAGGGAGAGGTAGGAAGAGAACCAGGAAAGGACAGAGCCCTGGAATCCAAGTGAGGACAGGGTATCGAGAAGTATGCTGTGATCGACAGTGTCAAAAGCAGCGGAAAGATCAAGAAGAATGAGGATGGAATATTGACATCTGGATTTAGCCAGTAATAGGTCATTGGAGACTTTAGTAAGCGCAGTTTCGGTTGAGTGGAAAGGGTGAAAACCAGATTGTAGTGGGTCAAGAATAGCATGTGAGGAGAGAAAATCAAGGCAGCGGCGGTGAACAGCACACTCAAGTAATTTGGAGAGAAAAGGAAAGAGGGAGATGGGTCGGTAATTAGAGGGACAAGTAGGGTCAAGTGAAGGCTTCTTAAGGAGAGGTGTGACCACAGCATGTTTAAAGGCAGCAGGGACAGTCGCAGTGGAAAGTGAGAGGTTGAGAATGTGACAGATAAAAGGAATAAGAGTAGGAGAGATGGCATTAAGAAGGTGGGTGAGAATGGGATCAGAGGAACAGGTGGTACATTTTGAGGAAGAAAGGAGAAGTGTAGTTTCCTCAATAGTAACTTCAGGAAAGGAGGAAAGGGAATGAGGGGAAGGAGAGAGAGGGGAACGGACTAGTGGAGGGAAAGGTGGTGAGGTAGAGAAAGCAAGGTTTATCTTTTGAACCTTGTTGTGAAAGAATTCAGCAAGGGTCTGAGGAGATAATGAACGGTGAGTTGGGAGAGGGGGCACCTTGAGGAGAGAGTTCAATGTGGTGAAGAGAAGTCGAGGGTTAGAGCCAAGAGAGTTGGTCAGTTGGATATAATAATCCTGTTTGGCACGTAAAAGAGCAGATTGGAAGGAGGTCAGCATGAACTTTAAGTGTAAGAAATCAGCAAGGGCCCGAGATTTCCGCCAGAGGCGTTCGGCGGAGCGGGTACAGGAACATAGGTAGCGGATATTAGAAGTCAGCCAAGGTTGGGGGTTTGAACGCCTTACAGGGCGGGTCATCAAAGGTGCAAGAGTGTCTAAGGCAGAGGATAAAGTATTGTTGTAAGAAGAAACAGCCTCGTTGACAGACGCGGATGGTGCCACAGTAGAGAGGAGGTTTGAAACATGGGAGGATAGAGATGAAGGGTCAATATCGTGAAGATTCCTAGATAAATTAGATAAGATAGGACGGGACTGGGAGGGAGGAGATTTAAGTGTGAAAGTTATAAGATGGTGATCAGAGGAGGGAAGATCAGAGGCAAGGAAACTAGAGGGTGAACAGTTGGAGGAGAAGATGAGATCAAGACAGTGACCATTTTGATGAGTGGGGAGGTGGAGCATAGTTGGAGATTAAAGGAGGACGTTAAAGCGAGTAACTTGGAAATACAAGAGTTGGAAGGATCATTAGCAGGAATATTAAAGTCACCAAGGATGAGAGAGGGGGAGGAAGGATCATGGAAGAAGGCAAGCCAGGCGTCAAAGTCACTGAGAAAGGATGAAAGGTGGATAGAGTGGACTTCAAAGGAGGAAAAACAGTGAGATTGAGGTGGAAGAAGGGGTTGAAATCTGGAGGAGGGAGAGAGAAGTAGTCCAACACCGCCCCCACGGCCAGCAGGGCGAGGAGTATGTGAAAATAGATAACTGCCATGGCACAGGGCTGCGACTGAAGCAGAGTCATCAGGGCAGAGCCAGGTTTCTGTTATGGCGAGCAGATGGAGGTGACGCGAGATAAAGAGGTCCTGGATATAGGCGAGTTTGTTACAGATAGAGCGGGCATTCCATAGGGCGCAAGAGAAGGGCAGAGAAGAGGAGGGGAGTAGAGAAATAGAGATGAGGTTAGAGAGGTCGCGGTGAGATCTGTAGAGTTGGGATAATAGTTGGTGAGGGGGGCCAGGATTGGGATTGATGTCACCGGCTGAGAGTAAGAGAAGGAGTAAAAGAGAGCGGAGGAGAGTAGGAGAGGTGTGGCCACGAAGGCGTCGAAGGCGAGAGGTATTTAGGTGGAATGGGGAAGGCAAAATGGACGGAAGAAAGAGGCGGAGATTAAAAGCCAAGAGGGAGGAAGAGGGTAGGAGAGAAAGTGAGGTGATGAAGTCGATGGATGGGCAGTGAGTTCCTGTAGCGGAGAGAGGTAGGGGGTGAGGGAAAAGATTAGGAAGGGACAGGGCTAGGAAGAGAATGTGAATAGGGACCATAAATGACTGAGGTACTTTAGCAACTGGGAAGAAGATTAGATGTAAAGAGAAAAACTGGAAGCTCTGTGCACTTGGAGCGAGGGCCCTGGGAAGGTCAGGGTGGACCTGGAGTCACCCCGGATACAGCTGTGAGGAAATGCAGAAGGGCTGCAAGTCCTCCACAGCACCTGGTGGGAGCGCTGGGCACCTAGAGCGGAGGCCCTGAGTGGATCGGAGTGGACCTGGGTGTCACCCCGGAGAAGGCTGTAAGGATATGCAGATGAGCTGCAAGTCCTCCACAGCACCTGAAAGGCAGCCGGTGGTAGAGCTGGGCACCTCACAGCTGAGGAAAGGCTTACCAGGGGTTAGGCCGAAGCCAGCATTCCTCCCCCTGAGGGTCGCCTGATCTATTATTGATTCTATTATTGTTAGAAAGCGTAAACAAACGCTTCACATCTGTCCGCTCTATCCCACTCATTATTTTGTAAACCTCTATCATATCACTTCTCAGCCGCCTTCTCTCCAGGCTAAAGAGTTCTAGCCGTCTTAACCTCTCCTCATAGGGTAGTCGTCCCATCCCTTTTATCATTTTTGTCGCCCTTCTCTGCACCTCCAATTCCTTTATATCTTTTTTGAGATGAAGCGACCAGAACTGAACACAATACTCCAGGTGCGGTTGCACCATGGAGCGATATAACAGCATTATAACATCCTCATGCTTGGTTTCCATCCCTTTTCTAATAATACTCAACATTCTGTTCGCCTTCTTAGCCGCCGCAGCACATTGAGCTGAAGATTTCAACGTCCTATCCTCGATGACTCCCAGATCCCTTTCTCGGTCCGTACTCCTAACGCGGAACCTTGCATAACATAGCTGTAATTCGGGTTCCTCCTTCCCACATGCATCACTTTGCGCTTGTCAACGTTGAACTTCATCTGCCATTTGGACGCCCAATCCCCCAGTCTCACGAGGTCTTCTTGTAATTTTTCACACTCCTCCCGCGACGAGACGACCCTGGATAACTTTGTGTCATCTGCGAATTTAATTACCTCACTAGTTACTCCCATCTCGAGGTCATTTATAAATATGTTAAAAAGCAGCGGTCCCAGCATAGACCCCTGAGGGACCCCACTAACCACCCTTCTCCATCGAGAATAATGGCCATTTAACCCTACTCTCTGCTTCCTATCCTTTAACCAGCTCTTAATCCATAATAATACACTGCCTCCGATCCCATCACTCTCCAGTTTCCTTTGGAGTCTTTCAAGCGGCATTTTGTCAAACACCTTCTGAAAATCTAGATATACAATATCCACCAGCTCCCCTTTGTCCACATGTTTGTTCACCTCCTCGAAAAAATGCAGTAGATTTGTGAGGCAAGACTTCCCTTCACTAAAACCATGCTGACTTTGTCTCAGTAGCCCATGCTTTTGTATGTGCTCTGTAATTTTATTCTTAAAAATAGCCTCCACCATTTTTCCCAGCACCGACGTCAGACTCACCGGTCTATAACTTCCCTTATCGCCTCTGGAACCCTTTTTAAAAATCAGCGTTACATTGGCCACCCTCCAATCTTCCGGTACCACACCTGTTTTTAGGGATAAATTGCATATTACTAACAGTAGCTCCACAAGTTCATTTTTCAGCTCTATTAATACTCTGGGATGAATACCATCCGGTCCCGGTGATTTACTACCTTTCAGTTTGCAGAGCTGCCTCATTACATCCTCCAAGTTTACAGTGAAATCATTTAGTCTTTCTGACTTGTCTGCTTCAAATACCTTTTCCGGCACCTGTATCCCTCCCAAATCCTCCTCGATGAAGACCGAAGCAAAGAATTCATTCAATTTCTCCGCTACGGTTTTGTCTTCCCTGATCACCCCTTTAACACCACAGTCGTGCAGCAGCTCTACCGATTCTTTAGATGGCTTCCTGCTTTTAATATACATAAAAAAATTTTTGCTATGTGTTTTTGCTTCTAACGCTAACTTTTTTTCAAAGTCCTTCTTAGCCCTTCTTATCTCCTTTTTGCAATCGGTTTGACATTCCTTATGTTTTATCTTATTGCCTTCAGTCTGTTCCCTTCTCCATTTTCTGAAGGATTGTTTTTTTGGCTCTAATAGCTTCCTTTACCTTACCGTTTAGCCACGCCGGCTGACGTTTGGTCTTTTTTCCTCTTTTTCTAATACGTGGAATATATTTGTCCTGTACTTGTAGGATGGTGTTTTTGAACAGCATCCACGCCTGATTCAAGTTTTTTACCCTTTCAGCTGCTCCCTTCAGTCTTTTTTTCACTGTTCTTCTCATTTTATCGTAATCTCCTTTTCTAAAGTTAAACGCTAGTGTATTTGATTTCCTGAGTTCACTTACTTCGCAGCCAATATCAAAACCGATCATATTATGATCACTGTTATCAAGCGGCCCTCGCACTGTTACCCCCTGCACCAGATCACGAGCTCCACTAATGATTAAGTCTAGTATTTTTCCTTCTCTTGTTGGCTCCTGAACCAGCTGTTCCATGAAGCCGTCCTTGATTTCATCAAGAAATTTCACCTCCCTTGCGTGTACTGATGTTTCATTCACCCAGTCTATATCCAGATAATTGAAGTCACCCATTAATATTACATTGCCATTTTTATTCGCTTCCCTAATTTCCCTTGTCATTGCTGCGTCCGTCTGCTCGTCTTGGCCAGGCGGACGGTAGTACGCTCCTATCACCGTCCTTTTCCCCTTTTCACGTGGAATTTCAATCCACTAAGGATTCCAATAGATGTTTTGTCTCCTGCAATATTTGCAGCCTATCTGAGTCAAAGTTCTCATTTACATACAGTGCTACCCCTCCTCCAATCCTATCAACCCTATCACTACGATATAATTTGTAGCCCTGTATGACTGTGTCCCATTGGTTATCTTCCTTCCACCAGGTCTCAGAGATGCCTATAATATCCAGTTTTTCATTGTGTGCAATGTACTCCAGCTCTCCCATCTTATGTCTCAGGCTCCTGGCATTTGTGTATAGACTTTTCAATGTATGCGTGTTGTTCCATATTTTATTACATTTAATACATGGCATTATTAATATGTTGTCTTCTGTCTGGTCATTATTAATTTTAAGGCTATCTGATCCTCTACGATTTCTTTGTTATCCTTACTCACAAGTAACCCTATTTTCCCTATCTGGGTGATATCCTCAGAAGATATCTTCTCCCGAACCATGCGCTTTTGAGCGACTGTCGGCCTTCCCCCCGTTTCTAGTTTAAAAGCTACTCTATTTCCTTTTTAAAAATTGACGCCAGCAGCCTGGTCCCACCCTGGTTAAGGTGAAGCCCATCAGATCGGAATAGGCTCTCCCTTCCCCAGAATGCTGACCAGTTCCTGATAAATCCAAAACCCTCCTCCCCACACCATCGTCTCATCCACGCATTGAGACTCCGCATCTCTGCTTGTCGCTTGGGCCCTGCGCGTGGAACAGGTAGTATTTCAGAAAATGCTACCCTAGAGGATCTGGATTTGAGCTTCCTTCCTAAAAGCCTAAATTTAGCTTCCAGAACCTCTCTCCCACATTTTCCTACGTCGTTGGTGGATGAATAGGTTTCAGTACTAGGAGTTAGTGATAATTGTAAACTAGCAATTTTCGACTGAAAATAATTAGCCAAAGCAGTAGCTGAAGGAAAATTCTGACCAGCATTCGATACAACCTCCCAGCTGGATTAGAGGAGTTACTAAAAATGTTGATGAAATAATTCTTCTTTGCAAAGTTTAAGTTCAGGGTTGTAACGAAGCGACAGCTCCCTGAACGTTTGTTTCAAAGCACAACTTTTGTAATTTTTCCGCCAAAGGTGTTCCGTTCTGCATAATTGATGTTTTAATATTAATAGACTGTGATGATACCAAGGAAAGTTTTTGGAGTGACTGTGATTTATAACTGTATCCCCATCGGTAATTTTCTGTGGTTTAAAAATGGGCTTTAAAGTTGATTCCCAGCATACAGCTGCCTCTTCTAATGTCTTACCAAAAAGTTATCTGGAAAGAAAGAAAATAATGGTTGAGTAGTGCTAGGATTTCGATAATCGAACTGAGAATATAAATAGTGTGTCTGTTTAGACGGTTGAGAGGAAAATGTAAACTGAATAGTGAAAAGTAATAAAAAATGATTCGTCCAAGGTAAGCACTGTGTCCATATAGACTGGGAAAAATCTTCTTGAATCATAATTAAATCTAATGTGACCTGCTACAAGAGTGGGAAAAGTAGTCAATTGAATAAGGCAAATATCTTCCAGAAAGGAAGGAAGGAAGGAAGAAGACCTAGAAGAATGAGAATCATCTATATGAGAATATTGAAATCACCCACAATTATGAGATTTATTTATTTACAGCATTTATACCCCACATTTTACAACCCATGGGCAGGCTCAATGTGGCTTACATCAGTCTAGCAACAAACATTCAGACACATTTCAGTTTAAGAGGTTGGTGAGTAATTACAGAGGGGAAGAAAAGAGAAAGGGTAGTAGAGTTCAATACATCCGTATTATAGTTACAGTTTAGGAGTTATTGATGCAATGCGGGACTTTAGCGTAAGCTTTTCCAAATAAGGTGGTCTTCAGAGATATTCTGAAAGTCGGATGATCGTAAGTAGTTTTTACTGATTTAGGTAATCCATTCCACAAACGAGTGCTAATATAGGGAAAGGTGGATGCGTAACTGGTTTTATACTTGAGGCCAAAACATGTTGGGTAGTGGAGATTTAAATACGAACGAGATGATCTATGAAAATTCCTGGGTGGTAAGTTGATAAGAGTATCCATATAGGGAGGAAGTGATGTCAGCTCCGAGAGATGGCTGCTTAGTTGTAGAGCTCTGCCAACTCTGGGGCGGAATTAAGTCTTTACCCTCGCAAACTTGAGAGATTCATCCCCAAAAGAAGCGTTTATAGCAAGTATGGCTGCTAGGAAAAAGTTGGCCAAGTTTAAATATACGTCGGATGTATCGAGCAAAAATAAGGGAGCGGGACTCCGGGCAGTGACACGAGGAGTCAAAATGGCAGCTGATGAAACGGACTCAGACCCGGACCACGAGGAGCCCCTTGGCAGCGATACAGAGATAAGCAAGCAAGATTTTGCTTGGTGGTTCAAGGAGATAAAGGCGGAAATGGTGGCGACCAGACGAAGTATCCATTCCGCGATGGCAGAACTTCGCGATGAAATGCTACTGGAAACAGACTGGCAGAGGCAGAAGAAAAGACAGAACATAAGTTGCAACTGGACTTGGAGCTATCGTTGGAAGATTTAGAAAATCGATCACGGCAATGCAACTTACGTTTTAAGGAAGTACCCGAAGAGGAAATGTATAAGGACTCAGTGAAAACTGTGAAAGAAATTTGTGCATTCCTATTTCAGCAGGATAGCACTGATGGGGATAACTCGGCAATGGAGCACTTGGAACTCGAAAGGGCACACAGAAGTCTGGGTCCCCAAAGGGGCGGAATGCCCAGAGATATAATTGCCTGCTTCCATAAATATACTGTCAAGGAGCAGGTGTGGAAAAAAGCCAGAAACCTGGGTGAAATTGAATGGAAAACTGGTAAGATCCGAATTTTCCAGGACCTGGCCAGAAAGACTTTACAATGACAGAGAGACTTCAAGGAAATTACTACCTATCTACAAAAGGCTGGCTTACGTTATCAATGGTTGCACCCGTTTGAAATACAAATATCAGTGGGAAATACTACGCGCCAGCTTCGCTCACACCAGGGAGCCTGGAAGGTTCTGCGAGAAATGGGTTGTATGGATGTCACAGGAGAGGAAGAAGGGGTACACCGCCCGCAGAGAAGCCCAGGAAGGAAAGAGCAGAATGGCTGGAAGAGAGTTGACGGAAAGAAGAACCGTCCACCTCCTCGAGTCGAGAGAGCAGAAACCGAGAATGTGGAGGGAACCTGAACTGGACTAAAAATGGACAATATTCAATTCTTGGTTAGAGGCTAAGGGGTAATGGGATTTACCTGGTGGAAATATAAAGTGGGTAATGTTGGGGGAGATGTGGAGAAAAGGGGTTTGGGGGGGGGGGGGGGAGAGGTTGTTTCAAAGTTTTGAGTTCGATTTGCAGGTCTCAGGGGAGGGCGTACTTCCTTAAGGGCAAAAATGGCAGGAACAGGGACAAGCCAGTTGTCGGGGAGGCCTGGGGGGGGGGGGGGAGGTGGGAGCTGGGAAAGGAGGGGGGAGGGGGGGAGGATGGGATCGTGGAACAGTCCAGGAAAGAGGAGTATTATATTTAAAGAACTACGCAGAATGAATTGGGATATAGTGATGCTACAAGAGACCAACATTAGGAAACAAGACATGCCCTTAATTAGGAACTAGGGTTTGGGTGAGGGATGTACCCTGGCAGATCCTAAGGTAAGTAAGATGGGTGGGCTCGCAATCTATGTGAAGGACCACTTACAATTCATTGAAGAGGCAGTGTACAAGGATAAGGAAGGGAGATGTTTAGCAATTAAGGGGAGGGTAAGTAATAGACCTATCACCTTAATAAATTTATATGCCCCTAATGTTGGACAAGGGGGTTTTATGATAGAATTAGAGCAGAATTGACTACATTTGTGGAGGGGATGATAGTAATGGTGGGAGATTTTAATTTTCCAGTGGGAGACATTGACCATTCAAAAGGAAGGTTGAGAGGGGGAGGGATTCATAGGAAGCAGCTACTCAAAATGATGAAGGAATTAGATTTGATTGATTATGCAACATCCGGGCCAAAAACAATATACTCATTATTCGCACCCTCAGGGGTCCTATACAAGAATCAATGTGATCTGGTGCAGTAGGAAAATATGGGGGAAAATTAACTTTGTTGAGATAGAAAGTATACATGCATCAGATCATGCTTCGGTCTGGATTTCGTTGAAGGGTTTGGGTGCAAGGGGAACAGGAGTAATCTGGCGACTTAATGAATCTCTTTTGGACAGTGTGGATGATTGCCAGGATGTTCGGGCAGTCATTAAAGAATATTTGGAGATAAATGATAATGGGGAAGTGTCTGATGGAATAATGTGGGATGCCATGAAGGCAATAATTAGAGGACACCTTATTCGAAAGGGGGCATATCAGAAAAGGGAGAGGAAGGTGCATGAGCTAGAGGTGCGGCAGCAGTTGGCGAGACAGGAAGCATTACATCAAAGGGGGGGGCTAGGAACCTACAAGAACTCATAAAGTGAAAGACGGAACTGCAAAAGCCGCAGATGAAAAGGATGGAATTTCAGAGAAGCTTAATGCAGCAGAAATTCTTTGAGTTTAGTAACAAGGCGGGCAATTTGTTAGCTCGAAAGCTTAGAGAGGCAGGTGAGAAACACAATTACAAAAATAAAGGGACTGAAGGATACTTTGTACTATCAAGATGGGGAAATTAGAGAGCAATTTGTGCATTATTATAAAGAGCTATATACCAGGGGCTCAGTGGTTTCTAAAGAAGAGATTCTAGCTTTTCTCCAGGACCTGACAATGCAGCGGGTTACAGCCCAGCAAAGAGCAGAGACAGAGGCCTCAATTAACTTGCAGGATGTATTAGGGGCTATTAGAGGCTTGAAAGGGGGGAAATCACCTGGATTGGATGGGTTCACAGCGAAATATTACAAAGTTTTCCAACAAGAGCTAGGGCCACTATTGGTGCGGATTGGCAACGCCTGCTTTGTAGAGAAGGGATTGCCAACTAGTATGCATGAGGCGGGCATATCTATATTGTTAAAGCCAGGAAGAGGTCCTATAGACCGATATCGTTGTTAAATGTCGATGTCAAAATCTTAACAAAAGTTATGGCGAATAGATTGAGCCGGATATTACCTTCACTCATACATGAAGATCAATCCGGTTTTATAGCACAAAGACAAGTGGCAGATAATATAAGACGAACTCTGAATATTACAGAGAGGCGACTTGCTAGCGCTACTCACGATCGACGCGGAGAAAGCGTTCAACAGGGTAGAGTGGGACTATTTGTGGGAGGTAATGCTAGAAATGGGACTGGGAAGAACTTTTGTAGGATGGGTGAAAGGATTATATGAAGCACCGATAGCATGTAATAAAGTAAATGGAGGCTGGTCTAATAGGTTTTGCATTCAAAGGGGTACGAGACAGGGTTGCCCCCTGTCTCTGCTATTATTTGCCATTTCTAGAGAACCCCTGGCCCAAAGAAGAAGATTACTAAAAGAGGTTAGAGGGGTCCAGATGGGGGGAAGAGAGCACAAAGTTGCCCTATTTGCTGACGATATTTTATTTTATGTAGGGATCCCATTTTTGACAATGCCAGTTCTTGTGAAGGAGCTTACCTCATTTGGCAGTCAGGCTTTTGAGTGAATTTTGATGAATCTGAAATTATGGGGATTACGATAGCGGAACAACTGGGAGCAGCTAGGGAGGAACATTTCTTTTCGGATAGTAGAGACTAGCTTCCAGTACTTGGGCATACAACTACCACGGAAACTCAGCAGATTATATGAAATGAATTATGTCCCACTCATCAAAGCAATAAGAAGGGATTTAAATAGATGGAGGACGGGCTGGTTGTCTTGGTGGGGGAGGATTGCAGCTGTAAAAATGAATATCCTGCCTAGGTTGCTATTTTTATTCCAGACGTTGCCAATCCATATCTCTAAGAGGGAGCTTGGGAAATTACAAGCCGAGTTGGGAGGGTTTGTTTGGGGTGGGCATCAGGCTAGATTGTCACGGAAGATTTTGTGGAGAGCAGTGGAACAAGGGGGAAGGGGGATGCCAAATTTAACCTGGTATTATTGGGCAGCCCAGCTAAAGCAGATTGAGGTTTGGAGCAAAGTGGATCTGACACCTATTACACGGCTAGAACAGATTTTTGTCCAAGAGGGGAGGTTAGATGCTCTTTTGTGGGGATCTATTAATGAATCTGATTATAAGAAGATGACATTAGATCTATTTGTCTCTCATTTATTAACATTGTGGGGCTCACTCAAAAAGAAGTTAAGGGGATGCAGAGTCAGTCTACATATGCTTGGATAACTCAGGAGCCGGGGTTCCCGGGGGGGGGGGGGGGGGGGGGGGTGACAGCAAGGTATTTAACACATGGTTCCAAAAAGGTTTGATTCGCTTTAGGGAATTTATGGGTTCAGGTTCTATTAGAACCTTTGCGGAGCTCCAGAAGGAATATGATCTACCAGATGCAGAATTATATGCCTATCTTCAGGTTAAAAATTATATTACGAAAGAAAAATGGTTAAAAGAAAATAAATTAGAGTGTGAAAAATTTGAAAACCTATGGGGGGGGGGGGAGAGATAGATTTAAGAGGGAAGGGAATTTCTAAGCTTTATGAGTATATGAGGGGAAGGGATTTTGTACAATTACCCTATATGATGAAGTGGGAGAGAGATATTAATAAAGAGCTTAGTGAGGCTGAATGGAGGAAAGTTTGCCTGGAGGCGAAAAGGCCTCAGTGTGTGTGCTGGTAAAAGAAAACGCCTATAAGATATTAAGTCGCTGGTACTTTACCCCAGATAAAATAAAAGCAATGTATCCCAATTCCTCTGACCTCTGTTGGAGATGTGAGAAAGAGAGGGGAACATATTTTCACATATGGTGGGAATGCCAGGTAATTCAGGCATATTGGGAGGTAGTCACAGGCTCCTTAACTAAAGCGGTGGGTCAATTAGTACCCTGTGATGCTAAGTTGTGTTTACTGGGCTGGGGGAATAAGGAAGGGAAAAAGTGGCAATGCCGAATTAAAAGAATGGGTCTGGCTGCAGCCAAAACTGTTATAGCCTGGAAATTGAAACAGGCAGGGGGCCCAAAGGGGTCGGATTGGATAGAGAAACTCAAAATGATAGTGGCAATGGAGAAAATGACAGACAAGCGCAAGGGGCGATATTGTCCAACAGCAGAAGAATGGCAACATCTGGCTGATATTCTGGGTGGGGATATTAGAGAAGGGACTGAATAAACTACAGAAGAAAGGGGAGGGGGGGAGGATGGAGTAAGGGGAGGGGGGGTAAATTGGAGTAAGGGGAGAAAATGTGTTGGGGTGGAAATGTTGCAGATGTTTGAGGAAACTATTGGAGTCAGTAGACTCACACTGTTGTTATATTGGTTATTTAATAAAATTTGTAAATTAAAAAAAAAAAAAAAAAAAAGAGTATCCATATAAGCTGGAGCTTCGCCGTAGAGGATTTTATGCACCAGGGTGCAAATTTTAAAAGTTAGAGTGGTGGACTTTGGTCCTGGGGAACTGAGTTCAATTCCCACTTCAGGCACAGGCAGCTCCTTGTGACTCTGGGCAAGTCACTTAACCCTCCATTGCCCCATGTAAGCTGCATTGAGCCTGCCATGAGTGGGAAAGCGCGGGATACAAATGTAACAAAAAAAACAAAACAAAAAAAAAAAAGAAGTTATACGATCCTTGACAGGTAGCCAGTGCAGTTTCTCACACAGTGGTCTGGAACTTTCGAACCTTCAGTCTTGCAGCTGTATTCTGGGCAGTTTGCAATTTTTTGAGAAGCATTTCTGTGCACCCTGCATATATACCATTGCAATAATCAAGGTGACTTAATACTAGTGATTGTACTAAATTGCGAAATACTTCTCTAGGGAAATAAGGTTTTATACGTTTTAATTTCCAAAGAGAGAACACCACCTTTTTGGTGGTGGAGTTCATGTGCTCCACCAGTGTTAAATTTCTATCAATAATTACTCAGAGATTGGTAGGACAAGCTCAGGAGTAAGTAAGGTGGAGGGTTTGAACTTGTTATATAGTGTGAGGTGAGTATAAGGCAATGAGTTTTCTCAGTGTTGAGTTTTAATTTAAACGAGTTAGCCCAAACAAGCCTGGTGTGTAATCCCAGTCTGATTTCACCAGCTATTTCGTTTAAGTCTTTTCTAAAAGAAATATAGATTGTGATGTCATCTGCGTAGATGAATGGGTTGAGACCAAGTTTGGAAAGAGCTACGGCCAGAGGAATTAGCATTATGTTGAACAGTGTTGGGGAAAGAGGTGAGCCCTGAGGCACACCACAGTCGGTCGCCTTTCCATGGAGGTGACAAACTTGCGTCGGAGTGGACTTGGTAGGTTCTGGAGGTTTAAAAGCCTTTCATCCATGTTAGCACATTTCCGCTGGTTCCTAAGAAATCAAGGAGCTGTAGTAGGATTTTATGGTTCACCATGTCAAAAGTACGCGACATGTCGAATTGTAAAAGTAAAATGCTTTTTCCTACTGCTATTTCCTTTTTGAAGTTTGACAGGAGTGTGATGAGCACAGTTTCTGTGCTATGGAGTGTGCGGAATCCCGTCTATGATTCATGCAAAATATTGAACTTGTCCAGATACTCATTGAGTTGTTTGTTCACCATACTCTCCATTAATTTTACAAAGAGTGGAATTGATGCAATCGGCCGATAGTTGGTAAGATCATTGCTACTTTTCTTGGCGCCTTGTGGAATAGGGGTGAGAATCGAGTACCGGTGTCAGCTGTTTGTATAAAACTTCCCCAAGTATGTTTTGAGTGGGCCGGTGGTAAACAGCAGATCATTAAAAGAAAAGAAAAAGGGGCAGAAAGTTTTAACACTAAGAGTTATGGATACTGGAAATCAGTAACCGGAAGTTCCATTGCCTGAAGAAAAAAAAAAAAAAAAGATAGACAAACTGATACTCCTCCTCCCCACTTAGATGCTCTAGCAGTATAAAAAACTGTATAATTTGGAGACAAACATTGGTATAAGTAGGTTTCTTCACCGTCACGGATCCAAGTTTCTGTAAGACATAGTAAATCTAAGTTGTGTGTTGAAATGAGACCATGAACCAAATGTGTCTTTGATGAAAGGGAGTGACAGTTAAGGAGACCAAATCTTAAAGATGTGCTAGTACAAGATACCTGAGAAAAGGTTGCAACTACAGGCCTTCGCAGACAAGGATCATAAACCTTTAAATAACGATAAGACTGAGGACTTTTCAATATGAAATACTGAACTCGGGAATCCAGAGAGTCTATGACACCGGAATACTGGGATAGAGGAGGAGATGGTAGCATCAGGTATACCGCCAATGAATAATGCAAATAGTAAATTAGACAAAATAAGAAATGATGAAAAATGCTAGGTAGATCAGCAGCTCTCTTAATCAGCCAGACTGAGGATTTATTGGGTTGCCAAGGACCACTACCTACTCCTTATGTGCCCTCCTTCGGCGCTAAACGTTGCTGACAGCTTGTTTAAATGATCTAATGGCGGGAAAATCCTTACATGCGTCATGTGATCAGAGTGGGGAACCAGTAATGTATCATCAAGATTTAGGAGACCAGCACAGATGCCATGAGTCACGTAATCAATTGCGTTCAGAGAGTGGGTAATCAGTTATGTATCAGCAAGATTCTCGAGACCAGCGCAGATGCTGTCTGCCTCCGATAGTCCGGGCCCCTGGCAGTAATCAGACAGTACAAGGCCCAGCAGCACCAACTTAAAGCATTCAGCCTTCGCTCCCACGTATGCATCAGAGGGGCGGTACCAACAGGGCCTCCACGAGTGGATAGGCTGGAAGGCTTCTCAGTGCTGAAAGTTGGCACTGGTGCCAGTCTTTGTACTGTCTGATTACTGCCAGGTACCCAGACTCTGAAGAGGCAGGCAGTGGAAGGGAAACGGGATCACCCTATAAAGTGGAGCTGGCAAAAAAGGTGCAGACACAAAAAAAGCCCTGCGCAAATGATAAAGAACTCTATAGAAGAGATTTTAAATAAATAGTGGAATAAAGCTGGTAGTCTTTATTGTCTTCATTGTGGCTTTGAAAGTTTTTCTGCCAAAAAGAGTACGAAGTTCTTGCATCTCCTAGAGGAGTGAAATATAGGAGCAGCACTGAGAGAGCATTTTAAAGCAGACTCTACCAGTAAAGAAAGTGAATGATACATACCTGTAGCAGGTGTTCTCCGAGGACAGCAGGCTGATTGTTCTCACGACTGGGTGACGTCCGCGGCAGCCCCCACCAACCGGAAAAAGCTTCGCGGGACGGTCGGCACGCAGGGCACGCCCACCGCGCATGCGCGGCCGTCTTCCCGCCCGTGCGCGACCGCTCCCGCCAGTTGAATAACAAGCAATAAAATATGAAACACAACTCCAAAGGGGAGGAGGGAGGGTAGGTGAGAACAATCAGCCTGCTGTCCTCGGAGAACACCTGCTACAGGTATGTATCATTCACTTTCTCCGAGGACAAGCAGGCTGCTTGTTCTCACGACTGGGGTATCCCTAGCTCTCAGGCTCACTCAAAACAAGAACCCAGGTCAATTGAACCTCGCAACGGCGAGGGTACAACAGAAATTGACCTACGAAGAACAACTAACTGAGAGTGCAGCCTGACCAGAATAAATTCGGGTCCTGGAGGGTGGAGTTGGATTTACACCCCAAACAGATTCTGCAGCACCGACTGCCCGAACCGACTGTCGCGTCGGGTATCCTGCTGGAGGCAGTAATGTGATGTGAATGTGTGGACAGATGACCACGTCGCAGCCTTGCAAATCTCTTCAATAGTGGCTGACTTCAAGTGGGCCACTGACGCTGCCATGGCTCTAACACTATGAGCCGTGACATGACCCTCAAGAGCCAGCCCAGCCTGGGCGTAAGTGAAGGAAATGCAATCTGCTAGCCAATTGGAGATGGTGCGTTTCCCGACAGCGACCCCTAGCCTGTTAGGGTCGAAAGAAATAAACAATTGGGCGGACTGTCTGTGGGGCTGTGTCCGCTCCAAGTAGAAGGCCAATGCTCTCTTGCAGTCCAATGTGTGCAACTGACGTTCAGCAGGGCGGGTATGCGGCCTGGGGAAGAATGTTGGCAAGACAATTGACTGGTTAAGATGGAACTCCGACACCACCTTCGGCAGGAACTTTGGGTGGGTGCGGAGCACTACTCTGTTGTGATGAAATTTGGTATATGGAGCATGAGCTACTAGGGCTTGAAGCTCACTGACCCTACGAGCTGAAGTAACTGCCACCAAGAAAATGACCTTCCAGGTCAAATACTTCAGATGGCAGGTATTCAGTGGCTCAAAAGGAGGTTTCATCAGCTGGGTGAGGACGACGTTGAGATCCCATGACACTGTAGGAGGCTTGATAGGGGGCTTTGACAAAAGCAAGCCTCTCATGAATCGAACGACTAAAGGCTCTCCAGAGATGGCTTTACCTTCCACACGATAATGGTAAGCACTAATCGCACTAAGGTGATTCCTTACTGAGTTGGTCTTGAGGCCAGACTCTGATAAGTGCAGAAGGTATTCAAGCAGGATCTGTGCAGGGCAAGAACGAGGTTCTAGGGCCTTGCTCTCACACCACACGACAAACCTCCTCCACTTGAAAAAGTAACTCTTTTTAGTGGAATCCTTCCTAGAGGCAAGCAAGACACGGGAGACACCCTCAGACAGACCCAACGCAGCGAAGTCTACGCCCTCAACATCCAGGCCGTGAGAGCCAGGGATTGAAGGTTGGGGTGCAGCAACGCTCCGTCGTTCTGCGAGATGAGAGTCGGAAAACACTCCAATCTCCACGGTTCCTCGGAGGACAACTCCAGAAGAAAAGGGAACCAGATCTGACGGGGCCAAAAGGGCGCTATCAGAATCATGGTGCCGCGGTCTTGCTTGAGCTTCAGTAAGGTCTTCCCCACCAAAGGTATGGGAGGATAAGCATACAGGAGGCCGGTCCCCCAATGGAGGAGAAAGGCATCCGACGCTAGCCTGCCGTGTGCCTGAAGTCTGGAACAGAACAGAGGCAGCTTGTGGTTGGTCTGAGAGGCGAAAAGGTCCACCGAGGGGGTGCCCCACTCTCGGAAGATCTTGCGTACCACTCTGGCATGGAGCGACCACTCGTGCGGTTGCATGACTCTGCTCAGTCTGTCGGCCAGACTGTTGTTTATGCCTGCCAGGTACGTGGCTTGGAGGAGCATGCCGAACCGGCACGCCCAACGCCACATCCCGACGGCTTCCTGACACAGGGGGCGAGATCCGGTGCCCCCCTGCTTGTTGACGTAATACATTGCAACCTGATTGTCTGTCCGAATTTGGATAATTTGGCAGGACAGCCGATCTCTGAAAGCCTTCAGTGCGTTCCAGATCGCTCGGAGCTCCAGGAGGTTGATCTGCAGATCCTTTTCCTGGAGGGACCACAGACCCTGGGTGTGGAGCCCATCGACATGAGCTCCCCACCCCAGGCGAGATGCATCCGTCGTCAGCACTTTCGTGGGCTGTGGAATTTGGAATGGACGTCCCAGGGTCAAACTGGTCCGGATGGTCCACCAGAGCAGTGAAGTGCGGCAACTGGTGGAGAGGCGGATGACATCTTCTAGATTCCCAGTGGCTTGGAACCACTGGGAAGCTAGGGTCCATTGAGCAGATCTCATGTGAAGACGAGCCATGAAAGTCACATGAACTGTGGAGGCCATATGACCCAGAAGTCTCAACATCTGCCGAGCTGTGACTTGCTGAGACGCTCTGGTCTGTGAAGCCAGGGCCAGGAGATTGGTGGCCCTCGCTTCGGGAAGGTAGGCCTGAGCCGTCTGGGTATTCAGCAGAGCTCCTATGAATTCCAGAGACTGCGTTGGCTGGAGATGGGACTTTGGGTAATTTATCACAAACCCCAGCAGCTCCAGAAGTCGAGTAGTGCACTGCATAGACCGGAGGGCTCCCGCCTCCGAGGTGTTCTTGACCAGCCAATCGTCGAGATATGGGAACACGTGCACTCCCAGCTTGCGTAGGTAGGCCGCTACCACCACGAGGCACTTGGTGAACACTCGTGGGGCAGAGGCGAGCCCAAAGGGCGGCACACAATACTGAAAGTGCCGTGCGCCCAGGCAGAATCTGAGATACTGTCTGTGAGCTGGCAGTATCGGTATGTGAGTATATGCGTCCTTTAAATCCAGGGAACATAGCCAATCGTTTTTCTGAATCATTGGCAGAAGGGTGCCCAAGGAAAGCATCCTGAACTTTTCTTTTACTAGGAATTTGTTCAGGCCTCTCAGGTCTAGGATGGGGCGCATCCCCCCTGTTTTCTTTTCCACAAGGAAGTACCTGGAATAGAATCCCTGCCCTTCCTGCCCGGGTGGTACGGGCTCGACCGCATTGGCGCTGAGAAGGGCGGAGAGTTCCTCTGCAAGTACCTGCTTGTGATGGGAGCTGAAAGACTGAGCTCCCGGAGGACAATCTGGAGGCAGGGAGGCCAAATTCAGGGCGTATCCGCACCGCACTATTTGGAGAACCCACTGGTCGGAGGTTATGAGAGGCCACCTTTGGTGAAAAAATTTTAACCTCCCCCCGACCGGCAAATCGTCCGGTACGGACACTTTTAGGGCGGCTATGTTCCCGTGGATCCAGTCAAAAGCCCGTCCCCGGCTTTTGCTGTGGAGGCGCAGGGGGCTGCTTAGGCGCACGCTGTTGACGAGAACGAGCGCGCTGGGGCTGTCCCTGTGCCTGACGAGGCCTTCGGGCCGGCTGGTTGTACCTACGCTTTGCAAAAGAATAGGGTGCAGCCTGCCGGGCCCGGGAAAAACGTCCACCTGTGGAGGTGGATGCTGAAGGCGCCCGGTGGGAGAGCTTGTCGAGAGCGGTTTCCCGCTGATGCAGTTGGTCCACCATCTGCTCGACCTTCTCACCAAAAATGTTATCCCCCCGGCAAGGGACGTCGGCCAGTCTCTGCTGGGTGCGGTTGTCCAGGTCAGAGGCACGCAGCCATGAGAGCCTGCGCATCACTATACCTTGGGCCGCAGCACGAGATGCCACGTCACAGGTGTCATAGATACCCCTGGACAGGAACTTTCTGCACGCCTTCAGCTGCCTGACCACCTCCTGATAAGGCCTGGACTGCTCCGGCGGGAGCTTCTCGACCAGGTCCGCCAGTTGTTGCACATAGGTCCGCATGTGAATGCTCATATAGAGCAGGTATGACTGGATGCGGGTCACGAGCATGGAGGATTGGTAGGCCTTCCTCCCAAACGAGTCCAGAGTGCGAGACTCCCGCCCCGGGGGCGCCGAGGCGGTATCCCTCGAACTCCGTGCCCTCTTGAGAGCAGAATCCACGACCGCTGAGTCATGGGGCAATTGTGGCCGCATTAACTCTGGGTCGGAGTGGATCCTGTACTGGGACTCTGCTTTCTTGGGAATGGTGGGGTTAGTTAATGGTCGCACCCAGTTCCGAAGCAGTGTCTCCTTGAGGACATTGTGCAGCGGCACCGTGGAGGACTCTCTAGGTGGTGATGGATAGTCGAGGACCTCGAGCATCTCGGCCCTCGGCTCTTCCACAGAGACCACGGGGAAGGGAATGCTAATAGACATATCCCGCACAAAGGAGGCAAAGGAGAGACTCTCGGGAGGTGAGAGTTTCCTCTCCGGTGAAGGCGTGGGGTCCGAGGGAAGGCCCGTAGACTCCTCTGAGGAGAAATATCTAGGGTCCTCCTCTTCCCCCCACGAGTCCTCATCCTCGGTATCGGACATAAGCTCATGTAGCTGAGTCCTGAACCGGGCCCGGCTCGACGTCGAGGCACCGAGGTCTCGGTGTCGTCGAGCGGTGGACTCCCGCCCGGCGGCGGGGACGGAGCTCCCTCCATCGACGTCGACGGGGAATCCACCTGCGTGGCGGTCGAGACCGGCGCCGCAAGCGGCGGCGGTGTCGACGGCCCCGGCGCCGGGCTAGAGCTCGCCGGCGCCACAGTCATCGGCACAGCCTGGCGCATCAGCCCTTCCAGGATCCCCGGAAGGATGGCTCTGAGGCACTCGTCCAGGCCCGCTGCCGGGAAAGGCGGTGGGGCCGGTAGGGGCGTCGGCGGCAGAAGCTGATGGGGGCCAGGAGACGGCACCGAGGTGCCGGAACCCCGACGCGTCGGTACCTCCACCACCGACGGAGACCTCTCCTCTCGACGATGACGCTTCGGCGTCGCCTCCTCTCCGATATCCGGATGCACCGAGGGCGACCGGTGACGACGCTTCTTATCCTTCTTGCGATGCCCGTCACCGGCGCCGGAAGGCATGGAGGAGGAGGAGGTCGATCCCCCTCGGTCTCGAGGTACCGGGTCAGACAGGGTTCGGTCCCGCGGCCCACGAGTTGAGGGAGTGACCGGGGCCGATTGCCCACGCGGCCTCTCACCTCCACTCTCACCGGAGGACCGGCGGGCCGACGGGACCTGTTCTCCTGGGGTCGCTGCCATCGGTGCCGATGTCTCGGGCATCGATACCGGTACCGAAGGGCCGGGCGTCGATACCGATGCCTTCGAGGTCGACGTCGAGGGGCCGGCGCAAGTTCCAAAAAGACGGTCCCGCAGAACTTGCCTCGCAACCTGAGTCCGTTTCCGGAGACCGAGACACAGAGAACACGACTTGATATTGTGCTCCGGCCCGAGGCACTGGAGGCACCAAGCGTGTGTGTCGGTCTGCGAGATCGGCCGGCCGCAGCGACCACACTTTTTAAATCCACTCGGGACCTTCGAGGACATCGACGGAAAAATCGCGTCGGCGAAGTCAAAGTCGTCAATGGTGGCTGGAATCACACCTCGAAAAAGAAACGACCGAGCGACCACTAGGCCGCAACGTGGCGTCCCCGCTAGAAGCGAGGGAAAAGGGGAGCGCGTGCTCCACACGCTCAGGTTTTTTTTTTTTGTTTTTTTTTTTTGAAAAAGGAAACCGGCGGTAACCAAAAAACAAGAAGTTTTAGAAAGAAAAGCGACGATCCGCGTAAACGCGATCGAAATCCGGCGGCTGAAAACAGAGAGAGCGGCAAAGCACAACTCTCTCCAGTCGCGGGAAAAAGGAACTGGCGGGAGCGGTCGCGCACGGGCGGGAAGACGGTCGCGCATGCGCGGTGGGCGTGCCCTGCGTGCCGACCGTCCCGCGAAGCTTTTTCCGGTTGGTGGGGGCTGCCGCGGACGTCACCCAGTCGTGAGAACAAGCAGCCTGCTTGTCCTCGGAGAATGATGTGGTAGCTGTGTCCTTTCAAATCCTGCAATCTTTATATTCTACACATTGTGTTAATTTGGACTGACGGAGGAATCTCCCAGTTCTTTAATACAGTGGTTTTCATAACTAAAAGGAGAGGAACTAATTCCCTCTCTTGGTGGAGAATCATAGTCAAGAACCCCAAAAAGGTCTGCCAGAGGTTCTTCCTCTGTGTCCAGCTTGAAAGATACAGCATGATCCATTTTATGAACAAAACCCGGAAAAAGTATACTTTCTGGGAATGATTTTCTCCTCTAGAATGGATTAGAAGAATCAGACAGGATGCCATTGGACTCCTCATCTGAGAAGTCTTGTAAGACATGATCGTCTCCCAGGAGAGGTGCGAGTTAGAAAATAACACAGGTATAAAGTCTGTCCCTGTGCCGCCCCTGCGAGCTCCATCCACTCCCCGTCCCCACACGCTGGTCCCCACCCCTCAAACTCTGACCCTATCTTCACAAGCCTCAAACAGTTATTTTTATTTTATTTGCACATTTATATCCCACTTTTTTCCACAGGTATGCAGACTCAAAATTATGTAGTACAACACAGATACATTTACTCCTGTACTGTGCAAAATATAAAAATGGCACATGCCAGGGATGGTGTTAGGGAAGTGCAACTAGGGGAAGTGCAACTAGGGGAAGTGCAACTAGGGCAACTGCCCTTGGCCTCTAACCAGAGAGAGCCAGACGAACACTGAAGAAAATGCAGTCTGGTAGTGGGCTTTGGGGTCTCCTCCCAAATTTCTGCCCTGGGTCCCAGCATGTCTTAACACTACCTCTGGCAAGATGTACATTTCAATTATGACATATTCTAATCACAAAATAGAAAATAAAATTATTTTTCTACCTTTTCTTGTCTGGTCATTGTATTTTTGAAATCATGTTGGTCTCAGGCTCTGGTTTCTGCTTCCCTCTGTCTTCACTCACACACAAGGTTCTCTTGTCCATTTGACATCTCTTCTCTCTCTCCATACCCACCATCCATCTTCCATTTCTGTGTCCCTATCATCCCCAATGAACATTATCTCCCTTCTGTGTCCCTAAACTTCCCTGTCTAGTATCTCCCCTGTGCTCATAGCCCCACATCCATCATCACTTCTCTATCTCCCTATACTCTCCCCCTGTGTCTAACATCTTCCTTCTGTGTCTGGCACTGCCCATCTGTGACCATATATACCATCCCCATTCAGCACTTTTCCCTTTGTGTCCATGTGCCTCCCCCATGCACATTATTTCTCCTCTATTTGTCACCTCCACGTCCAGTATCTGCCCTCTCTCTCTCTTCCATAACAGCGGAAGAGGGAGGAAGGTTCGAGGAGAAATACTAGATTGGAGGTGGGGGAAAGGGAGAGATGTTGGACCGAGGGAGGTAAGGAAAAAGAGAGAGTGGATGGGTGAGAGGGAGGGAAGAGAGGAGGGGAGAGAAGAGAAATGCTGGCCATGGACGGATGAAGGGAAGGGAAGACAGAGGAAACGCTGGACATGGATGCATGGATGGAGGGAGGGAGGGAAACAAAAGACTGATGGTCCTGCGCTCGAAAATCGCGCAGTAAGGCACCCATGCATGCTTAGTGGGGTCACAGCCTTAAAGATTTAAAGTGGCAGTACACTTTGGCAGTGTCTCCTCCAGGCTCCGTTAGATGACATCATCCATTTGTGAGAATATTATGCCTGCTTGTCCTCTGAGAATAGCAGTGGCCAATCCAGGTCACAAGTAACTAGTAGAATTCCAAACAGTAGCAACATTCCATGCTACCGATCCCACGGCAAGCAGTGGCTTCCCCTATGTCTATCTCAACAGCAGACTAAGGACTTTTCCTCCAGGAATTTGTCCAAACCTTTTTTAAATGCAGCTACACTAATGTTGTTACCACATGTTGTTACCATATCCTCTTACAACAAGCTCTAGAGGTTATTTATTGAGTGAAAAAATATTTCCTCCTATTCTACTTAAAATATTTCCATGTAACTCCATTGAGTGTCCCCTAGTTTGTGTACTTTTTGAAAGAGTAAAAAAAAAAAAATCAATTCAATTTTACCTATTCTACACAACTCAGGATTTTGTAGACCTCAAATCATATCACCCCCCCCCCCCCCCCTCCAAGCACTCTCTTTTCCAAGCTGAAAAGCCCTTATGTCTCTTTAGCCTTTCCATATATGAGAAGAGTTCCACCCTCTATCATTTTGGTTGCTCTTGTTCAAACTTGTCTAATTCCACTATATCTTTTTTGAATCGGCAACCAGAACTGAATACAATACTCAAGGTGAGGTTGCATCATGGAGTCATACAGAGGTATTATAATATTCGTCATCTTATTTTCCATCCCTTTCCTAATAATTCCTAACATTCTATTTGCTTTTTTGGCTGCTGCCGCACACTGGACAGAAGATTTAAGCGTATTGTCTACAATGACATCTAGATTTTTTTTGGGTGTGCTGACTCCTAAGGTGGACTATAGCCATCAGGTAACTATGATTTGAATTTTTCTTCCCAATGTGCATCACTTTGCATTTGTCCACATTAAATTTCATCTGCCATTTGGATGCCCAGACTTCCGATTTCATAGATCTTCCTGCAAATTGTTTCACAGTCCGCATGTGTTTTAACAACTTTGAGGGACTAGAAGGCAGTGTCACATCTAAATTCATCACTTGCCCCACATATAAAATATCCTATTACAAACCGACTCACTCCCAAACATGAACCTCACTGGACTACATGCTAGAAATGATCAAACTATCACCAAGAAATGCAAACCCAGGAACCAGAGGTTACCTACTACTTTACCTGCCCAACTGCAAAAACGTACTATACAAGTCCACCTACATATAGGGATTTAGCTACCTGAGCTCAAAATGGTGGAACTCAATTCCCATAGTCATAAGAAGCATCACGAACTACCTCCAATTCAGAAAAGACCTAAAGACCCAGTGTTTTTTTTGTGCAGGTACGCGCCAGTACGGTGTACCAGCACCTTTTTTTCCAAGGCTCACCTACCCGCCCTTAGCTCCCCAGCCCTGCTTTCCGTTCCTGCCACCCACGATGCCCCTTTTAAGCCCCCGTCGAGTTCCAGCGCCCCAGCCCCACCCGCAGCTTCCAGACAGCCCCCCACCCCCCCCTCCCCCCGCGACGAGTTTAAATCTTTATTTTTTTTTTACGGTCCATCCAGTCTGCCCAACAAGATAAACTCATATGTGCTACTTTTTGTGTATACCTTACCTTGATTTGTATCTGCCATTTTCAGGGCACAGACCATAGAAGTCTTCCCAGCACTAGCCCCGCCTCCCACCACCGGCTCTGCCACCCAATCTAGGCTAAGCTTTTGAGGATCCATTCCTTCTGAACAGGATTCCTTTATGTTTATCCCACACATGCTTGAATTCCGTTACCGTTTTCATCTCCACCACCTCCCGCGGGAGGGCATTCCAAGCATCCACCACTCTCTCCGTGAAAAAATACTTCCTGACATTTTTCTTGAGTCTGCCCCCCTTCAATCCCATTTCATGTCCTCTAGTTCTACCGCCTTCCCATTTCCGGAAAAGGTTCGTTTGCAGATTAATACCTTTCAAATATTTGAACGTCTGTATCATATCACCCCTGTTTCTCCTTTCCTCCAGGGTATACATGTTCAGGTCAGCAAGCCTCTCCTCATACGTCTTGTAACGCAAATCCCATACCATTCTCGTAGCTTTTCTTTGCACCACTTCAATTCTTTTTACAGCCTTAGCAAGATACGGCCTCCAAAACTGAACACAATACTCCAGGTGGGGCCTCACCAACGACTTATACAGGGGCATCAACACCTCCTTTCTTCTGCTGGTCACACCTCGCTCTAAACAGCCTAGCAACCTTCTAGCTACGGCCACCGCCTTGTCACACTGTTTTGTCGCCTTCAGATCCTCAGATACTATCACCCCAAGATCCCTCTCCCCGTCCTTACATAGACTCTCACTGCCTAACACATACGTCTCCTGTGGATTTCTACTCCCTAAGTAAAGAAATAAATGGAAAGGAAGCCTTGGAAACGGAGTTAAGGGATCAGATAAAGAACCTCAGAATCAGAGACTGGGACCAACATGTTCAGAAAAACAGTCACCAGACAACAAAGGTAGAAAAAAATCATTTTATTTTCATTTTAGTGTTTGGAAGATGTCCAATTTGAGAATTTACATCTGCTGTCTTATTTTGCACTGGGTATACTAGAGCTGTAACAGGTTATAGAAATTATTTATAATGAAAAAAATCACAAGTTATTTCTTGCTCCTATACTGGTATAGTATTTTTAATGAAACTGCTTATATGCGCCACGACTGATATAAGGGGTGTGGCTACTGTGGGTGTGGCTACCATCGGGGCGGAGTCACAGATGGTGACCCCACACATAATGAGTGCCGGTACCTTTTTTCCTACAAAAAAAGCACTGTACAGACCTATAATATCTCTTCAGGAAATTCTATGAACTATCATTGTGGAGCAACAATACACAACACAACCTTTAACTGTAACGCATCTTTTCATTTAAGAAATGAACTAAGACATATCTTTCTGAGAAGTTCTGAGAGAAGAGGACATTTCTCTGGTAAGTGAACACCATTTTGCTTTGGGAACTTAAAGATTGGGGTTTAAAGGAGGAATTGTAGGTTAGCGATAGGCAAAATAAAAATATAAAAAAACAAATTTTATCAACTAATCTCCACAGTCTTTTCCCCTCAGTTTTAAAAACTATGTACGCAGCATTAACAGATAGATTCTAGCAGGCACTGCAGGACCTAGTTTAGAGAGGAGGGTTTTAGATTTGTTAGGAACTGGGCAACATTCTGTGAAAGGGGGAGCCTATTCCGAAAGGATAAGCTCCACCTTAACCAGGGTGGGACCAGGCTGCTGGCATCGGCATTTAAAAAGGAGATAGAGCAGCTTTTAAACTAGAAACAGCGAGAAGGATGACAGTCGCTCAAAAGCACATGGTTCTGGATAAGGTATCTTTCAAAGATATCACAAAAACAGGAAAGATAGGGTATCCTGATAGTGAGGTTCTAAAAGATACCATAGTAGATCAGGTGTCCTTAAATAAAAAAAAAACAGGCAAAAAATTGCAAATTATGAGACCGGTCATCTAAATAGCAGATGACATTTAATGTGAGCACGTGCAAAGTGATGCATGTGGGAAAGAGGAACCCGAATTATAGCTTCGTCATGCAAGGTGCCACGTTAGGAGTCACAGACCAAGAAAGGGATCTAGATGTCGTCGATGATACGTTGAAACCTTCTGCTCAGTGTGCTGCTGTGGCTAAGAAAACAAATACAATATTAGGTATTATTAGGAAAGGAATGGAAAACAAAAATGAGGATGTTATAATGCCGTTGTATCGCACCATGGTGCGACCGCACCTCGAATATTGTGTTCAATTCTGGTCGCCGTATCTCAAAAAAGATATAGTGGAATTAGAAAAGGTGCAGAGAAGGGCAACAAAAACGATAAAGGGGATGGGACGACTTCCCTTTGAGGAAAGGCTAAAGCAGCTGCGTTATTTCCCGATTTTTTTTTTTGTTAAATTTATAGAAGTTTTTAGAGGCAAATAAATCCCACGCAGCCCCAACGAGAGGTACAGACCTCCCATTAGATTTTCCACGGTTTGGCAATCAGAAAACGGTAGTGCATCTCATTACAATACAATTTCTAGGGGGTCACGTGATGGTAATAGCCTGAGAGAACGTCTGTTGGCTCGGCTCCTCTCCTCTCAAAAATTGGTTTTACAAGCGTTCTTCCACACTGCAAAGTGCCCAAGTGGTACGTGAAGCAAACAAAGAAATTGGGAGCAGGTGAATACGGCGGCGAAGGTGAGGGGATGCCAGTGAAATCGGTGAACCAAGAGAGAATAAACGCTGCTGTAAAAAAGATGGCATCACCGGCCTCTTCCTCCTCAGTGGCAGCCCTATCGCCACAAGTTTCTTCGGCGTCAAGGGGGTTGCAAGAAGATACGGTACACGTATCTATGCGAAACGTGTCGCAGCTGCTGGATGACAAACTGGCTAAACTCCATGCAGGTGTGGAGGAAATCAAAGACAGTGTGGCGGGGCATACAGTGAGAATTCAACAAGCGGAGGAACGCATCTCTGCACAAGAAGACTTGCTCACCGCAGCTGAAGGCCGCATCGGAACTCTGGAAAATCAGGTCCAAATGCTCATTGAAAGGGTGGAGGACCAGGATAAAAGGGGACGCCACAATAATCTCCGCATCATCAGAATCCCAGAAAGTGCGATAGTGAACTCAGAGAAATGGCGGAAACCTGGATACCGAAAACCTTGGGGGTTCCCTCCCGGATGCCGGGTGCACATGGAGAGGTTGCACAGAATCGGAGTTTGCAGAAAGGACTCTGGAAAGGTGAGACCCGTGATAGCCAGATATCTCAACTATGCAATAAAAGCAAAATCTTGGAGCTCTTTAAGAAACAGCGGGTGTTGGACTATAAAGGCACCAGGCTGCTACTTTTTCAGGACTTTTCAGTGTGGGTAACGGAGCAGAGGAAGGCTCTGGCACCATATTGCTCCCAGCTGTATACAAAGGGGGTTAAATTTGCCTTCCAATACCCAGCTCGAGTCAGGATCACGCATAATAACCATACAGTCACTTACACCAAAGTTGAAGAGCTTAAGGCGTTTTTGGCTAAGCTCCCAAGTGAGTAAAAAGGACTGTGATCGCTAGTACAAGCACAGGGGCAGCACAGCTGGCGAGTTATTAAGAAGCTGCAGGAAAAGAGAGGTGCTGCTCGCGATGCAGGGGAGCAGCAACAGTTTGTTTCAGTTTAAGTTAAGAATTGAGAACTTTTTTCTTGAATACATGGGGAAGCAATGAATCTGGTGGCACGGTGCGGCAACGGAGTGCGACATAATGGCAGAGTGCACCTTTAAGACAGTTCAATATTCCAGACAAGTGTCCCAGCAGTGTGGAGCGGTCGGGCCAGTGCCACTTTAGAGAGAAATTATCTGTGCCAAGCCGAGTACATGGACAGGTTCGGGTAATGTTGCTTCTGACGTGTGTGATATTATATTCCTATGTTGATAGGGGGTATCAGTTTAGGGTGGCGGGTGGAAGAAAAATGTGAATTTGTGATACAGAGAGGGGAGGGGAGGGGGGCAGGAGCCTTGCGTTCTGGGTATAATCAGGAGGGGCGAGGGGAGGCAGGGAGAATATGGGGGACGGAGGGATGTACAATTGAGTGGATGTATGAGAGGTGGATGGTAGAGAATGTGGCTGGAGGGGGGGGGGGATAGGGGGTAGAGGAGAATTGGGAGGGGGAAGGGGGAAGAAAGGGAGAGGGAGGGAGCTGGTGCTGATGGAAAGGTGTGTTGAACAGGCAGTAATGGACTATATGGGGGAGAGTATACACTTAGAGATGTTATATTTGGTGTTCCTGTGGGGCGGTCTGGCTGGGACGCCACCCTGGGAAGAGGTAAACAAATTAATTGTACTAGCGGGATTGGGAGAATGGCTAGTCTGCGTGTAGCCACACTGAACGTAGATGGCATTCACTTGCCTGTCAAAAGATCTAAGATTCTACAATACAGCAAGCACATGAAGGTAGATGTATTACTTATTGAGGAGACACATTTATCGCAAACAGAGCACTCTAAGTTGAAGCAAAGGTGGGTTGGAGAGCTGGCTTCTGCCTCTTTTAATAGTTGACAACAGAGGAGTTGTGGTGCTGATTAATAAAGGTCTAGATTTTACTCGACATAGAATCATTCAGGATACAGAAGGGCGGTTTGTCATCTGGGCTGGGATACTACAGGGTAGTAAGGTAGCTCTCTGCTCAGTATATGCCCCTAATGTTTATTCACATAAATTATTTTCATACCTATTGGCTGCATTAGTCACGGATAATGGGTATCAACTGGTGGTGGAGGGGGATTTCAACATAACAGTGGACCCCCTAGTGGATTGTAACCCTCCGAAACAGAGACCCAAGGGGCTGGAGGGGAAGGGATTTTTATTTTATTTTTATTTGTAGCATTTATACCCCGCTCTTTCCCGCTCGATAGCAGGTTCAGTGCGGCTTACAATGCATTGGTATAATGTATCACAGAGATAATATAATGTATGGGTACAAAGCATTGGGATTGGTAGACATCTGGAGAGTTCTCCACCCGGATGAGAGAGAGTACACTTTTCTTTCCCACGTACATACAGTTCGGGCTCGATTGGATTATATTCTGATATCTCCTTCCCTCTTCTCAAAGGCTCGTAGGGCAGCTATTGAAGCAACTGTAGTTTCAGATCATAGCATGGTATGGGTTGAGCTGGGAAGCTTAAAGGGTAAAAGGGTATCGGGATGGAGAATGAACCCCACACTATATCTGGATCCGGAGTTTAAATCTTTCTTAATAGAGGAATGGCAGCATTATCTTGCAGACAATAACCCGAAGGATACCGGTCCAGTAATATTTTGGGAAGCGGGGAAGGCGGTCATGAGGGGCAAGATTATAGAAGAATACACAGCACGTAAGAGGAAAAAAACACGATGGGGAACTTCTCTCCCTGTTGCAAGCAACTGCAGGACACCCGAGGCGCTACAGTGAGGGGGGATAAAGAGGCGAAAGATAAAGTCCAGGACTTGAAATCTAGCATAAATGAAATTCTGAGCCAAAAGGCCAAGAGAGATATTCAATTATACAAATATAATCTCCACAGGTGGGGAAACAAGGCGGGAAATTGCTGGCAAGCTTAGTTCGGAATAGATCGGCGAAGCAAGTGATCTCCCGCATTAAAGCGAGGTTGGGGAAGCTGTGTGAAAAAGAAGCAGAAATACAGGAGGCATTTGTGGAATTTTATCAAACACTGTACGACTCAGGGCACTGTGATGTGGGGCAGTGTACAGAGTTTTTTTCAAGGACTTGGCCTACCAGAGTTAAATTCAGATCAGTTGGCTGTTTTAAATGTGCCCATAAAAGGGGAAGAAATTCAGGCCGTGCTTAAGAGGCTGAAGTTAGCAAAGGCGCCTGGGCCAGATGGATTAGGCCCAGAGTACTACAAGATTTTGGGGGTACACATGATGGGCCCGTTTGGAGATATGGGGCAGGCTCTTCTTACAGTGGGCCAGGAGGTGGATGATTTGACCCACGCTACCATAGTAGTATTGCCCAAGCCAGGAAGAGATAAGAAACAATTGGGTGCGTATAGGCCAATCTCCTTACTAAGCCAAGATATCAAGATGTTTGCTAGTATTTTAGCCTCTAGACTGGGGAAGGTTCTTCCCGCATTGATCCATGGGGATCAGACTGGGTTTGTGCCACGCCGATACGCCTCTACAAATATACTGAGGGCTTTGAGCGTTATGCAGGCTAAGGGGGGGAAGCATGGGGATGCAATTATTGCGAGCCTCGATGCGGAAAAGGTCTTCGATAAAATATTGTGGGATCATTTATTTTGGATTCTGCCACAATTTGGTATATTTGGAGAGTTTCTGTCCAGGGTGAGAGCGTTATACAGTAAACCAACAGCTCAGATTCTGATAAATGGAGAACTGACCAACAGATTTCCTTTTTGTTTTAGCGCTGGAACCCTTGGCCTGCAAGATACGACAATGGGTAGAGCTCCAAGGGATAAGGGTGGGAGAGCAAGAGTACAAAATCAATCTCTTTGCTGACGACATGTTAATATTCTTGGGCTGTGCGTCTCGGGGACTCTCCCTACTCACTGAGTTGATCCAGCAATATGGGATGTTCTCAGGTCTTAAGATAAACTTTGAAAAATCAGAAGCGATGGCGCTGTCGTCCAACTGTGCTTGCAGACAGCTTCCAAATTTTCCATTGACCTGGTCGACAGGCCCCCTGAAGTACTTGGGAGTATACTTACACCTGGATCTTCCTTTAATGTATAAAAAAATGTTAGTGATAAACTGGAGGCAATTCGGGGATTATCCCATTCCTTTTTGAGAAGAGTGGCATTGGTAAAGATGGTCCTCTTCCCCAAGGTTCTGTACCCTATTCAGATGATACCCGTCTGGGTCAAAAGCAAGGATGAAAGAATGTTTCGGGGAATAATCTCTTCTTTTATATGGGGCAATAGGAGAGCACATATTGGCTACAACAAATTGCTGAGAGAGAGGAATGGGGGAGGGAGTAAAGTTACTGGACTTAAGGTTATATAATGTAGCAGCAGCAAAGAGATGGCTGCATGAAATACACACGGGGGTGCGGATGTTTGCCCCGACCGCGGTGTGGGAAACCGAGGCCGAACCTTTTTCGCTCTTCTCAGCAATACACAATATTGGTTTGCAAGCTAAGCTGTCTCCGCTGTTGCGCCCGTTAAGTCTAGCGTGGCAGTGGTGGAGAGGGAAGGTTGGCGGGGGGCAGGAGGAGCATCCCCATTTTTAGAGGTGAGGAATAACCCGAGGTTTCCAGCGGGGCAGGGAAGACTGACACCTTTCAGAGAATGGACCCGAGGGGGGTGCCGGTATGTTGGACAGCTGGTAGAAGCGGGGGAAGGAGGTCTCCCACCTTTTGAGAAGTGTCAAACTAAGTGGCAGTTGTCGAGGAAGTCATATTTCTCTTATGTGCAGCTGGTCCATTATGTGCAGTCACTGAGGTGACAAGGCAATGCGTATCAGACATTTACCAAGCTTGACAACGTATTCATGCAATTGCCCCCTGAGAATAACAGATTATCATACTGGTATAAAGTGGGGCTGACTTGGAGATTGATGTCCTTTTTTGCTCAGCTGGCACAACAGTGGAGTTTGCTTTTGGGAAAGGAGATTATCAGAGAAAGAACTCTCGAGATGCTTCCATTTGGCATTTAAGATTACCCCCAATGTAGGGCTTCACGAAATCCAACTTAAAATTTTGCATATGGCATATGTCACCAGAAGTAAGGGAAAGAAGCTGGGGCTTTGGGAGTTGGATGATTGTGATAAATGCCAAAGGGGTAAAGCCACTATAGTGAATCACTTTCTGGAATGTTGGGTATTGCGGGACTATTGGAAGGGAGTTTTGTGGGGGTTGGACGGGGCCCCTTCAGGTCTCACTGGAGTGGACATATAGTATATTACTGCTTGGCTCGGATGTGGACCTCATAGAACAGGGGCTCTCTGCTCCTCAATGCAAATTTGTGCTGGTGGCATTAGTGATAGCAAAACAGGTCATCTTGCAATGCTGGATAGACAAAGCCCCGCCCCCCTTTGGCTAAGTGGCAGAATAGTATGACACAGATGGCGGAATGGGAGTGGGGGGACTTGGAGCAACCTAGCAGAGAAAGCACTGTGTATAATGCATTATTGAGAAACTGGCAGGCGATGTCCAGATAGGAGCCTCAAACAGACACCCCATGGTTTGAGGAGATATCATAATAACACAATACAACACCTAGGTGCACCAGATCAGTCAGCTCAAGAAGGATGGTAAGAGGGGGGAGATAGGGGTGGGAGGGAGGGAGGGGAGGAGACAGGAAGCGGGTGGTGGGTAATAAACATAAAAAGAGAGGAACAACTTGATTCTGTAGAGTACGTTTTTGGTTGGCATGCAAAAAGAGGCGGGAGGACACAGTATGAGAATAATGGTTTGTATAGTGAAATCAAATAAGTGTATCTCCTGTCCCTGAGTATGGTATATCAGTGTTTTGATTTGCAATTGTAACTGAGTTGAACTAATATTGGTGGAAGTTTGTGTTTTCATTATTTGTACGGTATGTTTCTCTGCCTAATAAAAATATTTTCAATGGAGTCACATGACGCTATGTATGGGAGTGGTCGCTGATAGCTCCGCTCTGTGTACCTCCCATAAATCCCGTCTTTAATCCCCCGAGGAGAGCAGTCATTTTGGGCAGACGGAACGCTGAAGTCTTTGCAAAGGCTCATAACGTTGGATTTTGAGCTTGCAGACCGCAATGGCATCCAAAGCGCTGCACAAAGACAGAGAAAGGTAAGGTGCTGGAGGACAAGATGGTGGCCCCGGCAAGCCCGCCGAACTCAGCAGTTGGGTCAGCGTGGGCGGCCAAGATAGTGGGCAAAGTGACAAATGCGATGGAGGTAATATTGGACAGGAAGCTGCACAGACTGGACTCTAAACTGGAGGGGTTACAAAGTAATATAGCACAGCTGAGCCAAGACCTCGTGTCTTGTCAACAGCGTACTGGGGTCTTAGAGGACCAGGTGGTGGCGGTCGAGAAAACCTACTCTAAGCTGCTGAAGATGGTGGAATCTCAAGCTGAAAAAATCGAGGACCTGGAAAACAGTTCTCGACGTAAATTTATGTTTGGTTGGACTACCCGAGGATTTGGCAGACAAAGAACTTTGCAAGTTTTTAGAGACCTGGCTGGTAAAGGACCTCAAGCTGCCCACGGAAATAGGACCCCTGCTTATCGAGCGGGCACATCGGGTAGGCCCGCTGAGACCGGATTTTACTAGACCGAGGGTGGTGATTTGCCAGCTACTCAACTTTACCCAGAAGACAGCGATCTTGCAAGCAATGAGAGGAGGAGCGGGCCTAAATTATAACAACCATAAAATACTCTGCTTCCAAGATTACTCTGTGGCAGTTGCAGCACAGAGAAAAACCTTTTCACCGATCTGCTCACAGCTGGTATAACGTAAGATCAAGTTCGCGCTCTTATATCTGGCGAAGCTGAAGATTAACTACCAATCATCTACAAAAATCTACAGCACAGCGCAGGAGGCGCAGCAACTTATGAAACAAATTCTAAGTGGCAGAGATGAATAAGGGGTGATTGTTAATGGCTGATTGTAAAGTCTGCTACTTCAGATCGTTCTGGATTACAATTGCTGGAGGCGATTCAATCACACAATGCTGGTAGGAGAGATTACCTTCCGTTGTGAACCGTAGGTTGGGCTGGAGTGGATTTGTTGTTGACCTGCTGCGACTTTGGCGGATAAGGTCATGGAGGCCCTTTGAATGACAGTATTGAGGAGTCAGAAACTCGTGATTCTGACGAGACCGGAGGCCCCTTCCGTGAGGTTACATATCACATCACAGAGGATATAAACTGTTGATCTGCTGGGAGAGACTCTGGTGCTCCTGGATTTGACTTGGTTGAGTTGTCTCAGACCGCCTGATCGCCTTGAGCGGTTAGCGGCCCAAACCTGAGTTTATGTGCCCGGCTAGTTTATATAAAATTTTGACTCATTTGGTGGGTGTGTTGCTCGGATGAACTGCGCCAACGCGGGGCATTGAGCTGCTGCCTGCCTTTCATTTAGTTGAAAGTTCTAGTGGTTTTGTGTGCCGAAGTGAAATTGAGTTTGTGAGTTGCTGTGACAGATTGACGGGTGAATGTGATATGTGTGAGTTGTATGTGTGGGGTCCGATCCTCTGGGAGAACAGTGATCAGTTTGGATCCAATCGGGTGCAAGATGGGGGGGGGGGGGCTGGGATGGGGGTTGTTTGTGGATAACGAATGGTAAGATCTTCTTTTGGAACACAAGTTATCATCTATAAAAGGGTGGATGTTAATTGTTTCCTTTGATAAGGGTTAGTAGATTTGCGGTGGGTGGTAATTGATGCTTGGGTAAGAGACAGGGAACGGGGTGTGATATGAGTGGAAGAGCGAGCTCACCTTGGTTGGGATATTTTGGAGGGGAATTTGACGTTTCATACGCATTGCTTTAACTGCCTTTAGATGTGACATGAAGCTGGCACTGCTGTAATTTACATGTTCTGTTTATTGATAATATGCTTTTTTTGGTTCTGCTTGTACTAGTGGGTTTACACATGGGGAGGAATTTGGTTAATTATAGATGTGGCCCCAGAGGGGTAGTTGGGGCACAGCTTCTGTTTCTCAGTGGGGGTCAATATTTGAAAGTACATAACATTTGGCAGGAATTGTGTGTGTGTGTGACTAGTTCCATTGGAACTACGAGCTGGGGGAACATGGAGGGAGGAGGGGAGGGGCGGGGGAGAGGGGGGAGGGGGATGCAGGGGGGGAGGGGTAGAGAGTTCATTGGGGAGGATATCTCACAGAGAATTTTGGGTAATAATGGGGTATGAATGTATAGTTTCACACAAACTGCACTGGAGGGTATGTCTACGCACCACGGGGGGATAGTTAGGGGAGGCCATAGGCTGGGGTGGTCTTTTCCGGTGGATAAACGATTTTTGTGGCAGATAGGATGCCATCATATTCCTTGAGACGGTTAAAATAGTCACATGGAATGTTGGAGTTATCAATTCGCCTATAAAGCTTTCAAAAATATTGAAATATCTGCAAAGGATTCATGCGGATGTGGCCTTTTTACAAGAAACTCACCTGTTGGACAAAGAGCATGACAAGTTGGCAAAATGGTGTGTGGGGGATTGTATCGCCGCGCCTGTAAAGGGGAAAAAAGGGGGAGTGGCTATCTTATTTAGGAAAGGCCTGGCGATGCAGCTAGGTAATGCAATTAAAGATCCAGAGGGCAGTTTTATTTTTTGTAAAGCACACTGGTGGCCAAGCAAAACGTCATGTTAGGCAGTATCTATGCTCCTAATCAATCTGACGCCAAATTTTATAAGAAACTACTAGCCCATCTTGTAAAGAAAACTCAACCTCATTGATTTTGGGAGGGGATTTCAATATGCTGTGGGACCCATATCTTGATAGATCTCACGTTCTCCTACAATCAAGCAGCTGGTCGCCAAGAGGGCCTGCCAGATTTTTGCTCGTTATTGATCTCTTGGATGTGTGGCGGGTCTTGCATCCTCAAGATAGAGACTTTACCCATCTCTCGAGGGCTCATAATACCCAATCCAGAATAGATTACTTGTTGATGTCACGATCGCTTTTAGGGAGTATAGGGGCGTGGATTTAGAGGTCAGCCAAGGCTGGGGTTTGGTACGCCTAGTAAGACAGGGCATGGGAGGGGCAAAAGTGTCCAGTGCAGAGGAGAGAATAGTATCATAGGAGGAAACGGCTTCATTGACAGATTTAGAGAGAGTGATGGTAGGGAAAAGGTTAGAGACACAAGAGGATAGAGTAAGGAGGTAAATAGCCTGAAGATTCCTAGATGTGGGGGTTGAGATTGGGTGGGACTGGGAAGGAGAATGCTTAAGTGTGAAGGTTAATAGGTGATCGTCAGAAAGGGGGAGATCTGAGGAACAGAAATTGGAGGGAAAGCAGTTAGAGGAGAGGATAAGGTCGAGAAAGTGGCCATTTTGGTGAGTGGGTGCAGAGGAGCATAGCTGAAGATTGAAAGAGGATGTTAAGGCAAGGAATTGGGAAGCATAAGAGTCAGAGGAATCATCAGCATGGATGTTAAAGTCACCAAGGATGATGGAGGGTAGGTTCGTGGAAGAAGGAAAGCCAGGTGTCAAAGTCAGTGAGAAAGGATGATAGAGATTTATCAGGGGGGTCGATAAATGACAGCTAGTCAGAGAGGCAGAGGAGTGAAAAGGCAGATGGAATGGACTTCAATGGACAAAAAGCAGTGAGATTGGGGAAGAAGAAGAGGTTGGAATTTGCAGGAGGGAGAGAACAGCAATCCCACGCCACCACCAAGACCGGTAGTGTGAGGGGTATGAGAAAAAGATAACCACATGGTAAAGGGCTGCGACAGAAGTAGAATCATCAGGGGAGAGCCAAGTTTCAGTTAAGGCCAGAAGATGGAGGGAACGAGAAATGAAGAGGTCATGAATGTAGGGAAGTTTATTGCAGATGGAGCGGGCAACCCATTGGGCGCAAGAGAAGGGTAAGGAGGAAGGGGTAAGAAGAGGAATAGAGATGAGATTAGAGATGTTACGATGTGGCCTGCATAGGCAGGAAGAAGGCAGAAGAGGAGGGCCATGTGGCCTGCATAGGCAGGAAGAAGGCAGAAGAGGAGGACCAGGATTGGGATTGATATCACCAGCTGAGAGTAAGAGAAGGAGTAAAAGAGAGCGGAGGAGAGTAGGAGAGGTGTGGTCACGAAGGCGTCGAAGGCGAGAGGTACTTAGGTAGAATGGGAAAGGCACAATGGAGGGAAGAAAGAGATGAAGATTAAAAGCTGAGAAGGAGAAAGAGGGTAAAGAGAAGGTGAAGTGATGAAATCAATGGATGGGCAGTGAGTTCCTGTAATGGACAGTGGAAGGAGGTGAGGGAAAAGATTGGGGAGGGACAGGGCTATGAAGAAAATGTGTATAGGGGCCATAAATAAAGTATGAGGGTACTTCCAAGTGCTAGGCAGGAATAGCAATTGAATTTTAGGTGTTAACTAGAAACAGCAATTAAAACATCAGGTCAATAACTGAAGGAGGGAGGCTGAAGATGAGCAGGACTGGAACAGTAGGACCGAAGGCTGGAGCAGATGAGGCTGAAGACAAGCAGGACTGGAGCAGGCTGGAACGAGCAGGATTGAAGGCTGGGGCAGAAGAGGCTGAAGACGAGCAGGACTGGAGCAGGCTGGAACGAGCAGGATTGAAGGCTGGGGCAGAAGAGGCTGAAGACGAGCAGGACTGGAGCAGGCTGGAACGAGTAGGATTGAAGGCTGGGGCAGAAGAGGCTGAAGACGAGCAGGACTGGAGCAGGCTGGAACGAGTAGGATTGAAGGCTGGGGCAGAAGAGGCTGAAGACGAGTAGGACTGGAACAGGCTGGAGCAGAAGGACCAAAGGCTGGGGCAGATGAGACTGAAGACGAGCAGGACTGGAACAGATGAGGCTGAAGACGAGCAGGACTGGAACAGACTGGAGCAGAAGGAACGAAGGCTGGAGCAGATGAGGCTGAAGACGAGCAGGACTGGAACAGGCTGGAGCAGAAGGATCGAAGGCTGGAACAGATGAGGCTGAATACGAGCAGGCCTGGAACAGGCTGGAGCAGAAGGATCGAAGGCTGGAACAGATGAGGCTGAAGACGAGCAGGACTGCAATAGGCTGGAGCAGAAGGACCGAAGGCTGGAGCAGATGAGGCTGAAGACGAGTAGGACTGGAACAGGCTGGAGCAGAAGGGAGCAGCACGCAAAGGTAGGAGCAGATGATGCAGGCTGTATGCAGGCTGGAGCTGAAGAGCAGAGGTTGGAGCTGATGATTAAGGTTGGATGCAGGCAGGAACAAAAAGACAGAGGAGGAGTAGAGGCAGGAACAGATGATGCAGGTTGGATGGAGGTCGGAGCTGAAGAGCAGAGGCTGGAGCCGAAGATCAAGGTTGGATGCAGGCTGGGGCAGATGATGCAAGTATGTTGAATGCAAGCTGGTTGCAGGTTGGATTCAGGCAGGTTGGATGCAGGCTGGGGCAGATGATGCAAGCAGGGGCAGAGGATGCAGACTGGAGGAACAGGGCAGGAGTCGAAGCTTGCTGATTCCTATGCTGCAGGGGCAGATGATGCAAGCAGGGGCAGAGGATGCAGGCTGGAGGAACAGGGCAGGAGTCGAAGCTTGCTGGTTCCTATGCTGCAGGGGCAGAGGATGCAGGCTGGAGGAACAGGGCAGGAGTTGAAGCTTGCTGGTTCCTCCTATGCTGCAGGGGCAGAGGATGCAGGCAGGAGGAACAGGGCAGGAGTCAAAGCTTGCTGGTTCCCATGCTGCAATATCAGTGGTGCCTCCTTTGGATAAGTGCCCCTCTAACAGTGGCGATGGCGGTTAGCACCTCGTGGCCGGCCCCGCGACACCAGCAACCGCCGATCCGCTCAACTGCACCCGCTGGTTCTTGGCTTAAATCCCGCACCCTTGCCGACTTCATTCATTTCAAATTCATGCTTAACTCCTTCCAATCTGCCCTTTCACTTGCCAATCAGGATTACTTCACCCAATTGACAAATTCCCTTGGCTTCAACCCTCGACTTCTCTTCACTACACTGAACTCTCTTCTCAAGGTACCTCCGTCCCCAATTCCCCCATCTCTTTCTCCTCAGACCCTAGCTGAACACTTCCACAACAAAATCCGTAAGATAAACCTTGAATTTTCATCCAAACCCTTCCCACCTCTCTCCCCCTTAATCCTCACCCCCTACTCTCCTTCCTCTCCTTCTCAGAAGTTTCTACTGAGGAAACTGCCCTTCTTCTTTCCTCCTCCAAGTGTACTACCGCTGTTCCTCTGATCCCATCCCCACTTATCTACTTAACACTATCTCTCCTACTATCATCCCAGTCATCTGTCACATCCTTAATCTTTCACTCTCCACTGCAACTGTTCCTACGGCCTTCAAACATGCTGTTGTTACTCCACTCCTTTAAAAAACCCTCACTTGACCCTACCTGTCCCTCCAACTATCGCCCCATCTCCCTTTCCTCTCCAAATTACTTGAACGTGTCATTCACCGCTGTTGTCTTCACTTTCTTTCTTCACAACCTATTCTTGACCCACTCCAATCTGGTTTTCGCCCTCTTCACTCTACTGAAATGCACTTACCAAAGTCTCTAATGACCTGCTACTGGCTAAATCCAGAGGACTCTATTCTATCCTTATCCTTCTTGACCACACTATATTCCTGGATACGCTGTCCTCGCTTGGATTCCAGGGCCCTGTTCTTTCCTGGTTCTCCTCTTACCTCTCACTTCATTCTTTCAGTGTTCACTCTGGTGGATCCTCTTCAACTTCCATCCCGCTTTCAGTTGGTGTGCCTCAGGGTTCTGTCCTTGGACCCCTCCTTTTCTCCATCTATACCTCTTCCCTTGGTACCCTAATTTCCTCCCATGGCTTTCAATACCATCTTTACGCAGATGACTTTCAGATCTACATCTTCACCCCTGAAATATCAACCTCAATTCAGGACAAAATTTCAGCCTGCTTGTCCGACATTGCTGCTTGGATGTCTCAACGCCACCTGAAACTAAACATGACCAAAATTGAACTTCTCATTTTTCCCCCTAAGCCCACCTCCCCTCTTTCCCCCTTTCTCTATCTCTGTTAATGGCTCTCACATCCTCCCTGTTTCCTCGACTCGTAACCTTGGAGTCATCTTTCATTCCTCTCTCTCCTTCTCTGCAAACATTCAACAGATCGCCAAAACCTGTCGTTTCTTTATCTACAATATTAGCAAAATCCGCCCTTTCTTTTCTGATTACGCTACCAGAACCCTTATCCACACCCTTGTCACCTTTCGCTTGGACTATTGCAATTTACTTCTCACTGGTCTTCCGCTCAGCCATCTCTCTCCTCTCCAATCTGTCCAAACTTCTGCGGCACAACTTATTTTCCGCCAGAATCGTTATACCCACACTAGCCCACTCCTCAAGTCACTTCACTGGCTCCCTGTCCGCTTCCGCACACAGTTTAAACTTCTCTTACTGACCTTTAAATGCATCCACTCTGCAGCCCCCCATTACCTCTCCACTCTCATCTCTCCCCGTGAACTCTGCTCTCTGGACAAACCTCTCGTCGTCCCCCTTCTCCTCCACTGCTAACTCCAGGCTTCGTTCCTTTTCTCTCAAAGCACTTTATGCCTAGAATCATCTTCCTGGACCTATACGTCTAGCTCCATCTCTACCTGTTTTCAAATCCATGCTGAAAACCCACCTTTTCACTGCTGTTTTTGGCTCCTAGCCTCTACTCATTTGCCCTCCCCTTGCTCCTTCCTTCCTTCTCACCCAGTACTTCCCTCACCCGTAACTGTCTTGTCTGTCTGAATTATTTGGATTGTAAGCTCTTTTGAGCAGGGACTGTCTCTTTGTGTCAGGTGTTCAGCCCTGCGTGCGTCTGGTAGCACTATACAAATGCTAATAATAATAGGGGAGGCTTGGATAGAACCGTAGCTTGATGGCTACTTGGACTGAGTACAAACTGTTCAACGAGCATTCGGCCACTAGTGCTACATCATTCTGGGAGGCGGCTAAGGCGGTTTTGAGAGGCGAAATGATTAGTTATGTGAGCCATTTTAAAAGGGCAAGAGACAACGAAATGTTGAGATTGGAGGCTCAGGTAACATAGTAGATGACGGCAGAAAAAGACCTGCAGGTTTCGGGTGGCCACCCAGACGATCGAGACAAAAAAGATGGCCGACGGGCAGAAACTCAAGTGAAGAGCTCCCGAATCAAAAGCGCTCCTGGGAGGATCCGATCCTCGGAGACGCGATTCGGACAGCGACCGGAGCGTCCGGAGGCCGGGCAGTGGCGGGGGTAGACCGTGGAGTTACCCTGTCGAGTCAGACCGCCCGACCGCCAGCGAGGGAGCAAATACCTGAGCAGAGCGATATTGGCATCGCGGCCTGACCACGCAATCACTCGAGCCAGACCGCCGGACTGCAGAGTGCAACGAAACGAGGCACCGTAGAGCGAGCAGAAGGCTCGACCGTAGCTCCGGGAGGTGAGCTGCAGCCGTGCTCTGCAGGCTTCGGGTGGCCACCCAGATGATCGAGACCGCATGCAGAGATCTAAGAGTCCCGGAGCCACGTGGGGGACAAGCGCTGGGGCCCCAGCTGAAGTACCCAGGTCGGCCTGACCAAGCTGAGCTGGAATTGGATGACAACAGAACAGAACGTACCGCAGTGAGTTCCGTGTCTGGGGAGGGCTGTGAGGTCTGAAGGCGGTGCAGGGGGCCGCCGAGCCAGTGGACCTGGTGTCGGTGAGATCGACTGATCACCCGGGGGAGAGAAAGGGCAGACGAACCTGTCCCCGCGGGACGCCAGCGAAGAGATCGGAGATCGATCACGGCCGAGCCTGCTCCACGCGGGCACACCCGGCGCTTTCCCACACTGTCCCAACCCACCACCCCATCCTGGGCTGCTCACCCGGGCACTGGAAGCTCCGGAGAACAGTCAGTGCCGAGCGGAACACTTGGCGCTTCCCAGCCTGCCGCTGCCACCGAGAAGCCGCATGGGGCAGTCGGAAACGAGCGGAGCCGATTGACAGACTACAGAGCAGCGCCGTGACCGGTCCCCGACTGGACTGGGGTCCAGCTGTTTCCAGAGGCGCCGAGAACGACCGGCCCGACAACCGGAGGCCCTCGCGGAAGCGCACCCATGGCTGGGGCAATGCAAGAGAGGACGGGATGCTGATTGGAGGCCGCGGAGCAAGGACAGCACAACCGTAATAAGTAAAATAAAATAAAATAACTGCTGCTTTGCCTAGATGCATGCGCTGCTTTAGGCTTGATTCAAATGTCCATACTCTGCTTTGCTGCTTTAAATAGGAACTAATTGCATGCACCGCTTTCATCTGAATCTAAAAGCTCACACTCTGCTGCACCTGCTTTAGATGGAGGGCAACTGAATCCAGTACCAATGATTTAAATACAGTTGCCTTGCCACGCTTTAAAGGGGTAGGAGAATAGCTCTGTCCTAGAATTGCTAATAGCTTGATTTAAAGTGCCTGTTTAGCGTGCTCTGCTCCCCAGACAAATGAGCCACCTTGCACAATTATGCACCAACTATAGATACATGCTTGCCTTGCTCTGATCACAAACTAGCATTATCAGTAGGAACAGTTGCCAAGTTTAAATGTAAATGTAGGCTGGCCTGCTGTGAATTGTTGTCAAGCTTTGAACTGCTGCTAAGCTTAAATGCAAATGTAAGCTGTGAATTGTTACCAAGCTTTGAATTGTTGCTAAGCTTAAATGCAAATGTAAGCTTTCTCTCGATTTGAATTGTAGCCAAGCTCAAATGCAAATGTAGACTTTGAACTGCCTAGCCTCAATGCAAATGTAAGCTTGATTCGCTTGGATGTAAACCAGCTGAATGTTTGCCACAGCGCCTTAGACATAGATATGAACACCAGTAAAACACTCCTAACCATCCATTGTCTCTCCCTACTCTTATACGTAAACACAACCTACAACCCAGACAACAACAACCCCATTGCCCACAAATCACACAGCACTCACATACACACAATGCCCACCCTAAAGAACATCCATAAGAACTCACCCACAATACAACAATCCTATGTACAACCGATCAACAACCCACCAAACCAAAGACACAACAACCAACCAAAAGGAATAATCTCTGGATATGAATACCGCTGACGAAAAGATGAAAACAACAACAACAACAAATTCAACTACCGAAGAAACAGACATCTAATAAAAATAAACACATCGAACCACCCCCCCCCACGGAACCATACCACTCAATCCAACTAGGATACATCAATGCAAGATCAGCAGTAAGCAATTCAGTGGATATACTAGACTGGATTACCACAGATAAATTAGACCTTCTATTCATCACAGAAACCTGGTTCCATAGCCCTACAGACCCCGCCATCTTAGAAACATGCCCACCAGAATACAAAATCACCCACTGGACAAGAAATGGAAAAAAAAGAGGAGGCGGAATAGCTATTATCTACAAACCCGAATTCACCATCACAATCACGGGTGAATCTACCTCACCACAACTTGAAATTGCATCGACAAGAATTAATCATCCAAACCTAGTAGGACACCTTAACACAATCCTATTCTACAGGCCACCAGGAAAATGGCAAGACTCCCAAGGACAACTCATGGATGTCATCTCGAACTCCTGCGTGTCTGCCTCAAACATCCTCATACTAGGAGACATCAACCTACACCTAGAAGATGACACCTCACCAAGCACAAGAGAATGCAAAGAATTCCTAAAACTCTGGGATCTACAAGTACCCAACACACAACCAACACACAAAAAAGGACACACACTTGATATCATAACAAACAAATTCGAACCGGATTCAACTATCACACTCACTGACACAAGATGGACACCTACATTATGGTCAGACCACCATAAAGCAAATGTCTCTCTCTGCTGGCGAAAAACACACATAAACACAATCAATAAACAGGAGCGAACAACATACACAACGAGAGGAAAAATAGACCCCACAATATTCTGGCAACAGATCTACCAGAACGAATGGCCAACAAACACTGATACCATCCAATTCCTCCAAGAATGGGATGATATATGTACAACAACATTAGACAAAATCGCTCCTATCCAAACCAGAACATCACACAGGACAAAAACAAATCCATGGTTCACCGAAGAGCTGAAAAAACTTAAAACACAAGTCAGGAAACTAGAACGAGAATGGAACAAAAGAAGACGAACAAACACTAAACGCATGGAAATTACTTCGGAGAAAATACAAATACACCATAAAACAGACCAAAAGACTACACTACAAAACAATAATAGGACCAAACTACAAAGACACACATAAACTCTTCAACCTTGTGAACAAACTGTTAGACACCACACCAGTCACAAACAACGGCAAAGATGTACCAGATGTGGACAACCTTGCGAAATACTTCAAGGAGAAAATTATACAACTACGACTCAAAATACCTGCTAGCCCTATTGAGTACGCCACACTTTTAGATTGTCTTGACCCAGAAGAAGGAACATACCCTGCAGACAGAACATGGACCGAATTCGAAATACTATCAGAAGACCTCATCTCTGAAACTCTCAAAACATATGCCAAATCCCACTGCAAACTAGACACGTGCCCAAATAACCTCATGAAATCTGCTCCTCAACAATTCATAACAGACCTAACGAGCCATGTGAACTTCATGCTACAAAACGGACTTTTCCCAAAAAGAAAAAGGAAAAATCTTACTCACCCCAATTCCTAAAGATACAAAGAAAAGCACGAGTGAAATAACCAACTACAGGCCAGTAGCATCCATACCACTAATAACCAAAATAACCAAAGGAATGGTAACCAAACAACTCACAAACTATCTAAACAAACACTCAATACTGCATGACACCCAATCAGGATTCCGGTCGAATCATAGCACAGAAACAGTACTAGTCACCCTTATGACCAGATTTAAACAAATAATTGCAACTGGCAACAATATACTCCTCCTACAATTTGAAATGTCAAGTGCCTTCGATATGGTTGACCACGGAATCCTATTACACATACTCGAATACTTTGGCATTGGAGGAAATGTCCTGAATTGGTTCAAAGGGTTCCTAACCCAACGTTCGTATCAAGTCACATCAAATTCGACCACATCTAAGGCATGGACACCTGAATGTGGAGTTCCACAAGGATCACCTCTCTCACCAACCATCTTCAACCTAATGATGATCCCTCTGGAAAAACTCCTATCAAACCATAACCTCAACCCATATATATACGCTGATGATGTAACAATATACATCCCCTTCAAACAAGACAAACGAAATTTTCAAAGAAATCAATCAAAGCCTACACATCATGAACACATGGGCAGACGCATTTCGTCTAAAATTAAATGCAGAAAAAACTCAATGCCTGATACTCACCTCCCAATACAACACAAAAGAATTCACATCTATAAACACACCAAACCTGAACCTTCAAATCTCAGAAACGCTAAAAATCCTTGGAATCACTATCGACCGCCACCTAACGCTTGAAACTCACGCTAACAACACAACTAAAAAGATGTTTTACAGCATGTGGAAACTGAAAAGGATAAGACCTTACTTCCCAAGATCCATCTTTCGTAGCCTAGTGCAATCCCTCGTGCTCAGCCACCTGGATTACTGCAACTCACTATACGCAGGTTGTAAAGAACAAACACTGAGGAAACTTCAAACAGCCCAGAATACGGCAGCCAGACTCATCTTTGGAAAGCCAAAATATGAAAGTGCAAAACCATTACGAAAGAAACTGCACTGGCTTCCACTCAAGGAACGCGTCACTTTTAAAGTTTGCACATTAGTCCACAAAATCATTCACGGCAAAGCCCCAGCCTACATGTCTGAGTTAATAGACTTACCACCCAGAAACGCCAAAAGATCATCCCGAACCTTCCTTAACCTCCACTTCCCCAATTGCAAGGGCTTGAAATACAAAGCGCTACACGCGTCAACCTTTTCTCACATGAGCACGCAGTATTGGAATACACTGCCACGCAACTTAAGAACAATCAAAGAGCAAGCTTCCTTCCGCAGATTATTGAAGACCCATCTCTTTGAAAAAATTTACGGAAAGAACCAAGTCCACACTGTTCACTAATGCATCATACATTCACCTCTGAACACTCATTCCCGTACTATCACATCATTCATACCTTTACTCACAGAAAGATATATACCATATGTCTTCATGCCTTTTTATCGCCCTCTAAGCTCCCATTGTTTCCTTCCAAAGTTTCAATGTTTGTGTTCCATTGTTCCATTCCTTAACGACACCTCAATTGTTTCGCATAACTCTGCACAATGTAATCCATAACCAATCTGTAACAAATTGTATTTCCAACATTTAACTCATATTGTAAGCCACACTGAACCCGCAAAAAGGTGGGAAAATGTGGGATACAAATGCAATAAATAAATAAATAAATCCAGTCTGCCCAACAAGATAAACTCATATGTGCTACTTTTTGTGTATACCTTACCTTGATTTGTACCTGTCCTTTTCATGGCACAGACCGTGTATGTCTGCCCAGCACTATCCCCGCCTCCCACCACCGGCTCTGGCACAGACCGTATAAGTCTGCCCAGCACTATCCCCACTGGGATAGAACTTTACATAAGAAATTTGGGGAGACTCCGAGTGTTCGCATGAGAAAAGAGCTATCGACACAAGTGGCCCTTAACTCACTAATCCACGAGCGAGAGGTGAAGTCGCAATCTTATTATAGATTCCAATTGTATAAATATGAAAATAACATAGTAGATGACGGCAGAAAAAGACCTGCACGGTCCATCTAGTCTGCCCAACAAGATTAACTCATATGTGCTACTTCTTGTGTATACCTTACCTTGATTTGTATCTGCCATTTTCAGGACACAGACTGTACAAGTCTTGCCCAGAACTAGCCCCACCACCCAAACACCAGCCCCGCCTCCCAATCTCGGCTAAGCTTCTGAGGATCCATTCCTTCTGCACAGGATTCCTTTATGTTTATCCCACGCCAGATTTTTACTTATAAGTTTTAAAAAATATGTTTCATTGTTGTCATTTTGTGCACAGCTTCACTTATTTTGCCTTGATTCCCCCTGCACTCACTAAGATGTGGTCTCTAATGCAACTCAGACCATTAGCCCATGGTACCAGAAGGACAGGCCCCATTCCTCATGACATGTTTACTGACAGGAAAATGTTAAGAACATGTCATGTTTTATTTTACAGGAACTGGGAATTTACTTATCTTGGAACAATGTTTTAGATTATGGATAATATAAAATGTGCCTTATTGTTAAGAACTGTTCCAATGTTCTCTCTTATTTTATTAGCCAAATTCAAAGAAATGGCATAGGAAAAGACAATGCCTTAATGTCACTCTGATCACGTTGAATAAGTAGCAAAAAAAAAAAAAAAAAGTTAAATACTGAGAAAATACTAAACCACCAAAATCAAGAATCAAATGGTGGACCTAAGATCGCATTGCAGTGAAGAAGCTGTGCTCATCTGCTCCTGCTGGTTTGTTATTTGCCTGGCATTTCTTCACCAAATTTCTATTTACCTATGCCTAAGAGGAAGGGGAAGATTGCTGCTTCTGCCCGGCAGTCTCAGACCCCTGGATTACAGCAGGCAGAGATCACTGGCTTCATGTCTGGCTCCCCGAGCAAGAAAGAAAGCTTAGGCCTCAGGAGTGAGGCATCACTCAGCCCCGCTGGGCTGATTCTTCCCCAACCACCAAGAGATTCTGCACCAATGGGAACACCCCGACAATGGGAGCAGCACTACAGGGGGTGCTCAAGGGCACACCGAAGTTACCGAATCTATCATTTTTGAAGCCTGAGTCTGGAGACTTAGTGCACAGATCTAAGGTTGAGGTCAATCGGCAAGGAGGTGAAGTGGAAAGGGAGATTCCTTCTATTCCCCCCCTGCCAAGGTGACACTGGATTCGATATGGACAGCGTTGGAATCTGTAGGGAAGATGCTAGCTCGTTTGATAGCTTGGAAACAGACCTCACGGGTTGTGGTGGCTTTGAGAGATTGTAAGGGGAAACTATGTCACTCTGATTCTGCGATTCGAGATATCTTCAAAAGTTTTTACCAGCAGCTATACAAGGGGGAGAAATGTGCAGACATTTCGGGGCATCTCTATTTGGACACGGTGGAGTTCCCAACATTGACTGATAAAGAGCGGACAACGTTAAATGCTCCTATAAATTTGGACGAAGTTCGATGGGCAACTGGCAGCAGTCAATTGGGGAAGGCACCTGGACCAGATGGGCTCCGGGTGGAATTTTATAAAATGATGGGCAATGCTCTGATTCCGCCACTGGCAGAGGCGTTTAATGACTGGGTCGAAAAGGGATTGCTCCCTAGACAGTTGAATTTGGCTCATATCATTCTGATTACCAAAGCAAAGCGGGATATCACCTTACCAGCGTCATATCGCCCAATCTTGCTATTGAACTGTGAGGTGAAGCTTTTTGCAAAGATCTTGGCAAATAGAATGAGTCGGGTGCTGCCGAAGATTGTCCATGAGGCGCAGGTGGGTTTTGTCCAGGGTCGCTCCGTGTCAAAGAATCTTAGAAAGATTTTGCTATCATTAGAGAGGATTGGGATGGAGGTCGAGCCAGCTCTGATGATAAGCTTTGACGCAAAGAAGGCCTTTGATCATATTAGTTGGGATTTCTTGTTTACGGTCTTGGAGGCGTACGGATTTGATGGCTGGTTCTTAGAGGCGGTTAAGGTGCTTTATACTTCACCAAGGGCGAGAAATATGGTGAATGATTGTTGCTTGGACAATTTCGATATCGGAAGGGACACAAGACAGGGATGCCCTTTGTCACCGTTACCTTTTGCCTTGTATTTGGACCCGCTGATACGAGACATTTACTTGCAGCCAGCTATTCATGGGGTGACCCTGGGTAAGGTCAAATTTAAATTAGCGGCGTTTGCGGACAATCTTTTTGTGGTGCTTATGAAGCCAGTAGATTCCCTATTAGCTCTGTTGGAGGCATTTAAGGAATTTGGAGACTACTCTGGCTTTAGGCTAAACTTGGAGAAGTCGGAGGCGTTGGCTGCTGACCCAGAGAGCTGTCTGACTTGGCCGGGAACATTCCCGCTGCGTTGGGCAAATGGTTCCTTTCAGTATTTGGGAATCCTGCTGACGCCGAAGTTGAAGGGAAAATTAGGTTCTTACCTTGGTAATTTTCTTTACTTTAGTCATAGCAGATGAAGCCATTACGTATGGGTTATGTCCATCAACCAGCAGGGGAGATAGAGAGCACTCAAACTTTCACAGTGCCCTCTTGGCCAGCTAGCTCCACTGCCTCTTCAGTATTTGAAGCTTCCAAAGCAGTATGGCAAACCGCAATGGGAATCACAAGGGCTTTCCTCACAGCGAATGATGGCCCATCACAAGGGCATGAACTCATAAAGGAGGGAATGCACATCCTCCTGGAGGGAATAAACTCATCCTCCTTATTGTATAAGTGGAGGGGAACACAGGCGCCTCCTGGAGGGAATCACACATCCTCCCAACACACTGGAGGGAATGAACTCATCCTTCTATTTATAGAACTAGAGGGGAACACACGCGCCTCCTGGAGAGAATCAACACGTCCTCCAAAAAAAACATGCTGGAGGGAATGAACACTTCCTCCTAAATTTAAACTGAACATGAATCCTGAAGATTGTTTTCCAACTTTCTCCCAAGGAAGGAACTTCAGGAAATTAGAACAGAACCTGAAAAACAGATTCACAGCATACAGACAATCATACAGGGAGGGCTCATGGCTTCATCTGCTATGACTAAAGGAAAGAAAATTACCAAGGTAAGAACCTAATTTTCCCTTCCTTGTCATCAAGCAGATGAAGCCATTACGTATGGGATGTAACAAAGCAATCCCTAGATAGGGTGGGAACAAGCCACACCACGCGCTAGCACTTGTGCACCAAAACGCGCATCCCTCCTGGCAGCCACATCCAGCCTGTAATATCGGGCAAAGGAGAGCTTAGAAGCCCATGTTGCTGCACTGCATATCTCTTGAAGAGAGAGTGCTCCAGTTTCAGCCCAAGAGGAAGAAATCGCTCTAGTAGAATGTGCCTTAAAGGCTACAGGCGGAACCCTGCCGGCCAGCAGATAAGCTGAAAAGATAGTTTCTTTGAGCCAGCGGGCAATAGTGGCTTTAGACGCTGGAGACCCTCTGCGAGAACCAGATAGCAAAACAAACAGATGATCAGAAGTCCTGAAAGAGTTAGTAACTCGCAGATACTGCAGCAGAGTCCTGCGCACATCCAAAAGGTGCAGCTGCCCAAAAGATTCTGGAAACTCTTCCTCTGAAAAAGAGGGCAAGAAAATAGGCTGGTTTAGGTGAAAGGCTGAAACCACCTTAGGCATAAAGGAAGGCAAGGTCCGAACCGTGACTCCGGACTCTGAAAATTGCAGAAATGGGTCTCTACAGGACAGCGCCTGGAGCTCTGACACCCGTCTCGCCGAGGTAATGGCCACCAGAAAACGGCCTTCAGTGTCAAATCTTTTCTCCGATGCTCGCCGAAGCGGCTCAAAAGGAGATGCCTGCAGGGTTTTCAAAACTAGCCCCAGGTTCCAAGCTGGACAGGGTGCTCGCACTGGAGGTCGTAGCCGAAGCACCCCTCTAAGAAACCGTGCCACATCTGGGTGAGCAGCCAAAGACACGCCTTCCACCTTACCACGAAGGGAGGCCAACGCTGCCACCTGCACCCACAGGGAATTATAGGCCAAGCCTTTTTGTACACCTTCCTGCAAAAAGTCCAGAATCGGCGAGACAGGAGCACGCACTGGAGCAATGGCTCTGGAAGCACACTAAGACTCAAACAGGCACCAAATCCTGGCATAAGCCACGGAAGTGGACCGCTTGCGGGCTTGCAGGAGAGTGGAAATAACTTTATTGGAATAACTTTATCCCTCAATTGCGCCCTCTCAATAGCCATGCCGTAAGACCAAAGCGGCCGGCGTCCTCCATGGCTACCGGTCCCTGAGTCAACAGGTTCGGTACCAGAGGTAACGGCAGAGGAGCCTCCAGGAGCATCTGTCGGAGGTCTGCATACCAAGGTCTCCTTGGCCAATCCGGGGCGATGAGGACCACTTCTCCTGGGTGCAGCCGAATCCGCAAGAGCAGGCGCCCTATCAAGGGCCATGGGGGAAACACATAAAGTAGACCCGGAGGCCAGGGTTGAGCCAAGGCATCCAACCCCGCCGAGCGAGGATCTCTCCGTCTGCTGAAGAAGCAAGGGACTTTGGTATTGGCACTTGTCGCCATTAGATCCATCACGGGCTTGCCCCATTTGGCACAGATCTGCAGGAATACTTCGTCTGCCAGATTCCATTCTGCTGGATCGATCTGATGCCTGCTCAGATAATTGGCCTGCACATTGCTCTGACCTGCAATATGAGCTGCCGACAGACACTGAAGATGCAGCTCAGCCCAGTGGCAAATCAGTTCGGCCTGCGCGGCTAGTGCTCTGCACCTTGTTCTGCCTTGTCGATTTATATAGGCCACCGTTGTCGTGTTGTCCGACATCACTCTGACAGCTAATCCTTCCAGGGTCACTTGAAAGGCCAGAAGCGCCTGAAACACCGCTTTCAACTCTAGGCGGTTGATGGACCACTCCGACTCCTCGGGTATCCATAGACCCTGGGCATGCTTCCCCTTGCAGTGTGCGCCCCAGCCCTTCAGGCTGGCATCTGTTACCACTAGGCACCAAACGGGGAGCGTCAGCGGCATTCCTCGCCGCAGCATGCTGTCCGAGAGCCACCACTCCATGCTGAGACGGGCCGCAGGGAGCCAAGTAAGTCTGCATTGGTAATCCTGAGAAATAGGAGACCATCTCCGGAGTAGGGAATATTGTAGAGGTCTCAGGTGCGCTCTCGCCCAGGGTACCACTTCCATCATGGCTGTCATAGATCCCAGCAGCTGGACAATGTCCCAAGCTCGCGGGTGGGGCATCCTCAGGAGCAGACGGACCTGATTCTGAAGCTTGCACCGCCTTAGCTCGGGTAGGAACACATAGCCCGAGACTATGTCGAACCTGGCCCCCCCAAAACTCTAGAGATTGTGAAGGGGACAGGTGACGTTTGGCCATATTGACGACCCAGCCTAGAGATTGCAGTACTGAGACCACTCTGGCTGTAGCTTGTAAGCTCTCTGTTGCAGAGTCTGCTCTGATGAGCCAGTCGTCTAGGTACGGGTGAACCCTGATACCTTCTCGCCTGAGAAAAGCAGCTACTACCACCATTACCTTCGAAAAGGTTCGGGGAGCTGTGGCGAGGCCAAATGGCAAGGCCCTGAACTGGAAATGTTTTCCCAACACCGCAAACCTCAGAAACGTCTGGTGCGGGGGCCAAATCGGTATGTGCAAGTAAGCTTCTTTCAGGTCCAGAGACGTGAGAAACTCTCCTGGCTGAACCGCCGCAAAGACGGAGCGCAGGGATTCCATGTGGAAATGCCGCACTCTCAGGGACTTGTTCACTTCTTTTAAGTCCAGAATAGGGCGAAAGGACCCACCTTTTCGCGGCACCACAAAGTAGATGGAGTATCGGCCGCAGCCTTGCTCGGCGGGAGGCACCGGGGTCACTGCCCCTAACTGAATCATACCTTGTAAAGTCTCCTCCACCGCCGCCCGTTTGATGGCAGAACCGCATCGGGACTCCACAAACACGTCTCTTACTGGGGCGTTGAATTCTATTCTGTATCCCATCTCTGATCAGGTCCAGAACCCACTGATCTGAGGAAATCTTGGCCCACTCCTCAACAAAGAGGGAAGCCGTCCTCCGATGACAGGCATCGAGGAGAGGGCCGGTGCACCATCATTGAGAGGGTCGCCCCTGAACTCCTGGTCTTGAGCCACCGGCTGCGGAATGCTTGTCCGGAGGCGAAAGGAGTTCCTCTGCTGACCACGGGCACGTGAAGTGAACCCAGCAGAACGCCCCGGGCGTACCTTCTAGCTTCACGGAAGCGAGGTCTGTACGAGGAGTGGACCGCCTGGCCCTTAGAGGAAGGCCTCTGCCTATCTTCGGGCAAGCGCTGGGGTTTGGATCACCCAGGCCTTTCATACAATTTTCTCCAACTCCTCACCAAATAGGAGAAGTCCTTGAAAAGGCAACTTCACCAACCTTTGCTTAGAGGCCATGTCCGCTGCCCAGTGTCGTAGCCACAGACGACAGCGTGCCGCCACTGCTACTAGCCATTTGTTTTAGCTGAAGCTCTGACAAGGTCATAAAGGGCATCAGCCAGAAAGGACAAGGCCACCTCCATCCGCGGAGCCACATCCAAGAAGGGCTCCGCTCCATCTCCGGGCTGAGCCACTGCCTGTTGCAGCCAAGCTAAGCAGGCTCTCACAGCATAACAGCTGCATGCAGACGCCTGAACAGTGAGACCTGCAGTTTCAAAGGACCGTTTCAATGCTGTTTCCAGCCTACGGTCTTGAACATCCTTCAGGGCAACACCTCCTTCAACAGGGAGGGTAGTTCTCTTTGTCACCGCAGTGACTAGGGCATCCACTGTAGGCATTTGAAAACGAGCCATATGTCCCTCATGCAGAGGGTATAACTGCCCCATAGCCCTGGAAACTCTCAAAGGTCCCTCGGGGTCAGCCCACTGAGCCGAAACAAGCTCTAGGATGGAGTCATGCAAAGGGAAGGCCCGAGCAGCTTTCTTGGTACTAGCCATCCTGGGATTACCCGAGGAGGCCATGCCACTGTCAGGATCTTCAATCGAGAGGGCCTGCAGGGTATCTGAAATAAGCGCTGGCAGCTCATCACGGTGGAAAATCCTCACCGCGGAGGGATCATCCAGATCCTGTGGTAAATCCGCACCTGACTCTGGTTCCTCAGACCAAGAACGTCTGTCAGAGTTCTCCGAATCCTCACACCACGACCACGGGGGGGAAAAAGGTGCACCACAATCTGAAGGGGAATTAACCTTTCTGCGCTTATCTTTAGGCCAAGCATCCGGGAAAAAAACCTCACTGGGCAGTCCCAGGCCAGAATCCATCGGGAGGGGGGAATCAGAGGAGCCTCAGGCGACCCTTGAGGAAGGGCTCTTTTCATCATGTATGCTTTATGCAGCAAAAGCACAAAATCCGGGGAGAAAATCTCACCCTGGGCACCCAAATCCTGTCCGTTGCTAGCCACTCCTGAAATAACCTCATCTCGAGGTGCCCCACCCGGCTCAGGTCTCTCCGTGTCCACGGAGGCCCGCGCCATGCGGTGTAAGCAAAATGGTGCCCGCTGCCAGCTCAGAGCGGAAGAAACATCGCTCGCCATGCTCGGGCCGGCTCCTACCGCCAGAACAGCACGATTTATAGGAGCCCTGCTGCTGATTTGCGCTTGCCACAAGTGGAACAGCGCTTTACATTGTCCGCAGCCATCGCCGAAAAAATGGCGGTAAAATCCAAAATGGCGGTTTCGCGCCAAAATTGCCCCGATCGCGGGCCCACCCCGGAGGAGTTGGAAAACACTCTTACCTCAAAGGATCTAGTGTACAACTACGATCCTGCTGAAAATCAGGTCAAAAACCTCTGTTCCATCGTCTCTGCGTTTAAAAACGCGACGCGACTTTTTTTTTTTTTTTTTTTTTAAGCTGTGAGGAAAGCAGAGGTATTGAAGACTCCGGAGGCTCAGATGAGTGGGAAAGGCAGGGAAAGGGCGAACCTATATGCCTGCATCCACTGTTGGTGGGTAAGGACAGGGAAAGCAAGGCAATATGGTCCACATCCACAGAGGTATGGGTAAGGCAGGGAAGGGCTAACCTATGTGCCTTTAAAGTGAAGCTGCTATAGCCTCCAACACCCTGGTTAACAACTGGCAAGCCAAGAACCCACCTCCCGGCAGATTTTTCTGGAGCTCGAACAAGCTGCAGCCACCCTGCTAGGGGAGATAGAGAATACTGAAGAGGCAGTGGAGCTAGCTGGCCAAGAGGGCACTGTGAAAGTTTGAGTGCTCTCTATCTCCCCTGCTGGTTGATGGACATAACCCATACGTAATGGCTTCATCTGCTTGATGACAAGGAAACATGATTAACACCAGTCGACTGTTAGTACAGACTAGAGAGTTGCACGGGGACAGAAATCTTACCCGTCCCCGCTGGAATCTTACCCGTCCCCGCCCGTCCCCACTGGAATCTTACCCATCCCCACCCATCCCCCAAAAATTTAAACCATCCCAACCCGTCCCCACCCGTCCCCGTAAGAATTTAACCCATCCCCACCTATCCCCGTAAGAATTAATAGTACATAAAGAAAGTTCCAGTCAGCTCCCTCAGTCTCTCTCTGGATTTGAGCCACAGCACTGTAGGCAAGGAAGGAGTGGAAGCTGAAACTTGGAACACTCTGGTGTGCACATGTAAGATTTGTCTCTGATTTACTGGCAGTGTGTGCTGAGAGGCCGCCACATGCACGCGCCAGTAGGTTAGGTGACATCTGATTCTTGTGCCTGTGTCAGAGCTGAGGTCTGACACAAGTCTGGTAGCAAAGAGGATTAATAGTAACAAAGTAAGTGACAGCAAATAGACCTGAACGGTCCATCCACTCTGCCAATAGTCACACTCGTGATCAAGTCATCATTAAATCAACGAGTGTGATATTATATACTTGATTATGGTCTTTCTTCCGTTCTTCTGGAACAAAGACCACAGAAGTCTATCTGGCCCTATCCTTATGTGAGAGAAGATCCACCGGTAAGTGGAAAACTCAAGCACCCCACGGTAAAAACAAGAATGTGTAAAAAAAGTGGGAGTACGACCAACGAAACCAGAAACTGGAAGATGTTCTTGACAACAATTTATTGAAAATTTGAAGACTCGACACGTCGTGTTTCGGCCGTCAGGCCTGCATCAGGAGTCTGCTGTGCAAAGTGCTGCAGAGCAATGACGATGGAAAACCTCTAAGGATATATCAGTAGTCTTTTGCACGGAGAGTTGCTAAACAATGATGAGGTTGATTCTTAAGAAGTAGCGTGGTAGTCTTAAGAAAGACTGTTTTGAAAAAGTTCGTCAGGAGCGCTGCTCGCACACCGAAAAGCTCTTATTCTGTAAAACTTGGGTTCATTCTGGGATAGTCAGAGATCCTGAAGGACCCTGCCACAAAGTTGTTCTCACTGCGCAGGGCTTCAAATGGCAAACTTCTCCACAATTAAGCCCTGGATTCTGACTGACAAAGAAACACTGTGCAAGTATGAACTGCACAGACCGCTTCAAATCTTGAGGGTTGGCCACGGAAAGCACTTTCGATATAAGCTAAAACACTTCACTAGCAATCCCCCAACAGACAAGAGAATTCCTGACGGCCGAAACACGACGTGTCGAGTCTTCAAATTTTCAATAAATTGTTGTCAAGAACATCTTCCAGTTTCTGGTTTCCTTGGTCGTACTCCCACTTTTTTTACACATTCCTATCCTTATGTTCCAACTACTGGAGTTGCCGTTGAAGCTCACTCCAGTCTATTCGTCTTCTCATTTGTGGGACACAGACCGTAAAAGTCTGTCCAGCACTGTCCTCATGTTCCAGCCACTGAAGTTGCTGTCTAAGCCCTTTCCAGCCCATCCTAAACCAGATTGCCATGTATGAGACACAGACCATACAAGTCTGCCAGGTATCAGCTCTAGTTCATCACAGCCAGAGTTGCCATCTAAGTGTCACTTGACACATCCACACACATGCAGCCATTTAAGGTTAGCTTTTATATAACTTCCATTTTCTAATTAGAGATCCTCTGTGTTCATCCCACGCCTTTTGAATTCCGTCATCATTTGTGACTCTACCACCTCCTTAATGGAAGACTTTCCACATTTATGCTGTTAAAGCAAGGAAGAAGAGGAGGAGGACACAGCACTCAAATAAATTGGTATTCGGTAGATGAGAGGCTGGTGCAGGTGCAGCTTACACTTCTACGGGAAGCCCACAGAACTGGTTCCATCCCCGTGGGAACCCTGCAGGAACTGCCTCCGTCCCCGCGGGAACCCCGCAGAACTGTTTCCATCCCGGCGGGAACCCCGCAGGAACTGCCTCCACCCGCGGGATTCCCGCGGGGACGGAAGCCGTGCAGCTCTCTAGTACAGACCAAGCAACAATTGGAGAATTGGGATACATTGCAGCTATCTTTGAGTGGACGTATAGGTCTTGTTCGTATGGTGATCCTCCCCCGATAGCTTTATGTCAATTGAAACATTTTATTAAGTCATTAGATGAAGAGCTGTTGTGTCGGAAGCTAGGCGCCAAGTTAAAAAAAAATTTTGAGGAGATTTCAGACACTGACCCATCTGTTTCTAGCATATATAAGGCGTTATGGGATATCGGGATAACAAAAGATTTTAGGCAGCTTAAGACCCGTTGGGAGATCGATTTGGGTGTCGATTTGTCCTCTTGGAATGTTCTTCAACACGTGAAGGGTATACCGAAGTTGGTTAGTGGTGCCCACTACCAGGAATGTGTGTTCCGCGTAATTCATAGCGCTTACTTCACTCAAGTCCAATTAGCACAGTTTGGAGGGATACAAACGCCTCTCTGTCAACGTTGTAAATGAGCAGATAATACATTTTGTCAAGCGTTCTGGAATTGTGAAGTGGTGCAGGGTTTCTGGGGTAGAGTTGGGAATTATTTGTCCTTTTTGTTGACCCGGGAGTTAGCGGGAACCCTGGGTTCAGGTTGCTATTGGACATGCCTGGCTCCTTTAGGGGGAACTCGGCGGAGGACACATTGCTATTTCGCAAATTATGCTTGCTAGCCAGGAAATGCATATTGCAGTACTGGACATCAGATGTTGCACCAGAATTCTGGCATTGGCGTAATCTTATGCAGCAGTTGATGATGTGGGAGGCGAGAGAGTCTAGGAGTTTCCCAAAACGCAAAAACTATTTTCTGAAAGTATGGGGGGTCTATATAGACACACTATCTGCTAGAGGCAAAAGTCTGTACTTACGTATTGTGATACTATGGTGGAGTGAGGTGTAGATTCACCCGTTGGTGCGATAGGAGCTATCCTTGGGTGGGGGGGAGGGGAGTTGGTTAAGGGAGCGGGGTTAGGGGGGATCGTTCAGGGGGGGATGGGTTGGGGAGGATAAGGGGGAACGGGTAGGGGAGTGGTAATAGGGATAAGGGGAATTGGGAAGAGGGGTGGGGGGTGAGTTCATAGGGACGGTAGGGGGGAACAAAAAGTTGAGAATGGTTGTATACGGGCACTTAGTTATGACTGCTGTATACTGGATTTCATTATTGCGTTATATGAGGTTGTAATTAATGTGAAATTCTCAATAAAAATGTTTGAAACTAAAAAAAATATTAAAAAAAAAAAAAAAGAAAACAATACGATTTCTACACATAATACTATTTTGCTCATCTGCATTCCGTTTTCGTTAGCTGCTACCATGATCGGAAAATGGCTCGGAGAAGCCTTTTGTGCATGCCACTGTTTACTACTTGCTCGTTAAAGGCTCGTTAAGTTTAGTGCATCTGGCCCCGGGTCCTGGAGGCACCACAGCCAGCCAGATTTTGAAGATAACCACAATGAATATTCATGAAAGATGTGCATACAAATCTCTCTCATGAATATTCATTGTGGATATCCTGAAAACCTGACTGGCTGGGGTGCCTCCAGGACCAGGTTTGGGAACCACTGGCCTAGAGACTGTTTTCTTAGCACCTGAAATTCTGTAATACAGGAAGGCACTCAGTCTCAACACCCCTGAAGAATAAAGCAAAACTAATTAGCCAGAATAAAGTGGCCAACTGTGCTGGAGTGAACAGGTAGAAAGGTTTCCAGCACAGGTGGGATACGAACTTTGGTCTCATTTTCTTATGATCTACACATATATCTTAGTTCTGACTCTAGCTAACAAGACTGGTTAAATTGATATTACAGCTTTGCACTTGAAAAGAAGATATCCCTTTCTCACCTCATGTTCAAAGAATCGGTCTTCAAGTGTTTTATCCCCAGGATTGCTGCCAGCTCCTTCGAATAGCAGCTTGTACTCCTGCAAAGGAAAATCAAGAAAAATACTCAAGACTGGAACATTTTATTTATTTTTCACATTCTTGATATACCACAATATCAAAAATAACTTTCTTGCATACATGGTCTTCTAAAGGTCAAAGTGAACAATCAGTACCTTCTGCATCATGGATTGTTTTTCCATTCCCATACTGCAGAGGACTGATAAGACTTGATATGTGGTCTTTTCCCATCCTCCTGTTTTTGTTTGATTTAGATATTAACATATATTTTTGTGTAATAAATATCTAGATAGGCCTTTTAATCAATTTTTAATTGTTGTGTCTACTTTTGTTTTTCAGTTCTGCTGTAATTGTTTTCCCTCTTTCCTTTACTTTAATCTTTGCTATGATTTCAAGTATAATATGCGGTATATCAAATAAATTTGAACCTTTAGATGCATCAGTGCCAGATAACTATTCTCAGCAGTAGGAGCAGAAATACCACTTGATTCAACACTCAGGGCTCAATGCACAAAGGCAGCCGTATAATTTGGCTGCCTCGGTAAAATTTAGCAACTCGCAAACAGCTAGCAATGCACAAAGGAGATCGCATGTGAATGAGTTGTATGGATCCTCCTTTGTGCATCGCTCGCTGTCAAATGCATTTGACAGCTCTGATGCACCGAACACCCCCCACCTCAATCTTGTTTTTTAAAATTTCCCCAGTGGACATGACTCCCCCCCCCCCTTCCCGTGACCCCACCAGAATGTATTTTAAAATAAAATTTCCATGGTGGTCCAGTGAATTGGACCCTTCCCCGGTGGTCCCAAACCCCATCTACCCCTCTATCTGTACCTTTACAGGTGGAGGCAGGAAGAAGCTAAAATTATTGTCGTTACCTGATCATTTTCTTACCTTTAACGCAGCAGATGAATCCAGGAACTAGTGGGTTAAGTCCGCCTACCAGCAGGTGGAGATAGAGATAAACAAACTAAAGGCAGTGATGCCAGATGGCCAGCTCCTTCCTCAGTTAGTATGTCATTCATAAGCATTTGCCAAGGTCAAAAATATGAAACCAAAAACAACCAGAAACCATCCTCACTATGAAAAACAGAGAACCAAATAAGAACTTCGAAATAACTGCAACTTGATCCAGAAATCGGAATCCTTTCCGTGTTCCCATATCTGTCTGAACTCTGCAAAAAAGAACCCAGAAGGAGAAAATAGCCACACTGTGCGGAAAATGAAAAAAACGTCGGCTGAACTAGGGGAGGGATCCTGGAGTCATCTGCTGCGTTTAAAAGAAAGAAAATTATCAGTTAAGACATAATTTTACCTTCCTTGTCACTTGCGCAGATGAATCCAGGAACTAGTGGGATGCACCAAAGCATTCCTTAAGTAGGGTGGGAAGCCGACACTCCTCGCCTCAAAACTCGCATCCTCCCGAGCAGACACATCTAGCCTGTAATGCTTTGCAAAAGTATGATGGGATGCCCAAGTAGCTGACCGACAGATCTCTTCCAGAGATAAGACAGACGCCTCCGCCCAAGAAGCCGCCTGTGCACGAGTAGCATGCGCCTTCAGGGCCACTGGAGACGCCCCCGCCCTTGTAGCAGATACGCGGCTCCAATGGCTTCCCTAATCCAGCGAGCAATGGAAGCCTTAGAAGCCGCCTCACCTCTTTTCGATCCCAACAAGAGCACAAAGAGATGATCCAAGCGTCGAAACTCATTAGAGATCTGCAAGCACCGAAACAAGGCTCTCCGCACACCCAGGAAACGTAGCAAGGCAAACTCCCCTGGATAATCCTCTCTTCAAAAAGACAGAAGATAAACCGCCTGATTGACATGGAAAGCCAAAACCTCTTTAGGTAGAAACGACGGCACCGTCCGGATCGACACCCCTGTGTCAGGATTCTTCCCTGGAAGCACTGGGTTTATGAGCCCTTGGACCACTACCGTGGAGCGGAAGTGGCAGGCAAGGTCACCTTCAAAGCAGAGACGAGGCAAGGCTGGACTGGAACCCCGGACTGGAGGTCTGCACTGGAATACACAGGACTGGAACGCACCGGACAGGTGCACACTGGACTGGAACCCACTGGACAGGTACACACTGGACCTAGGCTTCACCTACGCTTAACCACCGTTCCCTGAGGGTTGAGCCCTCAGGTCTGGGCAGCCGGCAGGGCTTACAGGAAAACTTGAACTAGAACTAGCAAGCAGGAACAACAGGAATCAGGATACAGAAGTGCCCCCCAGCACCTAGGTGAAAGCAAGGCAGACAGGCAGGGAATGCCCGGGTTCCAGCAATAGTCAGGCAGAGGCAGAGAATATCCAGGTTCAGGCAGTAGTCGAGTCAGGCAGCAAGTAGAGAATATCTGAGTACAGGCAGTAGTCAGGTCAGACAGCAGGCAGAGAGTAGTCAGATTCAGGCAATGGTCAGGTCAAGTAGCAAGACTATGGCTGAAGCTCCAGTAGCAAGGAGTACTGGCAGCAGACAGGACTAGGACTGAAGCTCCAGAAGCAAAGGAAAACACACACGGGAAAACCAGAAAGCTAAACACAAGAAAACTAGTAAAGCTGTATACAAGCCAACAATGCCCAATGCCCAAGCTGCTAGTAACAAGCTAGAAACTCACACTGAACTGGACAAGGTAGCAGTGCACAGAGCACTCTAACATACCAGGGACCCTTAGACGATGCAAAGGCTAAGGCTGCAGTTCTCTAAGTGAGAGAAGCACAAATCAAGGAGCAGGCAGAGCGCACACAGAACATAGAGAGACTTAGAATACCTAGGTGCAGCACAGCAGAGCAAACAGAGCCAGGCTGGAGACAGAGGTAGAGCTAACTCAGGCAGCACCCCCAGGTGCAGTAGAGTGGAGTAATTAGAGCCATGCTGGAAGCAGCCAGAACACAGAAGGAAACTACTCCAGAAAGGATAGGCAGAAGCCAGCTTAGAAGCTGACCCCCAGAAATAAGGTAAGTCTGAGGGTGGTCACGGCCACAGACGTGACACCCTGCTTCCGAAAACAGCAAAAAAGGATCTCTGCAAGACAAAAGCCTGAATTTCAGAAATCCTCCTAGCCAAAGCAATGACCACCAAAATCACTGTCTTAAGTGTTAGATCCTTGTCAGAAACCTTATTCAATGGCTCAAAAGGTGGGTCCTGGAGGGCTCGCAGAGTACCACATTCAAACGCCACGCTGGGCACGGCTGCCGCAGAGGAGGCCGAAGCTGAAGAGCCCTGCGTAGGAAACGGACCACATCAGAGTGAGCTGCTAAAGAGGAACCGTCCAGTTTGTCCCTAAAACAAGCTACTGCGGCCACCTGCACTCGAAGAGAATTACTTGCCAATCCCTTTTGAAGACCATCCTGAAGGAACTCCAGAATAACCGGAATGTCCGCCTGAAAAGGAGATTCAGCACGCAGAGCACACCACGCCGAAAAAAGCTTTCCACACTCGCGCGTACGCTGAAGTAGACTGCTTCCGTGCCCCCAAAAGAGTGCAATGACTGGTCCTGAAAATCCCTTCTTCCTCAGCTGCCGCCTCTCGCGGGAGGGATTTTCCATCTGAACTGGCCCTTGATGCAGCAGATCGGGAGTCACCGGAATGGTGGCTCTGAGAGTGCTTGAATGAGACCGCATACCACGGCCATCGGAGCCCATCTGGGGCCACTAGAACGGCCGGCTCCTGATGCCGCCCTATGCGGCAATAACTCTCCCTATCAGAGGCCTCAGAGGAAAAACATACAGTAGCTGTTTTTCCGGCCATGGCTGGAGAAGAGCATCCAATCCTGCGGATCCTGGCTGCCATTTGTGGCTGAAGAACTGGGGAACTTTGGCATTGCAAGCCATGGCCGTAAGATCCATTACTGGTCTTCCTCAACGTTGACATATCAGCCAAAAAGCCGAGTCTGACAACGTCCATTCCGCTGTCTTGACCTGCAGTGTGCGCTGCCGACAGACTCTGAACATGCGCTTCCACCCATACCAGAAGACGAGATGCTTCCACTGCCAACTGCCCCCCTGCCGATTGATATAGGCCACTGTCGTGGTGTTGTCTGAGAATACACAAACCGCCTGCTCCTGCAGAAGGTCCTGAAAACTCCATAGCGCATTCACGACTTGCTTGCAACTCCAATTTATTGGCCAAGTCGCTTCGAGAGGGGTCCACGATCCCTGGGCTACTCAATGAAGACAATGGGCTCCCCCGCCCGCAAGGCTGGCATCCGTCACGACTACCACCCAATTGGGAGACGCCAGAGAAACACCCTTCTGCAAATTGGCTGACTGGAGCCACCATGCCAGACTGTCCCTGGCCCGGCTCAACCAAGGAAGGCGTCGTTGATAATCCAGTGATAATCCACATATACCAAAACAGCCGACTCCTCCCCAGCACTATCTAAAATCCTATCTAGGTGACACGTGAGGTCCGCCACCTTCGCACCAGGCAGGCAAGTCACCAGGCGATCCTCACGTCCACCAGCCACCCAGCTATCTATATGCCTAATGATCGAATCACCAACTACAATGGCTGTCCTAACCTTTCCCTCCTGGGCAGCAATTGGAGACATATCCTCAGTGCGAGAGGATAGTACATCCCCTGGTGGGCAGTTCCTGGCTACAGGAGTACTTCCTACTTCACCAGGGTGATGCTCTCCTTCTAGGAGACCTCCCTCCTCCAGGGTAGCACAAGGGCTACCAGACTGGAGGTGGGACTTCTCTACAACATCCCTGTAGGTCTCCTCTATGTACCTCTCTGTCTCCCTCAGCTCCAACAAAGTCTGCTACTCTAGCCTCAAGAGAACGGACACGTTCCCTAAGAGCTAGGAGCTCACCAATTGGGAGATAATCATACATGCGACATTCAATGCAAAAGACTGGATAGCACCCCTCTCGCTGCTGGACTGCTGACTCCATCTTAGTGTTTAGTGATTTATCAAACCAATTCAAACAACTGACATAAAACAGAATAGCGACCATTCCAACTAAGAATTAGATTGCAAACTAGTCAACACTGGCCAATCCCACAAGGGAGACCACTTGACTAATCCTATTTTCGAACCAACACAGTTATGAGAGCAGATAAAAACCAGGTGGTACATCCACTACCTCCAAGAATTTTCCATCCCTATCACACAGACCAAATGGGAAACCCCCCAAAGAGAAACAATTCTCTCCAGAGGCAAGATAGATGAAACCAAGCTCTGAGATCTAAAACAACTAGAACGTACATGAAACTTAAATCCACTCCCTCAAGAAATGGTCTCTACCTGGAATCAAACACTAACACCCTAGATGACACAGCACCACTAAAACTGAAAAAGACTCCCAAGACAGTCATTAATCCTTGGTATAGCCAAGAAATATTACATCTAAAGAATCATACAGACAACGAACAAACATGACTGAAGACACAAAACACCCAGGATAAGGCCACAAGGAAAGGATAAAACTGGAAAAACAAATACTACTCCTGCAAAATCTCTGAGAGCAGCAACTCCACCTGCACCCTTTTCCAGCTGGTCAGAACACTCACAAAACCAATACAAGCACAAACAGAACAAGCCTAACCATGGAGGAACTGGCCAAATTCTTTCAAACCAATCAGATAAACAAACTCAAATCTGAAAATTCCAAACCAACAATCCATCATGACTGACTGCTCTGGAGACAACCATCCAGCAGACCACTTTTGGTCCACCTTCACAGAAACTACCTGAGAACAACTCAAGACGCCAATTACCAGATTCTCAAAGGGATCCTGTACTTTAAATCCATGCAGAGCCGACTTCCTTAAAACAGCTACTCCAAAGTCAATAGCCTACATAATCAACATGATACAAACCACTTCAAACCAGAACTTCACATAGAAAAAATTCAATACCATGGTTTAACGAAGAACTGAAAGAACTAAAAACATAAGTCAGAAGATTGGAAAGAGCATGGAGCAAGAATAAAGACGAAAACACACACAAAGAATGGAAACAACTACTAAGAAAATACAAATACACAATCAGACAAACTAAAAGGACCTACTACAAAACCAAAATAGGACCAAACTATAAGGATACACACAAACTCTTCTCACTCGTAAACAATCTTCTAAATACCACCAAGGTCACCTCCAACAACGCAGAGACCCCATCAGCAGCCAACCTTGCGAACTACTTCAATGAAAAAAATCATAAAACTCTGACTCATGATACCCACTAACACAACGGACTACAAAAATATCCTTGAATGCCTAGACCCAAATCCCAGAGAATACCCAGATCGATCGATCATGGACCGACTTTGACACGATCTCATCAAAAGAAATCTCATATTGGCTAGGAAAATACGCCAAATCACAATGCAAATTAGACATCTGCCCTAACAGCCTAATAAGATCCGCACCCAAGCAATTCAAAGCAGACCTCACGACCAGAATTGAACACAAGATGGCTGACCAAGACGGACGCGTAAGCGAGTAGCTCCGTAAGCCAAGGTCGCCAACCGGCGAGAACACGGTCTGCCCGACGGCTGAGGTGGACCGAAACCGGACCGGAAGCGAACAAAGTCCGAACTAGGTCTAATGACCACACCGCAGCTCTGAGGAACGGAAAGCTAGCGAACAGCTTCACTGAGACGAGTGACCTAGAGACTGACCTGGGCCTACTCGAACCCGTGGATACCGAATCCCAGCTGAATCGTTCCCACGGGTGCAGTGGGTAAGCTCCTCCGACCGAGGGCTAACACGGGACCCAGCACTAGCCGTGTGTGATCTCACGCCTGCCCGATCACTCGATGAGAGACATAGACCGACTGGACCCAATCAACCCAAGCAAGGCCTCACTCGCACGAGCTGGTAGGAAAATCATGCGGCGGACCCAACCCCTACCTTCAGCGCCTGGAGACAACGATCCAATCATCCGAGCCTACACCTCCGCCGGTCGGGCCCTGCTGACTCATGGCCGCCCCGACACGCGGAGAGGCAGTTTTGATCAACCCCCCCCCCCCCCCCCCCCCCCCATGGAAACTGCACAGGAACGGGACGGCGCAAGCAAAGGACGATGCGATACACCAGGACTTCGACCCTGCAGACGGCGGAGAACTAGAAAACACATCTGAGGTATATTTACCCAACAGCTATCGCCTACCGATTGAAATCAGAGCGGCGGAAAGAGAAGAACACACCGAGCAGAGACGGCACTGAGGTCAGCAGAGCGTTGCAAGTCTGAGAAACTCGCGACCAGGCCAGAGAAGCTGATACACAACGCAGAGGAAGACAAAAGAACTACAGAGCAGGTATTGATTGAGAGACTGCTAAGAACTGGTTACTGAAAACCTGCTCTGTTTCATGCTTATTTGCAACATTAAGCTATCTGCTTCCTTCTGTCCCGCTCTTAATAGTATACTATGTACTAGAAAACCATGCAGAAGCTCTGTCCTGCTCATGCTTATCTGCAGTAAGCTGATTGTTACTTATGTTCTATTCATGCTTATCTGTGACATTATGCTATTTACTACTTGCTATCGATGACAGAAAGTTATTTACTATGTCTGTCTTGTTCACGCTTATTTGCGACAATAAGCTAGTGGCTATCTCTGTTCTGTTCAGGCTTATCTGTGACAGGAAGCTATTTGCTATCTCTGTTCTGTTCACGCTTATCTGTGACAGTAAGCTATTTACTTCTTCCTGACATGTTTTCTTAATACAATACTATCATCACGCATGTTAAAATCTTACTAAGCAGTAACTCAAAGCATCTGAAATATAACCACAACACACTACCTAAAACCAACATGAATATCAACAGAATTCTTCTAATAATCTACTTTCTCCCACTAATTTACTATGCATGGACAAAACCCAACACAGACAACAATCTGGCCACAGCACAAATACACCACAAATAACTCAATCGCAACCCACCAGACCTAAAAGATAACAACCAACTAAAAGGGAAAACAAACACACACGGAAATAACCGACAGAAAGGGAAGAAAGGACACAATAAAACCAAATACCAAGGCAACAGATAATTATTAAGAATCAACACGCACTCACCCAACGCCGAATCCTACACACTAATCCAAATAGGATACATAAACGCAAGATCTGCTGTCAACAAAACAGCAACTATAACAGACTGGATCACAACAGGCAATCTTGACCTTCTATTTATTACCGAAACTTGGATCCATGATCTCAAAGACCCCATAATCTTAGATCTATGCCCACCAGGATACAAAATTATCCACTGGACAAGAAATGGAAAAAGAGGAGGGGGACTAGCCATAATCTACAAATCCCAATTCACCATCACAACCACAGCTGAATCTATCACGCCACAGCTTGAAATTGCTTCAGTCAGAATCAATCAACCATACCTACAAGAACACCTTAATACAGTACTGCTCTATAGACTGCCAGGCAACTGGCAAGACTCCCAAACACACTTCATGGACTTTATTTCGAACACGTGTGTCTCTACCTCAAATCTTATCATCATAGGAGATATCAACTTACACCTTGAAGACCTCACCTCAACTAGCACCCAAGAATGCGAAGAGTTCCTACAACTATGGGATCTCCACAAGACAAATGCGCAACCAACCCACAACAAAGGACACACATTAGACATCATTACACACAAATTCGACCCCGATTTAAACCTTATACTAATTGATACAAAGTGGACACCTACACCATGGTTCGACCACTACAAAGCAAACCTCCACCTCCAATGGCGAAAGAAAGACTCACCCAATAAACAAATACGAAAAACCTACACCACAAGAGGAAGAATAGAACCAGCAACATTTTGGCAACAGATTTACGATAATGAATGGACTACAAAAACTGATACACACCAATTCCTCCAAGAATGGGACAAAAGATGCAAACACATACTAGATGACATAGCCCGATCCAAACCAGAACCTCACATAGAAAGAACTCACTACCATGGTTCAAAGAAGACCTGAAAAAACTTAAAACACAAGTTAGAAGGCGGGCACGAGAATGGTACAAACAAATAAATAACTCCACATACAAAGCCTGGAAACTACTACATAGAAAATACAAATACACCATAAGACAAACTAAAAGAACATACTACAAAACCATAATTGGATCAAATTACAAAAACACACACAAACTCTTCCAACTTGTGAACAAATTACTAGACACCACACCAGTCACATCTAACAGTACAGAGGCACCAACAGCAGAGAGCCTCGCAAAATACTTCAATGAGAAAATCGTAAAACTACGACATCAGATACCTAGCAGCACCACCGACTACACCACAATCCTCGACTGCCTAGACCCAGACTCTGGTGTATACCCTGCGGACTGTCACGTGCACGGGGACCTTGGCACACTGTCAGGCTTCTTCCCCGGGAGCACTGGTTTCGTGAGTCCTTGGACCACTACCGTGGAGCGGCAGTGGCAGGCAAGATCACCTACAAGGTAGAGATAAGACAAGACTGGACCGGAACTCCGGACTGGAGTTCTACACTGGAATACTCGGAACTGGAACGCACCGGACAGGTGCGCACTGGAGTGGGGCCCGCTGGACTGGACACACCGGAGTGGCCCTACTGGACAGGAACATACAGGAGTGAAACCCGCTGGACTGGAACACACTGGAGCGGAACTGGAACACCCTGGACCTAGGCTTCACCTACACTTGACTGCCTTCCCCCTCGGGTTGAGCCCTCAGGTTCTGGCAGCCGGTAGGACTTACAGGAACAGCAGGAATGAAGATCCAGGAGTGCCCCCTGGCACCTAGGTGAAGGCAAGGCAGACAAGCAGGAACTGTCCGGGTTCTGGCAGTCAGCAGGAATCAACACAATGACTAGTAGACTGTACCCAGGCTAATAGGAACGCTATACCCAGGCAACCAGTCATACACAGGAACATACACAGAGCAAACTCAGAAGACTTAGTAAAGCTATACAACAAAGCTGTGCCCAAGCTACAAGACATACACAGGAAACAAACACAGAGAACTAGCAGAGCTAGACACAGAAGGGTAGGAAACCCATAGAGCAATAAACACAGAAGGGCTGAAACCCTACAAGCGATAAACACAGAAGGGCTGAAAACCCACAGAAGGGTAGGAGACCCACAGAGCAATAAACACAGAAGGGCTGAAACCCTACAGAGCCATAAACACAGAAGGGCTGGAAACCCACAAGCGATAAACACAGAAGGGCTGAAAACCCACAGAAGGGTAGGAGACCCACAGAGCAATAAACACAGAAGGGCTGAAACCCTACAGAGCTATAAACACAGAAGGGCTGGAAACCCACAAGCGATAAACACAGAAGGGCTGAAAACCCACAGAAGGGTAGGAGACCCACAGAGCAAATAACACAGAAGGGCTGGAAGCCCACAGAACAATAAACACAGAAGGGCAGAAAACCCACAGAGCAAAAGACAAGGAAAGCAAACGGTGCTAACAGCACACTAACCTCGGGACCTAAGGCACTGCGGAGGAAATGGCAATGCAAAGGCCAGGACTGTAGTTTCCAAGTCACTAATAAAGCCCCTCAACACCAGAGCCACAGGTGCAGCAATCACCTTGCAACCAAACAGAGGCTTGACACTCAGAGCAGGCATCCCATAGAAAGTAACAGCGGGAGCCATCTTGGATACTGGCAGAGACGAAGAGGCGGCAGCCATCTTGGAAGAGGCAAAGCCCACACAGGTGAGATTCAGTAGGGCAATCAGCACACAGAGCCAGAGAGAAACTAAGACAGAGACAGACACAGAGACAAGCAGAAGCCAGCACAGCCACTGACTCCCAGAAACAGGGTGAGTATGAGGGTGGTCACGGCCACAGACGTGACACGGACAGAACCTGGATAAACTTTGAGACAGTATCAGAAGGCAGCATCTCCCAAACGCTCAAGAGATTTGCCAAATCTCACTGTAAACTAGACATATGTCCAAACACCCTCATAACATTCACTCCTCAACAATTTATAACAGACCTCACAGAACATCTGAACTACATGCTACAAAATGGTCTCTTCCCAAAGGAGAAAGGAAATATTCTACTCACCCCCATACCCAAAGACGCAAAGAGAAATGCTAGTGAACTAACTAACTACAGACCAGTAGCATCTATCCCCATAATAACCAAAATAACGGAGGGAATAGTAACCAAACAACTTACTGACTATTTAAATAAGTTCCCAATACTCCATGACACCCAATCAGGTTTTCATGCTAACCGCAGCACTGAAACAGTACTAGTTACTCTCATGTCCAAATTTAGACAACTAATTGCTACTGGCAAAAACATACTACTTCTACAATTCGATATGTCCAGCGCTTTCGATATGGTTGACCACAGTATTCTTCTACATCTCCTTGAATACTTCGGAATCGGAGGCAATGTTCTTAATTGGTTCAAAGGATTCCTAACCACGATCGTACCAAGTGACATCCAACTCAACCACATATGCCACATGGACACCTGAATGCGGAGTTCCACAGGGATCCCCCCCTTCTTGCCGACTCTATTCACTCTAATGATGATACCTCTGGCTAAACTACTATCCAACCAACACCTCAACCCACACATATACGCAGACGACGTAACGATTTACATCCCATTCAAACAAGATCTACAGGAAATCTCCAACAATATCAACCAAAGTCTGCACATCATGCACGCATGGGCGGACGCATTCAAGCTCAAACTTAATGCAGAAAAAACCCAATGCTTAATACTCATCTCTCAACACAATACGAGCAAATTCACCACATCTGACACTCCCTATCTCGGACACCCTAAAAATCCTAGGAGTGACTATCGATCGTCATCTAACACTTGAGAATCATACGAACAACACAACCAAGAAGATGTTCCACTCAATGTGGAAATTAAAAAGAGTAAAACAGTTCTTTCCAATGACAGTCTTCCGTAACTTGGTACAATCAATGGTGCTCAGCCACCTAGACTACTGTAATGCACTATACGCTGGCTGTAAAGAGCAAACAATCAAGAAACTCCAGACAGCCCAGAACACCGCATCCAGACATATTCAGAAAAGCAAAATCTGAAAGCGCTAAACCACTACGAGCAAAGCTACACTGGCTCCCACTCAAAGAACGCATCACGTTTAAGATTTGTACACTAGTTCATAAAATCATCCATGGAGCCGCCCCAGCGTATATGTCAGACCTGATAAACTTACCAACAAGGAACGCCAAAAGATCAGCCCGCACATTTCTCAATCTTCATCTCCCAAGCTGCAAAGGTTTAAAATACAAATTTACGCATGCAGCAAACTTCACCTACTTGAGTGCCAAGCTATAGAACGCACTGCTGCACAACCTGAGAGGAATCTACGAACTAACAAACTTCCGAACATCACTGAAGACCCATCTTTTTAAAAAGGCATACCACATAGAACAAATATAAATGTACACATCTCCCACATCTTTACTCAGAACTATTTTTATAATATCTGCTTGCTTTATACTTCTCAAAATCTGTATTTAACAACAAGTAACTACTATTATAATATCTGCTTGCTTTAAACTCTAATATGTTATTCAACATCTCTATGTAACAATAAGTGATTATGTTCTAATCTATTACCACCAAGAACGATACATTGTAAGCCACATTGAGCCTGCAAAGAGGTGGGATAATGTGGGACACAAATGCTATAAATAAATAAATATAAATTACAGGCTTCAGAATGGACTCTTTCCCATGGATAAGGGAAACATCCTACTCACTCCGTTACTGAAAGATGCTAAAAAAAGCACAAACCAACTATTGACCAGTAGCATCCATTCCACTCATAACAAAACTCATGGAAGGCATAGTGACGAAACAATTGACTGAATACCTAAATAATCACTCAATTCTGCACGAGGCCCAATCAGGATTTCTGATGACTCACAGCACCAAAACTGTACTAGTGTCCGAAATGAACGCATTCAAACAAGCAATTGCGACTGGTAACAACATCCTCCTCCTGCAATTCGACATGTCCAGTGCCTTTGACGTGGTTAACCATGACATACTAATACATATATTAGAATACTTCTGAGTAGGAGGCACTGTTCTCAAATGGTTCAAAGGAGTCCTGACTACAAGATCATACCAAGTAACAACGAACGAGGACAGATCACTACCATGGATACCTGAGTGTGCAGTCCCCCAGGGATCCCCTCTCTCACCAACATTATTCAACCTAATGATGATACCTCTAGCCAAGCTACTAGCCAATCAAAACCTCAACCCCTACATTTATGCAGATGAAATCACAATTTACATTCCATTCAAACATGATCTAAATGAAATCTCCAACGAGATCAACAAAAGCCTCCAAATAATGCACACCTGGGCAAATGCATTCCAACTAAAACTTAACGCAGAAAAAACACAATGCCTTGTACTCACCTCACAACATAACACAAAAAACTTCAACACCATACTGCTCCATTTGGTCTCACAAAACTTGAAAATTCTTGGAGTCACCATTGATCGAAACCTCACTCTCGAAACCCACGTGAAAAACACGACCAAAAAGATGTTCTACACCATGTGGAAACTTAAAAGAGTAAAACCTTTCTTCCCGAGATACATCTTCCGTACCCTGGTACAGTCAATGGTAATAAGTCATCTAGACTACTGCAATGCACTGTACGCCGGGTGCAAAGAACAGACAATCAAAAAACTCCAAACTGCCCAGAACACGGCCGCCAGACTCATATTTGGAAAAACTAAATATGAAAGTGCAAAACCACTAAGAGAGAAACTTCACTGGCTCCCACTGAAGGAACGCATTGCGTTCAAGATCTGCACGACTGTACACAAAATCATTCATGCAGACGCCCCAATCTACATGCTAAACCTCGTGGACCTACCTCCCAGAAACGCCACAAGAACATCTCGCAAATTTCTCAACCTGCACTACTCCCAGCTGCAAAGGACTGAAGTACAAATTGATGCATGCCACTACCTTCTCGTACATGAGCACGCAATTATGGAATGCATTACCCACAGACTTGAAAGCAATCAACGAAACAACTATCTTCGAAAATCTCTGAAAACATTCTTCTTCAACAAAGCCTACAATGAGCACCTATAATCTCACTAAGTCACCTCACCAACCCACTTAATCATGAAAGCTCACCTTATACAACTATCCTAATCACGCCCTTCCTTCTTCCCTTCCTTGATCGCTACACATTACTAACTGTATCTGAAATCCTGATATAACAATGTCAATAAACCTATGTAAAAACAAAAAAACAGCACCACGGGCCTTTAAAAATGGAACACAGTTCTTTAATGAATGAGCCTTGACAAAAAGACCCGACACGGGCCGTGTTTCGGTGACTAGCACCTGCGTCAGGGGTCACAGTGATGACGTGGAAACTTGGGGAATAACTCTATTCCTTACCCCACGTCTCATATAGTAAAAGCTACAAAGCACCAAGGCACTTTCACTTTCTGTTCCATTTTTAAAGGCCCGTGGTGCTGTTTTTTTTGTTTGGACTTTAGTTTGTACTTCGTTCCCTCTCTTTTGTTATATACTAAATCTATGTAAGCCACATTGAGCCTGCAAATAGGTAGGGGAATGTGGGATACAAATGCAATAAATAAAAATAAATACAGACCATGCTGAGGAAGGGAATCTTCCCAGACATAACCTCAATAGAAACACACCAAACTACCTCCAACTGGTAGCTAACATCCACACATCACAAAGATCATGGAGGCAGTAGTGGCATACCAACTGCAATACTACATAGATCAACACCAACTATTAGATCCAATGCAATCAGGATTCTGGCCTCTATTCAGTACAGAAATAGTAATGGCAAGCATTTTGTCTGAACTACGTCTACTCCTAGACAAATACCAACAAATCTTCCTCATGCAATTAGACCTATCTGCTGCCTTCGACCTGGTCAAACATGAAACATTCCTAATGATGCTAGCAGAGGTGGGAATAGGAGAAGTCATCAACTGGGTCACAGGCTTCCTGAAAAAATAGAACCATCCTCAACAGCATACCCACTGATGAAAGAGGTCTTCCATGTCCTATACACATGGTTCTACTCCCTCAACCTCAAAATCAACCCAGACAAAACAAAATATCCTATGGTTAGGCAACAGCCCTCTTGAACCCAAGCTCACTCCCTGTCATAGCAGACTCGATCATACCACTAAAAAAAAAAGAATATGCCTAGACTTGCATTTGCATACCCAAACAATTGAAGAGTCCAGTATTTCAATAAGATATATGTGATACTAGTGTTAATTCTAAACAAGGTGGAGACCTCAATACACCCGGACGCTAATAGCAATTTTCGCGTCTTTAACTGGGGTTGTTATAATCATCATTGGTCTCACCTACTACTACTTAACATTTATAAAGCGCTACCAGGGTTATGCAACGCTGTACAATTTAGCACAGAGGACAGTCCCTGCTCACCTCCTTGTGGTGTTTAATTTGAGATTTTTTTAAAAATTCATTTTTTATTTTAATCCTTCAAATTTAAAAAAATAGATCTTTATTTTGTTCCTTGATTCTCTTAATTTTCCTTCAGCTATACCTTAGCTTAACTTATTTTCTGTGTATCTTGTTGGGCAGACTGGATAGACCGTACAGGTCTTTATCTGCCGTCATTTACTATGTTACTATGTGTATAATAAAAGGTTGAACACTTAGCTGTGACCCACATAGAAGATCCTATGTTTTTTAAAATTTGAAGGATTAAAATAAAAATGAAATTTTAAAAAATCTCAAAAAATTAAACACCACAAGGAGGTGAGACCAATGATGCTTATAACAGCCCCAGTTAAAGACGCAAAAATGCTATTAGCGTCCGAGTGTATGAGCTCTTCACCTTGTTTAGAATTAACACTAGTATCACATATCTTATTGAAATACTAGGCTCTTCAATTGTTTGGGTATACTTGATGTGTTAGAGCCACAGTTGTCTTTCTCACCTTTTAATATAGACTTGCATTTGATCATCAGGCTTATTTTCGAAAGTGATCGCCGGCCATTTCCCAACATAAATCGGAGATGGTCCAGCGATCTCTCAAAAGTGGCCAAATCGGTATAATCGAAAGCGGCTTTTTGACAGCATCGCCGCTTTCCTGTCACCTCGCCGGCGAAAGTTCAAGGGGGCATGTCGGCAGCGTTAGCGAAGGAGGGGCATGGGCGTGGCTACCGGATGGCCGGCTTTCGCGAATAATGGAAAAAAAGCAGCGTTAAGCAGTATTTCGCCAGGTTTACTTGGTCCTTTTATTTTCACGACCCAAACCTCAAAAGGTGCCCCCAACTGACCAGATGACCACCGGAAGGAATCGGGGATGACCTCCCATACTCCCCCAGTGGTCAACAACCCCCTCCCACACTAAAAAAATAAAAATAAAAACTTTTTTTTGCCAGCCTCTATGCCAGCCTCAAATGCCGTACCCACCTCCATGACAGCAGAATGTGTTCTATCCTCTGACAGCCTTTTCCTGGTTGTGATGTGGCTCTCGGGCGAATGTGACACCTTTTCTGTTAGGTGCACTGCAGAGTCACATCAGCAATGCATTGTGGTTGTGTGCTAGGGTAGTGGACTCTACTCCATGGTGCTTTTCCTCCTGCTAACTGGGTCAGAGTGTGTCCAGTTTTGTTTCCGGTAGTCCATGAGGTAGTGGCCATTTTTGTAAGCCAGTTTTAGATCCCTTTCATGTGTTACCCATGTTAGAGAACGTAGTTATTACCTTGAATGTTGCTGAAAGAGGGCACTGTACACCAATCTGCCAGCTCTGACCTACTGCTCATCTCAGTACCAGGGAGACTCTGCCAGCCGGGCACAACCTCTGATCTACAGTTAACTGTGAGTAAACGTGCTTATTCAAATAAAGGACTTTTTCAATGAGATTAGTCTTCAGGTGTCAACTGGTGTGCCAAGGTTATACAGCAGCAACAAGTCCTAGAGGCCTGCGTGTATGCAGGTCCCTGGAGCACTTTTAGTGGGTACCACAGTGCATTTAAGGCAGGCGGACCCAGGCCCATCCCCCCCCCCCACCTGTAACACTTGTGCTGGTAAATGGGAGCCCTCCAAAACACACTGTACCCACATGTAGTTGCCCCCTTCACCCCTAAAAGCTATAGTAGTGTCGTACATTTGTGGGTAGTGGGTTTTTTTTTGGGGGGGGAGGGGAGTTGTGGGACTCAGCACCCAAAGTAAGGGAGCTATGCATGTGGGAGCTTTTTCTGAAGTCCACTGCAGTGCCCCCTAGGGTGCCCAGTTGGTATCCTGGCATGTGAGGGGGAACAGTGCACTACAAATGCTGGCTCCTCCCACGACCAAATGCCTTGGATGTCGCCGGGTTGGAGATCACCGGCATTTTTTTCCATTATCGCTGAAAAACAAAACCGGCCATCTCAAACCCGGCAAACTCTGGCATTTGGCCGGGCTAAACCGTATTATCGAAAAAAAAGATGGCCGGCCATCTTTTTTGATAATATGGTTCCGGCCAGCTGTAGCGCCGCCGCCAAAATAGATTGCCAGCGACGTTAGATTATGCCCCTCTATGTCTATAGAGATAAACAACATAATTGAAAAAAAAAAGGTTTCTAGAAACTGAAACTGCTCAGGCATACCAAATACCTCCTGGAACCCACACACGTTTGAATCGTGGTCCAAGCCATGGTTCTCTTGGGACTCAATTACTGCAACACAATATACTTAGGCCTACCAGAAAAAGGTTGTCATAAATGCAGCTGCAAAACTAGGCAACGGCCAATGGACCAATCACGCCACCCATTTTTTAATAAAATTGCACTGATACCTCTTAAGGCAAGAGAAGACTTTAAAATACTCATCATCTTCAAAATCTTCCATGGACTAATGCCATCATATATACAAAGACTTACATCTATCAACCTAGATCACTCAGATCTGTTCAGGATATCAGACTCTCTCTACCGAATCCATGGGAATACCAATATTGGAAAACCTTCAACACGACAATAGGAGGTAAAGGAGCAGAACTATGGAATTCTCTTCCACAAAACATTAGACAGATCTCAAAATATATGCCCTTTCGAAAATCAATAAAAAAAACCTGGCTCTTCCACAAATACTTTGGAGCCAAACTTTCTATCCCATAATCTATCGCCAGACATTACTCACAAATCTTATCCTCAAACGCTACTTTACCTCTTCAGGCTACTCTTAATTCCTCCCAGATCCCCTAAACTACAATCTCAGCACAACTGGACTTCTAAATTTGACACTTCTTGCACCACTGTTTAATACTGTTAATACTTCCTACACCACTTTGTCACTTAATCGCATCACTATCATCATCACTTACTTGAATTAACTATAACTACCCCAATCCTGTATCCATTTATTGTATACGACTTCAATCATGTAACCAGTTATTGTGTGTCTTTCAGTTCTCTGTAAAATGATTATTTATTGTTAGAATGATTGTTTATTGTTGATACCCAGTTGATTGTACCTCGCCTAGAACTTAACGGTTAAGAAGACTATAAATGCTCAAATTAAATTAAATTAAATATAATCTCACCTATAAAAAGTGGCTTTCTGACATTTTTATACATGTGATATGGGCATATAAATGCCATTGTCTCCTCAATTTGGTTTTAGAGATTTACATAGTAGAGAGACTTTACTACTAACTTTAATAACCAAAGTGAAGGCACTACTGGCACATGATACCCAGGTGATTTTGCTTAATTTGACCTGTCAGCAGCATTTGATATGGTTGACCATAATCTACTGCTCATAAGACTCGAAGAGATAGGCATTACAGGATTGGTTTTGAATTGGTTTAGAAAATTTCTAGTTCACAGAAAAAATGTTAAGATGAATGAGAACTTATCTAATGCTTGGCAATGCAAGGATCCTCTTAGTCACACATTCTTTTTAATGTATTTATGAGCATTCTCGATTCACTTTTTCTGGCAGCTGACAAAGTAATTTATTCTTATGCAGATGATATTTTCATTTTGGCACCAGTACACGATGATTTGACTTATACATCTCATAAGGTAACAGAATGCATAGAGAAGCTAAAAACTTGGGCGTCAACTTTTTTATTAACGTTAAATGCTAGTAAAACCAAGGTTCTCTGGTTTTCTAATTGAGGGGATGGTTTATGTATTTATGTCACATTATGTCTGCATTTGTGGGAAAATGTGGGGTAGAAATGAACCGTAAATAAATAATAAATAAATGTATTCATTTAATTTATATCCCCCATTACCTGACTCAGTTCAGATTGGTTTAAATGAGAAGTTGATAGTGGAGAAATCTTCCAGAATACTGGGAATATGGTTAGACTCATCTCTTTCTTCTGAAGCACAGATCAATAACCTAGTTAGGAAAGTCTTCATGAAGTGCAACTGCAAGCTATTTGATCTTATTTTTTAGAATATCATTTTAGGCTGTTGGTTCAAAGTTTTATTCTTGCACAACTGGACTTTGTTTAGATTTTGCTCACACCTTTTTCAGTAGTAGCTCAAGGTGAGTTACACTCAGGTACACTGGGTATTTCTCTGTACCTGGAGGGCTCACAATCTATTTTTGTACCTGAGGCATTGGAGGGTTAAGTGACTTGCCCAAGATCACAAGGAGCAGTAGGGATTTGAACTGGCCACCTCTGGATATTCAAGACTGGTGCTCTAACCAGTAGGCTACTCCTCCACTCTACTGTAATGTGCTATAAATGATTACATATAAGATAGTATACAGACTATAAAATTTTTAAATCTTTTATACACATAAAGAGCCTAATTAAATTAGAATGTGATCAGTGAAGCAGTCTGGACAAAATAATGGGCAGAGTAGTGACTTAAACATTTGTATATGTTGTATCGATTGAAACCGATGCTTACCAGTTACGATTTTCGATGTGTTCTTCAAAGTTTGGTCCTGGTATGTCTGGACTACTGCAATGCCCTGAACATTGGTATATCATCTTCAAAGTTTGGTCCTGGTATGTCTGGACTACTGCAATGCCCTGAACATTGGTATATCATCTCTGAGTATCAGGGCTTTGCAAGTGGTCCAAAATGCAGAAGTGAGAATAATGGGGGTGGCAAAGTTTTCTCATATAACATCAATGCTTAAAAAATTACACTGGTTGCTTGTTGCTCAAAGGATCCAATTCAAAGTACTGTCAGTTATACTTCAGTCTCCGTTTGCTGTTGCCCCATTCTATTTGAACATAGATTGACTGTTTACCATCCAAGACGGGAATTGCGGTCAGAGGCTGCTATGAAACTTTCAACTGATACAGTCACTAAACTTCAATATGCAGAGACATGAGCTACAACTTTTATTCCTGCAGGGATAACACTGTGGAATGCACTGCCAGGTCAACTCCGGAACTGTAGCAGTGAGACACAGTTTAGGAAATTGTTGAAAATAAAATTGTTTTAATATTTTTTTAAATCTTGAAGATTGTATTATTTTTTAATTATGGTTTGTGTTATGAATACTGTATATGGTTTTTGTAAACCACCTAGTTATAGGTGGTATAGAAATTTTTTAAATAAATAAATTTACAGAGTACTTTGGGCCCTGTTTACTAAACCGCTCAGTAGGCATGCAAACATTTTAGCGTGCGCTAATGCTAGACTCACCCATAGGAATATAATGAGTGTCTCTATCGATAGCACGTGCTAAAAAGTTAGCACATCTACATACAGCGCAGCTTAGTAAACAGGGCCCTTTATGTGTTATCGTTTATACCTGCTCCCGAGTAGACGTAAATGTTGAGTACCCACAATCTATGAGGCTTTTTCCACAATATTTGTGCTAACATTTTATACAGACACACGGGGCCCAGTTATAGGAAGGAAACGGAGATGAGAATTGAGATGGCCAGGTTGGGACAAGAACAATCCCTCCCGTATTTTAGGTAGTAAATAGAAATAAAACAAAACAAAGAAAAGAAATGAAGATGATACCTTTTTTTATTGGACTAACTATACATTTTTTGATTAGCTTTCGAAGGTAACCCTTCTTCTACAAATGTATTAAGTTAGTCAATAAAAATAGTTATCTTATTTTCTTTTCTGTATTATTTCTATTTATTACCTTTAAAAGTGGACTAACACGGCTACCACATTACTTTACTCCCACATTTTACAAATACAGAGCCTTTTCTACAATACATTTAAGGACATATAGGACTGCACATCCATGTCTGTCCATACTAACATAGTAGATGACGGCAGATAAATACCTGTATGGTCCATCCAGTCTGCCCAAGATAAACTCATTACACAAGGTATGTGATACTTCATATGTATATGTGACCTTGATTTGTCCTTGCCATTTTCAAGGCAGAGACCATAGAAGGCTGCCCAGCAATGGCTTTGCTTCCCAATTACTTTTGTTACCACCCAATCTCTGCTAAGCTTCTGTGGATCCATTCCTTCTACACAAGATTCCTTGTTTATCCCACACATTTTTGAATTCCGTTACTGTTTTCATCTCCAACACATCCTGCGGGAGGACATTCCAAGTATCTACCACCCTCTCTGTGAAAAAATACTTCCTGACATTATTTCTGAGTCTGCCCCCCCTTACTACTACTACTACTACTACTTAACATTTCTAAAGTGCTACTAGGGTTCAACCTCAATTCATGCCCTCTAGTTCTACCGCTTTCCCTTCTCTGGAAAAGGTCTGCTTGCGGATTAATAAATTTCAAATATTTGAACGTTTGTATCATATCACCCCTGTTTCTCCTTTCCTCCAGGGTATACATGTTCAGGTCAGCAAGTCTCTCCGGCTACAACTGATTTTAGAAAGATGCACATGGGGGACTAAATATATAATTCAGTACCCACATTTATAGGTGCAGCTTTCTTAAACTGAGGCTCCTATTTTCCATGCACAACCCAATATAGCTTCCCCATGTAATAAGAACCCCTTCCCAGCATCCAATCCCACCCCAGACAAAGAATTGCCCTCCAATCATCCACTCCCACCTAATTTGAAGATCCTTCTCCTAAGGACCCCAGGTAGACCATAACCCCAACACCCAATCCTCCTACCTGTAGGAGTGTTTTCCTGGGTCAACTTTGTGGGTCCCTAAGGCCTACCATGCTCTAAGCCTTACTGTCATGGTTTCTGCAAAATTTCCTGCCTTGCAATTTTGTGGATTATGTGCAATGCCCATGACTAAATTTAGTCACATAGATGGGCGCTCAGCGTATTCTATAAACCACACAGAAATTTAGGCTTATTTAAGATGTACATTATACAATATGCTCAAGTGTATTTATTTATTTATTGCATTTGTATCCCACATTTTCCCACCTATTTGCAGGCTCAATGTGGCTTACAGAGTTTGGTTATGACATAATCATTCCATTTTGGCGCCAATTTTCTAGGTGCGATATACAGAATCTAGTCCTAAATATGCAAACACTTGGATTGTACATGCTGTTTTATGTAAAATGAGTAAATCAAAATGCATATTGCAGTTGGCTCTTTTTATTATTTATTATTAGAGATGTATTATTTTCAGTGGTGCTCTGTGACATCAACATCAGTGTAGTCAACTAGAACATCACTGGCTTAAAACCCAGGATGTGTTAGAGCAGACTGGAGAAAAATGGTAGGAAATTATAAGGCCAATATTTTAAAGGTGAAATGTGTTTTGCTAATTGTTTTTCAATTGTTTTGTTTCAAATTGTTAATTCATTGTAAAGTCAGAATTATCACCGGCTCTGCGAGTAGATTCTTTGATTGAATTAACAGCAAATGATTTTGCAAGTTTTTTTCTGGAGAAAATTAAGCTTCTCCTTAGCCAACAACATTTTCTGAAGAGTCTTTGGAGTTAGTAAACATAGATGCTACAGAGGTAGTTGCTCCAGCAGATCGAGCCTGGTCAAGTTAAGATGCCAAGTATGAAGGAGTTTTCGATATTGTATGACAAATTTTCTAAACCTTGTTATAAAGTTAGATATTTGTTCAAGTGCCACCACTCCACCTTTTACAATCTGGCTCTATACTACAATAATAGAAGTAGCCTGGGTGATATTTTGAAGTCCCCTAATTTAGACCTGGCACAAGCTTGTAATTATCACCCTATTGCAAATATCCCACTGTTTACTAAAATTATGGAGGGTCTAGTAGCTAAACAATTGGCAGAATATTTAGATTAGCATAATTTGTTGTTACGAACTCAATCTGGTTTTAGACGAGGCTTCAGTACCAAGACATTGCTCAATTCTTTGTTGGCTCAAATTAGGTCAGTAATGGCTCGTAATTTGATTTATCTACAGCATTTCGCATGGTAGACAGGAATAACAGGTTCAGTTCTTCAGTGGTTCAAGATTTTCTTAGAAGGAAGATTTAATAGGGTTGACATAGGAGGCCAAGAATCTGCCCCCCCCCCCCCCCCCTCCGGATCTCTCTGGCTGGAATGCCTCAGGGGTTCTCTCTATACTTTTTAATGTTTAAATGACAACCTTGGGAAAGTTTTTTGATTTGGCCATGAATCATCTATATCTTTAAGTGGATGATATTACAATAATCCTTCATTTACCTGGCTGGGTATTATTAGGAAAGGTATGGAAAACAGGTGTGAGGATGTTATATCACTCCATGGTGCGACCGCACCTTGAGTATTGTGTTCAATTCTGGTTGCCGCATCTAAAGGAAGATATAGTGGAATTGGAAAAGGTGCAGCGAAGGGTGACTAAAATGATAGCGGGGATGGGACGACTTCCCTATGAAGAAAGACTAAGGAGGTTAGGGCTTTTCAGCTTGGAGAAGAGACGGCTGAGGGAAGACATGATAGAGGTATATAAAATAATGAGTGGAGTGGAACAGGTGGATGTGAAGCGTCTGTTCACGCTTTCTAAAAATACTAGGACTAGGGGGCATGCGATGAAACTACAGTGTAGTAAATTTAAAACAATTCGGAGAAAATTTTAACTTCACCCAACGCGTAATTAAACTCTGGAATTTGTTGCCGGAGAATGTGGTGAAGGCGGTTAGTTTGGCAGAGTTTAAAAAGGGGTTAGGCGGTTTCCTAAAGGACAAGTCCATAAACCGTTACTAAATGGACTTGGGAAAAATCCACAATTCCAGGAACAACATGTATAGAATGTTTGTACGTTTGGGAAGCCCTTTGGCCTGGATTGGCCACTGTCGTGGACAGGATGCTGGGCTCGATGAACCCTTGGTCTTTTCCCAGTGTGGCATTACTTATGTATGTACTTATGTGGTATATTAAGTACCATAATAAATATAAGCATAACATAAACAATACTAACATGAATAAATCTTAAACATATGTCTTTCTCTGTATCCCTGGTAATACTATCCCTTACTGTGGTTTGAGGGGAAACTTGCACCCAGCTACTGTTTATATCACCTCCTGCTGAGGAATGTTGGTTTACCACGCCCAGAACTTTTCCTTTTTTCTACTACTGTCCTCTGTTCTAAACTTCCAACCTCTTCCTTATGAAGTTGGTACGAGCTCTGGGTTCTTAGTATCCTGCCACGGACTGGACTTATGCTAATCCCCTCCTTGGATTTAACATCCCGGCAGCATACTTTCTACTATAGCTCTAAGTCTGACCTCTTATAAAGGCCAGCATTTCTGACACACATGACTTGCCCCTGTTACCATGAAGTGCGTTGAATAACTGTGCATTTCCTTATCTATGTCCCAGGACTCTGCTCTACTACTGATTTTCCCCATTACCCACGGCTTTTTAAATAACTCTTTGCCATCACCCCTCTCAGATGCTGTATTTCAGCAGCTTCCTGTCTCTCTTCGGGATGGCATCTGTATTTTTGTTTGCTGAGGTTTTAAATGGCAAGCTCTGCCAGCCATTTCCTGTGGCGTTCTTTAAAATCGTTACTTCTCCTTTACAGATTTTGTTTTTAACATTTAGATCTTAGCTGGTGATTGTTTTTATTATCTGCAGGAAACACTGTGCACTAGCTAAAATGGTGATTTGCTTATTCCCACATTGTAGAAAGATACAGTTGGATCCTAGCTTTACATAAACTGTTTTATTATAGTTATAAATATTCGTCTTAATATAATATGATTTTATAAAAGTCCTACCTTCGCTGGCTTCTGACTGCTGTTGGCCGGCTCATTTTTAGTATGGGAGTGCATGTGTGTTGGACTTCCTGATTGCTAATTTTTTTCCTTCTCCTTCCACCCGCTTCACCCCCCCCATTTTGTTAAAAGGTGTTCCGTTGAAATAAGAATAGGCTTCTTTTTCGTGGTTTTATTAGCTGGGCTTCTATACTATACTATGGATGCCTTTTAATATATGAATGATACCTTTGAAACTGTTTAAAGGTATTTTTGGTGTTAGCTACGCTTTCATTTCCTATTAACTTGTTTTTATAATACTCTATAGTGTTTCTTCCTTGGGATTAATTCAGTTGTGACTTTATAATTACTCGTTTTCTTAGGCTGTCACCTCCCCTTACTAACTGGGTTTCCTGATTCGTTCACTGGCAGTTGGCCACGTTTCTTTTTGTGCTACGCTACATATTCTGTTAAAGACACCAGCAGGTGCTGGTTTGACTTTGCTTTCCTGTTACCACTTTCATTTAAAATTTTAAAGGTTGTACTCCATATTCGCTATTCTTTTATATGTTTTTGTCCACTTATGTTATTATTATAATTTATTCTCCTTTTTGGTAAGATTAGATCTCCCTGTGATTCATTATTGATTCCCAACCAGCCTCTCATTCACTTATACCAGTGACAAGTACCTACCCCCATGAGCTTACTGATGTTTCACAGTTTTACTTACTTTTCTCTTCCAGAGGTTTATTTTTGGGGCTCCTACCCATTACCTGCTACACTCAATAACCTGCCATTGCAGGAAGAAACATTTTGATTCTACGTTAACAAAAGCTTTTTCATTACTGCCTTACAGAATAATTATTATCTTTGTTGTTTTTTCATTATCACCCCCCCCCCCTTAGTAGTTTCTGTTATATGGTTATCCCTGAAACTTAAACTTATATGGTCCTGCCTTCTAACTTACCGCTCTAGAACTTGGTTCTAGGCTTAGTCATAACACATTACTACTCTAGAACATTGTTCTAGATCACACTACTCTGGAACATTGTTCTAGATCACATTTTCGCTCTAGAACATTGTTCTAGAACATGGTTCTAGACTGCTTTCGTTCTAGCGCCTGACACAATACATATATTATATTATGTCCTCAGACACGTTTTTTTTTGATGGCTTGGTTACATGTGTTTTATGCTATATCATAGATGCTTTTTGATGTAACGATACATTTTAATCTGTTTTCCTTGCTTGTTTTGAGACAGATTTTCGGTCACTATACAGCCTAACTAAGGAAGTATTTCTGAACCTGTTAAGGGCATTTTGGTGTTACCTATGATTTCATTTCTTTAACATGTATTTGCTTTTATTTCATTCATTTTAGGTGTATAGCTCTAAACTACCCATATTATAATGTCTTTCTTGCCCTTTGTTGAAAGCTGTATTTCTACGAAGTATGTGGCTCTCCCATATTACTTATATTATGGTATATAGAAGTTTCATGTTTTGTTTAATGTCTATGCTTTGTTTAAATAGTTTTGTTATTTTTGTTGTCACCTCTTTCTCCCTTCTCATTTCTGTTTTAAAGTGCTAAGTAGGTAGGCCCAGTTTTTACCTTACAATATTTTCACTTTAATTTTATTTCACAGCTGGATCCTTCATATATGTACATATACAGATATAAGGCCAGGCTCTGCTGTTACGGGCTGGAGATTGTTGACAGATCCCTGTTTAATTGAGTCATTTAGATTTTGGAAATTTTTACTCCCATTCCTATACTCTATACCTTTTCTATTTCTATGTTTTCATCTCACAATAAGTTAGAACAATTGACTTTTTACTGATACTTGCGGGGAGCACGGTTTACACTCCATAGTGCAACTATTACCTGCCTGTTGGGTTTACCATATTTGGGGTGACAGTAACTCAAAATGTAGGTTTTTGAATTTTAACCCGTTTCAGGGTTCCCTCTAGCTAGGCATTTGGTTTTGCGTATTTGGTCCTCTGAGAAGAGTGTTTAACTAGCGGAAGCATACCCTGGGTTTCTCAGTCCGAACACTCAGGAACGTGAAGAGGGGTAAGTATAATCCCTACTTATATTTCTATCTTTCTTTTCTTTATTGCTTCTTGTTAGGTTTAGCAGTGGGTTGTGAGCAAATGCTAGTCCTCTGTCAGTCCAAATTACGGGGATTCCCTTACTATCCATTTTGTGGGTAGTAAAATCTTGTACAAGTACTTTGATGGTGAGACGGGGTTCCTAGGAGAGACTATATAAGGTTTAGATATTAAGAGATATTTGAGTCATAGTAGATACATGAGCGATATTGGAGTTATAGTAGATATATGATTGTATTTAGTGATCGATCCCTAGGGGGCGCTGTTCTCCCATTCTAGAACCCTACCCACTGGCTTCTAGAATTCGTTGAATGGTCTAAGCATCTCCTCATTAAGGACTTAAAACAGGTAGAGAGGAAGGGGGCTGTTTTAAAGGCTTACCCTGGGGTTTAGACACAGCTTAGGGACTAACACAAATATAGTTAGTTTAGGGACATGTAATATACTTAGATACAGTTTAGGGACTAGCACAGATTTAGTTAGAAATAGTGTAGGGAATATGGGTGACATGGTTAATGTAGATTAGGGAGCATGGTTAGTGTAGTTTAGGGAACAATGGAATGGACATTTGAGTCATTTAGATTAGATTTTGCACAGTGCGGATCCCTCGCTTCTCAGCAACTGGCTGTAGCTATCTGTCTACCCACATACGCAGGGTAATACAGTAGAGAGGGTTGAGTCGGCCTAATGAAACTCTGTCGGACGGATTTAATGGTCTCCCTGTGTACCTGTCGTTCGTTGTCACATTAGTTGTGGTAATGCTACAGAGTTGGTGATTTTTAGTTGTATTTAGGTTTCGATATTATACAGAGTTGGTGATTTTTAGTTGTATTTTGGATTCAATATTATATTAAGAATTCTTTTTGAGATAATAGTGACAGATAATAGTGACATAGGTGCTTTATAGGACTAGGTTTGTTAGTACAATTTGCCACAACCCAAATATCAGTGTTTTATCATACCAAGATTCTGGTACTCAACTTATTATGCTGCCTTTTGAGAGAGTGATAAATCACTCCCCAGGAGACAGCAAGAATCTTATTAAATTTTGCCATGTTTGGTATACCTGGAACAAACTTCAGCCTGAACTCTCCTGGCCCCGTAATGGTACTTTTAATGCTAAAATTATCAAAAGATTATTAAACTTTGTTACTACCTACACGCCAGATTCTACCCAGGGTCTACATTTGCTAATTATCGGTAGATGGATTTCCAGTATCACTGATAAGGTTATTCCGGACACTGTTGATCTGACATCCTTAAAGATCTCTGGTAGGGGCTTCCAAAAGCAGCGGCCCATTGAACCGGCTACTGTAACAGCCAGTAACTGCCAAGAAGCTAATCCATCGCAACCCCACTCCCGTTGCTCCAACCTACGTCATTCCAACGTTCCTTGTTGGCAAAACTCCAAATTTGGCCACTATGCCTATGAATGCAGGGATAGTTATCGGTCCAATTGTGATGCTCAGGGCACAAGCCACTATACCAGAACTTTTGCACCTGGCCACTTTAATCATGATGCCGGACCCCATAATCATCACTCATATGGGTGTGACAATATCAAATGCTTCCCCATGGTACGGAACCCTTTAAGGGATTCTAATTGCCCACGTGATCCCCCTTGCGTTACTCCTAATTGAGGTCCGCGGCATGCCCCCCCCAAATCGGGGACGACGACCCCTCAGAGATTATCCAGGGGGCCCTAATGCCCCTAATAATAACAGGCGACTTAGGGACTACCGTTCCCGGCCTAGTCCCTATCGCCGTGCTAATGTGGCATGTTTCCGTTGCCGTCAAATTGGACACTATGCATCCGAGTGTCTTCAGCCAGTTCAACACTGGCCAAGGAATCAAATTCGCCCACCCCACCCGTCCATAATGAGTAGGTGTAATCCGAACTGATTTTGGTGACCCCATGATTTTGATGCTCACGGTTACTCACACTGCTGAGCTTCTCACTTAGTACCCAGAAACCATTTCTATGTATGTGTGTTGGTGTGATGTTTCTGTCCCTGTTATAGGTGACATAGGTCTGTTAATAACCCTGTTTTTAGTTCTATACTTATAAAGATTAAATTGCAAGTGTAATGATGTATATATGTATATCTAGTGGTACCATATAAATGGCATACCTGAACCAGCTGATTATTTATTTACTTTTTTGAATTAATGCATAGCCCTCCTGAGGATTTCTTACCAGCTGCAGGGATAGGCGATCTCCAGGGGGTGTCTCTTTTTGGTTTCTTTTCATATGCCTTAAATCTGGCTCAGCTATGCCATCTAACTCCATACGGGATCCTTGTCAATAAAACAAACCATTGATGTTTATATGTTTTAATGAAATTCTGTGTTGGCTTTGCTTGCATTTGCGGAGGTGCTTTATCTGTTGTGCAGTAGAAATTGACACGATGTTCACTTTTCAGTATTATAAATGATTATAAAGCATTAATGTTTGATGTCTCTTTATGGTGTGTGTAAATTCTGAAAGCTTTCATTAATTACTTATCTACAGGAAGCAGAAATACTTAATTCACTTCCTGATTACATAAAACTTTTTTAATCCCTCATAACTACTGGGGAATGAGCGGCAAGAAATACTCTCATGAACTGGCCATTCAGGGGATATTTCTGCACTACTCATGAATCCATCCTTGTTGTTTCATTTTATAGTATTCTTAAACGGGGAATAGGTAAAGTTTTCAGAAAAGATTAAGGACTTCAATTCCTGATTCCTTTCTATTTAAAACAGGAAGCGACTATGACATTTGGTTTGCAAACTGTGACGCTTTCAATCTTTCTGCTTTTCAATGAGAGGCATTACGAGTGAATGCGAGGCGAACTAAGGAAATGTGGTGTTTCCATACCATACTTTTAAATTTAAAGTCATGTAGACCTGAAATAGGGGAATTACTTTTCTACCTCTGAGCCTCACTTTTAAGCTATTATTTATTTTATGCCTACTGTTCGTATATGCTAGACTGTTTTTGTGTGAATTGTAGCTGTCTTGGAATTTATGCTGTGTGTTAATGGCTTCCTGCTGGTTTCTACTAACTCTTGCCCAGTTGCAGCTATGTTGTTTTGTCTTGAAACAATGTGCTGTTTCATGCTTCTTCGATTGGTTGCAAAGTGTTACTTAAACTCTATGTGAAGGTCAATCATGAGTGTCTGCCCTTTTGAATATTTTTTCCTTTTTAAAGGTGCTTTTTCTTGCACTGCAAACTACATATGCCCTGTTGCAATGCAAGTGTATGGTATTTTCATACATTTATTGACTCAAAATCATTTTGATTTTTTTATATTTCCTCTCTTAGAGAGGCAATGATTTGAAATTTTGGTTACACATTAATTATTCCAGTACATTCCTTTTGAGTTCTATTTTAAACAATTCAGAATGTTTTTCTAAATTTGTTCTTGATGAATTGTCTAAACAGATTACCCTTTCCCTGCCCTGACGCACCCCCAGCCACACCCTCGAGATAGCATTACTTTCCTTGCTTTTGGTAGATTGTTTTTAAGCTGTTACATAAATTATGATTTCGATTGAAATAATGTTTCTATAGCCATTAATCCCACTTCCAAAAAGCTCTAATATGAATTTAAGCTCACATTTTTTGTTTCAGCTCTGATCACACACCGGAAACCACATTACTCCATTGAGTTTTCTTGCCTTCTGTTGAAGGAATTTAACCCTTGCTGAATTTATTACTTCCACTATATCTTGAATTCTAACAAATTTACTTCTCTATCTAGCTTTTGTTGACATATATAAGCGGATCCATATAAAGTTGGAACTATATTAACAACTTCATTTTCATTTGAAGCCCAAATTCATTACAGGACATCTACTTGTCACCAAGACCTGCTTATTTCATAAATTCCTCCACAACCTCATTGTGCCTATCTCCTCACCTCGCCCTTTGACGCTCCCCTTTCCCATCCCCTGACACTCTATTTTCACGCCCCCTACTTCTTTTCTGACTAGCTCCAAAACTGACACACCCTTTCCAAAACTGACACACCCTCTAACTTTGGCTTTTACCCCACCGATATCTGCCACCCCTCCTTTTGACACTTCTCCCTTTGTTTCCTGACCCGCCCACGCCCTCTGATATGCTGCCCCGCCTTCTTCAACCATACAGCCACATCCCTTGCACCCACCTCTGACATGTCATAACCCTCCCCTTTTCTGATTCCACTCCCCCTTTTCATGCCCCTACCCCTGACATCATCCTACCTGTACAGTCCATTTCTGATTCTTAGCTTTACACACTTGCTCTCAGTAACACAAGCTAAACTTGTTCTAATGAATTCTTTTAACAAATTAACCACATAAATTGCACTAAAAGGGAACTTTAAAACAATACAGGAACGCAAGACCTTTGCAGTCAGAATGATTAAATATTTTGACACCCACCAGACAGGACTTAACAAAGATCTGGGTTTTCCAGCCCATTATAAACCATAAAACTGTACTGCTTTGTCACACTCTTATCTCCATGCTCCTCATCCACCCGACTCTCCCTCTCACCTAACCCACCCTCATCCTGTTAGACTGTCACTGAAATGCTTTGATGTTTCACTTTTACTGTCATCTACCAACATTTGCTTATTACCGATCCGACGAAGAAGGGCTACCTTCGAAAGCTAATGAAAAAATGTATTAAGTTATGTCCAATAAAAAAGGAGTTAATCTCCAAAGGCCCTTGGGTCTTCCAAAGGCTGTCTCCCAGTTCTTGCTGGCTTCCAGGAAAGATTTCTCTAAGAGTTGTTACTTTTTTGATTCCCTTTCTTGCCTTAGACAGACCCTGCTTGAAAATCTTCTACACCTATCTGTCTGGTCTCAAGACCTACTCCGTAAGGGTTCACCTCGGTGCAATTAGTGCTTATCAACATGTAGAGGGTAAGATCATCTCTGGACATCCTCTATTTGTTTGCTTTTCTCAGTGCCCCCTTGTCAGACCGCCTCCTGTGTCATGGGACCTCAATATTGTTCTCACCCAGCTGATGAAACCTCCTTTTGACCTGTTGGATTTCTGCCATGTGAAGTACTTGACCTGGAAGGTCATTTTCTTGGTGGCTGTTACTTCAGCTCATAGGGTCACCTTGAAGTCTCTCACAGAAGGGACAACTGTAAGCAAGGAGGAGCTACCAGAGAAAGTAGCAGACCTGAGGGCTACGATTCTGAAACGGGTCGCCAGATTAGAGGACAGATGCACATACCACAATGTGACCTGGCGTGAGATACAAGATATCATTGTGCAAGAGTTTGAACGCATGCATCAATTGGTCCATGAGGAAAAGAGACAAGCACTCCACTTACTGCAGTTGCAAGAAGCTTTGGCCTCTGCCCTTATGTCTGAATCATCCAATTTGTAAGTCCTGCAGGCCTCCTGCAGCTGAGGGCTCAACCCTTGGTGAATGGTAGTCTTCGCAGGTGAAGTTTCTAAACCTCAATCCCACTTTACTTGTCTTGTTTCAAGTACCTACTGGTAATAGAAAGCAACAGAACGCCCGCCCACGTTAACTTTCCCTAGGCCCTCTTTGACTGCTCGTGGCTATTGTCAGCAATCGTTGTCTAGGGTTGGTCCCGGGGTCCACTTCACAGAGGCAGTGGGTTCCCAAAGAATACGCAATCCACACGGATTTGGATATATAAAGTATATTATATTTGCAGATATGTATAGGTTCACAGCATTTAGTACAGGTAACTGGTATAGGCCTGTATCTGTGTGTGTTTAAGGAAGAGAGAGAAAGAAGTAGTGCATGCAGAGCCCGGTGTGCTCTGCTTGCAGGGAGAGAGGGCAGAGATGCCTCCCCGGACAGAGAGCAGTGCCCTGGACAGAGAAAGGGGGGGGAGTAGTAGACCCCAAGCTGAGCTCTGTGCTCTGCTGCACAGAGAAAGACAAAGAGAGCCCTAGTGCCCTCATGAGCTCTGCTTTATACCTAATAAGAAATGAGGGGGAACAGGAGCAGAGAGAGATCAAAAACTTCTCTCTTTCCCAGTTATTTCCTTTACAGAACTCCAGATACTTTCTGAAGTCAGGAAAGGTGACAACTTTCACAGGTTGTCCTGTTTGAAATCCCTAGTGATGAAGCCTCTATGTCTGGCTTTGATTGCCCTGCTCCCAGATGGAACAAAAGGTATGTTAATCAGGAGTAATTGAGAAACCAAAGGGCTATCCAGGCCTCTCTGAGCACCATTTGGTCCATTTCATCCTCAATGGTTCCTGAAGGGGGGAGAGTTTATCAGAGGTCAGAAGCTGGTTTAATATTATGTCAAGCTGATTTCATATTAATATAAGCATGTCCAGCAATAATTTTGACCTCCTACAATCCTGACAGCTATTAAATGCTTTTGACTATTTTTGTGCATCATGCATTCCCGAACCTGCAAACGTCAGTCACATGAACTGTCAATATCATCTCCTAATTTTCCCTGTACTCAACCTCTACTGTTATCTGACCATATCTTACTAGAAATCACCCATCTGTCTTGCTTCATCCAGATTATGCAAGCCAGAAGTGGGGATATAATCTGCGAACCCCTGCAAACCCCAGTTCCTTGAACTATATGAGACTTTGTCTTTTGAAATTTTGCCCTTTCACTGTTGACGCTGTGACCTCAACCAATCAGGAGATAAATAATTTCATATTTACTACTGCTATTTATAGACTTTCATTACTGAACTTTTATGGTTTCCCCTTTGGTTTTAGATTTAATTATCAGTGTACTTTCATGTTGGCATTGTCTTTCATGTTTCTTGAAATCTATCTATTTCTGCTTATTCATTTCAAACTGCCAATGCCCACCAATATATAGCAATGTATTAGTGGATATAACATGTTTTACATGTTGTAGACCTTTGGCTCCCTTTATGGGTATCATTCAGGCATACACTTATTTAGCCATTGTTTAACCAAACTTATTTTATTCAACCATACAATGCCTGGAGACTAACTTTTTCATCCCTTGACCTCCTGTTCCTCTGCCAGCCTCCGACTCCTGATGGGCTATTTATAATTGCGCAAGCCTAGGATAAAGACATGGAAAGGTCCAATTTTGTACACCGCAAGTATTACGTCAAGATCTGTCCAGGCCCAAATTTTGTTAGACCCTTCCACGTCGGTGCAATATCCTTTACGACTTGCAAGCTTCAGGACCACAAGTCTTGGGTCCATTTGAAAGATATACAGGTTTACCCGGCTGCAGAACTAGATGTTACCAGCCCAACCATCTCAAGACCAGCCACTTCCCTCATCAGACTAGCAACAACTGTCACTTCTGCTGATTCCTCGCCCAGGTCACTGTGAACACCCAGCCCTGTTAGATCTTCCGACCTGCTTGCAATTGGCACCTTTTCTTTCCCCTACCAGATTAACTGAATGCAACAAGATCCAGTCACTGAGGACATTCCTTTACAAGATCACCAGCATAGCACAAGCACATGCTCCTGCTGTCCGTCACTGTTGTAGACATCTCAGAACCAGGACCTCCAGCAAAATACAGTCAAGCAAAATCAAGAAATAATTAATTTGAGATTCGCAGTTGCTATTTGTTGACATTATGGACTCATAATTTGTTTTATTTTCAGTTTAGCAATAATCCTGTTTGAAAGGTTCAATTTTATTTTATTTTCTTATTATTCCCTTTTTAGCTAATGACACATCTTCTATCATGAATGGATGCTCATAATTGAACCCTTATTGGGGTTTTTTTTATTGTTTTTACTCCCGTTTTAGCATTGATGTTTCTTGAAAATTTTCCATGTTATTCCTGTTTATGTAATTCACTTTGATATTGCTTATATAAGGATAACACCAAACCATAATACTATGGTATACTCGTGTAGATGTTTATAGGCTTACACCAATTGCATGTCTCTCTGTAGGTTTGACTAAGCTGCAAGTGGGGTAATGGTAACGGATATATAAAATCTTAGGTGAGCTCTGTCAAGACCTATGCATGGCCCATTTTAGTATTATTGTCCCCTTCCTATGGAGTTTCATGATTATAAAGATATATGGGATTGACCCATAGAGATTGCCATTAACATTTTGCTTCTTGGTGCTCATGATTGGACGGCCATGACGGGTAATAATAAGGTCCAAGAATTCCAACCTGCTTAAGGATTCTGGATACCTACAACCTAAGACAGCCTGCAATCAGAGTACTAGTCATACGATTGTTGAACCCATAACAATAAGGAATTGGCTCTACAAGATTAGTAGAACGCTTAATTGAAACTGCCATAAGTAAGAAAGAACCTACAGGACAATATGTCATGTATGACAATCTCTTCCCCAAGATTACCGGGACAGATACATTAGATTATCTCCCCATGCACTGGTTAAACCACTATGCAGCAGATGCAATAGAAGCCATGGAAAGACCTGCAACTATTTAGTAGTATGATACACCTGGGATTGCTACTATTCACAAAGTAATGCTGAATACTGAACAATGTCAACTAATCCATATATAACCTGCAAAGCTATGTACAATCGGCTGACGTTGATACCTATACTTATTTCATGCTTGCAAAATCAGTAAGATAAGCCTGATAGATTTTGTAGATGAACCCATAAATCTTTCCCACCCATAAAACCTTGAGCACGTCTCAAGAGGGGTGACATCAGGATTAGGGCCCAAGGGGCTGGGTAATGTAAAGGGGAATTTCATATGCCCTGAATAATATAGCAATACCTGAGAATGAAGTTTCCTATATTGCACCCTACCTATTGGCCATTTCTAAAGACCAAAACACACTCCCCCACATGATAGTCTGATATTTTCTGGAATAGATATTAGTGATTTAGACCTTCTGTTTGTGCTGCCTCCAGTCTATGGAGCCAGCAAGTGGGGAATGTATAATTATGGTACAGCTAGAAGCCCCCACCGGAAGGGTGGGAAGTTAAATCTCAGAGCTCAGGCTGTTAAAAATACTGGCCAAGTCAGAAATCTGGAACAGGAGGGATGTTGTAATTGATATGACTGGCAAATAGATCCACCAAGGGGGTGTCTCACGCTCTGAATATCTCTCGGGCAATGCCCATGTTGAGAGACCACTCATGGCTAGGAGTTTGCTGGAGAAGTATGGCCTGTTTTCTAGCCTGAACTGAGGCCTACATTATCTAAACTGGGAAAAGTTAGGCCAAGAAATCAGAAATTAAAATGGAAACTGAGCTACAAAATGGATTCCCTTGTGTCTGTATTTGAGTTAGAAAAAAACTTTTTCTGAAGCATCTGCAGGTGCAAGAAAGAAGGGGTGGCAACTTTCCAGTTAAGCAAGATTGTGGTCAGCTAGTTTGGGAAAAACAACTAACATAGAACCCAATGAAGAGCCATTGGTTTCAATGTAGTCAGGAGGGTATAAAAGTGCCTTCAAATCTGGGTGTGGCTGGAGCAGTTCCAGTTGTCATCCAGAGATGCTGCCGGTCAGATCTGAAGTCTGATTGATGATCCTGATTGTCTTGTCTTGCATTGGTAAGAATAAAATCTTATATCTTTGAAACCTATCTTCTCTTCTTATCATTTAATACCTAGAGGTTGGGTGTACTTGTTAGGATGGAGTGGGGACTAGGGAGTAGTTATCCCTTCACACACACAAACATAGGTAATAGGTATTAACCCACCAGGACATGATGAAGGACAGCCTTCTGAGAGGATTTTTCTCCGATATATGGGCATCCTTGAGGGGTCCCTCAGGGCCAATATATTGGTAGGAAATTCAATTCTTACCATAAAATCACTGGTACAGTGTTCTGGTTTTGTAAAATGCTACCTTCGAAAGCTAATCAAAAAATGTATTTTGTCCGATAAAAAAAGGTATCATCTTATTTTCTTTTCCATGTTTAATTTCTATTGATTACCTTTAAAAGTGGACTAAACACATCTCTCTACTTGAGAATAACTCCAGAAGAGGAGGGAACCAGATCTGCCGAGGCCAACAAGGTGTGATCAGAACCATGGCTCCGCAGTCTTGCTTGAGTTTCAGCAAAGTCTTCCCCATGAGAGGTATGGGAGAATACACATACAGAAGACCTGTCCCCCAATGCAGGAGGAAGGCATCCGAGGCTAGTCTGTCATGGGCCTGGAACAGGAGGGATGTTGTAATTGATATGACTGGCAAATAGATCCACCAAGGGGGTGTCCCAAGCTCTGAATATCTCTCGGGCAACGCCCATGTTGAGAGACCACTCATGCGGTTGCATAACCCTGCTCAGTCTGTCTGCCAGACTGTTGTTTTTGCCCGCCAGATAAGTGGCGCGAAGGAGCATACCTTACTGGAGAGCCCAATGCGTACAAACAGCCTCCTGACACAGAAGGCATGATCCAGTGCCTCCCTACTTGTTGGTGTAATACATGGCAACTTGATTGTGTTCAGAAAGACAACTTGGCAAGACAGCCAATCTCCGAAAGCCTTTAGAGCATTTCAAATCGCCTGAAGTTCCAGTAGATTGATCTGTTTCCCAGGCAGACCAAGCACCTTGAGTATGAAGCCTATCTACATGAGCTCCCCAACCCAAGCGAGATGCATCCATCATCAGCACTTTTTGCGGCTGAGGAATTTGGAATGGAAGTCCCCAAGTCAAACTGGATCAAATGGGAAGTAGTAGGGGCCTTAGGCACACACCATTGACAGGAATGAGCATGCTGAGGCTGAGCAGACTGGCGAGAGGAGGTAGTGCACCTACACCTTACAGTACTAGGCACACCTTCTCGATTTGCCAGAAGACCTCCTAGATGAGGAGGCAAATACAGAAGGTGTCTGGCGGGACAGAGACAAGATGGTTTCAGTATGTTTTTTTGCAGGGCCGTGCCAACACGGTAAGCGAGGTAAGCATGGTGGGGGGCGTTTCCCTCTGGGGGGCGCCACCGCACCATGCTCACCTCGCTCGCCCTCCCGCTCCCATTGTTCAACTGCCTGCCCTCTTCTCCCCCCTCCCCCCCCAACATCCCTTTTCTTTTCTTTTTTTTTCTTTTTTAAATTTACCTCCGTGGCGGTTCCGGCAGCGCAGCGTCAGTGAAGGAGGTGGCACTCCCGACGTCTCTAGCCTTCCCTTCGCTGTGTTCCGCCTTCTTCTGATGTCATTTCCTTGACGTCAGAAGAAGGCGGAACACAGCGAAGGGAAGGCTAGAGACGTCGGGAGCACCACCTCCTTCACTGACGCTGCGCTGCCGGAACCGCCACGGACGTAAATTTAAAAAGAAAAGGGATGTTGGGGGGGAGAGAAGAGGGCGGGCAGTTGAACAATGGGAGCGGGAGGGCAGGGGAGAGACGAGAGCATGGATGCGAAGGGGGAGGGGAGAAGAGGGCGGGCCAGGCCAGGCCAACTGGGACATGATGGGACATAGGAGAGAGAGGAGCATGGATGCGAGGGGGGGTCATGGAAGGGAGAGAGGGGAATTGCTGGATAGGGATTAATGGAGGGTGACAGAGGAGCATGGATGGGAGGGGCAGGGCTCAGGGAGAGAGGGGAATTGCTGGAAAGGGATGAATGGAGGGGGCAGGGAACAGAGGAGCATGGATGGGCATGGATTGGGAGGGCAGGGCTCAGGGAGAGAGGGGAATTGCTGGAAAAGGATGAATGGAGGGGGCAGGGGACAGAGGAGCATGGATGGGAGGGCAGGGCTCAGGGAGAGAGGAGAAATTGCTGGACATAGAGGGGAGGGAAGAGAGATGAAGGAGATGAAATGAGGGAAAAGGAAGAGAGGAGAAAAACTGCACATGGATGAAGAAAATAGGCAGAAGCTGAGGACCAGAAATGAAGAAGAAAGGAGGAAAGGAAAGAAATAAATGGAAAGGAAGCCCTGGAACCGGAGTTAAGAGGACAGATAGCAGCAGAATCAGATACTTGGCCAGCATGATCAGAAAAAGAAAGTCACCAGACAACAAAGGTAGAAAAAAATCATTTTATTTTTATTTTAGTGTTTGGAATATGTCCACTTTGAGAATTACATCTGCTATCTTATTTTGCAATGTATAGCAATTTGGTTCTAAGAATATTGCTGACAATTCCCGTCAGTGTGGCAAGTGGTGAGGGATCATTTTCACGGGGGGGGGGGGGGGGGGGGGGGGGGGGGGAGGGCCGCCGCCGCCAACTGATAGTCTGCAGGGGGGCGCCAGAGACCCTAGGCACGGCCCTGTTTTTTTGATTTAGCCATCAACCTCCTCAACTTTCTGTACTAGGCTACGCAATTTGGTTTGCTATTCGCTAAAACACTTACGAATTCTATCAAATATTATAGAAAGAATTGTACAGGAATTAGAGAGAATTAATTGTCTTTAATTACTCACCCACTATCACAGCATCAGACATCCGTTTCAAGTTATAACAAACTTACAAAATCTATCATCAGTACCTCTGATAATTATAAGTAATTAAAGAAGAGAGAAAGGAGGAAGAAAGTTTGTTCCTCATACAAAGGTCACAGAACAGAGAGAAAGCAGAGAAAGAAAGAATAAATGAAAGAAAGATTCATAGGTATAGAGAATTAGATTCTACCAGGTACGAAGGGGGGGGGGGGGGGGGAGCAGACTCCTTCGGGTAGGGCATTGGACGGATCTGAAACACTCTCTCCAAGCCTAATTTTTCACAGTTCCTTTGTCTGCAGCGTGGTTTTATAGGCTGTGGTGAGCATCCACCTCTCCTCTACCCTGGACCAATCATAGGTGCTGCAAATGGGCTGGAGACTTGTAATTCGGACTTTCGTATGTGCTGGAAGCTTGTAATTGGTCCTTCCCATACCTTTTCTCTGTTTTGTAACAGGATATACCAGGTATCTGAGTTGCCTTAGCAACATTTTCACCATCAGAGCATGTGACCAGCCAGAAATTCCTTCATGTGGCTGATAGGAAAAGAGAGATGGGGGATGGGAAATAGTGCAGTATACCTGTAGTAAAACTGTATAGCTTATAGTTAAAAATTATAGACACTTCTGTCCAAAAAGGTTATACCCCCGGAATGGGGCATCTGCCAACCTCTGCTGAACCGCCGGCTCCAAGTCAGAAACATGCAGCCATGAGAGTCTATGCATTGCTATACTTTAGGCAGAGATCCTGGATGCCACATCAAAAGTGTAGTATGCACTCCAGGCTAACTGGCACAGCAACTCGGCCTGCTCTAGTCAATCAGCTATGTCCAGCATCTTGCACACGGAGTCCCGCAAGTAGACGCCCATGAAGAGCTGGTGTGAATGAATACATGAGATGAGCACAAAGGCCTGGAACGCAAAAGAGTCCAAAGTCCTAGCTTCTCTGCCTGGGGGCGCTGAAGCATAGCCTCTAGAACTCCTGGCTCTTTTGAGGGCACATTTTACCACTATGGAATGATAAGGCAACCGGGGCTTATCAAAACCAGGTGTGCAGTGGATCCGGATATAGTATCGATGTTCTTGGGCAGTACCGGGACAAACAGAGGAGATTCCCAATTCCAGGCAAGAACCTCCTGCAGTACCTCGTGGAGAGAGACAGTCATAGCCTCTCTAGGAGACTCGTAGTCCAGAGCCTCTAGAATCTTGGTCCTGGGCTCGTCCTCCATTTCCAAAGGAAACGGAATGGCAGCTGCCATTTCCTTCAAAAAAGTGGGAAAAGAAAGGCTCCCCGGGGGAGATTTTCTCCTTTCAAGTGGAGAGGAGGGTTCAGAGGGGATAGGACTCATCCTCCGAAAAGTACAGTGGATCCTCCTCTGACTCCCATGAGTGCCATGGGACCGGACGGGATCCACCCCAGGATATTGAGGGAGCTCAGAGAGGTTTTGGCGGGTCCTCTTAAAGATTTGTTTAATATATCCTTGCAGACGGGAAAGGTTCCGAGGGATTGGAGAACGGCGGATGTTGTCCCTCTTCACAAAAGTGGTGATAGGAACTACAGGCAGTTAAGCCTCACTTCGGTTATTGGAAAAGTAATGGAAGCAATGCTGAAGGAAAGGATAGTGAATTTCCTGGAAGCCAATAAGTTGCAAGATCCGAGACAACATGGTTTTACCAAAGGAAAATCGTGCCAAACGAATCTCATTGAGTTCTTTGATTGGGTGACAGGAGAATTGAATCAGGGACGAGCTATGGACATAATCTACTTAGATTTCAGCAAAGCTTTTGACACGGTTCCCCACAGGAGGCTCTTAAATAAACTGGATGGGCTGAAGATAGGACCTGAAGTGGTGAACTGGATTAGGAACTGGTTGACGGACAGACGCCAGAGGGTGGTGGGGAATGGAATTCGCTCAGAGGAGGGAAAGGTGAGTAGTGGAGTGCCTCAGGGATCGGTGCTGGGGCCAATTCTGTTCAATATATTTGTGAGTGATAATGCCGAAGGGTTAGAAGGTAAAGTTTGCCTATTTGCGGATGATACTAAGATCTGTAACAGAGTGGACACCCGGGAGGGAGTGGAAAACATGAAAAAGGATTTGAGGAAGCTAGAAGAATGGTCTAAGGTTTGGCAATTAAAATTCAATGCGAAGAAATGCAAATTGATGCACTTAGGGAATAGAAATCCACGGGAGACGTATGTGTTAGGCGGGGAGAGTCTGATAGGTACGGGCGGAGAGAGGGATCTTGGGGTGATAGTATCTGAGGATTTGAAGGCGACAAAACAGTGTGACAAGGCGGTGGCCGTAGCTAGAAGGTTACTAGGCTGTATAGAGAGAGGTGTGACCAGCAGAAGAAAGGGGGTGTTGATGCCCCTGTATAAGTCGTTGGTGAGGCCCCACCTGGAGTATTGTGTTCAGTTTTGGAGGCCGTATCTTGTTAAGGATGTAAAAAGAATTGAAGCGGTGCAAAGAAAAGCTACGAGAATGGTATGGGATTTGCATTACAAGACGTATGAGGAGAGACTTGCTGAACTAAACATGTATACTCTGGAGGAAAGGAGAAACAGGGGTGATATGATACAGACGTTCAAATATTTGAAAGGTATTAATCCGCAAACGAACCTTTTCTGGAGATGGGAAGATGGTAGAACGAGAGGACACGAAATGAGATTGAAGGGGGGCAGACTCAAGAAAAATGTCAGGAAGTATTTTTTCACGGAGAGAGTAGTAGATGCTTGGAATGCACTCCCGCGGGAGGTGGTGGAAATGAAAACGGTAACGGAATTCAAACATGCGTGGGATAAGCATAAAGGAATCCTGTGCCGAAGGAATGGATCCTCAGGAGCTTAGTCAAGATCAGGAGGCGTGGCTGGTGGATGGGAAGTGGGGATAGTGCTGGGCAGACTTATACGGTCTGTGCCAGAGCCGGTGGTGGGAAGCAGGACTGGTGGTTGGGAGGCGGGGATAGTGCTGGGCAGACTTATACGGTCTGTGCCAGAGCCAGTGGTTGGGAGGCGGGGCTGGTGGTTGGGAGGCGGGGATAGTGCTGGGCAGACTTATACGGTCTGTGCCCTGAAGAGCACAGGTACAAATCAAAGTAGGGTATACACAAAAAGTAGCAAATATGAGTTATCTTGTTGGGCAGACTGGATGGACCGTGCAGGTCTTTTTCTGCCGTCATCTACTATGTTACTATGTTACTATGTATCATCGGTGTCAGTCAAAACATCCTCATAGGAAGGCTGAGATAAGCCTGCCTTGACTTAGATAAACCATGTCCTCTAGAGGGGCATCGAGGAGTCAGTTACCACCCTGACTGCAGCGAAGCTTCCTCCACTGATGTCGAGGGTGTACCGACCTGGGTGGCAGTCGACACTAAGGCCACACCACAGGCAGAAGGCTAGGTGGGGCCGCAATAGGAAGCATAGTAGACACAAACACCCCTGATGCCAATGCACAATGTTGAAAGAAGTCACCCAGCAGCTCGGGGAGCAAGGCCCAGATGCGCTCATCGAGGGAAGACATCAGAAAAGGCTGGGGCATCAGCTTAGAGACAGGCTACAGAACTGCTGGGGTTGATATGGGAGCTTGGTCCTAGCTGCTGAGAGACTGGCACATTGGCACCTCCTGAATGGAGGGGGAGAAGTCCTCCTGGTGTCGATGCTTCTCAGGTGCCGAATCCCTCGACACTCCGGAGCGCCCAGCACTGTGTGTCAAGGGCGATCGATGCTGGTGCTTCTTGGCCGACGACAATGACATTGAATCCTCACGCTGCCTCGAGGTTGGGTCCTATGCTAGCTGGTCCCAGGGGCCCTACACAGCAGTCGGCATCAAGACAGATGGAGACTTAGTAGACACACTACTGCTCCCAGTATCTAGAGGTCTAGCAGCCATATGTACTGACGTTCCCCGATGCTGATGTTGAGGAATCTGACCTGGCTCCAAAAATCCTCTCTCGTTGAGCCTCTCTGGCTAACTGGGTCCATTTCTTCATACGAAGATAGATGACACAGTTAGCAGGGCTATGGTCAAGCCCTAAACACTGAAGATTTATTTATTACATTTGTACCCCGCGCTTTCCCACTCATCGCAGGCTCAATGCGGCTTACACAGTAACAAGAGAATACAATCTGTAGTATCAGAATCAACAAAGGAGGTATGTGATAGGACAAATGAACAAGTAGTAAATGGGATAAAAGAGGTATGAGAGAAAGGACGGGGAAAGGTAAGGAAATGGAGCAATAAAGGAGAAGTTGGTGAAGAGCATGTAGGTAAGAAGGATTGGAAGGAGATATTTCTGAGTCATTGTTGTTAATGATTAGATGAATCCGTCAATAGGTGGGTTCCTTATGTTTGCTTATGGTAGGACAAATCGTTCCGGTAAACCTGCCTGAATAGATGAGTTTTCAATAGTTTCCTAAAGGGAAGGTATTCACTAGTTGACCGAATGTATCTGGGTAGAGCATTCCAAAGTTGGGATCCAAGGCAGGGGAAGTTAGATGCATGGTATGTTTTGTTCTTTAGACCTTTGCAATTGGGAAAGTGCAGGTTAAGGTATGGTCGAGAAGATGTTGCCATGTTTCTGGTCAGAAGGTTTAATAGATTGACCATGTAGCTTGGTGATACTCCATGGATAATCTTGTAGATTAGTGTGATGGCCTTAAAGTTGACTCATTCTCTAATAGGGAGCCAATGAAGTTTCATACGGAGGGGTGTAGCACTTTCGAATCTAGGTTTCCCATAAATAAGTCTAGCTGCCGTGTTCTGGGCAGTTTGAAGTTTTTTCATAATTTGGGCCTTACATCCAATGAAGATTCTATTACAGTAATCAGCGTGGATGAGTACCATGGATTGTACCAAGCTGCGGAAGGTATTCAAGGGGAGATAAGGTTTCACACGTTTTCAACATCCACATCATGTTGAACATTTTCTTCGTGATGGATGTTGCATGGTCTTCAAGGGATAAGTATTTATCCAATGTAACTCCAAGGGCTTTCAGATTGTTGGATATAGGAATTGTGACATCAGGAGTGGTGAGAGTAGTTGGATGGAATGTGGAATATTTGGAAGAGAGGATTAGGCATTGAGTTTTGTCTTTCTTCAGTTTCATTTTGAAAGAGTTGGCCCAAGAAGTTAGGATATTCATACCATTTGTTATTTGGTCGGAAATTTCTGCCAGGTTAGATTTGAAGGGAATAAATATAGTAACGTCGTCAGCATAGATAAAAGGGCTGAGACCATATTTGGAAAGGGACTGAGCCAGAGGAATCATCATAAGGTTGAACAGAATTGGGGATAAAGGAGAACCCTGAGGTACACCGCATTCTGATGACCAAGGAGATGATATTGCTGTAGATGACTTGACTCGATAGAATCTAGAGGTAATAAAGCCTTCAATCCATTTTATAACATTGCCACCAATTCCCAACTTATCCAGAAGTCTGTTAAGGATACAATGGTCGACCATGTCAAATGCTCCACACAAATCAAACTGTAAAAGGAGTAAGCTATTTCCAAGTGATATTTCTTGTTTGAATTTGGATATTCAAGTAAGCAATACTGTTTCTATGCTATGGGAAGGACGGAAGCCCGATTGAGACTCATGAAGGATGGAGAATTTTTGAATATACTCATTGACTTGGAAGGTCACTCTGTTTTCCATCAATTTAGTTAATAGGTGGATGGAAGCCACCGGTTGGTAGTTGGTAACATCACCTATAGGTTTCTTGGAGTCTTTGGGTATATGTGTGAGTAATATGTTACCATGTTCGGTAGGGAAGGAACCTTGTTGTAACAATTAGTTAAGGTGGGCGGTGAGATCTGTGATGAAGCTTTCAGGGGCATCTTTCATTAAATGACTGGGGCAGGAGTCAAGATGACAATGGGATCTGGAGAGTTTGGAGATTGCCTTGGAAACTTCTTCGGTGGTGAGGAGGGTAAAACTTGTCCATGAGCGGTCAACCGGAGTTTCATTAATGTTGGGATCCAATTAATCAAGAAAGGTATCTATGTAGTTGTCATCATGGGGAATCAATTTACGAAGATTAGTAATTTTATTATAGAAGTGATTAGCCAATTGGTCTGCAGATGAGCTATTTGAAGATCACAGGGTAACTGGATTAGTGTTAAGGAGGCTCTTTATTAGTTGGTATTGTTTCTTTATATCTGTGCCATAGGTTGTGTAAAAGTACACAAGCAGCAGCAACACAAAAAACACAAAAGGGCCTTCAAGATTGGAACATGAGTCCTTTATTTCATAGACCCAACACCTGCCGAGTTTCGGCATGTCTGTGCCTGCATCAGGGGTCTGACAAAGATAAATAAATTATAGAATGATAGTAATTAATAAAAACCGGTATCAATTATCCTATATAATAAAACACACCTCCAACGTTCTGAAGCTGACTGCGTGGACATAAGCCTTGAGGGATTCGTGCTTCTGTAGCCATCTCTGGAAATGATGACATCTCCCACTTCCAGGTACATCAGCACACAACATAGCAGCGCGAGCCAACTCCGCGTTGCTTGCTGAATGATTTGATCAAGTTTCTGTGCGTGCGTCTGACATCAGACGCACGCACAGAAACTTAATCAGATTATTCAGCAAGCAACGCCAGCGCAGACAAGAAGAGGACTTCGGCTGTCGGGGGTTGAGCCACGATCCACTTCGCGTGCATGAGTGCTAGAGTCAAATCCCCATGTTGGACTGGTCTTTCCTTGGAGTTTAACATATTGTTCTTCCAGATGGGTAGGTGGGAAATGAAATTATGTTGAACATAATCAGAATCCATTCAAATGATTAGGTCCTGTATTCCTTTCTGAACCTCAGACGGTAAGCCACCAAGAATGGGTGTCCTTACCAGAGATGGTCCGACTGCACAAGGTACAGCTCTTAAATCCACTGGGAACTTTCGTGGCCATGGAAGGGAAAACCTCCGCAGCCAAATCAAATGACTCAATGGTGCCACAAAAGAAAAAAAAATGGGTAAGCCACCAGAAAAAAAACGAGGGAGAACACATCCGGAGTTAAGGCCTCAATTTAGCCCAATGGTGCAGAAAACAAAGAAAAATTATGGCACTCAGAAGCTCTTTGGACTGTAGCTGTGAGGAGGATCACCATTGTAGGAAAAAAAAACAACCGAGGTAACCACGCTCTCGTGGCGGGAAGGAAGGCACTCATGCATGCGAAGTGGAGCGTGGCTCGTGCTCCAAAAAGCTCTTTTAAAGCTTGATAAAACCTCCGGATCACGTTACCCAATTGAGAATTATGACCTGCTTGTCCTCAAAGAATTGATGTTCCTAGATGTTAACACAGTACAATATTAGTCTGCATATAACATTTCTTAGATGCTTAATATTTTTTCCTGTCTTTGGTTTTAGCTTTTTTAAAATATTTATTCATGCTCATCAATGGGTTCCTTCTCAGCAATGGTAATATTGACGGATCCAACATATTTTCCATTATCACCACTTTCACACAGTATGACTATTTATATTTTACACATTTAGCATTTTATTGGCAAGATCGGCAGATTTCACTTTTACTTCGTGTATTGTGTTGTAGCAACTTTAAACACACACACATATATATATATATATATATATATATATATATATATACATACATAAATTATGCATGAACACCAGTTTAGTATTTAGGTTTCTAGAACTGTATAATTGATACTGGTTTTTATTAATTACTATCATTTATTCTATATTTTATTTATCTTTGTCAGACCCCTGATGCAGGCACAGACATGCCGAAACTCGGCAGGTGTGTTGGGTATATTAAATAAAAGACTCATGTTCGTTCCAATCTTGAAGGCCCTTTTGTGTTTTTCTTGTGTTGCTGCTGCTTGTGTACTTTTAACCCTCTCTTGTGTTACCTGGGATTCTCAGAACATTCTACGAGTGCAATCTTGTATCAGAAGTATGACACTGAAAAATGGGTCTTTGCTTATTCTAGAAGGCTTGTCAGAAGTGGAGAAGTACTCAGATTGTGAGAAGGCACTGTTGTCAACCATTTGGGACCTCCAACACTTCAGGGGTTACATCCATGGCAAGTTGACTGTGGAGACTTGCCATCAACACATAAGTTTCTTGGGTAATGACTGGATCAAGTGTGATTAACTTTCCAACAGCAGGATAATTTCCTGGACGTTGGCACGCCAAGGATGACCATTAGAGGTAATGTATGCTCAGAAGCATCGAAATGCAGTAGCTCAAGTTTCGGCACAATTGCAGGATTCCTTTGTAGATATTCAAAAACCAGACTTACCACTGGAAGAAATGTAACCTCGTCATCATCATCTATATGAAGAGAAGATCTGTGCTGATACTCCTAAGGTCTATGTGGATAGCTCAGCCTTCCGCCACAACTCTGACTGCAAACTGGTCGCAGGAGTGGTTTGGGATCAAGTTTCTACTGAAGAAACTCTGAAGTACCAACTAGGTTCCAAGACCAATCAATATGCCAAAACTGTCACAACCTTGGTGGCTTACAGTCTGGGGTTCAGAAAGGAATACAGGACCTAATCATTTGAATGGATTCTGATTATGTCAACAGAATTTCATTTCCTACCTACCCATCTGGAAGAACAATATGTTAAACTCCAAGGACAGACCAGTCCAACATGGGGATTTGACTCTAGCACTAGGAAAAGGGAATGGGACTTGATATACAGCCTTTCTGTGTTTTTTCATTCAAAGCAGTTTACATAATATATACAACTGAGGATTAAATGACTTGTCCAGAGTCACAAGGAGCTGCAGTGGGAATTGAACCCAATTCCCCAGGATCAAAGTCCGCTGCATTAACCACTAGGCTACTCCTCCACAGTAGATCAATTGGTAAATGAAAATCACATGACCATCTACTGGAAGAAGCTGAAAGACCATGCCAAAGTCAAAGTCAGTAGCCCTGAAAAACAAGGAAATGACCTGGCAGACGAACTGGCCAAAGAAGACACCCTGACGAGAGAACTATGGCAGTTCCAGGAACCTAAGACCTTAGCAATGCATGCTATTACCTGACAGCCAGTGAAACTGGCTGCAGAAACCCCAGCTTTGCAATGGTGTATGTAGTGAAGTGTTAACCTTTGATCTTGTCAAAGCTCAAAAGAAAAGATCCTATCACTGGACAACTGTACTATTTACATAAAAACATATGAGTAACTATTCTGAGTCAGACCAATGGTCCATCTAGCCCAGCATCCTGTTTTCCAAACAGTGGCCAAGCCAGATCACAAGTACCTGGAATAAACCCAAATCATGACAACATTCCATACTACAAAACCCAGGGCAAGCAGTTGTCTCAATAGCAGAATATGGGCTTTTCCTCCAGGAATTACTCTAAACCTTTTATAAAACCAGATACATTAACCACTGTTACCACATCCTCCAGCAAAGAGTTCCAGCGCTTAACTATTTGTTGAATGAAAAAATATTTCCTCCTATTTGTTTTAAAAGCATTTCTACGTAACTATGAGTGTCTCCTAGTCTTTGTACTTTTGGAACGAGAAAAAAAAATCGATTTACTTCTACTCATTCTATACCACTCAGGATTTTGTACACCTGAATTATATCTCCCCTCATCCGTCTCTTTTCCAAGAGAGCCCTAACTTCTTAAGCCTTTTCTCATACAAGAGGAGTCCCATCCCCAGAGCCGGTGGTGGGAGGCGGGGCTGATGGTTGGGAGGCGGGGATAGTGCTGGGCAGACTTATACGGTCTGTGCCCTGAAGAACACAGGTACAAATCAAAGTAGGGTATACACAAAATTAGCACATATGAGTTATCTTGTTGGGCAGACTGGATGGACCGTGCAGGTCTTTTTCTGCCGTCATCTACTATGTTACCATTTTGGTCCCTCTTCTTTGAACCTTTTCTAAATTCCGCGATATCTTTTTTGAGATATAGCGAACAGAACTGAATGCAATACTCAAGATGCCGACACACCATGGAGCGATACAAAGGCATTATAATGTCCTCATTTTTGTTTTCCATTCCTTTCCTAATAATACCTAACATTCTATTTACTTTCTTAGCTACAGCAGCACACCGAGCAGAAGGTTTCAACGTATCATCAACGACGACATCTAGATCCATTTCTTGGTCAGTGACTCCTAACGTGGAACCTTGCATGATATAGCTATAATTCGGGTTCCTCTTTCTCACATGCATCACTTTGCACTTGCACACATTAAACGTCATCTGCCATTTAGACGCCCAGTCTCGTAAGGTCCTCTTGTAATTTTTCACAATCCTCCCACAATTTAACAATTTTGAATAACTTTGTGTCATCAGCAAATTTAATTACCTCACTAGTTACTCCCATCTCTACGTCATTTATAAATATGTTAAAAAGTAGCGGTCCCAGCACAGACCCCTGGGGAACCCACACTAACTACCCTTTCTCCATTGAGAATACTGACCTTTTAACCCTACTCTTTGTTTTCTATCTTTTAACCAGTTTTTAATCCACAATAGGAAAGTACATCCTATCCCATGACTCTCCAATTTCATCTGAAGTCTTTCATGAGGTACTTTGTCAAATGCCTTCTGAAAATCCAGATACACAATATCAATCGGCTCACCTTTATTCAAAGAAATGTAATAGATTGGTGAGGCAAGACTTCACTTCATTAAATCCATTTTGGCATGGGTGGGAAGAGCAGAAGAGAAGCAACATAAGAGCATAGTGAGCGCCTTCATTTGGCATTCCAAACGCCCAAGGATAGCATTCACTAAACTGATACACGGCAAAGCACAGGGAGGGCTCCGACTCCCAGATCTGAGGAGATATAATGTGGCATCGTTAATGCGATGGATACATGAGCTGATATCATGAGAGGGACATTATGCACTCACGGGTTTTTGGGAGAGTTGGTGCAGTCCAAATGATCCCTTCACAATACTAGAGTCCTGGGCAGTGCGGGGAGCTAGGAAAATAGTGGGGAACCCCTATGTGGCTGCTCTACAAAGGGCATGGAGATGGTGGAGGGGTCACGGAGAGGCGGGCAAAGGGGTCAGTCCATTCATGCCATTAGTGGGAAACATGGCCTTCCCAGCAGGACAGGGTGTGTCGATATTTGGGAGTTGGCGAGACAAGGGATGTAGATTTATAGGACAATTCCGGAAAGAGGGAGACGACACCTTTCCAACCTTTGATACGGTAAAACATGAACTGCAGATAGCTGGCTCACAATTTTTCGCCTACTTGCAAGCTCGAGACTATGTGTTAAGTGAAGAACGTAGGACTCGGTCAATAGCTCGTTTCACTAAATTAGACCTAATGTTTATGCAGACTAGCCCACTCAGTAACGGGTTGTCAAGGTGGCATCAAGTGATTAGAGATCATAAAAAAGCGCCTCATATGTCACATTTAGCAGAGGAATGGAGTAGAGACACAGTAGAAGAGGTCACAGTAGAACGATTGGGGGCAGTATTTCGAAGTCTGGGGAAGATAACACCAAATGCATCATTACAAGACATTCAATACAGGATTCTATACAGGGTACATATCACCAAAGCAAGAGGAAAGATATTGGGGATGTGGGAAGAGGACAAGTGCAATAAATGTAGGAGGACTGTGGGCACTTTTTTACACTCCTTTATGGAGTGCCCCTCATTACATGAGTTCTGGACAAAGGCACTGCAATTGCTGGAAGAGATACTGCAACGTACAGTGGAATGGCAGTATTCTGTCACCTTGATGGGATGTGGGGAGTCACTCCAAAAGCAGGGACCGGGTGCGGCCCAGTCCAAATTTTTATTACTAGCAATGATAATTTTGAAGAAGTGCATATTAAGGATGTGGGTTGATGAAAACCCCCCGGATCTGGAGTTGTGGAAGTCATATATGGTAGAAATGGGAAGCTGGGTAAATATGACATATAAATCTGCTAATGCTCTCAGACTTCGCCAATACCGCGATCTTTGGGGAAGAGCTCAGGCTCGGTTCTCACAACACTGCTCTAAGCCTGAACAGTAGAAAATATGTGTAGTTTGGGAAACTCACAGAGGAGGGGGAGGGGAGGGGGGTTGGGAGGGGAGGGGGGTAACAGGGAGAAAAGGGATAAGAACTAAAAGATGTGGAGATCAGATGGATTTAGAGTTATTACAAGTTGATGTATAAAGAGTGTTATTATATATGTTTGTATAGATTTTGTTTTGACGGTGATATAAGCTGTATGGTCACTGACTCTTCACGTAATAAAAATATTTTCAAAAAAAAAAAAAATAAATAAATCCATTTTGGCTTTGTCTCATTAATTCATGCTTTAGAATATACTCTGTAATTTTGTTCTTCATAATAGTCTCTACCATTTTGCCCGGCACTGACATAAGACTCACCGGTCTATAATTTCCTGGATCTCCCCTGGAATCTTTTTTAAAAATTGGCGTTACATTGGCCACCCTCCAATCTTTGCTCGATTTTAAGGATAAATTACATATTACCAACAATAACTCTGCAAGTTCATTTTTCAGTTCTATCAGTACTCTGGGATAAATACCATCCAGTCCAGGAGATTTGCTACTCTTCAAGTCGTAGAACCGCCCCATTACATCCTCCAGGTTTATAGAGAATATTTTTTTGTTACATTTGTACCCCGCGCTTTCCCACTCATGGCAGGCTCAATGCGGCCTACATTCATTGTTTCTCCGACTCGTCAGCTTCGAATACCATTTCTGGCACCGGTATCTCTCCCAAAGCTTCTCTCCGCTATGGCTTTGTCTTCCCCGATCACCCCTTTTACCCTTCGGATATCTAGCGGTCCAAGTGATTCTTTTGCCGGCTTCCTGCTTTTAATATACCTAAAAAAAATTTACACTATGTGTTTTTGCCTCCAATGCAATCTTTTTTTCGAAGTCCCTCTTAGTCTTCCTTATCAGCGCTTTGCATTTGACTTGACATTCCTTATGCTGTTTCTTATTATTTTCAGCTGGTTCCTTCTTCCATTTTATTATATTTTTTTTTATTTATGCTTTTAAGTTTTACAAAGATACAACACATCTTTAATATCTTTGAGAAAAAGAATACATTTACATGGAAATTGTAGTTGGAAACAGACATTCAATGCAAAAGCCTCTTGTCTCATTCCAAGGAATCTTTTTCTCCTGAGTCCATTTGGAAATATTAGGAAAAATCAATACTTTCCCTCCTAAAAAAATAGGCTGGGCTTTTTGGAAATATAATCTCAATAATGCTTCCTTGTTCTGTAGAAATACAAAAGAGACCACAAGAGTAGCTCTAGTTTTTACTTCTTCCTCAGATTGCTCTAATAAAGTAGAGATATCTGAATTGTCCAATGAAACTTCCTGTTGAGGCTGATCTTCATGTTTCTCTTGATTTTTTTGCAGATTCAACACAGTTGTCATATAATACATTTTTTTTTGAACAAGTGGAAAAGAGTGTTTCGAATATTTAAAATTCTCTTCTAGGAATCTTTGGAACATGTCCCTTGGTGAAGTAAATCTTGAATAAGGAAAACTTAATATTCGTAGATTTAAGTTTCTCATTGAATTCTCTATATTTTCTATCTTACAATGCAATAACAGTCTATCTGCAGCAAACTGGGCTTGATTCTCTTGAAGTTTAAGCACTTCAGTTTCCAACATATTTTGTTTAATTGAAATAGTTTCAATTATATTCTTAGTCTCTCTTGTTTGCACAGGATTACTCAAGGAAGCTCAGACAAAAGAAGAATAAACCTTGTGCAGGGTTTCGATGGCAGTCCAAATCGTTTCCAGTGATATTTCTTGTGGCCTTATCAATGGTTGAATCGCTGAGGCACATAAATCAATTTCATGTAGAGTGTAAGTTGCGGTAGGCTCCCCCGTTGCCTCCTTCAACGCCACAAGCAAAATTTGCTATATCCCCTCCACTGGCCGTTGGTGCACGTCTTCAGATGGTAAATCACTCAACAACGCCAGAGAAGAAGCTCACCTCCCCTTCGAGACTTCGTATGAATATAGTCTCGGTACTGCCACTTCAATTGGTTGTGGAAGTAGAGGGGTAGCTGGTCCCGCCAGGCTAAGCGAAGATTCGCTTCCTAATCTGGGACTGTTCCTAGCCCGGAAGCAGAAACGCCCACATTCAGGGTAGAGACCATAAAGGCTGTAATGGAGGTTTGACGAACGAGTGGGGGATTCAAGCTTCGGGAGGGGGGGGGGGGGTCCCTTCAGCTTCCCCTTCACATGCTGAATATTAAGTAGGTAAAATTTTTAAAGAATTATTAAATCCGTGGAAAGGCACTCCTTGCAGCCAACCTATACCGACGCTGCCTTCTTCCATTTTCTGAAGGATCTTCTTTTAGCTCTTAGCTTCCCTTCACCTCACTTTTTAACCATGCTGGCTGTCGTTTGGTCTTCCATCCTCCTTTTTTAATATGCAGAATATATTTGGCCTGGGCTTCCAGGATGGTGTTTTTGAACAGCACCCACGCCTGATATAAATATGTTACATTTACCCAATAAATATCGGGGTAATTAAGTCACCCATTATTATTGTGTTGCCCAGTTTGTTTGCGTCCCTAATTTCCTACATTTCTGCATCCGTCTGTTCATCCTGGCCAGGTGGGTGGAAGTACACTCCTATCATTATCCTTTTCCCCTTTACACATGGAATTTCAATCCACAGTGATTCCAAGAAGTGTTTTGTTTCCTGCAGAATTTATCTATTTTTTTTTTTTTGTTACATTTGTACCCCACGCTTTCCCACTCATGGCAGGCTCAATGCGGCTTACATATACAGGTACTTATTTGTACCTGGGGCAATGGAGGGTTAAGTGACTTGCCCAGAGTCACAAGGAGCTGCCTGTGCCTGAAGTGGGAATTGAACTCAGTTCCCCAGGACCAGAGTCCACCACCCTAACCGCTAGGCCACTCCTCCACATTTGATTCACGCTCTCCTTAACATACAATGCTACCCCTCCACCAATAATTTGTACCCTGGTATGACAGTGTCTCACTGGCTATCCTACTTCCACCAGGTCTCAGAGATGCCTATTATATCTAATTTTTCATTTAGTGCAATATATTCTAACTCTCCCATTTTATTTCTTAGGCTCCTGGCATTCGCATATAGACGTTTCAAACTATGTTTGCTGTTCCTATTTACATCATGCTCAGTACTTAACAGTATTAATTTGCAATCTTTTGTCTGATTTTTATTTAAGGACGCCTGATCTACTGTAGTCTCTTTTGCAACCTCACTATCAGGATACCCTATCTTCCCTGTTTTGGTGATATCTTTGAAAGATACCTTATCCCGAACCATGTGCTTTTCAGCGACTGTTGGCCTTCCCCAATTTCTAGTTTAAAAGCTTCTCTATCTCCTTTTCGAATGACGATGCCAGCAGACTGGTCCCACCCTGGTTAAGGTGGAGTCCATCCTTTCGGAATAGGCTCCCCATTCCCCAGAATGTTGCCCAGTTCCTAACAAATCTAAAACCCTCCTCCCTGCACCATCGCCTCATCAATGAATTGAGAATCAGGAGCTCTGCCTGTCTGTTGGGCCCTGCATGTGGAACAGGTAGCACTTAGGAAAATACTACCCTAGAAGGATTTGAGCTTCCTACCTAAGAGCCTAAATTTGGCTTCCAAAACCTCTCTCCCACATTTTCCTATGTCACTGGTACCCACATGTACCAAGACAGCCAGCTGCTCCCCAGCACTATCTAAAATCCTATCTAGGTGACACGTGAGGTCCGCCACCTACGCACCAGGCAGGCAAGTCACCAGGCGATCCACCAACCACCCAGCTATCTATATGCCTAATGATCAAATCACCAACTACAACAGCTGTCCTAACCCTTCCCTCCTGGGCAGCACTTGGAGACCTATCCTTGGTGTGAGAGGATAGTACATCCCCTGGGGGGCAGGTACTAGCTACATGAGTACTTCCTACTTCACCAGGTTGATGCTCTCCTTCTGGGAGACCTCCCTCCTCCAAGGCAGCACAGGGGCTACCAGACTGGAGATGGGACTTCTCTACAACATCCCTGTAAGTCTCCTCTATGTACCTCTCTCTCTCTCTCAGCTCCATCAAGTCTGCTAGTCTAGCCTCAAGAGAACGGACACGTTTTCTGAGAGCTAGGAGCTCTTTGCATCAAGTACACACATATAACCACTCACCAACTGGGAGATAATCATACATGTGATACTCAATGCAAAACACTGGATAGCACCCCTCTCGCTGCTGACCTGCTGATTCCATCCTACTATTTTTGAGTTTTTCAATAATTTAAAAGTTACTAAAGTATTAGGGATATTAGCCTAAAATAAAAGTGTCTTTTAGTTTATATGGTACATTGTGTGACTTATTTAGTGTTTCCTTCTTAGATGGTAATGAAATGTATTTAAAAACTCTGTAAGAGCACTCCTTGCTTATTATCCTAATTACAATAACTGACTATAAATGAAGAGTTGTCCTAGGGGTGGGCGGGTGTTATGGGGTGGGTGGGAAGACTAAACTAGATCCTGCAGTGCCTGCTAGAGGCCATCTGTTAATGCTGTGGAATAAACTTCAAGTTTTAAAACTAAGGGGAAAAGCCTATGGAGATTAGTTGATATAATTATATTTTTGTATATTTTTATTTTGCCTATCACTAACCTACAATTCCTCCTTTAAACCCCAATCTTTAAGTTCCCAAAGCAAAATAGTGTTCACTTCCCAGAGAAATGTCCTCTTCTCTCTGAACTTCTCAGAGAGTTCAGTGGGACCTTTCCTCTTTATATAGTTTTGAATCTAAGGGCCTTTTTTATACAGGCTCTTTCAAGCTAACTCAGCAACCTATGCAAATACTCTTCTTCCCCACACCTTAATTAACACCTAATTGAGGTCAGTGGCAGTGCTGCCTTTCCAATGTACAACAAAAAAAGGGGGAGAGCGACCAAGGATACCAAAGACTGGAAGACGTATGTAGATAAAGGAGTTTATTGAAGCATGGAGAATCGACACAACATTGTGTTTCGGCCGTTAGGCCTGCATCAGGAGTCTCTTCCGCAGAATGCTTCTGAAACGTGATGGTGAATAATCTTCAGAGTAGCAAAATAGTCTTTAAAAAGACTGTTGTAAAAGTAGATGCGTAGGTCTGAATGGACTTCTGCATGCACTGCAAAATATTTGTATTATCAAAAGAGTATGTGATGAATGATGATTCAATATAAACAAAAAAAGGCGCCAAAGAAAAGGTGCTAAAAAACCTTCGAGAAAACGCCAACTTTCTGTTGGCGTTTTGTCGGCCCCTTTTCTTTGGTGCCTTTTTTTGTTTATATTGAATCATTCACCACATACTCTTTTGTGTGTAGGTTAGCACTGTTTCACAGCTTTGGGGGCCTTCCCCATCACCAAACTGTGCATATCTCCTTCCCACGTCACTGCCCCTGGAGTAAGACCCCTGAGGAACGCAGCGACGTGAGAGGCGAGAGGAGAAGCGGCTGCAGAGCTGACAGCCAATGCCTGCTGGCTGTCTACGGTGCTGCGTTTCAGGTTTAAAAACATTTATTGCTTTTTTTCTTTTTGTAGCAGCCGCTGCTGCTGAACAGAAGCAGCCGGACAGCATTACCAGTGGCAGCTGCGGGTGGCGAGGGGGGGGGGGGGGGGTCGCTGGACATGGGTGGCTGCAGGGGGGGCAGGGGGAGAGGGAGGTGGGGAGGGGGTCCTGAGACCAGAGAGGTGGGGGTGGGGAGGGGGCACACACTCACTGTCTCTCACATACACTCTCTGACACACTATCACACTCTCTCTGTCACACACACGCAGTCTCACACACTCTGTCTCTGTCTCTCTCTGACACACACACTCCTCCTCTCACACACACGCTCAGAGGAAAACCTTGCTAGCGCCCATTTCATTTGTGTCAGAAACAGGCCATTTTTTACTAGTTTACATATATTATATATACATTTCTGGAAACTCTCCCCCCCACCCCCCCCCCCGCTACTCCCTGTGTCATGGTCTGTAATGAATAGTGATTTGCATTGCATATAGTGTTCTCCCCCCTTTCCCTACTGAGGACCACCACACTGTCCCCCACTTGTGTAAAACAGTGTAGTCCAGCACAACAAATACCCCAGCTTCCTAATGGTGAACCTACCTGAGCCCTCAGGCTGGTCTGATGTGTCAAGGGACCCAATGCCATGGATCCCCTCCTGGGGCAAGAGTCCATGAATGATGAGCTCAATGGGGGTGAAGTTAGCGGTGTCATCTGCTGGGGGGTTGGCACCAGCCTTCCTCCTGACATCTTGCCTCAGCCGGCGCCACTTTCATTTGCAGTCTTCCACATCCCTGCCACGGTGGAAGACCGTGTTGAGCCGGTCTCTTACTGATTCCCACTCTCGTTGCTTTGTTGTAGCAACTAGCCTCTGCCCGTGGGAGCAAAGAGATGCATGTGCCTCCTCGGTGAAATTACCCTTGTGGGTGGGTGCTTGCTTTGGTGCCATTGTACCAATGTGATACAAAGAATCGAAAATACAGAGAAGGGCGCTTAAATACACTCTTAGGGACGCCCATGTGAGAATGAAATGGGCATTTCTGAGATGGCCGGCCTAATTTCAATTATTGACAAAATCCCTGGGCGTCCCCAGCTGCTTCGCCGAGATGGTCGGCCTAATTTTGATTATAGGTAGGGACCATGGGCGCCCCCAGCTGCTTCGCCGAGATGGTCAGCCTAATTTCGATTATAGGTAGGGACTATGGGCATCCCCAGCTGCTCTGTGTTTTGGGTGTCCTCATTTTGATTAAGGGTGATAATGATAAACATCCGCAGCTGCTCTTCCCATTTGGAAGATTGCATTTCCTTTATTGGCGCCTCTTTAATACGGCTTTCTCTGTGCTTACGCTTTAGAGGTACTTCTTTACATTTATTGGGGTGGTATCTGAAAGCGTTTTAGCTCCAGTTATAGTAAACCTTGTTTTTTCCACTGTATGCTTTTTGTACACCTGTTTGAATGTGGGGGGGGGGGGGGCTTTTTTGCCAATTCTTTAAAGATAATTGGTGTGTGGGTTTTGTTTCAGACTGGGTGTTAGCTGGTAGCTTAGTATATACTTTGCATTTTCTACATGTGACCAACTCTCTATTCTCTACCCTCCATGAGTTCATTGCTGTGTGTAGCAGTCTGCCTGTGTTCTAAAACTTTTCTTACTAAACTGTTTGAGGGACTGAGGCTGTTAGAGCCCTAAAGCTTTTCTTCTATAACTGTTTGAGTATATATCTTATCTAACACAAACTTTAAGAGAAAAAACAAAAACAACACACTGTTCTTTCTTCTGCTGTGGGTCTATCCTATTCCTTAATCTAAAAATTTCTAGTTTTACAATTTTGGGCTAGAAGGTTTTTCTTTAGAATTGCTGTGCTTTTCTCTACCCAGTGAAGATAGCCATTTCATTTGCATTAACAGATAGAGGGCACTGCAGGATCTGGTTTTCGTTTCCCCCCCCCTCCCTCCCCTACGCCCACCCACCCCCTACATTTATAACAGATGCTGTAATTAGGCTAATAAGCTAGGAGTGCTCTTACATTACTATACATTACCATTAATTACCATTTAAGCAGGTAACACAACAGGGATAATACAATATCCTACATAAACTACAGAACACTTATATCTTACTAACATTCTTAATACTATAGCTACTCGTATAAGATTTAAAAACACTAAGATGGAGTCAGCAGTCCAGCAGTGGGAGGGATGCTACCCAGTCCTTTGCATTGAGTGCCACATGTATGATTATCTCCCAGTTGGTGTGAAGTCATGTGTGTGTACCCGGTGCAAAGAGCTCCTAGCTCTCAGAGAGCAGGTTCGTTCTCTCAGGGGGAGGGGGGAGGGGAGAGTTTCCAGCAATGTACAAGACTTGGTAGAGATGAGGAAGATAGAGCAGTACATAGATGAGACCTACAGGGATGTTGTAGAGAGGTCCCACCTCCAGTCAGGTAGCCCCTGTGCTACTTCAGGAGCAGAGAGGTCTCCTGGAAGGAGAGTATTCCCCTGGTGAAGCAGGAAGTACTCCTGTAGCCAGGACCTGCCCACCAGAGGATGTATTATCCTCTCGCACTGAGGATATGTCTCCAATTACGGCCCACAGGGGAAAAGATAGGACTGCTGTTGTAGTTGGCGACTGAATCATTAGGCATGTAGATATCTGGGTGGCTGGTGGACATGAGGATCGCCTGGTGACTTGCCTGCCTGGTGCGAAGGTGGCGGACCTTATGCAGCACCTAGACAAGATTTTAGATAGTGCTGGGGAGGAGCCAGCTGTCTTGGTACACGTGGGTACCAACGACGTAGGAAAATGTGGAAGAGAGGTTCTGGAAGCTAAATTTAGGCTTTTAGGAAGGAAGCTCAAATCCAGATCCTCTAGGGTAGCATTTTCTGAAATACTACCTGTTCCACGTGCAGGGCCCAAGCGTCAGGCAGAGATCTGGAGTCTCAACGCGTGGATGAAACGATGGTGTGGGAAAGAGGGTTTTGGATTTGTCAGGAACTGGTCAGCATTCTGGGGAAGGGAGAGCCTATTTCGATCTGATGGGCTTCATCTTAACCAGGGTGGGACCAGGCTGCTGGCGTGAACTTTTAAAAAGGAAATAGAGCAGCTTTTAAACTAGAAACGGGGGGGAAGGCAGACAGTCGCTCAAAAGCGCATGGTTCAGGATAAGGTATCTTTTGAGGATATCACTCAGACAGGAAAGAAAAGGTTACTTGTAAGTAAGGATGTCAAAGAAATCATAGTAGATCAGATGGACTTAAATAAAATTCATAATGACCTGACAGAAGATAACATATTAATAATGCCATGTATTAAACGTAATATAAAATGGAACAACAAGCATGCATTGAAATGTCTATACGCAAATGCCAGGAGCCTGAGACATAAGATGGGAGAGCTGGAGTACATTGCACACAATGAAAAATTGGATATTATTGGTATCTCTGAGACCTGGTGGAAGGAAGATAACCAATGGGACACAGTCATACCGGGCTACAAATTATATCGTAGTGATAGGGTGGATAGGATTGGAGGAGGGGTAGCACTGTATGTAAATGAGAACCTTGACTCAGATAGGCTGCAAATATTGCAGGAGACAAAACCCCTATTGGAATCTTTGTGGATTGAAATTCCACGTGAAAAGGGGAAAAGGACGGTGATAGGAGTGTACTACCATCCACCTGGCCAGGACGAGCAGACGGACGCAGCAATGTCAAAGGAAATTAGGGAAGCAAATAAATTGGGCAATGTAATATTAATGGGTGATTATATAGAATGGGCTAATGTTAACATCGGTACATGCTAGGGAGGTGCAATTTCTTGATGAAGTCAAGGACAGCTTAATGGAACAGCTGGTTCAGGAGCCTACAAGAGAAGGAAAAATACTAGACTTAATCATTAGTGGAGCTCATGATCTGGTGCGGGGGGTAAGGGGTGTGTGCCTACCACGTTCTTGAGCCCTTAAGTCATGGTGAGGGAGAGGGGTTCTGGTTACAGTTCCTATTCTAAATTACCTGCAGGTGGCTACAGCCCGGTGCCTATATAATTCCCCTAGCCTGTGCCCTTTTGTAGCGGATGTATTATTGTGATGAAGTAAACATCCATCTAATGCTTTTACCCTTGGTTTCCCTTTTCTCCTCAGCACTATATACCATTGCTGATACATTCAATGTGAAAAGATGACCCAGCTGTTTGTAGCTCCTTACTGGCCCTCACCATTGAGGTTTGGTTGTGGGTAAGGGTGTCTGGCCATCAGAGAGCAAACATTGTCTATGCGCTACCTACGGTTATCTGCAAGTTTCTACTTGGCAGATCACTAGTGCTAGACAACATACCTATTATTTACACAACTCTGTGCTGTGGGGCTCTATGGTAAGGGGGAAGAGGCTGGATGGGCATTTCTGTTCCTCAATAGAAATGCCCACCTAGCCTCCCCCCCTTTACCATACAGCCATGCAGTTTGGAAGGAACAGGTAGCCTTCTGTATGGCCACACTTATCACACATATATACCAAAGTTTCTCTGTCACAGGTCACCTGACATGCAACCCACATTGCTGCCTCCTCTCAAATCAACCCCAGCATTTGATATGTAGTGCACAAAGTAGAGACACACAAACTGTTATATAGAAAAATATCAAATATGTATTTAACAAAAACAAAAAAATGAACTACATACAATTTTGCCTTTTGGTTTTATGAAGTCTCTCAAGGGAGGTGTTATTCTCCCCCCTGAATGGCCCTCTGCAGCAGGCTAACGAGCAGCCTCTGCACCCTGAAGTGCTGCTCGTTAGCCTGCCACATCGCTGACACCTCCTGCAGCAACTGGTTTTGGCTATCCAATTCTTGTCGCCGCATCTCAAAAAAGATATAGTGGAATTAGAAAAGGTGCAGAGAAGGGCGACGAAAATGATAAAGGGGATGGGACGACTTCCCTAAGAGGAAAGGCTAAAGTGGCTAGGGCTCTTCAGCTTGGAGAAAAGGCGGCTGAGGGGAGATATGATAGAGGTCTATAAAATAATGAGTGGAGTTGAACTGGTAGATGTGAAGCGTCTGTTCACGCTTTCCAAAAATACTAGGACTAGGGTGTAGTAAATTTAAAACGAATCGGAGAAAAGTTTTCTTCACTCAACGTTTAATTAAATTCTGGAATTCGTTGCCAGAGAATGTGGTAAAGGCGGTTAGCTTTGCGGAGTTTAAAAAAGGTTTGGATGGCTTCCTAAAGGAAAAGTCCATAGACTGTTATTAAATGGACTTGGGGAGAATCCACTATTTCTGGGATAAGCAGTATAAAATGTTGTGTACATTTTTGGGATCTTGCCAGGTATTTCTGACCTGGCTTGGCCACTGTTGGAAACAGGATGCTGGGCTCGATGGACCTTTGGTCTTTCCCAGTATGGCATGAACTTATGAGGTGCAGTGCTGGGGATGGGGGGGAGAGGGCGGGGGGTGTTGGGCCCTCATCATGATCCCCCTCAAGGGGAGGCATGTCTGCCCATGTATCCTCCTCCTCCGCTTCGCCCTCCTCGGCCTCCTCCTGCCGCAACTGCCGGCCTGTGTAACAGGATTGGCTTTGAGATCAGCAAATCCAATATGGCTTGCGGCCGGTCGGCAGCTCCTGCAAGCAAACAGGGCAGCGCACGAGATCGGGAGCGCCAGAATCAGCTATAACCGAGCCGTGTCCGGACACCTTGCAGCTACACAGAAAGCTCCCGCTCTCTCCCTACAGCAACCTGGGAACTGTAGTCCTGTTGCTCCTCTTGTTCCCTCGGCTCCGCAGTACCATCGTTTCTGTACTCTCTCTTGGCAAAAGGTACTACTATTACTATAAACGGATACCAGTAAATCTCTTCTATTCGTCGTCGTCGGGCCTGTGTCCCGCCCTCGCGGAAATAGGAAGTTACCTCAGAGGAGGCCGGGACACAGTGAGGCCCGACGATGACGACGAATAGAAGAGATTTACTTGTTTTACAAGCAGCCGGGCAGACGCGAGGCGCTGCCTGCAAGTTGCAACTCGGCTTCACAATTTAAACCCCCAAGCGGTAAGGCAGGCGCCCCCCTGCGGTGCTTACCCCGCTTACTGTGTTGGCACGGCCCTGCATGAGATGACATGACAGGGAACCCTGGATGCTGGTCTGACACAGAGTACACAGGCAGACCACACTCATTGCTCAGCAGTATGTTTGCATTATGATTTGTGACTATGGTTGGCTGACCATTTTGGGTTTTGTTTTGGGTTTTTTTTTTTTTTTTTGGGGGGGGGGGGGGGGGGGGAAGCACATAACTTTAATATGAAGCAATGACATCCACTAAGAGTAGGACCTCAGACAGGAATACCATGAAACAGTATTCACCCCAGAAAGGGGGATACAGAATTGAGGCATGTCATCTCATTCATGTCAGGGGAGGTTAGTTGAAAGTTGCAGCCACACTCACGGAAAGGTAGCTTGAACCTCAGGCCTTGATCTGGGACAGAGGTGTAAGTCACATGGAAACTGATATTGTACAGCACATTTGCACTATTAAATACATTTACAAATGAGTAGAGGTGCCCTGTTTATAATACTTATGTCGAGCCCTGAGGCGCCGTCTCACTGCCCTGATCATGTCAGGGCTCTCTCTTTTGGTTCTTCGGAACCTCCGCCGGAGGGACTCGAAGTCCCTCCGAATGCCAAATCTTCTGCAAGATATAAGTTTGTACACCAGGAGTCAGGGGATGGCCCTTCTTGCCTACAGCACACAAATTCATTTGGAAATCAAATAGGAGAGACTCACACTGAATGGGGGGGGGGGGGACATTACATTGGTACAGATGATGTCATTGAGGTGGACATGAGGACAAAGAGTACCGTTTGTGTGCAGTATTGTAGGGATGTGGGAATGTTTTTGCTTTCTAGTACATAGATTCTATTAATGAATGTGCATGTGCATATCATTGATTACCCTTGAATGCAGACTACAGTTTGTGCTTACATCGCTGAGGGAGCTCTTATATATGTAGCTACAGGAGGGGGCCCTGATAGCCCAGGAGGGGGGGTGATCAAACACTTACCTTTCCAACCTGTCCCTTATCTCACCCCAGGCTTGGCTGGAGAGAGTCCTGGGGGGCAGGTGGTGGTGGTGCCTGGAGAGGATACGCCTGTGCTTGATGCACAGCTGTACCATGTAAACTATTTCAGCTTGGCTGAAATTGGGATCCCTGCAGAGAGACATGTTTCTCAGTGAATAACCGTTGGAAAGCGTGCATCGCCTTATATGGATGCCCATGCGTGATGGGCGTCCTTACATGCACAGCTCCATATATGGATGACCATTCCATATATGGACAGGTCAGTATGTGCACGTCTTGGCATCTATAATGGCTCCACACATGGATGGCCATGACGCGTGGACGTTCATGGACTGTCGTCACGCGTGCGGGGCCTATGTGCGGAGTTTTCTTTATATGGATCATTATCAAGTGTGCAAACTTCATATATACACAATAAAATATGTATGTTCCTTATATTTCCCATAGCTGCATGTTCCACAAGTACAGTGCACGTAGTTGTGGACATCCAGGTACGGGGAAAAGATAAGGAACATTGAGAAGTATAAAGTACAGAAACAAGGACGCGTTTCTCACATAACTGCCGTATTTTTCCTATACTTTGGGCGTCCCTGATTTGGGCGTTTTGAACTGCAATAATGGAATGTCTAAGGGCGTCCTTTGTCCTATACTTTGGGCGTTTTCAACCGTGATAATAGAATGTCTAAGGTCGCCCATATTATTTTTCGATTATACCTGCCTGATTTTGGCCGACTTCATGAGGGCGCCCAAATTCAGATTTGGACGACCTTTCGTAACTTTGTAAATCTAAATTATTTGAAAATACACCTCAACGTGAACTCACTCTGTTAGCAATTGTTTACCGAGTTCTGCAAGCATCTGTTCTTTCTAAGCTTTTGTTTAGCAATTACCACTAAAGGGTCACATTACAGCACAGAGAGGGTTCACATACATGTCCTTTAAAGTATCTCTGGACTTCAAGAGAACAGTATCCACTCAAGGAGTTCTCAGGAGATGTAGCATGCCAATGGACAAATAGCAATTTATTTTGGTAAAATGGCTTCTGTAAGTATTGTTCCAAGCCACTTCCCCCCCTCCCCCACCAAAGTAAAAAAGTGGTTCTCAGAGCATGACTAAAAGCACATGGTGGAGATGAAATATTTCTGATCTACATCAATTATACAAAAGAGAAGCTGCAAGAAACTACCCAATTTTAAAATGAAGTACGAGAAACACATTCGAATCATCACAAACGTACCTAAACCTGCACTACCCAAGCTGCAAAGGACTCAAATACAAATCAACATACGTCTCCAACTTTTCCTACATAAGCACACAATTCTGGAACGCATTACCAAAAGCCATGAAACCTCATACGACTACCTACACTTTCGGAGAACACTAAGAACTTATCTTTTTAAAAAGGCATACCCTACCAACCCAACAAATGCCTGATCTCTTCAACACAATAGCACTAGAATTCAAAATGCACAAAACACAACTCTCCCACTGTTCAACGACCTTATGTGGCTGTCCCACATGAACTTTACTGCATCTCAACATCACTCTGTATTTGTAAATACCAGAGACTGCAAACGCACCTCCGGTACGATGTAAGCCACATTGAGCCTGCAAAAAGGTGGGAAAATGTGGGATACAAATGCAACAAATAAAATAAATAAATAATGAAGTGTTTTAGTTAACCTTATGACTGGAAACAGAAGGCAATGTCAAACCATAAGAACATAAGAATAGCCATACTGGGTCAGACCAATGGTCCATCCTGTTTCAAACAGTGGCCAAGCTAGGTCACAAATATTCTGCATAAAACCAAATAGTGGCAACATTCCATACTAGAATCCTTTCTTCTTTAAACAGCGTGTTTTGATATTTTTTTTAAGCTGGAGGAAAAGCCTCACGTGTTGCGACGTATCTCCGAACTTTGCAGTTTACACTGTCGTACACTTACGTGGATAGCAAGCAGACGTATGACTGCAAACATAAGTTCCAAGAGTCTGAACACTTCATAGAACTTTGATTAAGAGTGATTTAGACTTAATATAGAGTGAATAAATTATGAATTACTGGAGATTTTTATGCCAATGATGCGAGAGGGTACTCCGTAAGTGTACGACAGTGTAAACTGCGAAGTTTGGAGTTACGTCACGACAAGTGAGGCTTTTCCTCCAGTTTAAAAAAATATCAAAACACGCTGTTTAAAGAAAGGATTCTAGTATTTGATTAGCTTGCACAGTATAAATATCCTTCATTGTGCTCTACTTTAGTTTTAGTAACATTCCATACTACCAATTCCAAGGCAAGCAGTTGCTTCCCCATGTCTCTCTCAATAGCAGACTATCAGGGGCATTTTCGAAAGAGAAAGGCACCCATCTTTCAACACAAATCGGGAGATGGGCATCCTTCTCTCAGGGTTGCCCAAATCGGCATAATTTTAAGCCGATTTTGGGCGTCCTCAACTGCATTCCGTCGCGGGAACGACCAAAGTTCAGGGGAGCGTTGGCAGTGTACCGAAGGCGGGACGGGGGCATGCTTAAGAGATGGGCGTCCTCTGCCGATAATGGAAAAAAGAAGGTCATCCCTGACGAGCATTTGGCCGACTTTGCTTGGTCCATTATTTTCACGACCAAGTCTTGAAAAGGTGCCCGAAATGACCAGGTGACCACCGGAGGGAATCGGGGATGACCTCCCATTACTCCCCCAGCGGTCACTAACCCCCTCCCACCCAAAAAAAAATTTTTTTTTAACATTGTTTTCCAGCCTCAAATGTCATACCCAGCTCCATCACAGCAGTATGCAGGTCCCTGGAGCAGTTTTTAGTGGGTGCAATGCACTTCAGGCAGGCGGACCCAGGCCCATCCCTCACCTACCTGTTACACTTGTGGTGGTAAATGGGAGCCCTCCAAAACCCACCCAAAACCCACTGTACCCACATATAGGTGCCCCCCTTCATCCCTAAGGGCTATGGTAGTGGTGTAAAGTTGTGGGGAGGGGGTTTTGGGGGGGCTCAGCACACAAGGTAAGGGAGCTCTGCACCTGGGAGCAATTTCTGAAGTCCACTGCAGTGCCCCCTAGGGTGCCCGGTTGGTGTCCTGGCATGTGAGGGGGACCAGTGCACTACGAATGCTGGCTCCTCCCATGACCAAATGCCTTGGATTTGGTCGTTTTTGAGATGGGCGTCCTCGGTTTCCATTACTGGCGAAAACCGAGGTCGCCCATCTCTAAGGTTGACCATCTCTTAGGTCGACCTAAATGTTGAGATTTGGACGTCCCCGACCGTATTATCGAAACGAAAGATGGACGCCCATCTTGTTTCGATAATACGGGATGCCCCGCCCCTTCACAGCGCTGTCCTTAGAGATGGTCGTCCCCGTTTGATTATGCCCCTCCACGGACTTCTTGTCCAGGAACGTGTCCAAACCTTTTTTAAACCCAGGTAATCTAACCGCTGTTACCACATCCTCCAGCAAAGAGTTAAAAAATATTTCCATGTGACATCCTTGAGTGTCTTCCAGTTTAAAAAGGGGTTAGACGTTTTCCTTAAGGTCAAGTCCATAAACCACTACTAAATGGACTTGGAAAAAATCCATAATTCCAGGAATAACATGTATAGAATGTTTGTACGTTTGGGAAGCTTGCCAGGTGCCCTTGGCCTGGATTGGCTGCTGTCATGGACAGGATGCTGGGCTCGATGGACCCTTGGTCTTTTCCCAGTGTGGCATTACTTATACTTGTGACTTTATAATTTTGGAATGAGTAAAGGTGAGGTCACACCATGGAGCAATAGAGACATTATATATTTTCAGTCTTATTTTCCATCTCTTTCCTAATAATTCCTACCATCCTGTTTGCTTTTTTTGCCATCGCTGAACACTTAGCAGAAGATTTCAGAGTACTATCAACGACACCTAGAAACACAAAAACATGACGGCAGATAAAGGCCATATGACCCATCCAGTCTGCCCATCCTCTGAAACCCCTAATTCTTCCTGTTCCTAAGCTATCCCACACATGCTTATCCCATGCCCTTTAAAATTCTGGAACAGTCCTAGACTCCACCACCTCCACCGGGAGGCCATTCCACGCCTTCACCACCCTTTCTGTGAAATAGTACTTCCTTAGGTTACTCCTAAGCCTATTCCCTCTTAACTTTGTCATAGCTCCCTCATTCCAGAGCTCTCCTTCATTTGAAAAAGGCTCTCTTCCTGTACATAAATGCCCTTGAGATATTTAAACTTTTCTATCATGTCTCCTCTCTCCCAGCGTATACGTATTGAGGTTCATAAGCCTGTCTCTATAATTTTTGCATTCAAGATCGCTTACTAATTTCGTAGCTGACCTCTGGACCGACTTCATCCTGTATATATCTTTCCATAGGTGCGGTCTCCAGAACTGCAAACAGTACTCCAAATGGGGCCTCACTAGAGACTTATACAATGGCACTATCACCTCCTTTTTCCTGCTGGTTATGCTTCTCTTTATGCACCCAAGCATCCTTCTGGCTTTGACCATCGCTTTTTCTACCTGTTTGGAAGCTTTAAGGTCATCAGACACAATCACCCCCAAGTCCCACTCTTCCTTCGTTCGCTAAAGCACTTCACCCCCCTATACTGTACTGTTCCCTCAGATTTTTGCAACCCAAATGCATAACCCTGGATCTTTTCCTAGATATTTTTCTTGCACCTAGATCTTTTTCTTGGGTGCTGACCCCCCAAGGGGGACCCTAGCATCAGGTAGCTATGATATGGATTATTCTTTCCAATGTGTATCACTTCGCATTTGTCTACATTAAATTTCATCTGCCATTTGGATGCAGTGCCCTCAAAGTTCCTATGGTCGTCGTGCAAATTTTCACAGTCCAAATGTGTTTTAACAAACTTGAACAGTTTGGTGACATCTGCAAATTTAATCACCTCACTCGCTTTCTGATTTCCATATCATTTATAAATATGTTAAATAACACCAGTCCCAGTATTGATCCCTAAGGCACTCCACTACCTACCCTTGGTCATTAAGAGAAATGACTTTTTTTTTGTTACATTTGTACCCCGCGCTTTCCCACTCATGGCAGGCTCAATGCGGCTTACATGGGGCAATGGAGAGTTAAGTGACTTGCCCAGTCACAAGGAGCTGCCTGTGCCTGAAGTGGGAATTGAACTCAGTTCCTCAGTTCCCCAGGACCAAAGTCCACCACCCTAACCACTAGGCCACTCCTCCACTCCACTATTTAACCCTACACCTGCTTTCTGTCCAATAAGCAATTCCTAATCCACACCAAAACATTGCCTCCTATCCCATGACTCTTTAATTTCCTCAGGAGTCTCTCATGAGGAACTCTGTCAAAAGCTTTCTGAAAATCTAGCTACATCATCTACCAGCTCACATTTAGCCACATGTTTATTCAAGCCTTCAAAGAAACGAAGCAAATTGGTGAGGAAAGATTTCCCTTGGCTGAATCCATGCTCTGTCCCATTAAACCATGTATATTTATGTGCTCTGTAATTTTATTCTTTATAATAGTTTCCACTATTTTACCTGGCACCAATGTCAGGCTTACCAGTCTGTAATTTCCCGGATCACTCCTGGAGCCCTTTTTAAAAATCAACCTTACATTGGCCACCATCCAATCTTCAGGTGCTATATACGATTTTAATAGCAGGTTATATAATACTAACAGATCAGCAATTTCATGTTTGAGTTGAGTACCCTTGGATGTATGTCATCCAGTCCAGGTGACTTACTACTCTAATTTTTTCCATGCATGAATAGAGGTCCCATTTTTGATACAGTCATAAAATGGAATAATAAAGCAAAAGATACATGCCTGTAGCAGGTAATCTACGAGGACAGCAGGCTTATTGTTCTCACTGATGGGTTGACGTCCACGGCAGCCCCAAGTCCGGAATTCTTCCTAGCAACAAAGTTTGCTACAGCCCTCGTGCGCACACCGCGCATGCGAGGCCATCTTCCCGCCCGTTGCGCGAACATGCCCCTCAGTCAACTTACAAAGCAAGACAAGGGAAGAGACAACTCCAAAGGCGGGTTGGTGAGAACAATCAGCCTGCTGTCCTCGGAGAATACCTTCTACAGGTATGTAGCATTCGCTTTCTCCGAGGACAAGCAGGCTGCTTGTTCTCACTGATGGGGTATCCCTAGCCCCCAGGCTCACTCAAAACAACAAACAGGGTCAATTGGGCCTCGCAACGACGAGGACATAACATAGATTGACCTGAAAAATAACAACTAACTGAGAGTGCAGCCTGGAACAGAACAAAAATGGGCCTAGGGGGTGGAGTTGGATTCTAGACCCCAAACAGATTCTGCAGCACCGACTGCCCAAACCGACTGTTGCGTCGGGTATCCTGCTGACGGCAGTAATGAGATGTGAATGTGTGGACAGATGACCACATCGCAGACTTGCAAATCTCTTCTATAGTGGCTGACTTCAAGTGAGCCACTGACGCTGCCATGGCTCGAACACTATGAACCATGACATGACCCTCAAGAGTCAGCCCAGATTGGGCGTAAATGAAGGATATGCAATCTGCTAGCCAATTTGAAATGGTGCGTTTCCCGACAGCCACTCCCCTTCTGTTGGGATCAAAAGAAACAAACATTTGGGCGGACTGTCTGAATGGGCTTGTCCGCTCCAGATAGAAGGCCAATGCTCTTTTGCAGTCCAATGTGTGCAACTGACGTTCAAGCAGGGCGGGTATGAGGACGGGGAAAAAATGTTGGCAAGACAATTGACTGGTTCAGATGGAACTCCGACACCACCTTGTGCAAGAACTTAGGGTGAGTGCGGAAAACTACTCTGTTATGATGAAATTCAGTATAGGGAGCATGGGCTACTAAGGCTTGAAACTCACTGACTCTACGAGCTGAAGTAACAGCCACCAAGAAAATGACCTTCCAGGTCAAATACTTCAGATGGCAAGAATTCAGTGGCTCAAAAAGAGGTTTCATCAGCTGGGTGAGAACGACATTGAGATCTCATGACACTGGTGGAGGTTTGACAAGGGACTTTGAAAAAAGCAAACCTCTCATGAAGCGAACAACTAAAGGCTGTCCAGAGATAGGCTTACCTTTTACACAGTAATGATAAGTACTAATTGCACCAAGATGAACTCTTATGGAGTTGGTCTTAAGACCAGACTCAGACAAGTGCAGAAGGTATTCAAGCAGGGTCTGTGTAGGACAAGAGCGAGGGTCTAGGGCCTTGCTGTCACACCAGACGGCAAACCTCCTCCATTTAAAAGAGTAACTCTCTTTAGTGGAATCTTTCCTGGAAGCAAGCAAGACTCGGGAGACACCCTCCGACAGATCCAAGGAGGCAAAGTCTATGCTCTCAACATCCAGGCCGTGAGAGCCAGGGACCGGAGGTTGGGATGCAGAAGCACCCCCCTCGTTCTGAGTAATGAGGGTTGGAAAACACTCCAATCTCCACGGTTCGGAGGACAACGCCAGAAGAAGCGGGAACCAAATCTGACGCGGCCAGAAGGGAACGATCAGAATCATGGTTCTATGATCCTGCTTGAGTTTCAGCAAAGTCTTCCCCACCAAAGGTATGGGAAGATATGCATACAGGAGGCCCTTGCCCCAATGTAGGAAAAAGGCATCTGACGCTAGCCTGCCGTGGACCTGAAGTCTGGAACAGAACTGAGGGACCTTGTGATTGGTCTGAGTGGCAAAAAGATCCACCGAGGGGGTGCCCCACGCTCAGAAGATCTTGCGTACCACGCCCGAGCTGAGCGACCACTCGTGAGGTTGCATTATCCTGCTCAATCTGTCGGCCAGATTGTTGTTTACGCCCGCCAGATAGGTGGCTTAGAGAAACATGCCGTGACAGCGAGCCCAAAGCCACATCTGAACGGCTTCCTGACACAGGGGGCGAGATCCGGTGCCCCCCTGCTTGTTGATGTAGTACATGGCAACCTGATTGTCTGTCTGAATTTGAATGATTTGATTGGACAGCCAATCTCTGAAAGCCTTCACGCGTTCCAGACCGCTCTCAACTCCAGGAGGTTGATCTGAAGACCGGTTTCCTGGAGGGACCAAACTCCTTGAGTGTGGAGCCCATCGACATGAGCTCCCCACCCCAGAAGAGACGCATCCGTCATCAGCACCTTTTGTGGCTGAGGAATTTCAAAGGGATATCCCACGGTCAAATTGGATTGAATTGTCCACCAATAGAGGGAATTGAGAAACTCTGTGGTCAGCTGGATAACATCCTCTAGCTCCCCCGCAGCCTGATACCACTGGGAAGCTAGGGTTCATTGAGCTGATCTCATGCAAAGGCGGGCCATGGGAGTCACATGAACTGTGGAGGCCATATGGCCCAACAATCTCAACATCTGCCGAGCTGTGATCTGCTGAGACGCTCTGACCCAAGAAACGAATGACAGAAGATTGTCTGCCCTTGCTTCGGGGAGGTAGGCGTGAGCCGTCTTGGAGTCCAGCAGAGCTCCTATGAATTCTAGTTGTTGGACTGGAAGAAGATGGGACTTTGGATAATTGGTAACAAACCCGAGTAGCTCCAGGAGTAGGAGAGTCATCTGCATGGACTGCTGAGCTCCTGCCTCGGAAGTGCTCTTCACCAGCCAATCGTCGAGATAAGGGAAGACATGCACTCCCAGCTTGCGTAGAGACGCTGCCACTACCGCCAGGCATTTGGTGAACACCCAGGGTGCAGAGGCAAGACCAAAGGGCAGTACACAATACTGAAAGTGCTGTGTCCCCAGACGGAATCGAAGATACTGCCTGTGAGCTGGCAGTATCGGAATATGTGTATAAGCATCCTTCAAGTCCAGAGAGCATAGCCAATCGTTTTCCTGAATCATGGGAAAAAGGGTGCCCAGGGAAAGCATCCTGAACTTTTCTCGAATCAGATACTTGTTCAGGGCCCTTGGGTCTAGAATGGGACGCATCCCCCCTGTTTTCTTTTGCACAAGGAAGAACCTGGAATAGAATCCCAGCCCTTCTTGCCCCGGTGGAACAGGCTCAACCGCATTGGCGCTGAGAAGGGCAGAGAGTTCCTCTGCAAGTACCTGCCTGTGTTGGAAGCTGAAGGACTGAGCTCCCGGTGGACAATTTGAAGGTTTGGACATCAAATTGAGAAAGTATCCTAGCCGGACTATTTGGAGAACCCACTGATTGGAGGTTACAAGAGGCCACCTCTGGTGAAAAAATTTTAACCGCCCTCCAACCGGTAGATCGTCCGGCACAGACACTTTTAAGTCGGCTATGCTCACCTGGAGCCAGTCAAAAGCCCGTCCCTTGCTTTTGCTGGGGAGCTGCAGGGGTCTGTTGAGGCGCACGCTGTTGACGTGAACGAGCGCGCTGGGGCTTAGCCTGAGCAGGATGGCAGGAAGGAAGATTGTACCTGCGCTTATTGTAAGCGTAGGGAGCATTCCTCCAACCCCAATAAAACGTCTACCTGAAGAGGTAGATGCTGAAGGCGTCCAGTGGGAGAGTTTGTCGAATGCGGTGTCCTGCTGATGGAGCTGTTCTACCACCTGTTCGACGTTCTCGCCAAAAATATTATCCCCCCCCCCCCCCCCCCCCGGCAAGGAGCGTCTGCAATCCGCTGCTGGACTCGATTCTCCAGGTCAGAGGCACGCAGCCATGAGAATCTGCGCATCACTATACCTTGAGCATCAGCCCTAGATGCAACATCAAAAGTGTCATAAGCACCTCTTGGCAGGAATTTACGACACGCCTTCAGCTGCCTGACCACCTTCTGAAAAGGCTTGGCCTGCTCTGAAGGGAGCTGATTGACCAAGTCCGCCAGTTGCTTCACATTATTCCACATAATGTGTAGAGCTGATAGGACTGGATCTTGGCCACAAGCATAGAGGAATGATAGGCCTTCCTCCCCAAAGAGTCCAGAGTTCTAGACTCCCACCTCGGGGGCGCCGAGGCATAATCCCTAAAACTGTTGGCTCTCTTGAGAACGGAATCCACAACCCCAGAGTCATGAGGCAACTGGGTCTTCATCAACTCCAGGTCCCCATGAATCCGGTACTGGGACTCAACTTTTTTAGGGATGGTGGGATTAGTTAGTGGTTTCATCCAGTTTGCCATCAATGTCTGCTTAAGAACATTATGTAGGGGAACAGTGGATGACTCCTTAGGTGGTGAAGGGTAGTCCAGGACCTCGAACATCTCAGCCCTGGGCTCATCCTCAGTGACCACTGGGAAGGGAATGGCCGGAGACATTTCCCGGACAAAAGGCGAGAAAGGCAAACTCTCAGGGGGAGAAAGGTTTCTCTCTGGTGAAGGAGTAGGATCAGAAGGAAGACCATCCGAGAAATATCTTGGGTCCTCCTCTGCCTCCCATGAGGCCTCTCTCTCGGTATCAAACACGATCTCTCTGACCGCAGTCTGAAGCCGGGACTGTCTCGCCAAGCAGCGATGTCCTCGATGACGGTGTCGAGAAGTAGACTCCCGTGCCGACGGCGATGAAGCTCCCTCCACCGATGTCAACGGGGAAACCACTTGGGGGGCAGCCGACACCGGCACCACAAGCGGCACTGACGCCGAAGGCCGCACCACGGATGGGGAGCCAGCCGCCGCATCTATGAACGGTACCGTAGGCGCAAGCACCCAGAACAGATGATCGCAGCAGCCTTTCCAGGATCCCTGGAAGAATGGCTTCAAGGCGCTCGTCAAGAGTAGCTGTGGAGAAAGGCTGGGGAGTCGGTGCAGGAGTCGAAGCCCTAATCTGCTGAGGAGGCGGAGGCAGTACTGGGCTGTCTGGAGAAGTGCGCATCGACACCTCCTGAATGGAGGGTGAGCGGTCCTCCCGGCGTGGACGCTTCATGGGTGGCGAATCCTTCGGCGTCCCGGAGCTCTCGGTACCGTGGCGGGAGGGCGACCGATGCCAGTGCTTCTTCGCCTTCGCTCGAAGTATGGTCTCGGTACTGACGAGGAAGACGTGGAATCCAAACGTCTCCTCAGGGTCGGGTCCGAAGAGGGTCGGTCCTGATGGACCTGCACCGCAGGAGCCCTCAAGGCAGGTGGAAACCCACTCGATGGCCCACTGCTGCCAGCGTGAGATGGTCTCTGGACAGCCATTACCTGCACTCCGGACGTCAATGCACTCTCCTGTGCCGACATCGACACCGTCGCCGACGATCTCGGTACCGCTGCCGATGTGGAAGAACCAGGCGAAGCATGGAACAGGCGCTCCCACTGAGCTAATCTCAACGCTTGAGTCCGCTTTATAAGACCGCGGTACAAAGTACAAGTGTCGGGGCAATGACTCACATCAAGACACTGAATACATGAAGCGTGTGGATCAGTGACCGAGATTGCCCGGCTGCACCGAGTGCACTTCTTGAAGCCGCTGGCGATCTTCGATGACATCGACGGAAATATCGCGGCGGCAAAATCAAAAGACGCGATGGCGCCAAAAAAGGGGAAAAACAAAACCTCGTACGGGCGGCTAACAGGGCCGCACACGAAACGAAAACCAAAAAACTTCCGACAAACTGGAAAAGGACGGAAAGTCAACTCTTTTTTTTTTGAAAGAACAAGCGAGAGTACTCGCAAAAAACAAAGCACAAGAGAAAAATGGCAAAAAAATCGCAAGGGGCTCTCTCCTGAGGCGCAGAGCGACCCTAAAACAGCCGCCCTGACCGCGGAAAAAAAGAGACTGAGGGGCACGTTCACGCGACGGACAGGAAGATGGCCGCGCATTTGCGGTGCGCGCACGAGGGCTCTAAGCAAACTTTGTTGCTAGGAAAAATTCCGGACCTGGGGCTGCCGTCAGACGTCAACCCATCAGTGAGAACAAGCAGCCTGCTTGTCATCGGAGAAAATAATGAACTTCACTTGCCCTTTAAGTCAAATACATCTTGGTAAAAAAACATTTTTAAAGTATGTTTGCTGTGCAATTTACCGGGTAATAATCAGCCACTGTTTTAACTTGCTCGTAATCATCTGCCCTAGCTAGCTGGGCCAGTCCTTCAGGATAAAGCTTGCCGCAATGAGGGAACAGTTTGGCTCTGTCTTCTTTCGACAGCTCGGTGCCAAAGGAATTAATGGTGATAATAAAGGCTCTTCTGTCTGCCTCAAACTGGGGATGAAAAATCAGATGTGATTAGGAATCAGACATGTACATAAAGATAAATTTGCTAGAATACAATTGCATAATCCCTATATAGACAAGTATTCCTGGACATGCTAACATTTTAAGATAAATATTGGAGAAACATCTTTTTAATCAAACATTTTAAAGTTTTGAATAGTGGGTATATGATTCTTTGAACTATCATTTTATATCCTGGTTATAATTCTGCCTTTTCTAGTGATCAGAGAGGTCCAGAATGTGTGCTGCCTTACAAGAGTATATGAAAAATCCACGGACAGGAATACATTTCTACACAACACAAGCTGCCATCCCACACATTTAAAAAACAATTTACCTCTGTCGCAAATGTTAGGAATTAGAAAGATTTGCTCAGATAACCACATGTATAAACATCAAGCAAAGAACCTGTCAAAGAAACTCTTACAAAGAGGTTATTCGAGATCGACAATCAAGAGGGCATATAAGCATGCAAAATTTAACAATAGAGCGTTGTTATTGGAAGGCGCTTGTAAAAGGGAAACAAAAAGGGGTTCAAAGTTTCCACAACAGTTCAACAAAAAAGAAAAAGAAAAAAGTGGAAAAACACAACTTCAAGAGATCAATCCGAGACAAGGGGTGAGATGCTCCAGGAAAACTTTATTAGGGACCCTACACGGTCCGTGTTTCGGCTTTTAAAAAAGCCTTCATCAGGGGTCTATAAAATAACATAACACATATATAATTAAAATCAAATCAAATCAAATATATAACACCAAATATAAAAACTTAATGTAAAAACGCGTAATATAAAAAATACCTAATATAAAACATTATTAATATGAATCAAATCCTCTGACTTAGAATTTAATATATTAACTAAATCAATACAAATACTATTACTATATCATCAGACAAGCATCATGCTTGTCTGATGATATAGTAATAGTATTTGTATTGATTTAGTTAATATATTAAATTCTAAGTCAGAGGATTTGATTCATATTAATAATGTTTTATATTAGGTATTTTTTATATTACGCGTTTTTACATTAAGTTTTTATATTTGGTGTTATATATTTGATTTGATTTGATTTTAATTATATATGTGTTATGTTATTTTATAGACCCCTGATGAAGGCTTTTTTAAAAGCCGAAACACGGACCGTGTAGGGTCCCTAATAAAGTTTTCCTGGAGCATCTCACCCCTTGTCTCGGATTGATCGCTTGTAAAAGGGAGAAACATGAGAACTTATGTACAATGGTAATGAAATATACATCTGAAAGTCCGAAAATTTCAAAAATCATAAAAAAACCATTGGGAAATTATACAATCTAATCCCATGTTCACTAACTCTAATTTGCGTATAGCCTTCGCAAGAGGAGTTAATTCCATCTGGAAGGAATATCATAAAAAGAACTGTAGGTCATTACAAATGTGGTACATGCCAAATTTGTAGGATCACTTTGGAATCAAAAGAATTTAAAGATCACTTAAATGGAAAACAATATCCACTGTTCCACTTTTCAAATTGCAGAACTGAGGAAGCCACAGAACGGTGAAACGGTGGCACCGTAGGACTAAAGTTAAGTGTTACACCACATCTTATTGGTGCTTTCCAAGATGTGAATTGGTTCTAGTCAGAATTGCAGAACTTAAAAACTTAGCATCGAGCACTTAAAAAGACACAAAAAAAAGAAGAGTTTAAAAATCCCTATGATAGAAACGTATCCGTTGCGAACCTAGGACGTAAGGTCCAATAGGTTTGTGAGGGATTCTCTTCATACAAAATATATATTTAATAGCCATAGAGTCACTTTCACCCATAGAGTCACTTTCACAGTATCATTTGTTTGTTCTGTATTAGTTCCCCCCCCCCCCCCTCATAGGGGCCACCATTAAAAATCAATGGTGGCTCGGGGAGAGTCATCTGTGGGGGGAGAGGGGTCTTCAGGCAAGAAATGAATATGTGGCTGCGCAGATGGTGTCAAGAGCATTCTGGCTTTCTGGAGCTTTTCAAAGGGCAGCTCAGCAGAAAAGGTGTCATAAGTACAGTCATACTGGGACAGACCGAAGGTCCATCAAGCCCAGCATCCTGTTTCCAACAGTGGCCAATCCAGGTCACATGTACTTGGCAAGATCCCAAAAAAACCAATACATTTTATGCTGCTGATGCTAGAAATAAGGAGTGGATTTTCCCTCCCAAGTCCATTTTAATAATTGTCTATGGACTTTTCCTTTAGGAAACCATCCAAATCTTTTTAAAACCCCGCTAAGCTAACTGTTTTTACCACATTCTCTGGCAACAAATTCCACAGTTTAATTACATGTTGAGTTAAGAACATTTTTCTCCGATTCGTCTTTTCTCCAAGCTGAAGAGCTCTACCCACTAGACTTTCCTCATATGGAAAGCGTCCCATCCACTTTATCATTTTTATCTCCCTTCTCTGTACCTTTTCTAATTCCACTATAACTTTTTTAAGATGTGGTGACCAGAACTGAACACAATATTCAAGGTGCGGTCAACACCATGGAGCGATACAAAGGCAATATAAAATCTTCAATTTTGTTTTCCATTCCTTTCCTAATATCACCTAACATTCTATTTGCTTTCTTAGCCACCGCCACACAATGAACAGAGGGTTTCAACGTATCATCGACGACGACAACAATTAGATCCCTTTCCTGGTCGGTGACTCAATGTGGAACCTTTCATTACGTGGCAACAATTCAGGTTCCTGTTTCCCCACAAGCATCACTTTACACTTCCTCACAAGAAACGTCACCTACCATTTAGATGCCCAGTCTCCCAAGGTCCTCTTATAATTTTTCATAATCCTCTTGCGATTTAATAACTTAGAATAACTTTGTATCGTCAGCCAATTTAATTACCTCACTAGTTACTCCCATCTCTAGATTATTTATAAGTATGTTAAAAAGCAGCAGTCCCAGCACAGACTAAATAAAAAGAAACCTGTGAATGATGTTATCAACTACCTTCCAATTGCATCCATACCTCTAATCACCAAATTATTGGAAAACAGAGTGACCTCACAACTTAATGAATATATTCAGAAATTCTCCATCCTCCATGAGTCCCAGTCGGGCTTCCGACCTGCCCACAGCACTGAAACGGTTCTTCTAACCTTAATATCTAAATTCAAACTTGAAATAGCAAACGGATACATCATCATCCTCTTACAATTTGACTTATCCAGCGCTTTTGACATGGTTGACCATTCAATCCTTACCAAACTCTTGGACGAACTTGGGATCGGGGGAAACATTATCAACTGGATTAATAACTTAATTACTACCAGATCCTATCAACTCAAAGGAGCTACAAATCTATCATCCCCATGGTCATCAGAATGTGGAGTACCACAGGGATCTCCACTCTCCCCGATACTTTCAACCTTATGATGATCCCCTTGGCCAGAACACTAACCAAACATGGTCTAAATCCTATCATTTACGCCGATGACGTCACCATATATATCCCCTTTAAATTCAATCTATCTGAAATCCACGACAAAATCAATACTGCCATTACCACTCTAACCTCCTGGGCTAATGCTTTTAAAATGAAATTAAATAAAGAAAAAACGCAGTGCCTGGTTCTCTCTTCCCAATACTCCCCTTATCTCCCGACTACTCTCAACACCCCTGATGTCAAACTCCCCATATCTGAGTAACGATAGAGAGCCATTTATCTTTTGATAACCACGCTAAGCTCACCACGAAGAAAATGTTTAATATGATGTGGATATTGAAACGAGTGAAGCCTTATCTCCCACTCCACACTTTCCGGAACCTGATACAGTCTACTGTTATTACCCACGGCAACTACTGCAACAGTTTCTTTTTAGGATGCAAAACCCAAATACTGAAAAGACTCCAAACTGCCCAAAACACTGCTGCCAGACTTATTTTTGGCAAATCGAAATTCGAAAGTGCATCACCTCTTCGAGCACCTCTTCACTGGCTCCCCATCAAAGAAAGAATAAATTTTAAGATCAACACAATGACCCACAAGATCATCCACGGCAAATCCCCTGGCTACATGAATGAATTCATCGACCTCCCTGCTAGAAACAGATCTAATTCTTCACGAACATATCTTAATTCCTCTACAATTGGGAAGGTGTAGGTTAAGTACAAGACCTACTACGCATCCAGGTTCTCCTTTTTGGGCAGCCAGCTTTGGCACGCTATACCCAGACCAATCCGATTAATAAACTACTTCTTGCCCTTTAGAAAAATGCTGAAAGCTCATCTCTTTAAGCAAGCCTACCCAAATGCCCCAACCTAATCTCGCCAACTTCCACCCCCAATTCTGTTCTGACTTAAATACCAACCTCCCATCCTTCTCTTTCCATCTCTCCTTAATTTTATCCCTCCTTTCTCTTTCTCCCAAATTACACTATCCTATCCTGTCTACCCTCTTTTATCCTAGTCATATATTATCTAGCTCAACTTATCACATCTTAAGGCTTCATGCGGCCACCCCACAACAATACAGACATGCGAAAACGGCACCACAGGCGGCTTAGACTGGCCACGCGGCCAGCGGCAGGCCCAGCCAAACTATAACCGGTGACTGAAAGACCCACGGAACAACAAAACCAAAAGAGGTAATCTACCTCAGAAAGATCGAAACCTACCCAACTCGACCACGCCATCCTCCGGAGCGCCGTTTGTGTGCAACTGGAGATCTACGAGGAGCGACAGAACGGAGGCGGCCTGCTCTTCCGACTCACCCACCCGCCTAGTGAGAGCCGCGCCGTGGTCCATATAAATGGTCAGGGAACGAAGAACAACGAAGATTCAGCATGAGGTTGACTCCCCTCTGTTCGAGTTCGCAGGATTGGACTAAGCAGAGCCACACGAAGGGAGTCAAGGATGCGCCAGGGACCAACCACTGGACACGCTGATCTGGACAAAGGAAGGTGAGGCATTGGGCAATCAACCACACACCGCAGAGGATAACACCCAACACACAATATCGAACAAGGGTCAGCCCAGAAAGGGCCCGACCTCCGGTAAAGCTGCTAGGCGATCCCAAACCACCCGAACACGAAAATCGCCCAAACCTGCAAACCACCGCCCTCCCCAGCCTATCGGACCAGAGAGGGGTGCTCCAATCGACGAAACCAACAGTGGAACACGAAAAATCAGCGAAACCGAATGGACTGCCATACACGTGGCTAATCACTGCCTTAAATAAGGTACTGACAGAATAAACTGGAATAAGGTCCTCTGACATCCTGTAATAGATGTATCGGGCTGTCTGATAGAGCAGGGAATCATGAAGATATTGGCATAGATAAATGACAGTCTTAGTGATCTTGTTTACTGATACTACACTGCATAACATTGTATGTTTACTGATACTTATTTACTGAAACTACACTCCATAACATTGTATGTTTACCTGACATCCTACAAGTCACAGAATTACATACAAATTCGCCAAACTTTAGCTCCTATGAACCCATTACGATAATAAATACGCCGAACCCATGTTGTTGAACTGTCCACATATACCACATTATTTACTGTTTAATGTTGTTACTAATCGATGCTGACACTGCTCAATGTAATTCCACTTAATGTTGATACTGCGTGATGTCAATATCGATTAATGTTGAAGCTGCTTGATGCTAAGACTGTTGAACTGTCCACGTACACCACATTATTTACTGCTTAACGCTGCTACTGATCGATGCTGACACTGCTTAATGCTAATTCCGCTTAATGCTGATACTGCTTGAAGTTGATACTGATTAATGCTGAAGCTGCTTGATGTTAAGACTGCTTAAAGTGGACATTGCTTTAAATTACACTTATTTACTACTTAATGCTCACATGGCTTGATGCTGACACTGCCAGTGTTGATACTGATTGATATTCATTCAAAATTTCATTCACTAACACCCAGGCACAACCAAACAACATGAACCATAATCAACATGAACACCAACAAATTGCTCATGATAGTTTACTTCCTCCCCCTAATCTACTCCCAACATAAACAACAATCTACCCACAGCACACAAACCCTACAGACAACCTGTCACGTCTGTGGCCGTGACCACCCTCAGACTTACCTTATTCCTGGGGGTCAGCTTCCTAGCTGGCTCCTGTTTCTTCTGTCTGTCCTTTCTGAGCTAGCTCTGGCTCTCTGTGCTGGCTGCATCCAGCAGCATGACACTAATTGCCTCACTATACTGCACCTGTGGGTGTTGCCTGGGTTAGCTCTCTCTCTCTCTCTGTGTGCTGGCTGCTTCCAGCATGACTCTAATTGCTTCACTACACTACACCTGGGTGTGGGAAGCCTCTCTGTGTTTCACTGTGCTTTCTGCCTGCTCTGTGGTTTGTGCCTGAACAGCCTCCATAGTGCTTAGAGATTGCTGCAGCTGTGCCTTTGGTGTTGAAGGGCTTTGTTAAGCACTTAGAGACTGCAGCCTTTGCCTTTGCATTGCCAATACCTCCGCAGTGCCTTAGGTCCCGAGGTTAGTGTGCTGTTTACACAATTAGCTTTCCTTGTGGGCTTCCAGCCCTTCTGCTTTGCGAGTTACTATCATCTGTGGGCCTTGCCTTCTGGCTCAGGGTATTATTGCTCTGTGGCTTTCAGCCCTTCTGTGTTTATTGCTCTGTGGGCTTCCAGCTCTTCTGTGTCTATTGCGCTGTGGGCTTCCATCCCTTCTGTGCCTATTGCTCTGTGGGCTTCCATCCCTTCTGTGTCTATTGCTCTGTGGGCTTCCATCCCTTCTTTGCCCATTGCTCTAAGGGCCTCCAGTCTATCTATGTATATCCCTTTTACCTGTGGGCTTCCAGGCCTTCTGGGTGTATTACTGCGGCCTGGGGGTTTCTAGCCTTTCTGGGTGTATCTCTCTGACCTGCAGGCTTTCAGCCTTTCTGTGTTTATTATTCTCTGTGGGCTTCTAGCCTGTAATCCCTGTGCAGTGGTGCTGCTCCCTGTCTGAGGTTGGTCAGCGGCTGATGCTGCAGCCATTTCTCTCCTTTCTATCTGTTAGCTACTGTAGCTCCAGTCTAACCCTTCCTCTGGCAAGCGTAGCTGTCATTCCCATTCCCTTGAGCTTAGCTTGTATATAGCTCCTGTGTCCTCTTCCCTGCCTGCCTGCCTTGCTTTAGCCTAGGTACCTGGGAGCACCGCTGGATCCTGACTCCGGTTGTTTCTGTTGCTGGTTCCAGTTCTGGTTTTCCTGTAAGCCCTACCGGCTGCTCAAACCTGAGGGCTCAACCCTCGGGGAAAGGCAGCTAAGCGTAGTGAAGCCTACTCCAGTGTGTTCCAGTCCGGGGTTCCAGTCCAGCTTTGTCTCTTCTCTGCTCCGAAGGTGATCTTGCCTGCCACTGCCGTTCCTCGGCCGTGGTCCAAGGACTCACGTACCCAGGGTTCCCAGGGAAGAAGCCTGACAGAAAGCCAAGGTCCTCGAGAACACGACAAAACCCAATCACAGCTCACTAGACCAAAAGAACAACAACCATCTAAAAGGAAAAACAAATACATATGGAAACAACCAACAGAAAGGGAAAAAAGGACACAATAGAACCAGATACCAAAAAAGCAGGTAACTAATAAAAATTAACACATCCATGTCCCAAACTGAACCCTACCATTCTATCCAAATGGGGTACATAAACACCAGATCAATAGTAAACAAAACAGAGATTATAATAAACTGGATCACTACAGACAATCTTGACCTCCTATTCATCACTGAAACCTGGATTCACGACCATAAAGACCCCATAATTTTAGATTTATGCCCACCAAGTTACAAAATTACCCACTGGACAAGAAACGGAAAAAGAGGTGGAGGAATAGCCATAATATACAAATCCGAATTCACCATCACAGCCACAGCCGAATCCATTCTGTCACAACTTGAAATCACCTCGGTAAGAATCAGCCACCCAAATCTCCAGGAACACCTTAACGCAGTCCTACTCTACAGACCTCCAGGCAATTGGCAAGACTCCCAAACACATTTTATGGACTTTACCTCAAACACTTGTGTCTCCACCTCAAATCTTATCATAATAGGAGATATCAACCTGCACATACAAATTCGATCCCGATTCAAACCTTATATTAACAGATACAAAATAGAAACCCATACCGTGGTCAGACCACTATAAAGCATACATCTCCCTCCAATGGCGAACGAAAGATTCACCTAACAAACAAGAACGAAAACCTACACCACGAGAGGAAAAATAGACCCGGTAATATTCTGGCAACAGATCTATCACAGCAGATGGACAATAAAGGCAGATACAAACCAATTCCTCCTAGAATGGGACAAAAGATGCAGATCAACATTAGACAATATTGCCCCAATTCAAACCAGAACCTGACACAGAAAGAACCCAATACTATGGTTCAATGAAGAACTGAAAAAACTCAAAACACAAGTTAGAAGGTTAGAACGTGCGTGGAACAAAAAGAAAGACGAACCCACACTTAATGCCTGGAAACAACTTCAAAGAAAATACAAATATACCATAAGACAAACTAAAAGATTATATTACAAAACTGAAATTGGACCAAAATACAAGGACACACATAAACTCCTCCAACTCGTGAATAAACTAATAGATATTACACCAGTCACAACCGAAAACAAAGATACACCAGGAGCAGATAACCTTGCGAGATACTTCAAAGAGAAAATCGTACAATTGCGACTTAAAATACCTGCCAGCACCATCGACTACGCTGAACTCCTTGACAGTCTAGATCCAGACCCTGGTGTATACCCAGCAAACAGAATCTGGACCAACTTCAAGACATTATCTGAGGATATCATCTCCCAAACGCTCAAAAGATTTGCCAAATCTCATTGCAAATTAGACATATGCCCTAACAACCTCATGGCATCTGCCCCTCAACAATTTATGACAGATCTAACGAATCACTTGAACCATATGTTACAAAATGGACTCTTCCCGAAGGAGAAAGGAAACATTCTACTCACCCCAATACCCAAAGATGCAAAGAAAAGTGCTAGTGAACTAACCAACTATAGGCCAGTAGCATCCATTCCCTTAATAACCAAACTAACGGAAGGATTGGTGACCAAACAACTCACAAACTATTTAAACAAATTCTCAATACTACACGACTCCTAGTCAGGATTTCAGTCTAGCCACAGTACTGAAACAGTACTAGTTACTCTCATGACTAAATTCAAATAAACGATTGCAACTGGTAAGAACATACTACTTCTACAATTTGACATGTCTAGCGCCTTCGACATGGTTGATCATGGAATACTACTACACATCCTCGAGTACTTCAGAATTGGAGGCAACGTTCTCAATTGGTTCAAGGGGATCTTAATCTCAAGATCATACCAAGTGACATCTAATTCGACTACATCAGCCACATGGATACCCGAATGCGGAGTTCCACAGGGATTCCCCCCTCTCACCAACTCTATTCAACTTAATGATGATACCTTTAGCCAAACTACTATCAAATCAAAACCTCAACCCACATATATACGCAGACGACGTAACGATCTACATCCCATTTAAACAAGATCTAACGGAAATTTCCAATGACATCAACCAAAGTCTACGTATCATGCATTCATGGGCGGATGCATTTCAGCTGAAACTCAATGCAGAAAAAACCCAATGCCTAATACTCACCTCTCAACATAACACGAACAAATTCACTAACATTAACACACCAAAATTGAATCTTCCAATTTCAGACACCCTAAAAATTCTTGGAGTTACCATTGATCGACACCTAACACTTGAGAGCCACGCGAAAAACACAACCAAGAAGATGTTCCACTCAATGTGGAAACTAAAAAGAGTAAGACCTTTCTTCCCAAGGACCATCTTCCGCAACCTGGTACAATCAATGGTACTCAGTCACCTAGACTACTGCAACGCACTCTATGCTGGCTGCAAAGAGCAAATAATTAAGAAACTTCAGACAGCCCAGAACACTGCAGTTAGACTCATATTCGGTAAAACAAAATATGAAAGTGGTAAACCCCTAAGAGAAAGGCTCCCACTTAAAGAACGCATCATGGTCAAAATATGCACCCTAGGTCACAAAATCATTCAAACTACTGAAAACCCATCTCTTTAACAAGGTATACCACAAAGATCAGCAAATGTGAACTCATCCACATATATCCAGAATTGTCTTATAACATCTGCTTGTTACACTACTATGATGATGTCTTATTATTATTATGTTACCCAAGATCCTTCTGTAATACTACATGTCTATTTTCTTATGTATTTCCACCATTCATGATGTATTGTAAGCCACATTGAGCCTGCAAAGAGGTGGGAAAATGTGTGATACAAATGCAATAAATAAATAAATACACTACTAAGCCACTACTACTACTTGACATTTCTAGAGTGCTACTAGGGTTACGCAGCACTGTACAGTTTAACAAAAAAGGCCAGTCTCTGCTCAAAGGAGCTTACAATCTACAGGACAAAATGGCAAGTTGGGGCAGTCTAGATTTCTTGAATAGAGGTATAGTGGTTAGGTGCCAAAGGCGACATTGAAGAGGTGGGCTTTGAGTAAGGATTTGAAGATGGGCAGGGAGGGGGCCTGGCGTATGGGCTCAGGGAGTTTATTCCAAGCATGGGGTGAGGCGAGGCAACATGGGCGGAGAAGGGTACTGAAAGGAGGGATTTGTCTTGAGAGCGGAGGTTACGGGTAGGAACGTAAGGGGAGATGAGGGTAGAGAGGTAGGGGCTGCAGATCGAGTGCATTTGTAGGTTAGCAGGAGAAGCTTGAACTGTATGCGGTACCTGATCGGAAGCCAGTGGAGTGATTTGAGGAGAGGGGTGATGTGAGTATATCGGTCCAGGCAGAAGATAAGACGTGCAGCAGAGTTCTGAACGGACTGAAGGGGGGATAGATGGCAAAGTGGGAGGCCAGTGAGGAGTAGGTTGCAGTAGTCAAGGTGAGAGGTGATGAGAGAGTAGATGAGAGTTCGGGTGGTGTGCTCGGAGAGGAAGGGGCGAATTTTGCTGATGTTATAGAGAAAGAAGCGACAGGTCTTGGCTGTCTGCTGGATATGGGCAAAAAAGGAGAGGGAGGAGTCGAAGATGACTCCGAGGTTGCGGGCAGATGAGACGGGGAGGATGAGGGTGTTATTGACTGAAATAGTGTGGAGGGAGAGGAGAAGTGGGTTTGAGTGGAAAGACAATGAGCTCGGTCTTGGCCATGTTCAGTTTCAGGTGGCGGTTGGACATCCAGGCAGCAATGTCAGATAAGCAGGCCGATACTTTGGCCTGGGTTTCCGCAAGCCCAACTTTACATTGTTTTACTACTGTTTTATTAAAATTCTATTACCTTTGTATTTCAAATTACTATGTAAGCCGCATTGAGCCTGCATTATGTGGGAAAGCGCGGGGTACAAATGTAATAATAATAATAACCCCACTATCTACTCCATTGAGAATACCAACCATTTAACCCATGACTCTCCAATTTCCTCTGGAGTCTTTCATGAGGCACTTTATCAAACGCCTTTTGAAAATCAATATTGACTAGCACACCTTTATCCACATGTTTGTTCACCCCTTCAAAGAAAGGTAATAGATTGGTGAGGCAAGAGTTCCTCCTTCTTCATTAAATCCATGATGGCTTTGTCTCATTAATCCACGTTTTTGAATATGCTTTGAATATGTTCTTCATAATAGTCTCTACCATTCTCCCCGGCACAGACATCAGGCTCAGCTGTCTATAATTTCCCAGATTTCCCCTGGAACCTTTTTTAAAAAATCCACAGATAGGTCAGGAGGACAGACCAGAGGGGGGGGCCTCTGCGCCCCGGTGTGTTGGAGACCTTCTGCGGAGCACTGGGTTTGGTGGACCCTTGGAGGGCGCTACACGAGGAAGAATGAGATTTTACGCATACCTCGAGGGCCCACGGAACCCAGTCGCGGATAGACTACATTTTTGTGTCGCAGGGGTTGTTTCCCCAGGTTTTGAATGCTACAATTGGCTCAGAGGAGGTCTCTGACCACGCCCTAATCTGGGTAGACATAGAGCCACAGCCTTACTTTCGTGAAACAGGAAGCTAGAGATTTCCGGCGTATCTTTATGCCTCTCCTGAATTTGCTGTGTACCTTGCTCGTAAGTGGGAGGACTTTGCAACATTTAATGGACAGCACGTGGATAATCCAGGCCTTTCTTGGTCCACTGCAAAAGCAGTTATGCGAGGAGAGGTGATTGTGTATGTAAGTCAGAGAAATCGCCGGATAGCGCAAAAGGTGGAAGAGTTGGAGAGGAAGGTAAAACGGTCAAGACAGAGGTATGCAGAGAATCCCACCCAGGCCTTGTTTGAGTCTCTGATGGCTGTCAGGATAGAGCTGAACAGTTTGCTTCAGGAGAGATGTGCAAGGGCAACGGTGGTGCGGAAATACAATCTCAGTAGGTTTGGAGATCGGCCGGGAGGCTTGCTGGTGCGTTTAAGGGAGCCCAAAGGCCACACTTCTTAACGCCGATGCGTAGCAAATCAGGAACATGCACTTCGAGCCCAGCAGAAATTGCGGAGATTTTTCGAGAGTATTTTGAGGAACTATACACTGGAGGGAGAACAGAGACAGATGTGCGGGGAGGAATTTTGAAATATTTGGACCAGTCGAAAACGCCACGATTAACGGAGGAACAACTAGGGTCGCTTGACACTCCCGAGTGCAGAGGTTATGAAGGCGATACAGGCTATGAAAATGCACTCGGCGCCGGGCCCAGATGGCTTTTCGGGCAAATTCTTTAAAATGCTTAAAATGTAGGTAGTGGGGCCCCTGATAGGACTGTGTGAGGTGGCGATTGAGGAGGGACAGCTCCCTAGATACATTAATGAGGCACTGATTAGTTTACTTCCGAAGCCGGGCAGAGCTCTGACGGAACTGGCAGCTTACAGGCCTATTTCGCTGATCAATGTAGACGTTAAGATCCTGCCGCGGGTTCTGGCAGAGAGGTTAGCATTGGTGCTACCATCTATAATCGGGGAGGAGCAAGTGGGATTTGTTCGAGGACGGCAATCTGTGTTTAACGTGAGAAAACTGATTGCGGCCGTGATGGAGGCACTTGAGAAGGCCCCTTCTGGACTAGTGATCAGTTTAGATGTGGAGCGAGCCTTCGACAGGGTGATGTGGTCATTTATGTTTGAGGCACTAAAATGGATTGGACTACAGGGCTGGTTTTTGAAGGCAGTGCAGATGCTAAACTCGGATCCACAGGCAAAGCTGCTGGTGAATGGAATAAGAACCAAAGAATTTTTGATAAGGCTACACTGCCCTCCTTGCTTTTCTTGATATCCCTGGAACCTTTATTGTGTATAATTCGGAGGGAACCGGGAATTCGGGGGATGAGAGTAGGAAGTGCCGTGGTGAAGCTGTTGGCATACGCGGATGATCTGCTACTGATGGTAGATGATCCGCAGGTTTCGGAAATATGGAGGGCTGAACCTTTCTAAGTCTCTGGCACTCCCAATTGCAGACAAAACCAGACTAAGATGGGAGGGCCCCTTTCCCTTTAAGTGGGCGGAGGGACAGCTAAAGTACCTGGGGGTAGAAGTCCCGGTAAATCTATGTACATTGTATGGAAAAAATGTAACACCATTGTTATCAGAAACTAGGCGCTTGTTGGGGATCTGGGGATCCTGTCCTCTCTCCTTGGCTGGGCGTATAGCACCTAAGTGGCTATATAGGTTTCAGATGTTGCCGCTGGACCTGAGTAGGAGAGAGGAGAGGGAGTTACAAGCAACCTTACGGAAGTTCCTGTGGAACAACAAGCGTCCAAGAATTTCATTGGCTGTACTATGTAAACCTAAAATGCATGGGGGAATGGGATTACTCAGTACTACGTATTTAACTATTTCTTGCACTATAAGACATGTGAGAGACTGGCTTGCGGGGAGTCAACAATTCACGAACACGCAACTGGAAGCCTCCATTACACCTGAGGTGCACCTAAGCTACTTAATGCATACCACAAAAAGGAGACCTGTTGGAAAGCCCTCATTAAACTGGTTTGTGCGCTCGGTGAGAGCGATGTGGCAGTGGTTGTGTCGTAGACACAGCTTCCCTGCGGCTGCCACTCCCTTTGTTTCATTAAGCCTGAACCCCGACTTTCCGGATGGAACATCGGCAAAGACATTTATCAACTGGAGGCAGAAAGGGATCCATTACCTTTATCAGCTGTTGGGTGAGGAAGGGCAGATTAAGCCCTTTGAGGAGTTACAGAGATACCATGGACTGCCCACATCAGATCTTTATGCATATGCACAGGTGCAGCATTATGCCCACTCTTTGGGCGCAGAAAACCTAAGTGAGGATGCGCAAGATATTCTCTCCACAGCGCTCACATTGGGATCCCAAAATGTGGTGCCATTACGCTTCCATCACAGACACCTCCTAGATACAACAGAGGACATTGACTACTGTAAAATAGCAAGGAGTTGGACACAGGAGCTTGGGATCGAATTTACCAGAGATATGCTGCAGAGCTTTTTGCTATCCATCCTACATAGATCGCCCTTTATCCGGCACTGGGAACAACAGTACAAGTTCGCCCTGAGGGTCTATATGGCACTGGTCAGAGTGCAGAAAGCGGGCTTTGGATCGGGGACTTGTCCTAAATGTGGAGCAGAATCAGCAACTTTGGGCCACATGTTCTGGCTATGCCCACAAATTCAGCAGTTTTGGTTGTACATATTGGCAGAAATTGGGCGATGCTGGAAGAGACAAGCAACTGATAACCCACTGATTCTAACTGACATTTATACCACTGCAAAACCCATTCCTTCAGGATATGTAGGCTTTCTACAAAAGGCGCTGCTGATGGGAAAGAAAGTAATCCTGCTTAATTGGAGAGAAATTCAGGCACCTACCAGAGACCTGTGGAGATAAAAAAATGACTGAGTTACTTCTAATTCTACAACTTGGGCTCCTTCCGGGGGGGGGGGGGGGGGGGGGGTTCTGGGAGAGATATTGGAACACACTTCAACCATTGTCCAAGCAGAAAATACTCCATAGATTGAACTGGAGTACATGGAGGCCAGACCGCACTTCAAACTGTATGAATAAATGACTAAGTTAATACGTTACATAAAACAAAAAAAAAGGGGGAGGGCAGGAATGGGAAGAGGGGAAATGGGGGGGGGGGGGGGGGAGAAATCAGTTGTTAGAAGTTCAATAAAGATAAAATGTATGGATATTTGTTTCCGCAGATGCCAGTTGGTGCTGTGATGGAGGTTTACTTGGATCATTAATAAAGATGATTTAAACATAAAAAATTGGTGTTACATTGGCCACCCTCCAATCTTCCGGTACCATGCTTGATTTTAAAGATAAATTGCATATTTTTTTTTGTTACATTTGTACCCTGCGCTTTCCCACTCATGGCAGGCTCAATGCGGCTTACATGGGGCAATGGAGGGTTAAGTGACTTGCCCAGAGTCACAAGGAGCTGCCTGTGCCTGAAGTGGGAATCGAACTCAGTTCCTCAGGACCAAAGTCCACCACCCTAACCATATTACTAACAATAATTCCGCAAGATCATTTTTCAATTCTATCATTACTCTGGGATGAACACAATCCGGTCCAGGAGATTTACTACTTAACATAGTAACAAAACATAGTAAATGACAGCAGATAAAGACCTGTACGGTCCATCCAGTCTGCCCAACAAGATAAACTCATTTACATGGTATGTGATTCTTTATATGTATACCCGAGTTTGATTTGTCCTTTCCTTTCTCAGGGCACAGACCATAGAAGTCTACCCGGCACTGTTCTTGTACAAAGTTCTGGAGCTAACGTCGAAGCCCCTTAAAATTTACACTCCAGCCCACCCAATCTATTCAGTCACAATCAGGGCATAGACCGTAGAAGTCTGCCCAGCTCCCATTTTGTTTCCCAATTACCAATGTCGCCACCCCAATCTCCGCTAAGATTCCGCGGAACTATTCCTTCTAAACAGGATTCCTTTGTGTTTATCCCACGCATGTTTGAATTCCATTACCGTTTTCATCTCCACCACCCTTTCCGTGAAAAAATGCTTCCTGACAATAGACCTGAGTCTGCCCCCCTTCAACCTCAACTTATGTATCTGGATTTTCAAAAGGCGTTTGACAAGGTACCTCATGAAAGGCTACAGAGGAAATTGGAGGGTCATGGGATAGGAGGAAATGTCCTATTGTGGATTAAAAACTGGTTGAAGGATAGGAAACAGAGAGTGGGGTTAAATGGGCAATATTCACAATGGAGAAGGGTAGTTAGTGGGGTTCCTCAGGGGTCTGTGCTAGGACCGCTGCTTTTTAATATATTTTATAAATGATTTAGAGATGGGAGTAACTAGCGAGGTAATTAAATTTGCTGATGACACAAAGTTATTCAAAGTCGTTAACTCGCGACAGGATTGTGAAAAATTACAAGAGGACCTTACGAGACTGGGAGGACTAAATGGCAGATGACGTTTAATGTGAGCAGTGCAAGGTGATGCATGTGGGGGAAAAAAGAACCCGAATTATAGCTAAGTCATGCAAGGTTCCCCGTTAGGAGTTACGGACCAAGAAAGGGATCTGGGTGTCGTCGCGATAACACGCTGAAACCTTCTGCTCAGTGTGCTGCCTGCGGCTAGGAAAGCGAATAGAATGTTGGGTATTATTAGGAAAGGTATGGAAAACAGGTGTGAGGATGTTATAATGCCGTTGTATCGCTCCATGGTGCGACCCGCACCTTGAGTATTGTGTTCAATTCTGGTCGCGCATCTCAAGAAAGATATAGTAGAATTGGGAAAAGGTGCAGCGAAGGGTGACTAAAATGATAGCGGGAATGGGACGACTTCCCTATGAAGAAGACTAAGAAGGCTAGGGTTATTCAGCTTGGAGAAGTGACGGCTGAGGGGAGACATGATAGAGGTATATAAATAATGAGTGGAGTGGAACAGGTGGATGTGAAGCGTTCTGTTCACGCTTTCCAAAAATACTAGGACTAGGGGGCATGCGATTAAACTACAGTGTAGTAAATTTAAAACAAATCGGAGAAAATTTTCTTCACCCAACGTGTAATTAAACTCTGAATTCATTGCCGGAAAATGTGGTGAAGGCGGTTAGCTTAGCAGAGTTTAAAAAGGGGTTGGACGGTTTCCTAAAGGACAAGTCCATAAACCGCTACTAAACGGACTTGGAAAAATCCAAAATCCCAGGAATAACATGTATAGAATGTTTGTACGTTTGGGAAGCTTGCCAGGTTGCCCTTGGCCTGGATTGGCCGCTGTCGTGGACAAGATGCTGGGCTCGATGGACCCTTGGTCTTTTCCCAGTATGGCATTACTTATGTACTTATGTCCTCTAGTTCTACTGCCATCCCGTCTCCTAAAAAGGTTCATTTGCAAATTAATACCTTTCAAATGTGGGGGTCACGTGATGGCAGGAGCCTAGACGGACGTCTCGAGGCTGCTCTCCTCCTCATCACTCAAATCAGCTGATTTAATGTGCTGGAACCCCCGATCCGGTCCCTCAAAACATCGTCCCGTACAAGGTAGCGTGGGCTGCATCGATTGTGCAATAAAGGAGAAAGATCAGAAGCGGCTTTCAGGGTATGCTGGCAAAGACCCCGCGTACTCAGAAAGGGCGCGGAACCCCCCATGTGGCTAAGATGGCGTCTGGAAAGGAGAAAGGAGAGGCGACCCAGAGCTAGGATCTTACATCCAGAATCATATGACTACACTTTTTTTTCTCAGGTACATGGGGGTATATGCACGGCTCGATTATTTACTAGTTGATGCAGCCCTTATGTCGAAGTGCAGGGCGGCAGATGGCAGCTATAGTGGACGGGGCAGTGTCGGATCATTGTTTGATTTGGGCAGACATCCAGTGGCATCAAGGCAGTGCATCAAGGATGTGGCGTATGAATCCAACGTTGTATTTGGAGCCTGAGTTTTCGTAGTTTTTTGTTGAAGATGTGGGACAATTACCTAATGGAAAATGACCGGAATCAGTAGACCCTATAACTTACTGGGAAGCGGGGAAGGCTGTGATGCCGGGGGCCTATTATCGCTATGGGGCAAAATTAAACAGGGAGCGTAATAGTAGATTAATTTGCCTTATCGAGCCATCGCAACAGTTGAGGGGGGAGGCACTGTCCGGCAGAGGGAAGATGAGATAAAAAAGGAATATTGGACACTCGCCGGCAAATTAATGATATTTTGAATGCGCGGGCGGCTCAGGATATCAGCTTGTATAAATTAATTTGTAAGATGGGGGAATAAGGCGGGGAGATGGAGTCGACCCTGGTAAATGGGCAGAGGGGCCAAAAAAATCATAACGAAGGTGAGATCTCCTGCAGGGCAGGTAGTGGCCACATCTGAGGGCATCCAGGAAGAGTTTGTCAAATTCTATCAGGCACTGTATAATGCAGGAGAGACAGATCGGACCCCAGCGGAAATTATTTTTTCAGAATCTTCCTTTACCGCAGTTATCGCAGGAGCAGAGAGATCAGTTAAATGCGCCGGTGAAGGGAGAGGAAGTACTTCAGGCGTGAAACGCCTTAAGTTGGCTAAGGCCCCCGGGTCCGGACGGCCTAGGGCCTGAATTTTATAAGATATTAGGTGCCACGTGGGACCCCCTTTTCAAGAATTATGTCATCATCTCTGCACAACCGAGGGAGGGCGGGCGGTAGACTTACACATGCAACATAGTGGTACTCCCTAAGCCGGGCAAGATGAGGAATTGCTGGGTTCCTACAGGCCCATATCACTCCTTAATCAAGACATAAAGCTTTTTGCCAATATTATGGCAAATAGGTTGGGGAGGGTCTTACCTGGCCTGATTCACTCGGATCAGGCGGGCTTCGTGCCCCTTCGTGCCAGGCCGATATGCATCTTCCAATATTATAAGAGCCTTGACAGTGTTGCAGAAAGGGGGGGGGGGGGGCAAACCCGGAGATGCGATCATTACAAGTTTGGACGCGGAAAAAGCATGTGATAAGATCTTGTGGGACTATCTATTTTGGGTGTTACCGCAATTTGGTATCATGGAGCTTTCTTAGGAGGAATCCGCGCTTTATATAGCCATCCCACAGCTTAGATATTAATAAATGGAGCATTGTCATCTGTCTTTTCCTTAAAGCAGGGCACGCGGCAAGGGTGCCGGCTCTCCCCGATGCTATTTGTGCTGTCTTTAGAACCCTTTGCTATCAAAATTCGACAGACGGACAAAGTTCAGGGAATTAAAATGGGATCCCAAGAATTTAAAATTAATCTGTTTGCGGATGACATGCTTAAATATCTAGATAGAGCATCCGTGACTGTTCCTATTCTTATAGACTTGTCCAATTTGGGTCTTTCTCTGGTCTATGTATTAATTTTGATAAGGTCCAAGGCTTTGCCGGTGTCCTCCCCTTGTGCTTGTAGGCAGCTCCATACGTTTCCCTTAGCTTGGTCGACCGGAACTTTAAAATATTTAGGAGTGTATTTGCACGCGGATATGAGAGTGGTATACCGTCGCAATACAGGACAAGCTAGATGGCATTAAAAAACTGTGCCACAGATGGAGAGATTTGCCCCTTTCTTTATTGGGGCGTGTAGCGTTAGTAAAATGGTTATGTTGCCAAGATTCTATACCCTTACAGATGATGCCATTTTGGATAACACGGAAAGATGAACTATACTATAAGGGGTTTATTGGTACTTTTCTTTGGGCAGGAAAGCGGGCCAGGATAAGTTTTTGCTAAATTGACGCTTGCTAGGAATAAGGAGGATTAAATCTTCTGGACCGGCGGTTATACAAGTGGCAGCGCTACTTAGGTGGATTTTTGAGGCTCCATTCTGGGTCTGCTAAATATGCCCAAACAGGGACGGTCTTAGGCAGAGGTGACGAGGAGGCCGCGTAGGGCACCCGCGGCCTAAGGGGGCCCCACGCGGCGCGCCTCGCCTCTGCCTCACACTCTCCGACCACGCTAGCCGGCCCTCCACCCAGGTTCCGAGACACGAGTCTCCTCGTTCCCCTGCTGCTCCCCCTCCCTCCAGCCACCTGAGACCCCCCCATCTGAGCCCCCCTCCCCGACCGCCAAACGACCCTCTTCTGCCGCCCGCACCTCACCTGACCAGCATTTTGAAAAAACTCCAAGCGGCACGGTGCCGGTGCCTCGCGTCTGAGAGAAGAAAACTCGCTTCTGTCGTTGGCCGGCCTTCCCTCAAGTCCCGCCCTTGCGGAAGTTACATCAGAGGGCGGGACTGAGGGTAAGGCCGGCCAACGAACGAAAACGAGTTTTCTTCTCTCAGATGCGAGGCACCGGCACTGCCGCTTGGAGGGTTTTTTTAAAATGCTGGGTCGGGTCAGGTGAGGTGCGGGCGGCAGAAGAGGGTCGTTTGGCGGGTTGGGGAGGGGGGGCTCAGACGGGAGGGGTCTCAGGTGGCTGGAGGGAGGGGGAGCAGCAGGGGAACGAGGAGACTCCGCATTGCGGGACATGGGTGAGGGCAGGGGGGACGGGGGGGTTACTGGACATAGGTGAATGACACTGGCAAGGGGGACAGGAGGGTCGCTGGACATGGGGTGGATGGAGGGGAGGGGGGTTCTGGACATAGGTAGATGGCAGGGGAGGGCAGGGGGCACAGGAGGGTCGCTGGACATGGGTGGATGGTAGGGGAGGGCATAGGGGACAGGGGGGTTGCTGGACATGGATGGCGGGGGGGACAGGAGGATCACTGGACATGGGTGGATGCAGGGGAGGGGGGTTCTGGACATAGGTGGATGGCAGGGGAGGGCAGGGGGCACAGGAGGGTCGCTGGACATGGGTGGATGGCAGGGGAGGACATAGGGGACGGGGGGGTTGCTGGACATGGATGGCAGGGGAGACAGGAGGGTCGCTGGACATGGGTGGATGGCAGGGGAGGGGGTTTCTGGACATAGGTGGATGGCAGGGGCGGGCAGGAAGGACAGGAGGGGCGCTGGACATGGGTGGATGGCAGGGGAGGGGGGTTTCTGGACATAGGTGGATGGCAGGGGAGGGCAGAGGGGACGGGGGGGTTGCTGGACATAGTTGGATGGCAGGGGGGACAGGAGAGTCGCTGGACATGGGTGGATGGAGGAGAGAGAAGAAATGCTGGACATGGATGGAGGCGAGGGAAGAGTGAGGAAGGAGATGAGGTGAGGGAAAAGGAAGAGAGGAAAAAAGTGCACATGGATATAGAAAATAGGCAGAAGCTGGATCCACTGGACAGTCAAGTCTGCGGAGGACCCAGCTTTTACTTACGGATGTAGGGCAAGAAATGAAGAAGAAAGGCGGAAAGTAAAGAAATAAATGGAAAGGAAGCCCTGGAAACGGAGTTAAGAGGACAGATAGCAGCACAATCGGATACTGAGCCAGCATGATCAGAAAAACAAAGTCACCAGACAACAAAGGTAGAAAAAACTATTTATTCAGGATTTATTAATTGGAATATGTTAGTTTTTGGAAATGTGCATCTGTGATATTTTTCATGTAAGTTTTTAATTTTTGTAGTATTGCTACATGCTGAGTCTGACTTCTTGAGGTAACTTTCCAGTTCACTATTTTGCATTCATGTGTTTTTCAGGTGTGATCAAGGAAGGTGCAGTATTCTGCTAGCGTATAGTTTGCAGCCCTTTTGTTTGTTTTTTTTCACTAGGTTGTGCACTGGTGTTTTAGAGCCCGGTGTAATTACAGTTGCCTTTCCACGCCATGCATAAGGTTGTAGCTCGTCCTGTCCTTGGAATTAGTGCTGTTTATGGTTTGTTAAGGTTATGAGTGTGTTTGCACACGTTTGTGTATAGTGTTTTGCAGTGGAGAGATTGTGTTGGTGCCTTACTAAGGTGGCACGCAAACATCAGGAAAGGGTGTAGAGCCTAAATCAGGACACACTTCTCATAAAGGTGTGTTTGTGGCTCTACATGAGAATTGTGGTATTATGATCCCTTGCTAGCTTGATATTGTTGATAATCTGCATTTTCCGTATGGCTGGTATATTGGTGTATAAAGGTATTAATTGTGACTTATTTTTTTTACTTTTTTTTTTCTGTGTGTTGTCAACAATTAGGGATACAGAGTCGGAGTCTTCTATGAGTCAGAGAGTTGTGGTATATATTTTAAAACAATTTTAATACCTTGGTGGTCTATTGTTTTTATATTGTACATTATATTTTACATATCAACTTTATTTTATTGTATAATCTTTTCATTTCATTTTTTATTTTATTGCATATATGGGTTACAGAGTAATAGGGGAATTTGAAAGTACTGAATCTTTTCTTAAATATTTTTCCTTTATTCTCCTTTGTTATGAGAATGGAACTACTAATTGTAGTGGACGTGAACTGAATAATTTCTGGGGAGGGGAAGTTCATGATAGCATTGTGCTTATTATTTCAATCATTTTTTGTACAAGTTTAGCTTCATTTGTCTTTATTTGAAATTTCATAAATAAAAAAATGTTCTAAAAATGGAATATCTTATGGGCGGGGGCTATGGTAGGGCGGGGCTATGGGTGGGGTGGGGCTAGTATGGGGCCCCACCAATGGGTCTGCATAGGGCCCCGCACTTGCTAAGACTGGCCCTGTGCCCCAAAAGGTATCTGGCAAGGTGAGGTGCTGCCGTATTCGGTGTTTAATAGTTTACAAGTACAGGGAAGCTCGAAAGGAGACCTCCAGTGTTTGCTTCAGCCTCTGAGAAAGGCCTGGAATTGGTGGCGGGGTGGAGTGGGAAAGGCCACAGGACCATCTTCGTTTCTAACAGTAGTAGATAACCCCTCATTTCCAGCGGGTCAGGGGGCGTTGCGGTTCAAAGTGTGGGCCAAGAATGGGTGTCGTTATGTGGGACATTTTACGGTTGAGGGACAGGGGATATTCCCCACATTTGAGCAGGCTCAGAATTCTTGGAGCTTGGGGCAGGAAGATTATTTCCCTTTTCTTCAATTGAAGCACTATTGTGTGACCTTGTCTTCTAGGAAAGAGGGGGGGCCTAGTTTTTCGCGGCTGGATAAGATGTTTTGTCAGATGCCGAACGCTGCAAACAAATTGGCAGTATGGTATTCTATAGGAAGGGAGCAAAAGGAGGACTTCTTCATTGCTGGCCTGGCAAAATGGTGGGGTGAACAAGTGGGGGAGGAAATCACGGGTAACATGCTGGCAACCTACTTTGCAGCGTCATTTAAAATGACAACTAGTGCAAATTTGCAGGAGATGCAGTTTTGGTTGCTACATGGTGCTTTTATAACAAGAGAGAAAGGAAAGCGGATGGGGCTTTGGGAAGATGACACTTGCATAAGATGTAAACACAGTAAAGGCACCTTAGTACATACCTTTTCGGAGTGTACTGAGTTGTATGCATTCTGGAAAGGGGTGCTGCAAGTGTTGGAGCATTTGTTGGCACAGGCTGTAGAGTGGTCCTACCGGATTTTGCTGTTGGGGGATGAGTCTCAGTTGCGTGAACAGGGGTTGCAGCCATCTCAGGTCCGGTTTGTATGTGTAGCGCTGATGCTGGCACAAAAAACGGTATTAGCACACTGGATTTTGGAAGACCCGCCGGCTATCAACCAGTGGTGGACTAGAATGCTGCAGATGGCTAGATGGGAAACGGAACGCAGTAAGTCCACTGGAGGGAGAGGTCAGGCATATGGTTCTTTATGGAAGTTGTTTGAGGTACTGTACTCTGCAAAGAAGGCATCTCCAGGAGCGGGGAGGGGGGTGGGGGTTAGACGGGTATAAAGTAAAAAGTTAGAGGGAAGGGCAGAGGAGATTATATATGTTTAAAATGGCCTCATTTTGAAAGTTGTATTATGTTAAGGTTATACAATAAGGTTTGTTAGCTGACACATGTAGTCAATTTATTGAATTCATAGGTTATTATCGGCTGCTAGATATTGGAAATAGTTGGCTTCATTGAGCCGGAATGTGATGTTCAAATGTTACATGTCTTTCCTTCTAATAATAAAGATATTTTCAAAAAAAAAAAAAATACCTTTCAAATAGTTGAACGTCTATCATGTTACCCCTGTTTCTCCTTTCCTCTAAGGTATATACATGTTCATGTCAGCAAGTCTCAGCAAGTCTCCTTTCCTCTAAAGTATATACATGTTCAGGTCAGCAGGTCATACAGTTTGCAATGCAAATCCCATACCATTTTTGTAGCTTTTTTTTTTTTGCACCGTTTCCAGTCTTTTTACATCTTTAGCAAGATACGGCCTCCAAAACTGAACACATACTCCAAGGGGCCTCACCGACGACCTGCAGAGGGGCATCAACATCTCCTTTCTTCTGATGGTTATGCCCCTCTCTACGCAGCCTAGCATCCTTCTGGCCACAGCCGTCGCTTTGTCGCATTGCTTCTTCACCTTTATATCCTCAGACACCAACACCCTAAGGTCTCTCTCCTGAGTCAAGCTTACTAATCTCTCCCCTCCTATTCGGTAACTCTCTTCTGCATCACTCTACACTTCTTGGCATTAAATTTTAACTCTTAGTCCTCCTAATAGGGGATATACATATAATAGGAAGTACCTAAAAATTAATAACAAACAGTACTCCTGTTCTATATAAATTACAAAATCTTTATTAGTGAAAACAAATCAGTGCATTAAAAAAATTATTAAATAATATCCCTGCAACTCAACTTGAATATATCCAAGTACAAACGAAACGAATATGATTATACCAAGTGATACGTCTACGGATGGATGGATAGGAGAAATAGGGGTCATAAAGGGCACCCTAAAAGTAGACGTGTTCACTTCAAAATGTCTTCTAGCGATTCTTCTGGCGAAGATGAAGTTGCTAAAGGCAGAAAAAAATAAATGTGGTGCCACTGCCCATATGCAGGCACCTGGGTGGGTGGTAGTTCTTTATCTAATTCTTTATCGGACTTCCGGTGACGTCATGTCCGCGAGAGGGTAGCGGCGGCGATCTCTCCGGCTCCGGTTCTCCCTCCTTAATAGAAACCAGACATACCCCGCGAAAAAAAGTTTACCCACGGCGGCCTGAACACCCAGTGCAGCTGGTCCTTGCTTAAATTGGCCCCCCCCCCCGACGGCGCGATGGCGGCTAAAACCACGCACAGAGACAAGCTCCGCGGCAAAGGAGCGGAGGACAAAATGGCGCCGCCTGCAAGCCCGCCCGGACCGACGGTTTCATCAACTTGGATTGCAGAAATTACAGCGGAGATGTCCTCGGTGTTAGAGGACATGCTGGAGCGCCGACTATCGCCCATAAACTCTAACCTGGAAAAGGTACAAGCCCAGCTTACAGATCTTTCCCGCGACTGCGCAACATTTCAGTCGCGGGTGGGGGAAATTGATGACAGAGTGAAAGAGGTAGAAAGCGCACAGGACCAAACCAAGAAAAAGTTGCAGGCGATGGAGGACAAGATCGAGGACCTGGAAAACAGGTCCCGACGAAATAATATTCGGGTGGTGGGCCTGCCGGAAACTATACCTGAGCGGGGTCTGGAGACTTTTCTAACACGTTGGTTTACAACGGAACTACAATTCCCAGAAGCCTTGGGACCTTTGCAGATAGAACGAGCCCACCGTTTAGGGGTAAAAATGACTGGAGCTAACAGACCTCGAGTGGTCATTATACGATTTCTGAACTATGCCCAGAAGCAGGAGGTGTTACGGCTGAGTCGAGCGGGGACAACGCTGACATATGATGGGAACCCGGTTAGATGCTTCAGGACTATTCAGCGGGAGTGGCGGCTAGACGACGCCAGTTTTCAGAAGTCTGCTCCACTCTTTTCCAAAAAAATCAGATTTGCATTGCAATACCCCGCCAAACTGCGGATCACATGAGGGCACCACCAGGATATATGAGACGGCGGGGGAAGCCAAGGACTTTTTAAAGCAGCTGGATACGACACCCCCAGAAGCACGTTGAATAGCCCTCGGGGGAGGGCCACGAGAGGGCCTGAGGGGGCTTAAAGACACGGGTCAGAAGAGACTCGTAGTTAAAGGTTCAAGTTTATTGTTCAAGTTAAAATAACTGTGACCCTATATAAAAGAGACAGACCACTTGGACACAGATGGACTGATTTGCTCGACAGCTGCGGTCAAGAAGTCAACATGCTAATAGTTGAATGAATCTACCAGCGGTCCAATAACTGGATAAATCCACCGCGGCGAGTGTGAATGAAAAGGAAGAGAAACACCCCTGGTGAGGGGGGGATGATACTGTATAGATTGTCCTATTGGAAACAAAATATTTCGGGGGGTATTGTTTAAAGTTTACTGATGTGATAAGGAGGGAGGAGGGAGGGACGTAAGGAAGTAATGGTCCCAGTAGTGGGTCCGGGTGCAAAGGGCAGGGGGGGGATGGGAAGGGGGGATGGGGGTGGGCAGTGGGAGGGGAGAAGAGGGCAGAAGCAAGCAGAAGATGAGTCCTACAAAAGGGAATGGTAAGGGAGGGCAGCGGGATCTTTTTGGGGTTTCTTACCCGGGTCCCCTCAGGAGGGAGATTGTGGGTAGGAGGCAGGTCACGGAAAGAACGGGTCTAAGATCTAGAACTATGGGAGATAAGCGAGAAGCAAGAGGTTGGGGAGGACAGAGGCTGGGCTGTCCTCTCCCTCTACAGAAATGGACTCTCAGGGCATTAATCACTTACTTACATATTGTATAATGGTTAGAATTATTTCATGGAATGTAGGCGGAGTGAACTCGCCAATAAAGCGTTCTAAGATTTTGCAACAGCTAAATAGGCAGAAAACAGATATTGCACTACAGAGACACACTTGGATCAGACAGAGCATGCCAAACTCAGTACATGGTGGGTAGGAAATTGCATAGCGGCAAATGCGCAAGGCAAAAAGGGAGGAGTAGCTATACTATTTAGAAAAGGTATAGCCTCAGAGATCAGCCCTCTTCTGATTGACACCGCAGGACGTTATGTCATTCTAGAAGCGGTGGTTGGAAGGCAAACTGCTAATTTGCAATGTTTACGCTCCTAACAGCTATGATCGGAGGTTTTTTCAAACTCTGATCAATTTCCTGTTAAAGCAACCGCATACAGCCATAGTGGTGGGAGGTGACTAACGCAGCCTGGGACCCCTCTTTGGACAGATCAGCCCCTGGGACAGCCTCCTCGTACTATAATAATAGAGGCCTCCTGCAGATGGGCCAGCTGTTAGATCTTATTGACGTGTTGGCGGGTGTGCACCCGGGCGAGAAAGATTACACTCACCTTTCACGGGCTCACTCGACTCAGTCACGTATTGACTATGTTCTGACATCGCGTCAGATGTTTGGGGAGGTGACCATGGCGGAAATAGGGCCGTATGCAGTCTCCGATCACGCCTGGGTTAAGATAGAGTGGACCCTAGGGGTAACGCCCAGCGGGCGGGTAGATGGCAATTCCCCTTGGAGTTAAGCTCAGATCCAGTACTTAAGGGCCGATTACACGCTAGCTGGGCAGACTATAGTACCCATAATCAAGTACATTTAGATGACCCAGTTTTGTTTTGGGAGGCAGCTAAGGCGGTTCTTAAAGGCGAAATCATAAGTCATGCCCATTATGTGAAGAAGACAAGAGATAGAGAGATCTTACGTCTGAGTAAAACTTTGTCAGGTGCGGAAGAGGTATGGGGACACACATGCGATAGACGAAGCAACAAGTGCTGGAGCTTCAGACAGCCTTGAATGAGCTCCTGCAGGGGAGGGCACATAAGTCACAGGTCTACTATCGCTATATGCTTTATAAACACGGTAATAAAACGGGTAAATTAATGTCGAAACTAATTACTCCCCGGGGTGGGACTAGAAACATTTTAGCGCTTCGGCAAAGACAGGGAGGTCTCCTCACAACCGACAGGGCAATTTGTGACACTTTTCGAGCTTTCTATAAGGAGCTGTACGCCCCCCAGAGGACGAGGGCCTTTCTAATCAGATGTACCTAGACAATGTAGTACTGCCAAAACTTACGCCACAAGAGCTGGGGCGCCTTAATCAAATAATCACCGAAGATGAAGTTAGCGTGGCCATAGCTCGCAGTCCACGGTTGAAGGCCCCGGGACCCGACGGGTTACGGGGGAATTTTATAAATTAATGGAAGGCGATGTTATACCGGCCCTCACTAGATTTTTGAATCAACTAATAGAGAGACAGGCGATGCCCTCAGACTTGAACAGAGCTCAAATAATAGTTTTGCTCAAACCTGGGAGAGACCCCTTGGAACCGACATCATATCGTCCTATCTCCTTACTGAACTATGACGCAAAGCTGTTGGCGAAAATCATGGCCAACAGGTTGGCGAGATTGCTACCTAGATTGATACACGAGAGCCAGGTTGGCTTTGTGGGGGGTCGGCGGTGAGTAAAAACCTAAGGGCGATCTGACATCATTAGAACATAGCTCGCAGAGAAACATGGCGTCGTTGATATCAGTTTCGACGCAGAAAAGGCCTTTGATAGGGTCCACTGGGATTTCCTTTTTGCCACTGGAGCGATATGGATTCTCGGGAGGTTTGTTGAAGCAATTCATGTTCTCTATGCAATCCTAGTGCAACACTGTGGGTAAATGGGCTTGAATCAGAGAGCTTCCCTATCAGGAGGGGCACGAGACAGGGATGCCCCTTATCCCCCCTTCTTTTTGTTTTGGTATTAGACCCCCTTATTAGAGGATTATGGGAATCCCATGATTCAGGGAGTCCGAGTGGGGTCCCATATATTCAAGATCGCTGCATTTGCAGACGATCTCTTGGTACACCTAGTGAATCCAAGAGAGTCGCTAGACTTTATTGGAAACATTTCGCGAATATGGAGACTATGCAGGATTTAGGATAAACTTGAATAAATCCGAGGCTTTGGCCTCACAGGCGGTGAATCGAGGGGACTGGGGGCCTGATTTCCCCTTGAGGTGGGCCACTGATTCTTTAAAATACCTAGGAATTCGGCTCACAATGAACACCTCTGACCTGTATCACTTAAATGTTGAGGTTTTACTAGACCATACTAGGGATAATTAGACTCCTGGATGAACCTCCCCCTGTCATTAATGGGACGGGTGCACCTAATACAGATGGTGTTGTTCCCTCGATGGTTGTATGTTTTACAAACACTGCCAATCCGCTTGTTGCAGGGATTTGAGAAGGGTGACAGCCTTTTCAGTCGTTTCTGCTGGGCAGGGAAGAAGCCCAAATTCAGCCAAGACATGTTAGTTGGGAGCTGGAAGCAAGGAGGTATAGGCTTCCCGGATCTGTTCATATAATCAGGCATGTTTACTAAGACATCTGGGAGATGTGTTCAATGTTACGCAATATTACACACCCCTGACTCTGGAGCAAGCTTTTTTTGCGCCATACGAGGTGATGGCCCTTATCCACTTGCCTCGCAGCCTGATCCCTTCTAAATTTAAAAAAAGTATTTTACTCCAATCTCTCCGGGAGGCGTGGCAGTGGTGGATGAGGCAGATGGGAGGACATCCACACATTACGGATCAGTTGCCAATTGTGGGTAACCCAGTTTTCGCAGCGGGGCTGGACAACCCAGCCTTTGGTAGCTGGCGAGGGTTGGGTATTACGCGCTTGGAACATTTGTTATTAGAAAATGGGCAGATAACAACATTTGACGATCTTCAGGAAAAGGTGGGGACTACATGGGGCAACAGATTTGCTTATGCACAGATCACGCACTATATGAAATCTCTGGATCAGACAACCCTGAAGGGGAGGATGGGTGAGACAATTCGAGGTTTCCTTGAGGAGTTGAGGACAGAGAGGTATTCGGTCTCCGGTCTGTACGGAGCCCTGGTTCGGCGTAGACCTAAAAGACAATATGACAGCCTTAAAACAAATGGGAACAGGATTTGGGATCCTCACTAGCATCTTGGGATGTGGCAGCTACTGAAGGGCATTCGTACATTAGTACAGGATGAAAGACTGAGGGAATGTGGATATAGAGTGGCCCTTCGGGGCTACATGTCTAAAGCACAGCTGGCTCATGTGTTGGGGCCGGGCAGTTCAGCATGTTCCAAATGTGGCGGGGGTCCCAGCTCATACTACCACGCACTATGGCAATGCCCCAAGGTGCGGGCGTTTTGGCAATGAGTAAAGGGGTTTTTGATTAGACTGGGAAATAAGATTCAAGGCACGGAAAGGCAGTTTCTGCTAGATCAACCAAGAGCTTTTGCCCCGTTACGTGCCCCCGCTATAAAGTTATGTAGGAAGCTGAGTTTGGTAGCTCGAAAGTGCATTATGCAATATTGGATTCACCGGATGAGCCGGCCTACTGGCATTGGCGAAACCAGGTGCACCTTCTGGCTTCCTGGGAGGCCAGGGACTCAAAACAATCTCCCAAACGTAGAGCACAATTTATCCAGATCTGGATGCCGTACTTGCAAATTCTTAGCCCAAGGGCGCAGCTTGCTTCTTAATGCCTGATACAATTAATGGGAAGCGGAGGGGGCGTGCAGGTGCCCGAAGCAGGAGACAGAATAGGAGCATTGGATGCTTGCTGGGGGGGGGGGGGGGTGTTGGGATCAAGTTGGGAGGTTTGGATTGATGGAGGCTTGTGTGATAAGGTGGAGGTCAAGGACTTGATGAGAAGTCAAATTGCAGAGTTCCATGGATGAGTTCTGATTTTCTTGGGTTAAAGAGGCGATGCTCGATAGCGTCCAGGGCGAAAGGCGGGGGGTTCCTAGCAAATGGAGATATGAGTGGGCAAAGTGGCAACTTATTTGGTAAAATTAGCATCCTCCAGCAATACAAGGGAATAGGGGGGGGGGAGGGGGAGGAGGGTTGAATAATAATAACTTGACACTGTTGAAATAACAGGCGGTTTAAGCACTGTAAGTTTTAAATGTTTTGTTATACTGCACTTAAGATTGGCTGTATTATAATTAAGCAGTCAACAGTTGAACATTTAGTAGAAGGGGGAGGGTTAATGTAAAAGTTGATGCTAATAATAAGAATGTATGTCAGTGGTGTCCTGTTAAACATGCTATTAATATGGTACAGTAAGTTGTATTTCAACTTGTCATCAATAAAATCGTTGAAACATATCTAATCTTTATCGAGTTCTTTTTTACACCTGCCTAAACAGTTACAGGAAATGCAAGAGACTCCCGCTGAACCCAGGTGTCGCGTTCTCGAGGACCTTGGCATTCTGTCAGGCTTCTTCCCCGGGAGCACTGGGTTCGTGAGTCCTTGGACCACTACCGTGGAGCGGCAGTGGCAGGCAAGGTCACCTTCAAGGTAGAGATGAGGCAAAACTAGACTGGAACCCCGGACTGCAGTTCTGCACAGGAATACACAGGACTGGAACACACCGGACGGGTGCGCACTGGAGTGGAGCCCGCTGGACTGGAACACACTGGAGTGGAGCCCGCTGGACTGGAACACGCTGGAGCGGAGCCCGCTGGACTGGAACACGCTGAAGTGGAGCCCGCTGGACTGGAACCCACTGGAGCGGAACCCACTGGACTGGAACCCACGGGACCGGAACCCGCTGGACAGGAACACACTGGACCTAGGCTTCACCTACGCTTAGCCACCGTTCCCCAAGGGTTGAGCCCTCAGGTTCGGGCAGCCGGCAGGGCTTACAGGAAAACCGGAACTGGAACTTGCAAGCAGGAACAACAGGAATCAGGATACAGAAGTGCCCCCAGGCACCTAGGTGAAAGCAAGGCAGACAGGCAGGGAATGTCCGGGTTCCGGCAGTAGGCATGTTCAAAGCAAGTCTCAGGGCAGACGGCTAGCAAAGCAGTAGTCAGGGTCAAAGCAAAGTCTCTGGGCAGGCGGCTAGCAAAGCAGTAGTCAGGTTCAAAGCAAAGTCTCTGGGCAGGCGGCTAGCAACGCAGTAGTCAGGTTCAAAGCAAGTCTCTGGGCGGGCGGCTAGCAAAGCAGTAGTCAGGTTCAAAGCAATGGTCAGGTCAAGGAGCAAGACTATGGCTGGAGCTCCAGTATCAAGGAGTACTGGCAACAGACAGAACAAGGGCTGAAGCTCCAGAAGCAAGAGAAAACACACACGGGAAAACCAGAAAGCTAAACACAAGACGACTAGAAAACTGTACACAAGCTAACAGGAAAGCTATGCCCAAGCTAACCAGTCAAACACTAGAAACACAAACTAAGCAAACACAGGAGATCTAGTAAAGCTGTACACAGGGTAACAAGCAAAGCTGTGCTCAAGCTAACTAGTCATACACTAGGAACTCACACTGAACAAACACAGGAGAACTAGTAAAGCTGTACACAGGCTAACAAGCAAAACTGTGCCCAAGCTAACCAGTAACAAGCTAGAACTCGCACACTGAACTGGACAATGTAGCAGTGCACAGAGCACTCTAACATACCAGGGACCTTAGACGATGCAAAGGCAAAGGCTGCAGTCTCTAAGTGCTTAATAAAGCCCTTCAACCCAGAGGCACAGCTGCAGCAATCTCTAAGTAACTACGGAGGCTGTTCAGGCACAAACCACAGAGCAGGCAGAAAGCACAGTGAAACACAGAGAGGCTTCCCACACCCAGGTGTAGGTAGTGAAGCAATTAGAGTCATGCTGGAAGCAGCCAGCACACAGAGAGAGAGCTAACCCAGGCAACACCCACAGATGCAGTATAGTGAGGCAATTAGTGTCATGCTGCTGGATGCAGCCAGCACAGAGAGCCAGAGCTAGCTCAGAAAGGACAGACAGAAGAAACAGGAGCCAGCTAGGAAGCTGACCCCATGAACAAGGTACGCCTGAGGGTGGTCACGGCCACAGACGTGACCACAGGCAAGAGGTAACAAAGGCTGGAGGGAATGACGGAAGAGAATCAAGAAAACACATATTAATATTTCCTGGGAAGGCCGTTTTGAGCCTGAGCAAGGGAGATCCTGGGTAGAGGCTTCTCTTTTGTCCCTTCTAATTCTTACGACGCTTTTTCCACCCTTAGGGGCTTGTTTCGGTTCTTTAGGGACTTGAGACTACGCTTGTTTTTTGGTAATTCTTCAGATAAGAGCACTAATGAGATACATCTTCCAAGGTCTGGTGTCAAATCTAGATGGGTCCCCCCGGGCCCGATTGATGCTTCCATCTTAGCATTTCAGAGACTGGTTCTCTCTGATTTGGAACGAGTGGAACATCGACGGGGGATACAGGAACTAGCCAATAATAATCAGATTTTGATCACATGGGCCGACAAGGGGGGTTCTACAGTCATAATGGACAGACAGAAGTATGAAGTTGAGGCTCTTCGTCAACTTCAGCAAATAGAGCACTATAGACTTATAGAAAGTGATCCGACCACATCATTACAACACCATATTAAGACCTTAGTGGACGCTGCTGTGGTTGAAGGTATTTTTACCATTAAAGAACAACGATTTTTATGTCATTCTAACCCTAGGACCCCTCATATATATTTTCTGCCTAAAGTCCATAAGTCTGTCAAGAACCCACCCGGTTGGCCCATTGTGTCAACATGTGATCCAGTGTTGAAGCCAGGGGCGTAGCCACGGGCGGGCCTGGATGGGCCCAGGCCCAGCCACTTTCCCGCCAGGCCCGCCCAGCCAACATCCCGGTGTCAGCAGGTGGGGCGGTGCTCCGCTGTACCGCAGTCCCCACCTGCCTACCAGCTACCCCGACGGACACGACCCTCTTCTTCCCCTGCCATCCGGCACCTGACCAGACCCAGCCTTAAAAAAAAAAGTCCATGAAGCGCCGGGCGTCTGCTCTGCTCGGCACTGCTGCTGTAAAGCAGCAAATAGCCTCCCTCATCGCGTTCGCGTCGGCCCTCCCTTCACTGTGTCCCACCCTTCCTATTTCCACGAGGGCGGGATACAGTGAAGGAAGGGCAGACGCGAACGCGATGAGGGAGGAGATTTGCTTGCTTTACAGCAGCAGTGCCGAGCAGAGCAGACGCCCGGCACTTCACGGACTTTTTTTTTTTAAGGCTGGGTCAGTCAGGTGCCGGGTGGCAGGGGAAGAAGAGAGTCGTCTGTCCGTCGGAGGGGTCTGGTAGGCAGGTGGGGACTGGGTTCGGGAGGGGGGCTCAGATGGGAGAAGGGGGCAGGAGGGAGAATGGGTCTGGGGCTGAAAAGGGGGGCCCTAATGCACGTGGCTGAAGGGAACTGGGGGCTGAAAAGGGGACAGGGAGAAGTGGCTGGGGCTGAAGCTCCGGACTGGTGGGAGAAAAGGGGCTGGAGCTGAAACTGGGGACTGGTGGGATAGTGGGGCTGAAAAGGAGGGCTTGTGGGAGATGTGGGCTGGGGCTGGGAACTAGGGGCAGCGTGGGATATGGGGATGGAACTGAGGTCTGAAAAGAAGGGCAGCGAGAGGGAGGGCAGACCCTGGATGGATGGATGGACGGATGGATGGATGGAGAGGGAGGGCAAATGGTGGATTGAAGGGGCAGAGAGAAAGGGTAGACAGTGGATGGAAGGGACGGCAGACACTGGATGGCATAGAGAGAACGAAGACAGATGCTGGATGGAAGGAATACGGTGAAAAGAAGATGAGGAAAGCAGAAACCAGAGACGACAAACTGTAAATAAAACATATATTTTTATTTTTTTGCTTTAGGATAAAGTAGTATTGTAGATGTCAGGCATTTACCTGTTTTATGAATACAGCTTAATCAGGCATTGCATTTCTTACAAAGCAAAGTTTGAAGGATATGTGCCATTGACATGTTGCCTTATAGCAGTCATATTTGGTCAAGTTTAAGATATGGGATAAAATCACTATATTTAAAAATGTCGGTGTTCCATGAACCAGGTATGTGGTTTGTGTTAATGCAGGAGAGCTGTTGCACAGACTGTTTACTTAGAAATCCATCATCAAGGCATTATTAGAGTACCCCAAGAAACACTACTCACACCTAGTGCCCACACATATTAGCTCTGGGCCCACCCAAAATGTCAGGTCTGGCTACGCCATTGGTTGGAGCCCGTTTCTAAGTACTTGGATATGTTTCTGAGCCCTTATGTTAGCCGAGCAGAATCCTACGTACGTGATTCTAGTCACTTTATACAGATCCTGGACTCTCTGAATCTTATAGGGAGGTCAGAGGATAATCTTCTTATGGTTGGACTGGATGTGGTCTCTCTGTACACCTGTATACCACAACAACACGTGAATATTTCATTAAATCTGCGATCTCAGATGCTAAGGTGTCAGTTTTGTGCCAATTGTTAATGCTGGTTATCTGTTACAATTATTTTCAGTTTCTGGATAAATTCTACATTCAAGTTAGTGGGGTCGCTATGGGGGCCACGGTTGCTCCCTCTCTGGCCTGTCTCTACATGACACAATTTGAAAATAACTTTGTATATGCTTCTTCTTTCTGAGTCTGACTCTGACGTCCTGCACACGTCCTGCACGTTGTGTACGTGCAGGACATCAGAGACGAGTCAGACTCAGAAAGAAGAAAACAAACGAACGAAGGACGACGGCTTCAGCTGGCGGGGTTTGGGGTCCCCTGCCAGCACAGTAACGACAGCGGGTGGGGAGTCGGCGGGAGGGGGGTTGCGAGGGCCGTCGGTAGGGGGGTCCAGGGCCAATCTACGGGGGCCCTGGCCCCCATTACAGATACGCCCCTAATTTATAGAAAGAGGTTATCCGGTAAAGGTGGTCAGAAAGGCGTATAAAAGAGCTTTATATGCCCAGAGGGAGTGGTTATTCTTGCCTAGGCAGGTTATGCAAGAGAGGGCTCTGGCATGTATACGTCCCTTTTCTCACTGGGCTTAAAAAATTGGACAACTGATACATAAGCACTGGCACGTTCTGTCGTTTCATCCTGAATTCAGGGAACGCCCTAAAATTGCGTCTAGTAGACTTGGTGAATTGTTGAAACGCACTTTTCCAGATAAGAGTGCTGGTCAGCATTCCCCTTGTGGGAAATGTGTTTATTGTAAGCATTCTATTTCCACTAGTTGGGTCACTATCCAACATACTACAAAAAGATTCTATCTGAATAGCAACACCAGTTGTAATAGTGAAAGGGTTGTATACTGTATTATATGCCCTTGCCCTCTATATTACATCGGGCATACTAAACGACGTTTAAAGCAGAGGCTTGCAGAGTTCTTTAGTAGCTCATTGGGCCTCATGTAAACATACTTTAAGAGGATTTGAAATGTGTTGTGTTAGTACAGCTGCCCATCCCTGAGGGGGAAGGAGGGGACATCACTGCTCGGTTGTTGGCTATTGAGCAGCGTTATATTTTTCAGTGGGATACTGTGACCCCTAGAGAGCTTAATCTGGAAATTGAATGGATTTGAGACTCTGTTCCTTTAAGTTAAGGGCGTTTCCTTTTCACTGTTTGGTATTTAGCCTGTTGTTCCTTGTTGTGATTCATGAGCTGCAAGCTTGGAGGCCGGGCTGGAATTCCCTGCCTGGACGTTGGTCCCGTTGGTGAGTAGCTGTTACAATGTATACTCATACGTATTGTATTCATTTGAACAGTGATTGTTAGATTGTTAGCTAGTTATGCTATTGTTTTTTTGTTTTTTGCTGATATGTTATAGGCTATAAGGGGTGGTTCCCCCTGAGGAAGAGCTACAAAATGCGCTCTCGCATTGGGGAACTTTGGAGTATACCAACGGTGTGAGTTTAATTAATTTATCCCTGGAAGCCTCCCACTTGCCTGAAGCACTTCAAGGCTGCCTTTAAATTAAAGGTTTGACTGTGTGTAGGATCACAGAAGATTTGTGTGACTTTGCAATCCCCAGTGTTTCACTGTGTGCTTTTTTATCACAGGGATACGAACTTTGGCTTTATATTGCAGTGAGGTTTTTTCCTCTCTTCAGCTGAGAATTTGTTGGATACAAAGATCAGTGATATCCACCACTACTACTAAGAACTGGGTCCGGTATGCCATTGTTATTTATGGCTTATTGACTGATCTTTATTGAGCCTGTACTCTGATGATAAGCAGAGACTGAAGAAACTGCAATTCAGGGTTTATATTTAATACTCTCTGTGGGACTTGCATATGTGATCAGGGTGTGGATGGCAGTGCGAGTGAGTTGCACGGATATTATTTAGTAATTTTTAATGCACTAATTTGTTTTCACTAATAAAGATTTTGTAATTTATTTTATTTTATGTTTTATTAAATTTTTTTACACGTAAAACATGCAATTTGAAATACATTGTATAACTTGAATAATTCAATAAAACAAAATTGATCATAATATTGAAAATTACAAATACACTAGTTGAGCCTTACAAGGAAAAAAGAAGTTATACAATTAATTAGACCACAATTCACACAGTGAGGAAGGAGTGGTTAAGATAATAAGAGATCTCAAAAAAAGAAAAAAATACGTATATGGCCTGGCCTTATCTTCCCTTCATAACTTTGATAATCAGATGACATATCTTACTCTGCAGGTTTAATGGCTAATTTTTTCATTTCTAGAAGATGTTCTGGCTCAAAAAACGTATATTTTACTCCCAAGTATTTAACCAGACATTTACATGGATAAGCAAGTAAATATGTTGCCCCCAACGCTTGGGTCTCTTCTCTATACAACAGAAATTTCTTTCTCCTATCTTGAGTTGTTTTACAAACATCCGGATATACCCATACTCTTTGACCACAAAAAGTTTTTAAGGCATTTTTAAAGTATAACTTCAAGACTGCATTCAAATCCTGCTCAAAAAACAAATGATATCAAAAGAGTTCTACGTTCCTCGATTTCAGATAGAGATGTCTCTAATATTAATGAAATGTCCAACTGATCTTGACAATCCAAAGGTAAATTCTTCAATTTACTTTTTTCGTTATCATCTGGTTCAGCTTGCTGAGGAATTGGTAAATAATATATTCTATTTAAAGGAGGAATAGCTGAATCCGGGTATAGTAAAATGTCTTGTAAGTACTTCTTAAACATTTCAGTAGGACTCAGTTCTTTAATCCATGGAAAATTTAATACTCTAAGGTTCAATCTTCTGTTGAAATTTTCAAAATGTTCTATTTTCCTATGTATTACCATTTTATCTGTTGTCAAGGATTCAGTAACAGATTTTAGAGATTTTACTTCTTGCTGAAGTGTTTCAGTTTGTAAAATCACTTCCTGTTTAGTTTTTTTCAAAGGAGTTAGTCAAAGAATCGATTTTACTTACTAATTGAGAAGTTTCCTGAGCTGATTTTGTTACTGTCTGGTTCAAGCCCTGTAGTATTAGATTGTAAGCTCTTTGAGCAGAGACTGTCTTTCTTCTATGTTTGTGCAGCGCTGCGTATGCCTTGTAGCGCTATAGAAATGCTAAATAGTAGTAGTAGTAGTAGTATCTTCCATATAGCCTGCAGGGTAATCTCCGCAGGATTCCCCTCCAAAGATGTTCCTTCAGCTTTCAGGGGAGAGTTGGCGCCATCCAAGGTTTAGTCTAACACGCCTTCCGTAGTAGACTCATCCTCCTCACTGCGCTCTGAGATCGCTGGAGGCGGAGGCCGATTATCGGGCGGCGAAAGTGATGTTTCCCATTCCGAGGGAGCCATGGCTCCTCCAACGGCTCCCCAAGCCGGCATCGCTCGCCCTTACAGCGGGAATAGGCATTGTGAATCGGTCTAGTGTTTGTTGAGACAGGGAGGAAGTATCGGGCCATTGGCGTCTGGCCCTTAACTATCCCCTTCCTTTTAGTATGGGGCATTTTTAGCAAAAAGGTAAGGAAAAAGAAGAAAAAAAGGCTGCCAACAAATCCACCATGCTTGATCCGCAAATGCTCAGGTCGCCATCTTGTCACACCCCCCCCCCCCCCCCCCAAGATGTTGTAATTTATATAGAACAGGAGTACTGTTATTAAATTTTAACTGCCAGACCCTCGACCATTCTTCTAACGTTCGGAGATCCCTTCTCATCGTTTCTACTCCCTCCAGGGTATCCACTCTATTGGTTATTTTCGTGTCATCCTCAAAAAGGCAAACCTTTCCTTCCAACCCTTCAGCAATATCTCCCACAAATATATTAAATAGAATAGGCCCCAGCACCGACCCCTGAGGAACTCCACTGCTCACCTTCCTTTCCTCCGGATTCCATTTACCACCACCCTCTGCCACCTGTCGATCAACCAGTTTCTTATCCAGTTCACCACTTTCGATCCTAAGTTCAACCCTTTCAGCTTATTCACGAGTCTTCTGTGGGGGACCGTATCAATGCTTTGCTGAAGTCCAAGTAGATTACATCTAGTGCACGTCCCTCATTCAGTTCTTGGTCACGCAGTCAAAGGAGTCAATAGGATTCATTTGGCAGGATTTTCCTTTGGTAAAGCCATGTTGCCTTGGTCCTGTAAACCCATTGTTTTCTATAAAGTTAACTATCCTTTCTTTCAGCAGCGACTCTATTATTTTTCATACCACCGACGTGAGACTTACCGGTCCTGTAGTTTCCCACTTCTTCCCTGTCTCCACTTTTGTGAAGAGGGACCACATCCGCTTGACTCCAATCCCGCAGAACCTCTCCCGTCTCTAAAGATCTATTAAATAAATCTTCAAGAGGTCCCGCCAGGACCTTCCTGAGCTCCCTCAGTACCATCCGGCCCCTTGCTTTGTCCACCTTCAGATTCTCAAGCTGTTTATAAACTTTTTCTTCCGTAAACGGCACAGTATCCACTCCATTCCCAGACGTTCCCTCGGCAGCAGACCACGGTCCTTCTCCAGGATTTTCCTCCATGAACAACGAAGAGAAATAATTGTTTAGCATGTTCGCTTTATCTTCATCATTCTCCGTATAGCCATTCTCATCATCTTTCAGTCTCACAATTCCATTCCTATCTCTTCTCCTTTCTCCAATATATCTTAAAAAGGTCTTGTCACCTCTCTTTACATCTTTAGCCATTTTTTCTTCCACTTGTGCTTTTGCTAGCTGTATTTCCCTTCGCCTCTTCGAGTTTAATCCGATAACCTTTTCCATGATCCTCTCATTGCATTCTTTTGTATTTCTTGAACAAAGCCTCTTTTGCTCTTATTTTTTTCAGTTACTTGTTTGGAGAACCATATAGGCTTCCTGCTTCTCTTGTTTTTGTTTACTTTCATCACAAAAAGATCAGTCGCCATATTTAGAGCAACCTTTAGCTTGGACCACTTGTTTTGCCACATCTTCTGCGCCATCTCACGCCAACAACTCCTTCTTCAGGTATTCCCCCATTTTATCAAAATCAGTACATCTGAAATCCAGTACTTTGAGTTTTGTGCGTCCGCACTCCGCCCTCATTTCAAACCATACAGTGTGATGATCATTATTACATAGATGGGCACCCACCCACCCGGATACTGGAAACACTACAGCCAATTTATGAGCACTAGATCCAGCATCAACCCTTCCCTCGTGGGTTCAGTCACCATTTGTCTGAGCAAGGCACTTTGACAGGCATCCACAATCTCCCTACTTCTTTCCGATTCTGCAGACGGGATGTTCCAATCCACATCAGACAAACTGAAATCTCCCAACAGTAGCACCTCGGCTTTCATACCAATCTTTTGAATATCTTCTACCCACCCATACCAGTTGGTGAAAAAGGGTCTTGAGCAATTATTTCGCTGTACTCAAATGCAAGCTTTTGGAACACTTGCACCCCTACCAAATGACACACTAGAACAATTTGCATACAGATTGTGGGTGCTGGAAGCAGCCTTTCGAGACCAGGAGGGTTGGCCCAAAACAGAAGAATATGGTCAGGAAAAGCATAAGGAATTTCTATTAGAAATCCTATCCCTGAGATTACTAAACATCTCTGATTGTTTGCTGAGGATCCCAAAGAAACTCCTTTTGACACTTTATGTTTAAATATTTTTATTGGTGCAAAAAATAAACAAACACAATGTTGTCCTTGTAAAAACACTCCATACACCACTAAAGCCATGTCATATTGGTAGAATACAACTCAGTACAAATACATTTTTGCTTTTTCCCCCCCTCCCTCCCCATCCCCTTGAACAACTCAACTCCCCCCACCCCACCCCCCAAATCCCCTCCCCCCTATGTCACACTTAAGAATTCAAAATTCTACTACGCGCTACTGCAGTCAATGAGTCCCAGAAGGGGGACCAGACTTGGCAAAGCCAGTCTCCTTATGGCGAGGATAGTCTTTCCACTCCCCTTGTGCTCCAAAGCGCAGAGGTAAATCATATTGGATCGCCAGTGTTGTAGTGTGGGCGGATCTCCGGTTATCCACTGTTGAAGAATCGATTTCTTTCCAACCAAGATTGTTTTTTTCAAGAAGCATCTAAGGCCCCGAGGAGCAAACGGGGACACCCTGAACACCTCAAATAGCTGAGATGCAGTTGGTCTCCAAACAACCACCCAGAGCCCAGACACATGCTGACAAACCTGGCGCCAAAAACCAAGGATCCGCGGGCACCTCCAAAACATGTGTCCCAGGTCAGCTGGGGATTGGGCACACTTCTTACACCTATCCTCCATCCCCATGGATGCCCTACATGCTCTATGAGGAAAAATATACATCCGCATCAAAAATTTATAATGTGTTTCTTGCAACGTCACATTCTCCGTCAGTCTTTGGGTTCCCAAGAGACAGACCTTTACCGTTTCCATCTGGAGGCTTATCGCTAGCTCTTTATTCCAGCAACTTGTTAATTTACCATATTCCACCTCACCCAGGTGCTCCCGCAGGGAAGCATGATAGTATTTGAGCGGGACCCTTAATTGTGCGTCTAACCCCAATATAGTAACTAATTGTTCCCACACCTGCGCTGTCATAGTGGGGGCCGGCAGGGATCTTAAATAATGGCGTAGTTGGAACATAGAAAAGAAATTTAGTCCCCTAGTCCCATATTCCAATTGCAGGTCCGCCTGAGATTTTAGTGTGCCATCCTCATTATATAGCTGGTATAAATACTGTAAATTTTTTGTCCCCCACGTGGCAAAATCTGCCGAGGTGGAACCAGGCATGAAGTCTCTGTTACCCTGGATTGGCAGCAACGGAGAGGATTCTGCGGATAGGCCATAAAACCTACAGACCCACCGCCATGCTTTCCTCATAGGCATAAATATTGGTGCATAAGAGTCCGCAGCTTCCCCGGCGCCGCATGCAACCAGGCACTAAAGTGCTCTGGGACAAACAGCCTCGTCTCAGCCCCGGTGCATGAAAAATAAGACGATTCCCGGAACCAATCCGTGAGGTGACGCATGTTACTGGCAACTGAAAGGAGCCTGATACTCAACAGTCCCAACCCCCCCCCCCCCCCCCCCCCAGATCTTGGTAAAAAGAGCTGAGACGCTCGTATCCGAGATTTCTTACCCTGCCATATGAACCTCACTACTAACCGTGTCACCCAATGGTCGCCTTTTTGCGACAGGCACAGCGGCACCATTTGTAGCACATAAGTCCACTTAGGCACCAATATCATGTTATAAAGTGCAATTCTACCTGAGAGGGACAACGGAAGCGAGTGCCAACTCTGCAGTGCGTGCCGTGTGCTTTGTCGAAGCGGTTCAATATTCACGTCGTACAGATCAGATAAATCAGCAGGGATTAACACTCCCAGATATTTTAAGGGCCCCGTAGACCACATAAGGGGAAACCCTCCCTCCCAAGTCTCCCTAATCGAGCTCTGCACTGAAAACGCCACTGACTTCTGTAGATTAAGGGTAAACCCCAAAAAATATCTAAATTCTCCTATAGTATCAAGGAGGTGTGTCAACGACCAGCAGGGGTGTGTCAAGGTCAGCAGAATATCGTCTGCAAATGCTAAAGTTTTTACCGGAAGCGAGGGCATCTCAACTCCCGCAATTTCAGGGTCTCTTTGAATCGTACGCAAAAGAGGTTCCAGATAAAGCGAAAACAACAACAACGGTGAGAGTGGACACCCCTGCCTCGTCCCCCTCGCTATCGGAAACATGGCTGAACGAATTCCATTTACTAATATAGCGGCCTGAGGGCAAAAATACAGAGCCGCAATCGCGTGCGCAAACCAGCCCTTTAAGCCCACGTAGTCGAAAACTCCAAACAAGTAATCCCAGCGTACTTTGTCAAACGCCTTTTCGGCGTCGAGGCTCACCAAAAGCAAGGGTTCCCGTGACAGTTGACTATAGGCCACAGCCATGCAAACTTTACGGACATTAATAAAAGAATGCCTACCCCTCACAAATCCCACCTGTCCCTCTCCCACCAATGTGGTCATATGTGGACTTAGCCTCTCCGCTAACACCCTAGCTAAGATTTTGAGATCCACATTAAGGAGAGAGATTGGTCTGTATGACTCCGGACATTCTGGGTCTTTCCCCGGTTTCGGTATCAGTGTAATCCAAGCCTCATTAGAGCTCTGTGGAAACCCATCGCCCTCCACCGAGGCGTCAAAAAAGGAAACCAGGGCGCCACAAAGTTGTGGCAACATACACTGATAGTATTCTGTCGTGTATCCATCTGGGCCCGGGGCCGTACCTCTTTTCAGCGCTTTGACCACTTTCTGAATTTCCTTAGCTCTCAAAGGGGAGTTCAACTGATCTATTACCTCCGCTGTCAGTCGTGGGATACCCGAGTCTTCTAAATATTCTACCAATGCGGGTCCACTCCGCTCGCCTGGGTTGCTATAAAGGGATGCATAGAAATCATGTAGAATCTGTACTATCCACTCAGGCTGGGTCTCGCGTGAGCCATCTGGCTTTACCAAAGATGGGACGAACCTATTACCCCCCCCCCCCCCCCCCCCAATTCCTTGCTACTCTTGCCAGCAATTTCCCTGATTTATTGCCAAATCTATGGAAGGTGAATGATCGGTGAAAAAGCTGTTTTTTAGTGCGCTCGTGGATGAGAGAATTCAATGCCGCGAGCGTCGACACCATCTCTTCCCTACTCCAAAATCCCAGGAATAACATGTATAGAATGTTTGTACGTTTGGGAAGCTTGCCAGGTGCCCTTGGCCTGGATTGGCCGCTGTCGTGGACAAGATGCTGGGCTCGATGGGACCCTTGGTCTTTTCCCAGTATGGCATTACTTATGTACTTATGTACTTCTAAGTAAAGGGGCTGCTAGATGTTTACATTTTGCTGTCTTAAATTTATGCTCCAGCTGGACGATACCCTGTGCTAACCTTTTTGCCCGGGCACACATGTAGGAGATTACCTCCCCCCTCATAACTGCTTTTGACGTTTCCCAATAGAGAAGGGCCTCACCCTCATGCTGTACGTTGGTGTCCGCAAACAATTGCCATTTCTGTCTAAGATATTCTTGAAAATGTACATCCCCCGCCAGATGTGATGGAAATTTCCACTGGTGTCCTCTAAGTCTACCCGCTCCTAGATCCATGTCCACCCATATCATAGCGTGGTCTGAAATCTCCATTGGCTCTATCTCTGCTTTCACGATCTGTGGGAAAAGTGTACCCTCCACTAAAATGTAGTCTAACCTAGACCACGTGCCATGCGCTCGGGAGAGATGGGTATAGTCGCGCACAGTAGGATTGACCAAGCGCCATGGGTCAACTAAGTTCAGCGCCCTGCACAGGTGTTGTATGCCCTTACCCCTACCCAGTGCCATCTCCGCTGAAGGCACCAACCAATCTAATTGCCCATCCATCACCTGGTTGAAATCTCCCACTAAGAGCCAGGGGGCAGTTGTATGTTGGAGACCCAGACAAATTATGTGCTGAAAAAATGTATGATCATATACGTTTGGCCCATAGATATTAAGCAAGAATACTTCCTGTCCCATTATATTCAAGTGCAAAAGTATATACCTCCCTTGTGCATCCCGAGTTACTACCCGGGCCTTACATTGTAGAGTTTTGTGAATCAGGATTGCCACTCCCCCCTTTCGTCCCTGTGCTGGTGAGAAAAAAACATTCCCCCACCCAGCTTTTGACTTTCCTCCTCAGACAATTTTGTCTCCTGTAGACATGCTATGGAGGCTTTGTGACGCTGCAAGGCTGTTAAAATTTTTGCTCTTTTTATTGGCGATCCAATCCCAGCCACATTCCACGAGATTAATCTAGGCGGATGCATCTAACCCGGGTCCCAGAACTCCATCTCAGCTTCCTTCAAATTCAATGGTGTTGTTAAGGCCCCAGGGTGCCCAGCCCCCACCCCAGGTCCATCCTTTCCTGACCACTCAACACAGTGCGTAGTTTCCCCTTCCGCCAAATACAAGCTTCTATGCGACACTCTCATCCCCCATAATCCCCAAATAAAACCCTCCTTCCCAGCCCACCCTCCCACCTTCCCCCCTCCTCCCCCTCCATTAACCCACAACTGAGAAACCCCCATGGTAACTGAGTCACAACATGCTGCGATCCCCACTCTACCCCTCACCCATCAACCACACTTTTTAACCATACAGAATTTTTCTGAACTCAAACTTACAAACCAGTGCATAATTGCCCCTGCTTTCCGCAATTATATAATTTCTTTCATGCCCGACTGACCAACAGTCCAATGCTTTTCTTTCAAGTAGGGGTCTCAGTTATTTTCAGTTCCCTATTGATAAACTGCATAGCTGCTTGATCTGATACAAAAGGGATCCATTTCCCCTCATGCTGGATCTTCAGAGTAGCTGGATACAGCAACATGAAGCGCTGATTTCTTTCCACCAGTGAGGTGCAGACTGGAAGAAACTTCCGTCTCCTCTCTTGCAAGCTGGTTGAATAGTCCTGAAAGATTCGTACTTGTACTCTAGCATATGTCAGTGACTCCCTTTTTAAGCGATATCCCCTAAGGATCTCTTCTTTATGTATGTAATTCAGCACTTTGATGATAACAACTCTGGGGCGCTGGCTGTTCTGGTGTTGTCTCCCGATCCTGTGTGCTCTCTCTAAACAGAGCGGCACATGGCTGTCTGACAAAGCAAATTCTTTCACGAGCCACTCCTCCAAAACCGTGCTCAAATTTTTATCCGGGATGGTTTCTGGCAACCCCACTAACCGGAGATTACTCCGTCTAGCCCGGTTTTCAAGCTCGTCCAGCTTCTCTGCCTGCTGGTTCAGTTTTTCTTTAAGGCTCTTCATCTCCGGGTCACACTGCTGCCATGCGTCCTCCAATGCGGACACTCTCGTTTCCACCTCCGTTGCGCGGCTCACAAGTGTTGCCATCAGCCCATCCACCTTTCCCAGTCGGTCATTCAGCGACGTGAACCTGGGTTCCAGCTCCGTTTCCACCGCCGCTACCAGCTGTGACAGTTGGCGGGCCGAGAACTCCGCTTCGCTTCTCGGCGTACGGGCGCCATCTTGGATTCGCCGCTAGTGCCAGCCGTTTTTTTCTTTCTCTGGCTTTGCACTTTTCCGCGTTGTTCCCGGCAACATGGACACCAGATATTGGTCCATGCACTCTCAGCCAGCTATAGATGACCCGGTCAGTCTATTTCGGGGCTGTTTGCAGGCAGTATTGGGCGGGAATCGGGCAGGGATCCCGGAGCAGTGCTAAAGCGTGGCTACTGCTCCCTCAGCATCACGTGACCTCCTTTTTAACACTTTAAAAAAAAGGATTGGATCTGTGTGGAAAACTCAGCCATCCCAGGTAATTACTGTGTCAGAAGCAAAGAAATGGCAAGCAGAAGGGCTGCCACAACAATAGTTCAGGAAACACAGGACAGGCCCCCTGGAGAGGGCAGGGCAGAGGTAATTTTAGAAATACCTCAGGTTACATCCCTTTTCATGAGCTCAAAGCACAGAGAGACCAGTTAGCACAGCAGAAAATTAAGTGGGAGCAAGATAAATATTCCATGCAGCTAGAATTAGAATAAAAAGTGAATTGATAGCTGCCCAGGATAAGCAAGAAAAAAAGGACTAGGGATGTCCTGATCCCCAATGTCCAAATATCAAACAATCCCAAGCCTTTTGTGTCCAGCCTGACTCCTTTCACTTACCTGAGCACTCACTTCCAGCACCTCAGGAGAGGGGGAAGGAGACAGACTCGGAATATCAATTAAGGTTCGCGGCTCCCTTGATATTGGACACTTGTGGCTGCTCCAATGTGAACAGCCGGATAGGGGGTCAGAATAAATTAGCGTTGATTAACACAGGGGCTGGCATCAATTTTAGAAGTAGTGTTTCTCTTACTGCAGACCAGGAAAATGTGCAAACATATGAAATCCAAGGGGTCAATGACACAGTTACCAACTGTGTGGCTATCCCAATTAAATGGGGTATCCCGGTGCAGACGCAGAGTGAACATGATAATGAAATTTTGGAAACCAGTGTCTCCACTATAGTGAGCACAGAAAAGGAGATAATTGGAATTGATGTCCTCAACCAGTTAAATCTGGTAGTGGATATGGCTACTCTTACATTGTGGCAATGTATTGGATCTCCAAAAATGTCTACAATTTTGGTGCATGAAGTAATTCCCATGCATTTGGCCACACAATGCACAAAAGCTGACCAACAGTATGATCTGAGTGTTATTCCCACAGAGGTTACAGACATCCCTGTCTGGGCACAAGACAAATTAGAATGTGGCAGAATGTCCACAGAAATCCTGTTGGAAGGAGAGGATTCTGCATCACAAAAGCAATAGCCAGTACCGCATCAGGCAATAGAACCCGTAGCTAAGATTATACAGGTACTGGAAGAGAGGGGCATAATTAGACCGACCTCTTCTACATGCAACTCACCAGCTTGGCCAATAGTTAAACCAGGAGGCTCCTTTAGACAGACCATAGATTTCCGCGCCCTAAATCAAGTATCAAAATCTGTGGTGCCGGTGGTAGCCTCATACCCGGAAATAATCTCTAAATTAAACCTCAACTGCAAATTTTTTTTTATGTCCTAGACATTTCAAATGGGTTTTGGAGCCTGCCCCTGGCCCCGGAACGCCAGTATAAAACAGCATTTCAGTGGCTAAATAAACAGTACACAAGGACTGTGTTACCTCAGGGTTATAAGGATTCTCCATCCATTTTCCACAAATACATGCAGGAAGCCCTAGCCCATGCGTCTTGTAGAGACAATATAATCAAATATGTTGATGACATTCTAATTCAATCTGAAACTGAATCTGACCACTAGGCCCATGTAAGAGATTTTAAAAGCTCCTTTGGAAGCTGGTCTTAAAGTAAATCCTGCCAAAGCTCAGCTGTGTAAACCACAGGTTTCCTTTCTAGGAGTCACCATTGGCCAGGAGGGTAAATCCATAGATTCTCAGAGAATAGATCTCATACAGAAATTACCTCTCCCTACAGATCAGAAAACCCTCCAATTATTTCTAGGGTTTACAGGGTTCTGCCGTGATTTTATGCACAACTATGCTGAAGTGGCTGCTCCACTATACTCCCTGCTTAAACGTAAAGAATATGTTTGGGAGGCAGAGCACACAGAGGCAGTGACTAAACTCAAGCAGACTGACTTCTGCTCCTGTCCTTGCTCCCCCAGATCACAAGCAGAATTTTTTCCTATACCCAGAGGTTGGGGAGAACAGTATAGGGGCTGCCTTAACACAGCGCTTAGGAGGGACAGACTTTCTTTTCCAGAGTTCTCACATCTCCAGAACTTAAAATGGGAACCTGTGAAAAACATGTTCTGACTGCCTATGCTGCTATGCAAAAGTTTACGTATATTATTGGTGCTCAAATCACGTACATATGTAGCCACCACACCCCCCTTAAATTAGGACGGAGAGAATAGTCCATTGAACCCTGATGTTGCAGGCACAGAATGTGAATTTTGAATTACTAAAAGAGCCTAAAGTGAGGGTTCCAGGGATCTTACTGGAGGGACAACCTCATGACTGTTAGTCTTCACCCAGTACCCCCAATCATTTAATATTTAAAAGAACTGGTACTGGACAGAATATCTCCTTTTCCTCCTACAGTATATATTGATGGCAGTAGCCAATGTGAGGGAGGAAGGAGACTAGCAGGTTTTGCAATTGTACAACTGGGCCCAGATATCCAAGTAATTCTGCAGAGGCAATACTCCTGTGGGTCAGCCTCGGCACAATACTGTGAACTGGCTGCCTTTGTGGCCTGTTTGCAGCAATATCAAGACCCCCACCCCTGAAATACAGATAATTTTAGATTCAGATTACGTATTCAGAAGTGCCATTTGCATTGGTGCCATGGTGGTTAAGCCACAACTTTAAATCCATAGATGGGTCCATTGTAAAAAATTCAGCACTATGGGCTATGGCACAAGAACTCAGTGAAAAAATTCAGAAAGTTCATTTAGTGAAGGTGAAAGCACACAGAAAGGCCTTTTAGTTAAAGGAAACACTTTAGCAGATTCACTAGCCAAGGAAGCATGCCATGTAGGCCCTTATATGGCCCTGGTATGAGCCGACCCAGATGGTAGCCACGGCCACACGTTCCACTGATTATGATCAGGTGGTACCACCAGATTATTTTCGTACACTGCAGGAAAATGACTCGGAGCTTTCCAATCTGAAGCGACTAGTGCAACACACCCCAGATAACACTTACCAGCATACACCCTTTCTCACACTCACTACATAGAAAGACATGCTGTGTGTGAAGGAAGAGGAAGGATTGGTTATAGCTATCCCCAGAGCTCAAGGGAAAGATTGGATGCAGTGGGTTCATGGAGCAGGTCCCATGGGGCACCCTAAAACTGAGATGCTGGCAACCCTGAATATGTTGGTCTGGTGGCCAGAAATGAAACATGACATACAGGATCATGTGACCTCCTGTGTGATATGTGCTTCATTTGGGAGACAACCTAAAAAGAAAAGGGGACAGCTGATGAGAGCACCACCACGAGGCCCATTTGAGAGGCTACAGATAGATCATGTGGGCCCTCTCCCTTTAACAGCTAGGAAAAACAGATTTTTACTCACGGTAGTCGATTCCTTTTCCCACTGGGTAGAGGCATTTCCTGTATCAGATTCAAACTGCCAGAACCACAGCTGAGGTCTTAACTATGCAATTTTTTACACGTTGGGGAATTCCTAAGACTATTGAATCTGATAATGGTCCTCTTTTGTTTCTTAGCTAGTCAAAGAATTGTTTGATTTTCTAGGCATAGAACAGCAATTGCACATTTTGTACCATCCCCAAGCAGCGGGGCAGGTAGAACGTATGAATCAAACAATCAAAGCACATCTCAGCCCTATGCTGAATCTGACAGGGAAAAATTGGGATCAGGCCCTCCCTTTGGTCCTTATGCGTATCAGAGCCAATGTCTGTAAGTCCACAGGTTTTGCCCCCTATGAAGCCTTAATGGGAAGGGCAATGTCTCAATGGGAAAACCTGCTACATCCTTTTCTCCCGGAGGATCAGACTGTAGTTCTTGCAAATAAGTGGATGAAATCCCTGCAAGAACACCTAAAAGAAATCCAGACCACGGTGCTGGCAAACACAGAAAAGTCTAGGGATTATCTACAGAAGGTGCAGGCCAAAGATTTTGATTTACGACTACTCAAAGTGGGGAGTAAAAAGTCAAGCTTCTAAACCCTAGACCTAACCTCTCCTTTGGCACAGCAAAGTGGGATGGACCATACTTGGTTACAGATACCTTAGGCCCAAGCCTATATCAGATCCTAAGGCCAACTAGTGATGTTGGAAACACATCACTCAGTTGAAACCATATGGATAATGAGTGGTTACCAGTTTATGTTTTCAGATTCCACCTGAATACAGCACGGACGGCTGACTCCTGAATACAGCACAGAAGGCTGCCCTCCGAACAAAAAGATGTTTGAAGAGTGGTAACTATAGTAGTCACTCATGATGTATAGCAGTATAGTTGAGGAGTCCTATACAAGCATTCAATAGTGATGATAATATTTAGTAAACAATAGTAAACATTATTTCTGTTGAGGTGGTATATAAGTAAGTTTATAAGTAGGTTAGTTATTTTACTGTGATAGTCAGTGTGCTTCTAGTATGGCACATTTTCTGTTTAGTGTGGTAGGAGTGCTTCTAGTATGGCACATTTTCTGTTTAGTGTAGTATGTGTTCTCCTTTACTCAAGTCTCATTAGAGGAACTATCGTCCAAATATGCACAACTGGTTGGGCCAATTCCACAGATGGGGTATATCGCTATCAAGAAATACCCCCACCATTCCCTGAAGGAAAAGACCTGGTTATCCTGAGTTTCTGTTTGGCACAGGACAGACCAGCATACTATTCCTTAAACATCACTCACGCACAGTGGGCTCCACCAATTTCCACTTCCCTAGAAAGAATACAAGAATTGATTGCACCCCCAGAGAAATACTTTCTAGGCCCCCTGCCTTGATTCTGTACAATATTTCCTGTCAGGAGAAAGGTACTTGGCAGATCACTTATACGTGGATTCAAAGTAATCAACAGCACATTACTGAGACTTCTTTCTTTTTTGATGTACCTTGTTTACCTACCACCCCTCCCCTACCACTTCAGCTCCTCCTATTCTGTACCTCTCAGATGTTAATTTGTTCCAGGAGGGGAAACCATTTCAGATTAAATACGATGCACCCGATGATGTTTTATATGATGTAGAATACCACTTTCTTACTTGGCATCTGTTTCCTAAGGTATTTCTATAGTCACTGACAAATATCCAAACTGCTCTCAGTATGTTGCCAACCACATACATATGCTTAATACGTGGTTGGATATGCAGTCAGTCACACCCCCAGCCAATCCCTCTAGATACAAGCGGGAATTATTGGACACCATTTTAGGAGGCACAGAAACAACACTGGGAGCCCTTAATACAATTGATATAGAGGTGCTCCGGAATAAGATGGGATCCACAGCTCAACATGCTTCTGAAGGGTTTACCTCACAACATATTAACGAGGCTTCAGCTAAACTAGCTAATGTAATTGTAGATACCTTTGCTCTTATATCACCCATTATAGAACAGAAAATTGTGACTTTAGAACATGAAGAATACAGGTTGGGAAAGAATATTTCATGGGCTATGGCCTGTGATCAAATACAGATCAAGCTTATTACTATCTTAAAGGAAATTCTGATCACATCTAAGTTAGGCCACTGGCCACCATCTCTTGTTCAGATGGCTAGCACCAAATTACCGGAATTTGCTATAGCTCGCCTTGATTGGTGAGCGGTTAGTGTTCCAATCTGTTCACAACAAGGATGCTCTATCTGTACTTTGATCCCATGGTCAGGACAACATACAGTTATTTACCCTGTTGTTAATGCTGGTGTGCAAGTTAATAATGTGATAATGTATTCCTTTGGACCATCTCGCATGGGTGCAGCCCCTGGACAATAATTGGACATCATTCAAACCAATGGACCCTAGCCTGTGCCAGCGGACACCCTTTCATTTCCAGTGTGAACCTCATCAGTTTAAAGAGAGGGACAGCTCCTGCTGGAACAATTCATCCTCCTGTACTCTGACTGTCAAACTTTTGTACTCACCCATTGTCTCACATAGGGTGTACTACCTTGGAGCTGGACACTTTTGCTTTAATCTGTTCTTTCCTCAAAATATTTCTTTTTCCATTGCTCCCCAATTACATGACATCCACCTCCCTAAGAACACTTTGCTGTACAGTTCGAACTATGTACAGAACAATACTTGGTGCAGTCATACACCCCTGGTTTCTGCACCTCTGGTTAACAATGACTCTCTTGACATTCCAGATTTTATTCCATATGCTGTACATCCACTCCCTCTGGGCATGGGAGAAGAGACTTTACACAAACTACTGAACTTTACTGAACTCCATGCCTATATGGACCATCTGAAAAACAACCTCCACGGAAGTGAATCATACCATCACCTACGAGAATGGACAAATTAGACAAACTGTTCAAAATTTGCTGCAAGACTCCCATGTTTTAGCATGGGAAATATTCTTTGGATATTCACCTACAGCTGATCATGTCTTTAATGTTTTAATTCACCCTATCATTATTTTAACTGGTGTACAAGTATTGCTACACATTGTTATGATCTTCATGTGCTGTAAACTTAGACACATGTACAACTCCTTGCAAAGTTTAACCTATAAAATACCCTCACCCCTGTAAGGCAGCCATACACACAAATACACACACTACTTTCTTCCCAGCAATTACATTTTAATCTGGCACGTTAATTTGCCTTTTTTTTTTAACAGTCCCATCATCTACCTTGGAACCACTCTAGTCTGGCAGGTTAATTTGGGCTTTTTTATACCGGGCATCCTGGTACCTGTAGGCCTTAACCTCCAAAGTGCTGCCTCCCTTATGCACGGTCCATTCTGCTCCAAGACGGGTAAGAGGTGGCATATTGGGTTATCCCCGCCCACTAGTGACTGCCCAACCCAAGGCACGAGGCTTGGACTCATAAGGGGACTTAAACATCTCACTATTATGGAGATATGAATAAGCAGGACAGGGGACCTGCTAGAACTAGAAGAAGCCATATAACTGGAGGTATGGGAACATGAACAGTAGTCACTACAGTGACAAATCAGGTATCCAGGTTTGCTTCCATCTTGCCTCCATGCACAAAAAAAAAAAAAAGAAGTGGTGGAGATGTCAGGATTGCTGGACATACTTAGATTAATATGAAACCAGCTTCTGATAACTCCCCCCTCCCTCAGGAATCCCTGAGGATGGCAGATGGACCAAATGTTGCCCAGCTGCCTGCTAGCCCTTTGTTTCCCAAGTACCCCTACTTAACATACCTTTGTCCTCTCTTCGCATCTGGGACCAGGGCTATCTGAGAACAATGAAATCCAGACATATAGGCTCCAAAACTAGGGACTTTAAAGAATAAAACCTGTGAAAGTGCTCACCTTCCTTACATCAGGAAATTAAACTGGAGGTTGCAAAGGAAATAGCTGATAAAGGCTGGAAAGAAAGAAGTTATTTGATCCCTCTTTGTTCCTGATAGATATTTATAAGTCAGAGCACATGGCTCTGTTCTTTTCTTTTCTCTTTCTCTGCACACTCCCATCTTTAGTCACCAGAGCACCTGCCTCTACTCCCCCCTTCTCCTTCAGCCCTACCCCAAGGCTCTCTCTCTCTCTTTTTTCCTCAGAACACCCCTATCCTTACTTTTCTCTCATTGATTCCCATCTAAACAAACACACAGATACAGCATTGCAATATTTACCTGTACTAAGTGCTGTGAGCCTATATATATGTAAATACAATATACTTTCTATATATACCCAAACCCGTGTGGATTGTATATTCTTGGGAGCCCACTGCCTCTGCAAACTGGACCCGAGACCATACCTGGACAATGAACGCTGACAGTCTGTAGATAACCTCCGTGTGGATACAGGTTCAATCTTCTCTTTCCAGGACAATCCATAATGTTTCTTCCTTTCCCCAGGTTTCCCGCATTTCAGCAGCTCTGATCTAGTCTCTAACATACAGAGCCACTCCTCCACCTCTTCGGCCCTCACTATCCTTCCTAAAAAGATTATAGCCTGTTAAGGTCACATCCCATTCATGGGAATTGTTGAACCATGTCTCCATAATAGCAACAATATCCAAATTTTCTTCAAACATCAGGGCTTGCAAGTCTTGAACCTTTTTACTTAGACTACGAGCATTTGTGCACATAGCTTTCCATGTGCTAAGTGAGTTTAGGTGGTTTACAATATTTACATGACTTTTCCCTTTGCCATCATGTTTATTCTGGGGGTGACTTTCCGAAATCCCTTCTTTTGTCTCCCCCTTTTGTCAAATTGCGCCATTATATCCTCCAAGTTTATAGAGACATCGTTCAGTTTCTATGACTCATCAGCTTTGAATACCATTTCTGGCACCGGTATCTCTCCCAAATCTTCTCTAGTGAAGACCGAAGCAAAGAATTCATTTAATCTCTCTGCTATGGCTTTGTCTTCCATGATTACCCCTTTTACATGCTGGCTTCTTATATCTAAAAAACATTTTGCTATGTGTTTTTGCCTCCAATGTAATCTTTTTTTCAAAGTCCCTCTTTGTATTCCTTATCAGCACTTTGCATTTGCCTTGACATTCTTTATGCCGTTTCTTTTTATTTTCAGTCAGTTCCTTCTTCCATTTTCTGAAGGATTTTATTTTAGCTCTAATAGCTTCCTTCAACTCACTTTTTACCCATGCTGGCTGTCGTTTGGTCTTCCTTCCTCCTTTTTTAATACACAGAATATATTTGGACTGGGCTTCCAGGATAGTATTTTTGAATAGCATCCATGCCTGATGTAAATTGTTGACTTTCGCAGATGCTCCTCTAAGTTTTTTTCACCGTTCTACTCATTTTATCATAGTCTCCTTTTTGAAAGTTAAATGCTAACGCATTGGATTTCCTGTGTGTACTTACTTGAAAGCCATTCTGGCAACAGATCTACTATAACGGATGGACAACAAAAGCAGACTCAACCCAATTCCTCCTAGATTGGGACGATAGATGCAGAACAATATTAGACAACATTGCCCCAACCCAAACCAGAACCTCGTGCAGAAAGAACTCAATATCGTGGGTTTAATGAGGAACTGAAAAAACTCAAAACACAAGTTAGGAAACTAGAACGTGCGTGGAATAAAAAGAAAGAAGATCCCACACTTAACGCTTGGAAACAACTCCGAAGAAATTATAAATACACCATAAGACAAACCAAAAGACTATACTACAAAACAGAAATTGGACCAAACTACAAGGACACACACAAACTCTTTCAACTCGTGAATAAACTACTAAACACCACACCAGTCACGAACAACAGCAAAGACACACCAGGAGCTGACAACCTCGCGAAGTACTTCAGAGAGAAAATCGTGCAACTACGACTTATAATACCTGTCAGCCCCATCGAATACACTACACTCCTAGACTGCCTAGACCCAAACCCTAGAGTATACCCAGCAGTTAGGATTTGGACTGAATTCGAGATGCTACCGGAAGATCTCATCACCCAAACGCTTAAAAGATTCGCCAAATCTCATTGCAAACTAGATATATGCCCAAATAACCTCATGAAATTGGCCCCTCAACAATTTATAACAGACCTAACGATACATGTGAATTTCATGCTATAAAATGGACTCTTCCCAAAGGAGAAAGGAAACGTTCTACTCACCCCCATACCCAAAGATGCAAAGAAAAATGCGAGTGAACTAACCAACTATAGACCAGTAGCATCCATTCCCTTAATAACCAAAATAACAGAAGGGATAGTGACCAAACAACTCACAGACTATCTAAACAAGTTCTCAATACTACATGACTCCCAGTCAGGATTTCGTTCTAATCACAGTACTGAAACAGTACTAGTTACGCTCATGACTAAATTCAAACAAATGACTGCAACCGGCAAGAACATACTACTACTACAATTCGATATTTCAAGCGCCTTCGACATGGTTGATCATGGAATTTTACTACACATCCTTGAATACTTCGGTATCGGAGGCAACGTTCTTAATTGGTTTAAGGGATTCCTTACTGTAGGAGTATTTGCTGTGATCTCACCCACCCGGTGTGCACATGAGAGCACCTTTACAGCCAACATGGACACTGCAACCTTTCACCTATATGTCTGACTACCAACTGTGCAGAAGTCAGCATTTCAGCTTGTAATAGATTTACTGAAGCCTGCACCACCTCCAAGGTCACTCTGTATCGGGGGAGAGAGAGAGAGCTTACGAGATAAGACGGACAATGGAAGCTTCATACAGATGCTGGGAGTACATGGTGGGATTATTTCTGATTGGCTCCCAGAAAACTGATGGGTCGGAGAAGCGGGAACAGAAGGAGAAGAAAGCTAGAGTTGGCGGAAAGAACAGAAGAAAAGAAGAGGAGAGGACTTGCATTTCTGCAAGCACCTGATTTACCTGAGAGACTTACTGATAATACCTGGCAAAGCTTTTCCCCAGGTTACAGCTGTCTACAGGATCTATACTGAGTCTGTATCATCTGTTGCTGAGCAAGACAAGTGCATCACCTAAGCTCGTGGGACCTTGCTGAGACATTCAGCTGAGGTATCGGAAGGAACCTGATCTGGTGACCGGAACGGTGAGATCATAGCTTACTTCCTTCAAGCTGGGTTAGATAATTGGTCTGTGCTCGGACCCATCAGAGGCGTGACGTCAGGATTTATGATCTCTACTCGCTGTTAGCCTAGTATAAGATTTGTGTGGTAATCATTAGGATCTCGGTATTGTGTTTATCTGTCATTACAGATTAGCCACTAGGATAATCATAGTTATTCTCTATATTTTTGGTATCATTGTGCATGCAATCAGGAATTGCTGATGCTATAAGCTGATAAGGATTTTTCTATATTTTTGTATATAACACTGTATAAATAAACTAATATATTCCATTGGTCTGTCCGTTATTTTCCATGTAGCGAATGTCGGGCGGAGGCCACACCCCCTAGACATAAGCGAGTACGTATGTAGGAATTGGCCTCTTACAAAATCTATATAACCACCTACAAATTGGGGGCGTTCGTCCGGGACGGTTGGTGCAGGAATAGCAGAAGTTAAGCCTTTTTCTGGGTCTTTTCAGAAGGCTGGTTTAATCTTCTGTTTCTCTTTGCACGAACTGCAGTTCCACCCTAGCTGACGGCAGACCTTTGTTTATACAGCTGTGTTTTATTGCTGTAATTGGTTGACAGATTTATTACTCTGAGCTCCAAAAGAGAAATAACGGTTTCTCTAACTCTCTGTCAGGAAGGAAAACAGGGTGTGTTTAGTCTTTAACATGGCGACCGGCACGGTTGGCACATTGCCTGAAATGCTCCTAAGTGAACAGGAGAAGGGCGTGCTGAAAATATTACTGCCACTCTCTCATAGTAAGACGAAACCAGCACCTCCTACAGTAGAGTCTGTACGTGCTTTATTTAGTAGCAGTTCACCAAATAGCTCAGAAGTATATGCTACGGTTTTAAATACAATTATAAAAGAGAAACAGCATTTGTCGCAATGGATGCTTTGTGAACTGGGCGTGTCTCTTTTGGCAGTTAAAGACTCTTTGATGAATGAGATAAGAGAGGTATCTGTACCTCTAACAGATCGCATAGCGGATTTGCAGTTAGATTTGTCCCAGACTAGGGAAACTGTCCAGGAGCGAGACAGCGAGTTAGCTGCATTACGAGTTGATTTAGAGACTGCCAAATCTGCTTTAGCAGGGACCAGTGTAAGCCCCGCCCCACCTCACTCCTCTGAAGAGATGTGTACGGAGTGCCAGACACTGTATGATAAGTGTAAAACTTTGCAGTGTGACCTATCTGATTGTGAAGCACGTAATTACACATTAAAGCAAGAAATTGCCCAGTACCTCGTGTCTTTTGATTCGTTGCAAGAGAAATTTTCTCGTTTGACTGGTGCTTTACACAACCAGACTAGGGAAACAGATAAGTTGCAGACATTATATCGGGAGCTAAAACAGGTCTCAGAAGGTGTTCAGAGTGAGTTGCGCAGGGAGCTAGTGACCACTCAAGAAGAATCTGTGTCTGTGTTTCAAGATTGGCACGCGGCCAAGCTAGAGTTGGCGGAGTTAAAAGAGAAGCAGGAGACAGTCTCACTGCAATTACAATGTACAGTGAAGGACAGAGATTCATTGTCTAAAGCATTAGATGAGTGCACTGTAAAGATTTCCACAATGCAGCAAGAGCTTACGCACATGGCGCAGGAAGAAGTACCATATACCTTAGAGTTCCCCGACAGTTTTGCTGCGGGTCACCCAAGCCCGGCTCCCGAAATGAACCGTTACGTGAGCCGGGAGGGACCCGAGTTAAACACACCCATTGGGGGCATGGCTTCGGCTCTTTCCCGCCCCTCTGTACAATCCAGCCCCATAGTGGCTGGTGACCGAAGCAGCAGACCCGAGACAGTGACACACCCATTGGGGGCACGGGATCAGGGACGGCCTGCTGAAATCATCAGCTCACTTGGTCAGGTGCCTAGCTCAGGGTTTCAGCCTTCGGCAGATCCACCCAGTTTTAGCAATACACCTGCCCCGAGGTTCTCTACACCTGGTAGTGATCAGCGGCATGTCAGGCCGGAACCCAAGAAAGGAATGTCTATGGAGAGGCAAGCATATATTATAAAGATGCTACGCACCGTAATAGCGCCTTTTAAAGAGTCTGCCTCGGTATCCATAGAAACCCATCTTAAGGCAGTGCATGAACTCCTGCAGACCATGCACGTCTCTTCTGAGGATGACATCAGAGCCCTCCTCAAATGGACCTTTAGCACCGAGTGCCATGAAGTTCTAGATTTGATCATGTCCGATAACCCCGATTTACGGTCAGTGGAGCAAGCCTTAGCGAAGCGCTACGGTCTCTTTGCCAACTCTCTTGAAGCTAAGCGTGCAGCGTATACTATTAGTTGTAATCCGGAGGAGAGTCCGCGGGAGTGGGCCCATCGCTTGAAGCGTGCATTTTACCAAGGGGGGGTGCCGCCTGATTCTAAAGATCTTGAATTTGGTGATTTCAGGGAACTTTTTATACAGGGTCTGCCTGATCCGATAAAGATTCCCTTGGCAGGAAAAAACGCAGAACCCTATTCCAGCCTTCTAAAGCAGGCTGAAGGAATTTTTGAAATCTGCCGCGCCAAGCCAATCGCAGAGACTCCGAAACCGGCATCCAAGAGTCGCAACAGGGTGATACCACCCGCTGTTTGTGCGGTCACTTCCACGCTTTCTCTGGAAAACAAAGCGCCGAGACCAACTACGCCGCCGGGCTCTCAGGCCCTGCCGCGGGATGCAGCGCCTCCTATTGCACAGGAGGGACAGCAACAACCTAAAAAGAAGCGGTTTAATCAGAAGAAGTGGAATGCAGAGAAGATCCGTGCTATGCAAGCTCAGCTGGACCAATTGATGGCAAGATGTTCAATCGCGGAGTCTAGCAGTGTACCTAAGACACCTTCATCTCATAAAAAGGTCAAATTCCAGAAGCAGAAGGACCAGTCTTCTAGACCGCCGACCCCTCCGGGGCTGAGTGTTAAATCTGTTGAGGTGGAACAGCCATCCTCTTCGGAGGAAGAACAAGCATGACTAGACGTGGCCACAAAACCTGTTACCGCAAGCGTCCCCACTGTCCACGTGGATGCGTTGTCGTCCATCAGTGAGGAGTCCCCCGTGAACCATGCTGCGTCGCAGCCCTCGAACCCGGAAGGGCCTCTTTCAAAAGACTCATCCCAGGAAGTCAGGTATTTTCTAGGTAAGCTTATATCTAAAGGTTACAGATATACCGTGAAGTTGTTAATTCAACAAGTACTTTCCTGTGAAGGTCTCCTGGATACAGCATCAGAGGTGACTTTGGTCACCCAGGGCCTGTTTCAGAAACTCGAGGCATCTCTAGGGGGGGGTCAGGATGTGCTGCGTGTCACACCGTGCGACTTGTCACTGGTGGCCTATGGCAATCAAAGTATTGGAACTGTGGGACAGGTTTGGCTATCTTTACAGCTTGGACAGATGACCGTCAGGCACCCTGCCATCATCACTACCAGTGAGGGTGAAGAATTTCTGATTGGAAATGACCTTTTGAAGAGATTTCGGCCTGTTTTGGATTATGACGAGGAAACGATCTGGTCTAAGGTCACTCGACCCCTTAAATATGTGCGAGGGAGATACTGGCGTACAGTCGGTGATGCCAACTCTGTGGAGCTACAGGACACTCCCCTGCGGACTGATCTCCGGTGTTCCGCGGATCCGCCCATGCGGGAGCCTCCGTTGACAGAGGCACCAAAAGGGGGTCAGAAGCATGAAGAGCTGGTGCAACAAGCGGACCATCTAGAGATTGTTTCACAGGACACAGCATCACCTGAAATCTCATCTCCTATCTCTGGTCCTGATTTTGCTCATCCTTGCAAGGTGACTGTCATCACCCAGAAAGGTGATGAATTCACCATACCAGTTCAGGTGGCTAACACCCAATTGCTTCAAGCTACTTTACTGTTCACTAGTGATCTCTCCTACATCAGTGACTCGTTATACAGCCAAATTCGTAAGTCTGTACAACTTCCCTTCAGCAGATGTTCCTCTACTTCGGTACAGGTACCGGGACAAGGCTCCAAGCCGCTTGACGGAATATGTGGCCTTCCCTTGACTGTGGGAAAGAAGACATTCACTCACCACTTCTCTATTGTCCGGGGCGTGAGGGAACCCTTATGTTTGGGGTCAGATTGCCTTGCACGACTGGGAGTTTATGTGGACCTGGTGAATCTAGTCCTGTGGAGTAGAATGCAGAACAACCCAGTGGAACTTGAACCTACGGCTGTTTGTTTGAAGTCTGGACAGACCATTCCCCAGGTCTGTGAGGTAGTCTGTGACAAGGATGTAACCATTCCAGGTAGGGTACGGGATTTTTCCCTCAAGCTTCGTCTCGCTCAAGGACAACGTCTGCTGGATGAGGTTGTGTTCTTTAACCCACATGCCCACTTTCGAGACCTTGGATTGGCAATTGGTGTTCTGCCATGTTTGGAGGTCACCGGTACCACCTTATACCTGTTGGTCACCAATCCACAGTCTGCTGAAGTTGAGCTATCTGCTGGAGATTCTTTTGGCTTTCTGGTTGGCCAGTCTTTCCATGATGTCGAGGTAAGTTTGCCTATCCTTGGCAGGCTGCCTTCTTCTTGGGACACCTGCCAGGGGGGGGAGACGACTGACAGTTGGTTTACCTCTCCCAGGGGCCTCATATCTCTCGAGTTTGTTTGGCCCTATGATGCGACGTGTGCTCAGGTACAGGTGGAAGATGACTTCTTGTTTCTGTCCAGGGAAATGTCTGTACCTCAGAAGCCTCGAAGGGTGAATTCTGTGGAAACCTCAACCTTGCAGGAGGACATTGAAGAACAGGTGGAAATTTCATCCAACCAACCTTTCTCAGAGTTTGATGCTATGGTGAAAGAGCAAGTGGAACAGGCTGATGCTTGTACTACTCACACAGAGAAGAGGAAGTTGACTCAGTTGTTGTACAATTACAAGGACCTTTTTGCTGTAGATTCGTATGACTGTGGACTTACGAACCTACATGTCACCAGAGTGCCTACGGAACCTGGTGGCAAGCCTGTCTTTGTGCGTCAGTATAAGATTCCATTGGCTTCCTATGAGTCTGTACAAGAGATTCTCAACACTTTGGAGACCAGGGGTATCATCAGACAATGCAACAGCACGTACAACTCCCCTCTGTGGCCCATCTTGAAAAAGAATAACAGCTGGAGAATCGCTCTGGATTACCGTCAGTTGAATAAGCGAGTACCCTTGTCCCGGTGGCCTATGGCTCCACTGGATCAGAACCTTGCAACCATCAGGGGGGATAAAGTATTTCACCAGCCTGGATTTGGCATCAGGGTTTTGGACAGTACCAGTCCATCCCCACGATCAGCATAAACTGGCTTTTACGTTTGGGAAGAAGCAGTATACGTGGAACAGGACACCCTTTGGGTTTCTCAATTCACCTGCTGAATTCAACATTTTCCTACACAAAGCCCTACCAGATGCTGAAGCTCGAGGAACAGTGGTCTATGTGGATGACATTCTGATCAAGAGTCCTACCTTTCAGGAACACCTGGAGGAGATGGAGCATGTCTTCACGCAGTTGGCAGATGCTGGAGCTAAACTGACTCTTGCCAAAGGACAATGGTGCAGGAAATCACTGAATTACTTAGGGTATGAAATTTCTGCTGAGGGTCTGCGACCCCAGAAGAAGCGAGTGCAGTCTTTACAACAGTTGAAACAGCCCACCAATATCACTGAACTTCGTTCCTTTCTAGGAATTTGCAACTACTCCAGACAGTTCATAGATGAGTATGCGGAGATCACCCGACCGTTGGTCAAGTTGTTGAAGAAAGATACACCTTGGGTCTGGGGGCCAGAACAGAAATCTGCTATGCAGGAGCTGAAAGACAAGCTTAGCTGCTTCCCATGCCTCGCATACCCCGAGGGAGGTCGTGAGTTCTACGTGGACTTGGGATATTCCCAACACTCTATGAGTGCTGTCCTATATCAGAAGTATGACACGGATAAGAGGGTAGTGGCGTATGCCAGTAAAGGACTAACGGATGTGGAGAGGAAGTATTCCGAATGTGAGAAAGCACTCCTGTCTACCGTTTGGGCTTTGCAACACTTCAGAAGTTACATCCAAGGTGAGAAGCTAATTGTGGAGACTTGCCACCAGCCCATCAGTTTCTTGGGTAGTGACCGAATTAAGACCGGTCGAGTGTCAAACAGCAAAATAGTCTCCTGGACATTGGCTCTTCAAGGCTGGCCTCTGGAGGTAAGGTATGCTCAGAAACATCGTAACGCAGTAGCCCAAGGTATGGCTGACCTACATGATTGTGCAGAACAGGATTCCATTGCAGGTATTCCCGAAGCAGATGTTCCCCCGCCAGAGAAAGAACCTCATCGACACCATCTGTATGATGAACAGACTTGTGCTACCATGCCTAAGGTCTATGTAGATGGTTGTGCTTACCGTCGTGATACAGTCAAGGAATTGGTTGCAGGAGTAGGAGTGGTATGGGATCCAACCAATCTTGAAGAGACCCTGAAACACAGCTTGGGCTCGCGAACTAATCAGTACGCTGAGATTGTGGCAGCTCTGGTGGCGGTACAGTCTGCAATTCAGAAAGGAGTCCGACAGTTGGTCATATGTACGGATTCGGACTATGTGAGACAGAATTTTGTGTCCCATTTACCCATCTGGAAGCAGAAAAATATGTTAAATTCCAAAGGAAAACCAGTACATCATGGAAACTTGATCCGGATTTTGGATCAACTGGTAAAGGACCATGACATGACCATCTATTGGAAGAAGGTCAAGGGTCATGCAAAAGTTGACAGTCCCGACAAGCTGGGAAACGACTTGGCCGATCACCTGGCCAAGGAGGGTGCGCTTACAGGAGAATTATGGCGACCCCCAGATGTGGAGACTGCGGCTGTCCATGCGGTCACCCGACGACAGGTGAAGCAGTCCAACGACACGCCGGTGGTCCAGTGGTGCAGGGAAGTCCCATCCTTTGATCTTGTCATGGCACAGAAATCCGACCCGGTGATCGGTAGATTTTATGAGTACATATGGAATCCGCAAGACTGTTCCCTGACGGAAGAACACAAGCAAGATGAGGAAATGAGGATACTCTACGCCTCCCGAGAGAAGTTCAAACTTCACAAGGACCTGCTTATTCGAACGAGCAAGCATGGCATTGAGCAATGGGTGGTGCCTAAAGAATATCGAGGCATTATGTTGCAGCATGCCCATGACGAACCATGTGCTGGACATCGAGGGGAGAATATCACCTATGAGACCCTAAAGCAAGTAGCTTATTGGCCTCACATGCGACAGGATGTACAGTTGTACACGCGAGGGTGTTTGACCTGTTGTCGTTTCCAGCCATCTTCACCATCTCACCGAGCACCACTTAGGAAGAAGGGTATCGCCATGCCCTGGTCGGATATCCAGATTGATTGGGTTGGTCCTGTAGTTCGATCCACTCGTGGTAACAAGTACTTGCTCACAGTCACCTGCTTGTTCACCAAGTGGTTGGAGTGTCTGCCTGCACCCAACTGCACGGCAGAAACCACGGCTACCTTACTACTGAATCATGTGTTCAGCCGGTGGGGTTTGCCTATGCGAGTGGATTCAGACCAAGGTTCTCAGTTCACGGCAGAGGTGATTCAACATATGTGGAAGATGCTTGGAGTAAAGAGTAAGTTGCACATAGCTTACCGACCTCAATCTTCGGGACAGGTGGAAAGAGCTAATCGCACCATCGTGACCATTCTGAAGAAGTATGTGTCATCCTCAGGTAAGAATTGGGACCTTGTCTTACCATTGGTCCTTATGGCGATTCGTTCCACACCCCACCGTTCCACCGGAGTGTCTCCTTTTGAGATGATGACAGGTAGGGAAATGACATTACCAATGCATTTGTTGTACAGGACTAATGATGTGAACTTGTCCAGTGCTACCTCCACTCCTGAATATGTCACCCATTTGCGTAAGCATTTGCAAAGTGCCTTTGCCTTTGCTCAGAAAAATTTGGAAAGTAGCGCTAGAGGTAGAAAAGCCTATTATGATCAAGGGACTACCTCTAAAGAATACCAAATTGGCGACAAGGTATTCTACTTCAATTTTGCCAGAAACAAGGTTAAAGAAAGGAAGTTTCTGCCTAGTTGGCGTGGTCCATTCCCAATAGTGGAAAAAGCTTCACCTGTGGCTTACCAAATTTGCCTCAAGAAAAATACTAAGGGTGAAGACACCCTTAAATGGGTCCACATCAATCAGTTGAGACCACGTCATCCCAGTCATTTGATTCCAGACGTATGTGTTGATGACACGAACTGTACTAACACCCCAACAGCATAGTCTGTTTTCTTTGTACCTTGCAGATGCAGAAAAGAACCCTGATGATCGTGTTCTGGATCTCCGTGCTGCTGGGATCGTGGTCCAAGATGATCGAACCTGGTCCCATGTCTGGAGTTGTTCTGCAAGATACCCCTGGCTTCCTGATTACCCAGTCCCAGATTGTTCCCCAGAAAGTAGTTGTGTCCCTTGACCCAATGCATGTACTACTGAAACATTTCAATATGAGTAACTTAACTCTGTCTGCTGTTACCCATTCCTGGTTTCTCAATTATATGCAAAATGCCCGTGCACAAGTGAAGAACATTTTGCATCAACTGGACAAAGTCATGGTACAACCTATGCAACCTTATAATTCCAGGTCCAGATCTAAGCGTTTTCTTGGTCTGGCCGGTGGTTTGATTTTTTCGGCCATTGGTTCACTTTTTGGTATTTCCATGTCTGTTGCCAACGTAGTTTCTGTCCAAAAGCTGCAGGCCAATATACAAGCCATCCAAGCAGACTTGAAAGCCATCGAGACCAAATTGGTAGTCCAACAGAGCCAACTTGTGGCCCAGGGTAAAACTATTGCTGATACGGTCACTCTTGTGAATTTACATACACATAAAATTAGTGCTAACACAGCTGATTTGTTGACAATTAAAGGTACCATGAATGAAGACCGTGTGTTTATACAACCTGTTAAGGACCTTATCCAGGATTTATTTAGGGAAGTAGATACTAGTGTTAGTAAGCTAATGCAGGGACAGATACCAACGTACCTGATACCATCTGATGTTGTTAAAGATGCCTTTGCCAAAGTTACCCGTTTGTCTATTGAACCTTTTCAAATTCAAATCGCATTTCATTTAGGTACTGCCCTTCCCCTTTATTTGGATATGGAGCGTATGGAAATTGCCTTCATCCTTAATTTGCCATTTATTATGCCTGAGAATGTATACCAGCTTAAACAAGTTGTAAATGTAGGTACGTGGCATGAGAATTTGTACCTTAATGTTGATACACCTAAGTATGTTGCTTACCAACAGGATGCTCCGCAACATTATTTGGTCCCTAACTTAGACCTTTGCCACAAAACTAAAGATGTTAATTGGCTATGCCCTGGTAAACCTTTCCTGAAAGACACAACAGAAGCTCTTTGTGGCTTGTCCACAGAGAATGTCCAAGAGAAGTGTAAGGTTACCGTGTCAAAATATGACGATTTTTCTGATACCACTGTAGCTGTACTGGATACGGTATGGTTAGTTAGCACACCTAGTACGGAACTTACTGTCACCTTCCAGAAGCATGATGTAATCAACCGTTACACTCTTCCTTGCAATGTTTGTGTGATCGCTGTACCCAAGTATGCTGTTGCCCATGTAGGAGGAGTTTCCCTGTTTTATCTTGACACAGACCCGGTTGTTTCTGAGTTGGAAGTGCTTGATGTATTTCGTGGACATCCTATTGACTTTGCTATGGACCTTATACCATTTTTACAGTCCAAAGACTCTCACACTGTTGAATTATCTGTCGACCATGAGACTCTCGAGGTTGCAGATTACAAACGTCGTTCATCTGATGTCACCCAGTTCCACATGTCCACTCACGTTGTCATCCCACTTTTGACCATCTCGTGGTTCATCATGTTCCTGTGTGCTGTAGTGTTTTGGAGAGACCTTCGTCATTTACGCTATCGCGTAAACACTTTGTCACCTACGGCGATGAGATTGCAAGACTTTATGTAGTTACATCTGACCAGCGTTTTGCCAACAATTTATTCTGTTTTCACTTTTCTGTACTAATATGCTTTGCTTTGCATGATGTGATTATGGTTCATGATTTGTTTGATTAATTTTCATGTGTTAAGACTTTTAACTAACTGCACATGCGGGTTCTATTATTCAGTATTTTGCTGTATTAGCATTTTTGATTTCCTTGTGAACATTATTTTGCTTAATAGAACTGTTGGAAGTGTGTTAGTTTGCATTAGTTGAGATTTACTTTGAAACTTTTTGTAGTTGACCATGAAGTTGTACCTGAATCCTGACTGAACTGTCTGGCTTATTTTTGTAGTTAGGTTGGAGAAGGCCTTTACTCCTTTGTAGTAATTTCCATCTCCAAGGGGGGGAATCTGTAGGAGTATTTGCTGTGATCTCACCCACCCGGTGTGCACATGAGAGCACCTTTACAGCCAACATGGACGCTGCAACCTTTCACCTATATGTCTGACTACCAACTGTGCAGAAGTCAGCATTTCAGCTTGTAATAGATTTACTGAAGCCTGCACCACCTCCAAGGTCACTCTGTATCGGGGGAGAATGCATGTCCCTGAGAGAGAGAGAGCTTACGAGATAAGACGGACAATGGAAGCTTCATACAGATGCTGGGAGTACATGATGGGATTATTTCTGATTGGCTCCCAGAAAACTGATGGGTCGGAGAAGCGGGAACAGAAGGAGAAGAAAGCTAGAGTTGGCGGAAAGAACAGAAGAAAAGAAGAGGAGAGGACTTGCATTTCTGCAAGCACCTGATTTACCTGAGAGACTTACTGATAATACCTGGCAAAGCTTTTCCCCAGGTTACAGCTGTCTACAGGATCTATACTGAGTCTGTATCATCTGTTGCTGAGCAAGACAAGTGCATCACCTAAGCTCGTGGGACCTTGCTGAGACATTCAGCTGAGGTATCGGAAGGAACCTGATCTGGTGACCGGAACGGTGAGATCATAGCTTACTTCCTTCAAGCTGGGTTAGATAATTGGTCTGTGCTCAGACCCATCAGAGGCGTGACGTCAGGATTTATGATCTCTACTCGCTGTTAGCCTAGTATAAGATTTGTGTGGTAATCATTAGGATCTCGGTATTGTGTTTATCTGTCATTACAGATTAGCCACTAGGATAATCATAGTTATTCTCTATATTTTTGGTATCATTGTGCATGCAATCAGGAATTGCTGATGCTATAAGCTGATAAGGATTTTTCTATATTTTTGTATATAACACTGTATAAATAAACTAATATATTCCATTGGTCTGTCCGTTATTTTCCATGTAGCGAATGTCGGGCGGAGGCCACACCCCCTAGACATAAGCGAGTACGTATGTAGGAATTGGCCTCTTACAAAATCTATATAACCACCTACATTACCACACGCTCATATCAAATGACATCAAATTCGATTACATCAGCCACATGGACACCTGAATGTGGAGTCCCACAGGGATTCCCCCCCCCCCCCTTTCACCAACCATATTCAACCTAATGATGATACCCTTGGCCAAGCTACTATCAAACCAAAACCTCAACCCATACATATGCGCTGATGATGTAACGATCTACATCCCATTCAAACAAGACTTAAAAGAAATTTCCAACGAAATCAACCAAAGTCTAGACATCATGCACTCCTGGGCAGATGCATTTCAGTTGAAACTTAATGCAGAAAAAACCCAATGCCTAATACTCACCTCTCAACACAATACGAACAAATTTACCACCATCAATACACCAAAACTAAACTTACCAATCTCGGAAACCCTAAAAATCCTTGGAGTTACCATCAATCGGCATCTAACACTTAAAATCAAGCGAAAAACACAACCAAAAAGATTTTCCATTCAATGTGGAAATTAAAAAGAGTAAGACCATTCTTCCCAAGGACTGTCTTCCGTAATCAGGTACAGTCAATAGTACTCAGTCATCTAGACTATTGCAACTCAATCTACGCAGGCTGCAAAGAGCATATACTCAAAAAACTCCAAACAGCCCAGAACATGGCAGCCAGACTCATATTCAGAAAACCAAAATACGAAAGTGCAAAACCCCTACGAGAGAAGCTACACTGGCTCCCACTCAAAGAACGCATCATGTTTAAAGTATGTACCCTAGTTCACAAAATCATCCATGGTGATGCCCCAGCCTACATGTCAGACCTGATAGACCTACCACCCAGGAATGCTAAAAAAATCATCTTGCACATTCCTTAATCTCCATTTCCCCAACTGTAAAGGTCTAAAATACAAATTAATGCACGCATCAACCTTTTCCTATATGAGCACGCAATTCTGGAATGCGCTGCCACGCAACCTAAAAGCGATCTATGAACTGACCAACTTCCGAAAACAACTGAAGACCCATCTCTTTGACAAGATATACCACAGAGATCAACACATGTGAAACTCCCCACATATATCCAGAAATGTTTATAATGCCTTTTGTTATATTCTATCATGTATTCTATTACCATGCAACCCAAAATCCTTCTGTAATACCAAATAACTATTCTCTTCTTACTTCCACTATCCATGATGTATTGTAAGCCACATTGAGCCTGCAAAGAGGTGGGAAAACGTGGGATACAAATGAAATAAATCAATAAATAAATCATATTATAATCACCGTTATCAAGCGGCCCAGCACCATTACCTCCCACATCAGATCATGTGCTCTACTAAGAACTAGGTCTATAATTTTTCCTTCTCTTGTTGGATCCTGTACGAGCTGCTCCATAAAGCAGTCCTTGATTTTGTCCAGGAATTTTACCTCCCTAGCATGCCCTGATGTTGCATTTACCCAGTCAATATTGGGGTAATTGAAATCGCTCATTATTATTGTGTTTCCCAGTTTGTTAGCTTCCCTAATTTCTGATAACATTTCTACATCTGTCTGTTCATCCTGGTCAGGTAGACGGTAGTACACTCCTATCACTATCCTTTTCCCTTTACACATGGAATTTCAATCCCTAGGGATTCCAAGGTGCGTTTTGTTTCCTACAGAATTTTCAATCTATTTGATTCAAGGCCCTCATTAACATACAATGCTACTCCTCCACCACTTCGATCCACCTTATCACTATGATATAATTTGTACCCTGGTATGATTGGTTATCCTGCTTCCACCAGGTCTCAAAGATGCCTATTATATCTAATTTTTCATTTAGTGCAATATATTCTAACTCTCCCATCTTACTTCTTAGGCTTCTGGCATTCGCATATAGACATTTCAAACTATGTTTGTTTGTTCCTATTTACATCTTGTTGCTCAGTAGTTGACAGTGTTAATTTACAATCTTTTGTCTGATTTTTATTTACGGACACCTGATCTGCTATGGTCTCTTTTGCAACCTTGCTATCGGGATACCCTATCTTCCCTGTTTTGGCGATATCTTTGAAAGGTACCTTGTTACAAGCCATATGTTTCTGAATGACTGTCGGCCTTCCCCCATGTTCTAGTTTAAAAGCTCCTTTTTAAATGCTGATACCAGCAGCCTGGTCCCCCCTTTCGGAATAGGCTCCCCCTTTCCCAGAATGTTGCACAGTTCCTAACAAATCTAAAACCCTCCTCCCTGCACCATCGCCTCATCCATGCACTGAGACTCCAGAGCTCTGCCTGTTTCTTGGGTCCTACGAGTGGAATGGGTAGCACTTCTGAAAATGCTACCCTAGCTGTTCTGGATTTGAGCTTCCTACCTAAGAGCCTAAAGTTGGCTTCCAGAACCTCTCTCCCACATTTTCCTATGTCACTGGTACCCATATGTACCAAAACAGCCGGCTCCTCCCCAGCACTATCTAAAATCATATCTAGGTGATGTGTGAGGTCCGCTACTTTTGCACCAGGCAGGCAAGTGACCAGGCGATCCTCACGTCCACCAGCCACCGAGCTATCTATATGCCTAATAATTGAATCACCTCCTACTACAGTCGTCCTAACCCTTCCCTCCTGGCAGGAGCTCCTGAAGACACATCCTTGGTGCAAGAGGATATTGCATGCCCTGGTGTGCTGGTCCTGACTACAGGATTACTGCCAGCTGCACTGGGGTGATGCACTCCTTTAAGAAGACCTCCTTCCTCTAAGGCAGAAAGGGGCTGTCAGATTGGAGGTGGGACTTCTCTACAATGTTCCTGTAGGCCTCCTCTCTGTCCCTCAGCTCCTCCATGTCTAAGAAGTGTTCTCAGCAGTAAACTGGCTAACCTACTGAAGAGGGCTTTAAACTAGAATCATTGAAGCAGGGTGATCAAAACCTCTAGGTTAAGTACAAGCCCTCAAGTAACTGAACCATTAAATATCTCTATACAAATGAGAAAAAGGGCAATGTCTGGAAAGCAGTATATAATAATACCCAAAGTATAAGAATTATTTAGATCTTGAGGCTGTGATTGAAAAGGCAGTAATTGAAGAGGTAGATTTGGATTTAATGGCTATCAGAAAGACATGGTTCAAAGAGAACTATGACTGGGATATAGTTAAACTGGGCTATAATCTGTTCAGGAAAGATAGGGTAGGAAAAAAGGGAGGGGCCACACAATTGCAGAACCTACAGGGTAAGGAAGAGGCACTGTGGGTCAATCTGGAAAGAGGGAATAGCAAATGTATTTACATTGGTGTGATACACAGGCCTCCTTCACAGACGGAAGTGGACAGAGATTTAATTGAAGACATTCAAAATATAGATGTGAAGGAGGAAAGTACTACTAATAGGTGATTTTAGTACGCTAAATGTTGATTGGGACAGCAGTTCCCAAACCTAGTCCTGGAGGCACCCCTAGCCAATCAGGTTTTCGGGGTTTTTACAATGAATATTCATGAGATAGATATGCCTACACTGCCTCCCTTACATGCAAATCTCTCTCGTGAATATTCATTGTGGATATCCTGAAAACTTGATTGCCTGGGGTGCCTCCAGGACCAGATTTGGGAACCACTGGATTGGGGTATCCCTATTGCAGGGTCTTTTAGAAGCAGGGGGCTCCTGAATTCTCTACAGGGGGAACTATTCCAGCAGTTGGTAATTGAACCCACATGGGATGAGCCTATACTGAACTTAGTGCTTACTAATGGGGAGAGTGTTTCTGATGATATAATAGGTAATCATCTGGTATTCCAGTAATCACCAGATGGTGTGGTTGAATATTAAGATAGGTGTGGAGAGGGTTCATTCAAAAGTGAAGGTTCTAGATTTCAACAACAACAAAAAAAATAATTTAATAAAACTCTATCTTTATTCAGATAGGGAATTACCTCAAGGAATTGATGTCTAGATGGGAACATCTGTAAGAAACCAGAAAGAAATGAGCAAAATTGAAAGGCGCTATTGTAAAGGCAACAAACTTTTTTGTATAGAAAGGAAATAAAAGTAAGAAGAAAAGGAGGTCACTTTGGTTCTCAAAAGTAGTAGCTGAAAAGGTAAAGAAAAGAGGTTAACCTTTATAAACTACAAGAAATCGTAAAAAAAAGGGAAAGAAGCGACAATATCTGGAAAAGCTAGAAGCAGCTCATAGAGTAGTCAGGAAAGCAAAGATACAAACAGACGAAATAATAGCCAATACGGTAAAATGGGGGACAAGACATTTTTTTTTAGATGTTAGTGATAGGAGGAACTGCAAAAGTGGCATTGAAAGACTCAAACGTGAAGGGGAGGAATATGTAGAAGCTGATAAGAGATAAAGCGGAATTGCGCAACAAATATTTCTGTTCTGTGTTCACAGCTGAAGGACCTAGAGCAGGATCGCAGAAGACAAAACAAATAGGAACGGAGGGGTGGTAGTCCCTGAATGATTTTCAGAGGACTGAGTTCGTGAGAAGCTTGCTAAAATAAAGGTAGACAAAGTGATGGAGCTGGACGTTATACATCTGAGGGTACTGAAGGCACTTAGGGAAGTTCTAGCAGTTCCACTGGCTGACCTTTTCTCTAGAGTCAGGAGTGGTCCTGGAGGACTGGAGAAGAGGTGGTCCCTCTCCACAAAAGCAGAAGGAAGAGGTTGGGAACTACAGGCCATTAAGCCTGACTTCTGTGATATGTAAATGAATGGAAATGCTCTTAAAAATAGATCATAGTGCAAAGAATGATAAATGCCCTCCCATTGGGGTCAGCACCGGGACCCGACGGGCTCCCCAATGAATATTACAAGCTATTACCACCACAGTTTTGCGGATACTTATTAGAATCATATGAGGAAGTGGTACAGAGAGGCAATTTTTCCATGGGAGCAAATACAGCATTAATAACTCTGATTCCTAAGCCGGGGAAACCCAGGGACCAAGTAGCATCATACAGGCCCATCTCTCTGCTGAACGTAGATCTTAAGATCATGGCTCGGGCTCTGGCAGTGAGACTGACACCGTACCTGTCAGATCTAATAGGGAACTCCCAGGTGGGCTTTGTGAGGGGTAGGCATTCTACTTTAAACGTGCATAAGCTATTACTATCTATAGCACAATGCCAATCGACTAAAACACCCATGCTCATGGTCAGCTTAGACGCTGAAAAAGTGTTCGATAAGGTACATTGGGATTATCTGTTTAAAGTGTTGGAGTATGTGGGCATGGGAGGATGGTTCTATCAAGCGATTAAGGCATTGTATACAGACAGACCCCTCAGTGCGTCTACTGGTCAACTCGTTGATCTCCTCCCCTTTTGAAGTACAGGTGGGAACTAGACAAGGGTGCCCACTCTCCCCCCTACTGTTTTTACTTTATTTAGAACCATTACTGCGCACCATTAGGAAGGATCCAGATATAGTGGGGGTGGAGCTGCCCTCATAACCTATAAAAGTCCTGGCTTATGCAGATGATCTTCTGTTGACTCTCAGCTCACCCCAGGCCTCGCTGCTTAGGCTGTTGTCGGTAGTGGATGAGTTTGGGTTTTATTCGGGATTTACGCTTAACCTGCAAAAATCGGTAGCACTACCTACCCAGCTAGAGGTGAAGGTGCGATGGGAGGGCAATTTCCCGTTAAAATGGGCAACCGATCACATTACATACCTGGGAGTGAAGATCCCTGTTGATTTAGCTAACCTGTACAAGTTAAACATAGAACCACTTAGGCATAAGACGACGGAGATCCTGAAGGGTTGGCAGGCCTTGCCGCTGTCTCTCTTGGGATGGGTGGCCCTGTATAATATGCTACTTTTTCCAATCTGGATCTATACATTTCAAATGTTACCCCTGTTCTTGCTACGTAAAGATGAAAAATGGCTACATAAAAAGGTTAATGGATATCTTTGGCAGGGGAAGAGGGCCTGTATTAGCATAATGAGAGCGCAGCTGCCCCGGGCAAAAGGGGGGTTGGGACTGTTGAGCCTGCAGCTTTTTTCCATTTCCAGCTGCTTAAGGCATCTGTCAGATTGGTTTAGATCAACATCATTTTTTTCATGTTTACTAGGGGAGACAAAACTGTTTGGGCCGGTCCATTTTAGTAGTTGCCTACAGGGTTGGGGGGGGGGGGGGGGAAAGAGACGCTGGATTGGGACCTGAGAGATATATTGTTTGGCCTTTGTGGCAGACCTGGAAATGACAAAATTCCTCTCTCTGAACAATAAAAGCTCTCCGCTGCTGCCAATCAGAGGTAACCCTGGATTCCCAGTGGGGGACACATTGGCCACTTTCCGGGAATGGGAAGGTCGAGGAATACGTTATTTATTCCATGTCCTAACGGACCAGGGTGAGATAAAATCCTTGGAAGAACTGTGCACTGAATTCCAAATATCACGGCCAGATGGATTTGCCTATCACCAACTAAAACATTATATCAACTCATTGCCAAAATATACGTTAACAGCAGTGGTTTGGGAGCAGTTTTGTGAGCTGCTGGGGTTGGAAACCCAGCAGCGAGTTCCGCTGAAATACTTTCATGGCCATCTCAGGGATTCTTTAAAAGGCTTTGATTTTTCAACAGTAGCGCGGCAATGGAGTATGGAACTGGGAATTCCTCTAAATAAAGAACGTTTGAAAAGACAACTGTTATTAACTCCCAAACTTATGGAGCAAGTGACGTGGCAGGAGATACAGCTGAAATTTATTCTGAGATTATACATTTCACCACATAGAGCTTGGAGGGCAACTTTAAAAGAAAATGATACTTGTCTCAAATGCGGAATGCCAGGGGCAAATCTGGGACATATGTTCTGGCTGTGCCCAGCTATATACAAGTTCTGGAAAGACGTGGCGACCCAGGTCTCTGTAATATGGCAAACTTGTTGGAAACCTATTCCAGGGAAGTTCTTTGATAACTTCATATGCAGAGAACGCATGCCACCGAAAATGAAGACATTTTTGCAACGTGTGGTGATGATGGGAAAGAGGTCGATTTTGCAGCTGTGGAGAAACAAGGACTATCCCATAGTCGAGCAATGGCGCTCAGCCATGATTCAGATGTGCTCCTTGGAGAAAAAAAGTGTGAAAGATTTGTCTACGAGGCAAGGCGATGCCTTTTGCACAACGTGGGCCCCTTTTTGGGATACGCTCACACCGACTGCTCGAAGTAGAATCTTGCACTTATAAGGGGGGGGAGTATGGGGGGGAAGTGTTATTGTAAAATAAAAGGGAGTGTTAATGTTAGCTAAAGTCTCTGTTATATGATTATGACAATTTGAACACAGGTACTTCTCTATGCATGTTTATGAAAAGTTTAATAAAGACGAATTAAAAAAAAATAGATCATAGTAAAGTTTCTGGAATCAGGACCCAAGGCAACATGGTTTCACTAGAGGCAGCTGTTAGACAAATCTTATTAATTTCTTTGACTGGGTGACCAGAGAGTTGGCTTGAGGGAGAGCGCTAAGATATGGTCTATTTAGATTCTAGCAAAGCCTTTGACACAGTTCTGCATCTAGACGACTAATAAATAAACTGAGTCACACTTGGTATGGGCCCTAAAGTGACTGACTGGGTTAGGAACTGGTTGAGTGCAGGGGCGTAGCCAGACACCCATATCTGTCCCACAAGTGATTTGGTCTCTCTCTTGCCTGCATGCCATTTGGTCTCTCAAACATCCCCCCTACCCCAAATACCTTTTAAAAGCAGATTTTCACCAGCAGCGAGCAGCAACTAATACACACTGCTCATATTGGCCCCACAGTCTTCCCTCTGATGCAGCTTCCTGTTTCCACATAGGGGGGAATACATCAGAAGGAAGTCTGTTATGAAGGAGGGCCAGTTGTTGGGAGTTTTCGGCTGGTGGGGCTTGGGGATCCCTGCCAGCCACATCATAGGTGTGCTGCTACTGGGTGGGCCTGAGTGCAAAGTACATAAGTACATAAGTAATGCAATACTGAGAAAAGACCAAGGGTCCATCGAGCCCAGCATCCTGTCCACGACAGCGGCCAATCCAGGCCAAGGGCACCTGGCAAGCTTCCCACTGGCTGAGTGGAGCTCATTCTGAGGAAAAGGATGTTACCAGTGGTGTGCCGTCAGATTCAGTTCTTGGGCCAGTTCTTTTTAACATTTTTTGTAAGAGATATTGCTGAAGGGCTGTCTAGTAAGGTTTGTCTCTTTGTGGAACCCTTTTTAAAAATTGGTGCCACAGTTGCCATTCTCCAATTTTCCGGTATCATGATCAGGAGGCTCTTGAATAAACTTGACAGACTGAAGATAGGACCCGACATAGTGAACTGGATTAGGAACTGGTTGACGAACAGACGCCAGAGGGTGGTGGTTAATGGAATTCGCTCGGAGGGAAAGGTGAGTAGTGGAGTGCCTCAGGAATCAGTGCTGGGGTCAATTCTGTTCAATATATTTGTGAGTGACATTGCCGAAGGGTTAGAATGTAAAGTTTGCCTTTTTGCGGATGATACTAAGATTTGTAACAGAGTGGACACCCAGGAGGGAGTGGAAAACATGAAAGGATCTGCAGAAGCTAGAAGAATGGTCTAAGGTTTGGCAATTAAAATTCAATGCGAAGAAATGCAAAGTGATGAACTTAGGGAGTAGAAATCCACGGGAGACGTGTGTGTTAGGTGGTGAGAGTTTGATATGTACGGCCGGGGAGAGGGATCTTGGGATGATAGTATCTGAGGATCTGAAGGCGAAGAAACAGTGTGACAAGGCGGTGGCCGTAGCTAGAAGGTTACTAGGCTGTATAGAGAGAGGTGTGACCAGCAGAAGAAAAGAGGTTTTAATGCCCCTGTATAAGTCATTGGTGAGGCCCCACCTGGAGTATTGTCTTCAGTTTTGGAGGCCGTCTCTTGCTAAGGATGTAAAAAGAATTGAAGCGGTGCAAAGAAAAGCTACGAGAATGGTATGGGATTTGTGTTACAAGACGTATGAGGAGAGACTTGCAGACCTGAACATGTATACCCTGGAGGAAAGGAGAAACAGGGGTGATATGATACAGATGTTCAAATATTTGAAAGGTATTAATCCGCAAACTAACCTTTTCCAGAGATGGGAAGGCGGTAGAACTACAGGAGATGAAATGAGATTGAAGGGGGGCAGACTCAAGAAAAATGTCAGGAAGTATTTTTTCACGGAGAGAGTGGTGGATACTTGGAATGCCCTCCCGCGGGAGGTGGTGGAGATGAAAACGGTAACGGAATTCAAACATGCGTGGGATAAACAAAGGAATCCTGTTCAGAAGGAATGGATCCTCAGAAGCTTAGCCGAGATTGGGCGGCAGAGCCGGTGGTGGGAGGCGGGGCTAGTGCTGGGCAGACTTCTATAGACTGTGCCCTGAAAATGGCAGATACAAATCAAGATCGGGAGGCGGGGCTGGTGGTTGGGAGGCAGGGATAGTGCTGGGAAGACTTATACGGTCTGTGCCCGAGCCGGTGGTGGGAAGCGGGACTGGTGGTTGGGAGGCAGGGATAGTGCTGGGCAGACTTATACGGTCTGTACCAGAGCCGGTGGTGAGAGGCAGGGATAGTGCTGGGCAGACTTATACGGTCTGTGCCAGAGCCGGTGGTGGGAGGCGGGGCTGGTGGTTGTGAGGCAGGGATAGTGCTGGCCAGACTTATACGGTCTGTGCCAGAGCCGGTGGTTGGGAGGCGGGGCTGATGGTTGGGAGGCGCGGATAGTGCTGGGCAGACTTATACGGTCTGTGCTAGAGCCGGTGGTGGGAGGCGGAGCTGGTGGTTGGGAGGCAGGATAGTGCTGGGCAGACTGATACGGTCTGTGCCAGAGATGGTGGTGGGAGGCGGGGCTGGTGGTTGGGAGGCGGGGATAGTGCTGGGCAGACTTCTACGGTCTGTGCCCTGAAAAAGACAGATACAAATCATGGTAAGGTATACACAAAAAGTAGCACATATGAGTTATCTTGTTGGGCAGACTGGATGGACCGTGCAGGTCTTTTTCTACCGTCATCTACTATGTTACTATGTAAGATAAGTTATACACAAAAAGTAGTGCTGGGCAGACTTATACGGTCTGTACCAGAGCCGGTGGTGAGAGGCAGGGATAGTGCTGGGCAGACTTATACGGTCTGTGCCAGAGCCGGTGGTGGGAGGCGGGGCTGGTGGTTGTGAGGCAGGGATAGTGCTGGCCAGACTTATACGGTCTGTGCCAGAGCCGGTGGTTGGGAGGCGGGGCTGATGGTTGGGAGGCGCGGATAGTGCTGGGCAGACTTATACGGTCTGTGCTAGAGCCGGTGGTGGGAGGCGGAGCTGGTGGTTGGGAGGCAGGATAGTGCTGGGCAGACTGATACGGTCTGTGCCAGAGATGGTGGTGGGAGGCGGGGCTGGTGGTTGGGAGGCGGGGATAGTGCTGGGCAGACTTCTACGGTCTGTGCCCTGAAAAAGACAGATACAAATCATGGTAAGGTATACACAAAAAGTAGCACATATGAGTTATCTTGTTGGGCAGACTGGATGGACCGTGCAGGTCTTTTTCTGCCATCATCTACTATGTTACTATGTTAAAGATAAATTACATATTGTTAATAGCTCTGCAAGTTCATTTTTTAGTTCTATCAGTGGCATGTTTAACAACCAGTCTAGGCAATTTGATGCTCTTTAATTTATCAAAATTGTCCCTTTACATCTTCCAGTTTTACAGATTTGTTTCAAACTCATCAACATTGAATACCATTTCTGGAACTGGTATCTCTCCAACATCTTCCTCAGTGAAGGTCGAAGCAAAGAATTAACTTAGTCTCTTTGCTAAGGCCTTGTCTTCTCTGAGTGCCCCTTTTACCCCTCGGTCATATATAGTGATCCAACTGATTCTTTTACCAGCTATTTGCTTCTAATATATCTAAAAAGATTTTATTAAGTGTTTTTGCCTCCAATTAAATCTTCTTTCACTATCCTTTTCCCCTTTACACAGGGAATTTCTATCCATAAGGATTCCAAGATATGCTTTGTGTCCTGCAGAATTTTTAGTCTACTCGATTCAAGGTCCTCTTTAACGTATAATGCTACCACTCCACCAATTCGGTCCATTCTATCACTATGATATAATTTGTATGACAGCATCAACCACATCACTGCCTTGCAAAAATCCACCAGAGATAGTAAGGTAGTCTCCACCCAGGATGTCACTGTATGCCTCATAGAATAAGACTGCAAGGCCTGAGAAGCCTGCTCCTATGCAAACAAATAAGCTGAAGCGACAGTCTCTTTCAGCCATTTAGCAACTGTGGGCTTGGAAGCCATGAGGCCAAGCCTCTGTATACCAAAAAGCACAAACCATCTGTACGATTTGCAGAACAAATTTGTGACTGCCAGATATCTAATGAGGACTCTACACACATCAAGAAGCTTCTAAGAAGACTACAGAGCCTTTTCGTCCTCTCTGCGAAAGCACAGCGGTTCCACAGATTGGTTGAAATGAAATGCTGATACCACTTTCAGAAGAAAAGAAGGAACTGTGTGCAGAGAGGCCCCCACCTCCAAAAAGCAAAGAAATGGATCCTAACAATACAGCCAGAAGCTCTGAAACCTTACGTGCTGATGCAACAGCCACAAAGAATAATGTCTTTAGCACAAGATCTTTCAAGGAGGCTTTCCGGGGCTCAAAAGGAGATTTCTGAAGAGCCTGAAGGACTAAATTAGGTTCCACTCTGGACACAGTGTACGAAAGAGAGGCCCCAAGCGGCCTGCTCCCCACAAGAATCAAATGATGTCCAGTTGAGCAACAAGACATGTCTTCTGTAGTTGTTCCCTGAAACAGGCCAAAGCCACAACCTAAACTTCTAGAAAACCCAATGCTAATCCTTTCTGAATACCTGCTTGGAAAAAAGCTAGGATGTGTGCGATCTGCGCAGAGAAGGGAGAAAGTCCGCACTCAGACCACCAGCCCTTGCATGTCCTCCACACCCCTACATACACCATGGATATAGGGCATTTCCGAACCTGAAGCAAGGTAGCAATGACTGAATCAGAATAATTTTTTTGTCTCAATACAGTCCTTTCAATAGCCAAGCCATAAGAGTACCACAGACTCCGCAGTCAATCAGGGGCTACGAGAATTATTCCACCTCGAAGCAATGTGATCCTTTTCAACATGCGGCCTACCGTGGGCCAAAGAGGGAAGACATATAGTAGATGCATCTCCGGCCAGGGCTGGTTCTTTCCGACAGCTGAAGAACTTGGGCAGTTTGGCATTCCTTTTCATTACCATCAAGTCCAGATGTGGAGAACCCCATTGGTCCACTATCAGCTAAAACCTCTAGTTGGATAGTTCCCATTCTCCCGAGCCCAAGGAGTACCTAATGAGAAAGTCCACCTCCACATTCAAGGATCCTGCAATGTGAGCTCCTGACAAGCAGAGATTTTTCTCAACCCAATTCATGAGGGAAGCCACCTCCACTACATCAGATGACTTGATTGTTGATATAAGACACTGAGGTTGCATTATCGGAAAAAACTCAGACCGGGGCCCCCACCAGAAAGGGAGCAAAGTCATATAAAGCACTCCACACTGCCCTGAGCTCCAAGCGATTTATCGACCACAGACTCCTGTTCCCTCCAGGTGCCCTGTGCCAGATGGATCTCGTAATGAGCTCCCCAACCTGACTTGCTGGGAGCTCAGAAAGACAAAATTCCTGGGCAACAAACACCACTGCATATTTCATCTGGCAACCAGTGTCCAAGGATGATAAAGGTCATACTTCTGCAACACCGGAGACCAGTGGTTGAGAAGAGATAATGGCCACATATGAGCCCTTGCCTATGACACCACTTCCATCAGCGCCATCACTGACCCCAGGAACCTGGACATAATCCCAGAATCTAGGCCTGCATTGACTAAGGAGAAGACGATTTGTTGAACCAGCTTTGACCTCCCGCGCTCTGTAAGAACGTTCTCATTTTGTGTCAAATATAATGCCCAAATACACCAGCATTTACAATGAGTCTGTTCTTCACCCAACCCACTGACTGCAGAATTCATGTGTAATAAAATACTTTGCATCCTCAGAACCCACCCCCTCCAAAAACAACAAAAAAAAAACTGGGTGGCAAGCAGAACTAGGGCATTTCCTCATAAGATTCATTAACAAAAAAACTGGTTTTAATAGTAGCTCAAGATATGCTAGGTTCTGATTCTAATATTGCAATAATACCACCACAGATTCTCTCTATCAAGCTCATTGTGAAATAACCTAAACAAACCAGTGAAGGATCCATTATCCAATGAATAAGACCATAAATATAAAAAATAATTGATACTATATAGTTTTTAAGATTTTATCAAATTAACCTAAAAACCAATATGGCTGTTTTTCCACATTCCACTTCTCTAATTGTATTGGCTCTCCTTTTGTTGAATTTCTCTTGTTGGCTTTTCTGCCTCAACTTCCTTCCCCACCTGATCCGAGTCTTTGGTTTCCCATCCCTGTCCAGGAAGCCTCTCTCCTACTCAAGAGTCCCTGGCTCTCTCCTTCAAGTCCTTATTCTCACTCACTCACAGTCTTCATTCACTTGCCATCCCCAAACCGTACCCGAGTCCCTACTCTTTCCTCCTCAGGTATCTCTTCTCCCCAATCTTTATTTCTCTTCTCCACTCTATGTTACTACTTTTCTAATCAATCCATTGCTTCCCCCAACAGGCTTCTTCCTCCCACCAGGTACCACTTTTCCCTCACTACCCAGAGTCTACGTTTCCCTTTAGCAACCCCCCCAAATCACTTAAGTTCCCATACTTCCCCCAACCAATTTGAGCCCGTTCTCTCCCCCTGTCCTCCCATGCTCTCTTCTGAATTCCTGAGTCCCTGCTGTTTCCTCCCCAGGAATCCCTCTCTCACCACACTATTTCACAGACCCTGCTAACCCCACCCTTCCAAAGAACACTCACAACCTCAAATTAAAGCTCTTCCTCCCCTAAGTTCCCACCCAGACTCCAAATTCCTGCTGTCTCACTGAACTTCAGTCCATGCTCAACCCTTATCTTTAATATCCCATCCAACATGTGCCATCTGTCTTTCTTACTCGCTCCCCTAACTCCACATAGGGCTTTTTCTCTGTCTCATGTGTGCATCTTACCTCTATGAGATGACTGCAGCAGAAAGTCTTGCACCATTCATTCCTCCTCTGCTTGCATCAGAGCACATTGAAAATGCACGAATATGTCCAGCTTTGATGCTGATTTCATGATGAATTCTGAGCATCAGAGCAGGGCCTGCCTGCCTGCCTGCATATTCTGAGCACGCTCATATGTAGGCTGAGGGTGGATAAACATTGACTGCGGCTGGGCCAATGTTCCTATAGGCCTTACATGGCCACACGTGTGTACCAATCTCAGCACCAGAACAAGTGGAGGAAAAATTGCTGTTGCCCCACATAGCTAGTACGAGAGCAGACGGAACACTCCTGTGGCCCAGAAAAGAAAGCATCAGTGTGTCAGAGGATGACACTCAAGCCACATCCTGTAGAACCTTGGAGAAAGAGGAGTGTGTGGGAAGCTGTCAGGCCTCGCAATACATACGTTCAGAATTACTGTTCTATTTGTTAAGAGATACAAAACAAACATCAAGATATTATGGAGACAACACACCAGCAACTAATTTCCTTCCTACACCAGATTGAGTGGAGGAGTAGCTTCATCATACTAGAACAGTGGGCTCACTTTCATCTTTCGCATCACCATCTTTAGCACAACACCCCTTTGGTCTCACACCCTGTAGGTCACACAGCTGAAGCCGCAACACAGAAGACTGAAAATATAGGATGGCTAGGGTCGTGGCTTGGCGCCATGCAGGTGGTGTCCCACGGGCTCTCTCCTTCCGAAACTCTGCTTGCTGCCACCAATCTGCTTACTCCAAAATGCCCAGGTCAGTTCCCAATTAGTTAGCCTTCTGAGCAGCACACAAACTTAGCTTAACTGTATAAGCATCAAGGAAGTTTACAAAAGTAGGAGAAATAAATGACAGTGCAAAGCAACCAAGACAAACAAATCATGTCACATAGTTAAAATATATTGCAAAAGAACAGCCAAGTTATATCACAAACAATTTAATATTATTATTAACACGCTATAAGACAACACCAGCTACAACTGTGCACTTAGAATTCTTCATGGTTGATCCAAAGGCATGAGTAAACAATCAGGTTTAACTTTGGAATAAAAGGCAAGTATGTTACAATAGTCCTTAAGACGTTTGGAATAGAATTCCATAACATCAGTGCTTGCATACTGAATATACACTCCAGCCATGTCATTATTGGGGAGGGTATGGTCAAATGCAGGTCAGACACTCTTAAGACATGCAGTGTTGAGTATCAAAATTTTAACAATAGTCAAGATATTAAAGTAAGTCCTATATTTAAGACAAAAACAACTGGTTGCCTGTCGACAGCGGTATAAAGTAGTCAAATCTAACAAGCTGGACAGCACTATTCTGAATCAACTGCAAGCACAGCAAGGCACTACGTTCATCCAAGTGTGAAGTACTCAGAGCAAAAACTAGAGATAGCGAATCCTTTTTGTTGAAGATATGGACATAAGGATCAAATCACACAGAAAGAAAACAAAGCTTTTGAAACTAGAGAAATGCGCAACTGATACAATAAATAAGGGTCAAAAGTCACACCTAGAATCTGAATTGTTTCCTTCAAAAGTAATAGATAGGCAATAGATCTGAAAGGCAATGTAGAGGAAGGTTGTCTCACCCTCATCGTTTTGCATTTTAAGGGGTTCAGCTTCAATTTATACCTGGCAAACCAATTCATAACTGATTACAAACACAGTAACACACACAGTAAATAATGGTAAGCAAAGACCCGCACAGTCCATCCAGTCTGCCCAACAGGGTGGCCAGAGCCACGCCCAACATTCTGCGCAGGCCCCAGACACCCAAGCTTAAATATTGATTGTCAAGTCTCCACCATGCCAATCATAAAGGCAGCCAAAGAAAATAAAGTTTTGGTTATAACCACATATCATCCTCAAGTATTGCTGAAAGTATTCAACTTACCAGCCAAGGTGTTTTCCCCTCCCCCCTGAGCTGCACAACACCCTCAATCGCAGCATGTGACAAACAGGTGTTCAATTTAGAGAGATCAGGTAAGAGAGGTCCACCAGCTTATCATTATTGTCACTGTGATATGCACTACTACCATAGACCTGAATTAATTTACCTAATGATACAAAAAAAATATTAAATAAGATTGGCAGTAGGATGGATCCCTGAGGTACGCCAGACTCCAATGTTCATGACATTAGAGCATTCCAGAGAACAGAGAAGGAACGGTCCCTATCAGGAACAATGAAACCACTGAAGAGATCCCTGGTTCATATGAACGTGGTAACAGAAGCTGATGATCTTAAGACCAAATGCTGCTACTTAGATCTAAATCACTAATAGTGCTATTCTTCTATCATCTAAGTTAATATCAAGTTCACTTGTGAATAATTGCAATACCACTCCTGACAGTCTTGGATGAAATGCATTCACTTGTCTAGATAACTGCAGCAAAACTGCCTTTACTAAAATTTTGGATACGAATGGCAGATTACAAACAGGCAAAGAAAAGGGGTCTGCTTGACCTGATTGTGTATTCTTTTAAGGGTCTTACTTGATTGTCCTTCCATCTTCTAGGAATAGAGCCTTCCAATAGATTTTAAGCCCACAGGGAAAAGGGAAATACCGTGCTGGAATGCAGCTCACCTTCAGCTACCGTGCAGGTCTTTTTCTGCCGTCATCTACTATGTTATGTATGTTACTGCTGAAAATGTCTAAGTTAAATCCAAAATAAAATAATAAGTAAAAGGTATGAAGTTATACCCACCTCAAGAATTGGACACATGGCATCAGCAGTGGTGCCTCCAAGTCCCTTGCAGAACTTGTAGAATGATTCAAGATAAGCCTGTAAAGAAATGATACAAAAAAAAAAAAGACTTTCAGATTCCTATGCACAAATTTGATCACTTCATTCATTATTCCCTTTTTCCAGATCATTAATGAATAAGTTAGTAACAGTCCCAGTACAGATCCCTGCTCTATACTCCACTATTTACGTCTTTCTGCTGGAAAAATTGATCATGTATTTTACACCCTTTGCTTCCTATTTTTTAATCAGTAAATAATGTAAGACATCAACCCCTCTTTCATTTATTTAAAAAATTTACATTCCGCATGATCTGCGATTCTCAATGGATAACAAATAATATACCATCAATGGAAGAAATGGATCACAGAAGATGAAGTGGAGCACTTTTATTAAAAATAGCCCAATGTGGCCACATTTCACCTACTGCACGTCCTTGCCCGGGGGCGCCGAAGCATGTTCCCTAGAACTCTTAGCCTTCTTTAGGGCCAAATCCACAACTCCAGAGTCATGAGGCAACTGAGTGCGCATCAGCTCTGGGTCCCCATGGATCCGGTACTGGGACTCGATCTTCTTGGGAATGTGGGGATTAGTTAATGGCTTGGTCCAGTTCGCAAGCAATGTCTTCTTCAGGACATGGTGCAAGGGAACAGTGGACGCTTCCTTAGGTGGAGAAGGATAGTCCAGGAGCTCAAACATTTCAGCCCTGGGCTCGTCCTCCACAACCACCGGGAAGGGGATGGCCGTAGACATCTCCCGGACAAAGGAGGCAAAAGACAGACTCTCGGGAGGAGAAAGCTGTCTCTCAGGAGAGGGAGTGGGATCAGACGGAAGACCCTCAGACTCCTCGTCAGAGAAATATCTGGGATCTTCCTCTTCCTCCCACGAGGCCTCACCCTCGGTGTCAGACACAAGTTCACGGACCTGTGTCTGCAACCTCGCCCTGCTCGACTCCGTGGAACCCCGTCCACGATGGGGGCGTCGAGAGGTAGACTCCCTCGCCCGCATCGGCGAAGCTCCCTCCGCCGACGTAGTCGGGGAGCCTTCCTGGGAGGTGGCACGCGGTACCGACGTCGGGGACCTCAACCTGGGCGATGGGCCAGCCGGCGCCACGCTCGACGGTACCGGTGGCGCAAGCACCGCCGGTACCGGAGGGGTAGGGCGCAACAGCTCTCCCAGAATCTCTGGGAGAACGGCCCGGAGGCTCTCGTTTAGAGCGGCTGCAGAGAAAGGCTGAGAGGTCGATGCAGGCGTCGACGTCAGTACCTGTTCCGGGCATGGAGGCTGTTCCGGGCTGTCCAGAGCGGAGCGCATCGACACCTCCTGAACAGAGGGTGAGCGGTCCTCTCGGTGCCGATGCCTGCTGGGTGCCGAATCCCTCGGCGACCCAGAGCTCTCGGTGCCGACACGGGGAGGAGACCGGTGTCGATGCTTCTTCGATTTCTTCCGAAGCATGTCACCGGAGCTCCCCGGCACCGACGAGGAGGACGTCGAATCCATCCGTCGCTTCCTCGGGGCCGAGACTGAAGAAGGTCGATCTCGGGGGGGCTGTACCGCAGGAGCCCTCAGGGTAGGCGGAGACCCACCCGAGGGCTCACCGCCACCAGCAGGGGAATGGACAGCCCTCACCTGCACTCCACCCGATGCACCACCGTCCGACGACATCAGCAGACGAGGTCCTGGTACCACCGACGTCGATGCAGCTATCCGATGTCTCGGCGCCGATGCAGAGGCCCGATGCCTCGATGCACTCGATGCAGGGGCGGCCGAGGAAGAAGGTCTGGACGCTGACGACGTCGATGCACTCGAAGATCCCGGTGCCGATGCCGACGAAGAGCCCGAGAACAACACGTTCCACTGGGCTAGTCTCGCTACCTGAGTCCGCCTTTGAAGCAGGGAACACAGACTGCAGTTCTGAGGGCGGTGCTCGGCCCCCAGACACTGAAGACACGACGAGTGTCGATCAGTGAGCGAGATAACCCGGGCGCACTGGGTGCACTTCTTGAAGCCGCTGGAAGGCTTCGATGTCATGGGCGGAAAAATCACGCCGGCGAAATCAAAAGCCGAAATGGCGAAATTTGAAGCACCAAATTTAGAGGGAGAAAAAATCTCGACCGAGGCCGAAAAGAGGCCTACCCCGACGACGAAAGAAAACTTACCGGGGCAAAAAAGCTGGAAGTACGGGGAGGATTTACACGAAACCCGGCGGGGGGTTTTCCGGAGCACTTCCCGACTAGGACAAAGCTTTCCCGAAGGAAAAAAACACGTTCAAAACAAATTGGACGCGCGAGGTCGACTTTCCGGGGCTCGACACGGCGAAAACACGACCGTACCGAGTGCGGACAAAAGAAGACTGGCCGGCTCGAGCCGGTTTCGGGCGGGAAGACGGCCGCGCATGCGCGGTGCGCGCGGGCGCGCGAGGGCTAGCAAAGGACTTTGCTAGTGAAGTTTCCGATTGGAGGGGCTGCCGTGGACGTCACCCATCAGTGAGAACAAGCAGCCTGCTTGTCCTCGGAGAATACACTTCCCCTTAATAGAGAAAAAGAATAATGGCAATAATGTGGGGGAACAGTGTCATGGCAGTTTCAGCATTCTTTTCTCTACTAAGGTAATATGGCTGACTTACGTACTAAAATGTGGGACATTGGCACCAGGACTGAGCAGGCGGAAGTCAGGCTAGACAGAGTCCATGAGACACTCTAAACACTTGAATCTCAAAATTGGAAACTAAATTTTGTCAGGAGTTGCAAGCAGCTCTGGAGGATCTGGGGGGAAAAAAATCACTCCAGATGCTGTAATCTGCGATTTAAGGGTATTCTGGAAGTGGAAAAATATCAGAACTGTCAGCAAGTCATTAAAGACATATGTGAGATATTGCTACAGGGAATAACAGCAGTACTTCAGAGCAAGCCACATGTCCAATTGTTTTGGATTGAATTCATAGGAGCCTTGGGCCTCAGCGGGACACTATTTCACAAGATATTATAGTCAGCTTTCACGATTTTATGTTAAAGAGTAAGTTTGGCACAAGGCTCGAGCTTTGAGAAAAGTGAAGTGGGACAATTGCCAGATTGCTATATATCAAGATTTGCCGCGGAGTACTTTATTAAAACATAAAGAGTTGTGAGATGTCACAAAATATTTACAAAAGCTGGACTGCAGTATCATTGGTTACATCCTTTTGGCCTAAGAGTGGCCTTGGGGGGGGGGGGGGGGGGGGGGAGGACCCATTCTCGATGTGTTCACACCATTACAGAAGCGTGGAAAGCCCTGGCAGATCTGAGCTATACTGATTTACCAATCCATGTCTCTCCACAACAATCGCTCCACGAGAAGAACAGCAACAATTCTTGGCAGATGGTGCGCCCTCATTGGGAGAGCCAGATGGATGGGGCTTCAGACAAGAGATCATCTACTACCTGATTCTGCATTACTAGATTGTGCTATTGCTTATCTTTTTCTAGTTGGACTATGTGTCCTACATATTTGTGCACTGGGAAAATGTTGCTTATTAACTTGGGAATTCCATGGAGTGTCTGACTTTTGCTAATAGTGCTAGATGACAATGAATGTGACTACTGACAGAGAGGATATCTTTAGGGGGGGTAATTGGTCATGATTATGATATATGTGGGCTAGTTGGCAAATTTAATTGCATTGCTAGTTCGACCCAGTGGAGAGTCACTTCCTCTATTCTATTCTGCTGCTGCGGGTCGGAGCCAGCTAGTCAGGAAATTTGGGGGGACATAAGGAACAGGGTTTTCAGGTGGGATCTTGGAATGTGAATGGAAACGTAACTTGGAATGTGAATGGAAACGTAACATTGTTTTCCATGAATTGCATAATTAACAATTGAATGTTGTTATGCTGCAAGAAACACATATACAGAAGTGTGATAAACACCTCCTACAATCTAGAGATTACACTGAATGTTTTACTCATTTTGATCCCTCAAGGGAGAAAAAAGGGGGACCAGTGTAACCTATAATCGTAATGCAACAAATTGTACTTCCACCATTCACAATATATTGTAAGCCACACTGAGCCCGCAAAAAGGTGGAAAAATGTGGGATACAAATGCAATAAATAAATAAAATACATCCGCAGGGGTGTTCATTTCTTCAGGATGGAAATTACAGAGATCCTCTGGGGAGATGTTTAGTGATTAGAGGTTGGCAAAGAGGTAGATGTTATACTTTGATTAATGTTTATGCTCCCAATATTGGTCATGGGGTTTTTTCATTTTCTATGGGAGGCCCTTTCAGGATTTATTCAGGGAGTAGTGCTATTGTGGGGGGGGGGGGGGGGGGGGGGATTGAAATCTACCTCCAGAAGCATCTTTAGACCATTTGAAGGGGGTACTGAGGCTAGTTCAGCTTCTCCATTTGGTTACATTGTTTGATCTTTTAGATGTTTGGCAGCTTCAATATCTGAAACAACAAACATTCTTTTAACATAGTAACATAGTAGATGACGGCAGAAAAAGACCTGCACAGTCCATCCAGTCTGCCCAAGAAGATAAATTCATATGTGCTACTTTTTTTATTTGTACTGTCCTCTTCAGGGACATGTTTATTCTCATGTTCAGGATACATATACTTGCATAGATGTTCTGTGGTGCAGTAGGCAACTATGGGGTCAAATTGTAGATTCACATATTGATAGCATTCAAATTTCTGATCATGCACTTGTTTGGATAGCTCTGGGGGCTTTGGATGGAGAGAAGGGCCAATGTTTTGGAGGTTTAATGAGCATCTGTTAGGGGATCCAGAGGTCTGTGAAGATATTTTGCTATTATGCATCATTATTTGGACAGAAATGATGAACAGTTGTGGATGGGACCTTGTGAGATGCTTTGAAAGATGTGGTGAGGGGTCATTTGATAAACTGGGGAGAACAGAAAAGACAAGCTTGGGACCAGCTTGAGCTTGGCCTCCGCATTTAAGTAACGGACTTTGAGAGGCAGCATCAGAGGCGACCTACTGCTGAACTTTCGGTTAGCTTGAAAAAATGTAGATTCGAGTTACAGTTTGTAGGTAGATAAGGTGAAGTTTATGCAAAATCTATTCAAGCAATTTGAATTTGGAAATAAGTCTGGGAAAATGTTAGTGAGACATCTGAGGGAAAGGATGAAGAGGACCACGATTTCGAAGATTAAGGGGAATGGTGGCAGTCTTCTGATACTGATAGAGAGATTTGGGAACTTTTTATTCAATGCTATGAGAAGCTATATAATCAGGTTATGAGTCTAGCTGCATCTGCAATACAGGAGTATCTTTCTCATCTACTATAATAAAACGCAGCCTCAACATTCTGAGGACACTGACGTCACTGAAGTCACTCACACACCGGTTCGTGGTTTCATGGTGGTGAAGCCACACAACATCTTCATGCCCCGCCCTTGCTCACACGTGATGACATCGAGGGCGGAACACCAAAACAAATTAACGCATGGCGAGAAGTAGTTTCCCTACTCCTCCCCTTCCAACAAACCCCAGCCACCGCCGACGTGCAGATGAACCCGGCCCCTTTCGCCACATAGCCCCGCCCCTTACAACTTACCGCCACACCCACAGTAGCACACGCTTAACCTCACCAACCTCCCTCCCCCCCCGTCACCTCCCCTCCCCTTACGCGTGTCTCCCTGGTGGTCTAGAGGTACCTGTTCGGTCGGGCCAGGAAAGAAAGAGCCCCCTCTTTCCTCCGTAGCGGTGGCTTCCTTGCTGCATCGTGTGGGAGTCCGGCTCTCGGCGTTTGAAAATGGCTGCCGAGACTTCAAGCTGCCTCGCGAGACTGCAACTCTCGGCGGCCATTTTGAAACGCCGAGAGCCGGACTCCCACACGATGCAAGCTACCACCACCGCTACGGGCAGGAAAGAGGGGGCTCTTTCTTTCCTGTCCCGACTGAACAGGTACCGTAAGGGGAGGGGAAGGGAGTCCCATGCCCGCTAGTGCCCGTTTCATAGGCGCCAGAAACGGGCCATTTTTACTAGTAACTTTATAATGCCTCTCCAAGGAAGATCAGGCTTTACTTGAGGCACCCTTTTCCCATCAGGAGTTCTTAAGTGTGATCATGAGATTGGCAGGGGGCAAGGCTCTGGGCACAGATGGTTTGAGTGCCAAGTTCTATAAAGCATTTTGTTCAGAGGTGAGCCCCCTCCTAGAGAATGACGCAGGGAGAAAGTTTGTCCCCGTCCCCACCCCGCCCACGCGAACTCTATCCCCATCCCCGCCAACTCTGTCCCTATCCACAGAAGCCTCGTTGTTTAACCACACTTAAGATTTACCTTTGGGTTTAAAAAGCAAAATCATGTGCATGTAAGGACTGCATATATGAATTAAAACAAATGCCCTTAAAATGTAATAATACTGGACTGGTTTGACAAGCAATAATGAAACAGTGATAGAATATTCATTCACATAACAAGCAATAATGAGCACTAATTTTTCTAATCATTCTACAACTCCAAGCACATTTAATTCTTTCTCACTATAGAAAACAGGGAACCACAGAAAAACTGAAATAGAGATCTCCCTCAAGAAAGCCACGTAAACACTGGTAAAAAAGAAACAGAAATGTATTTTCTCCTGCACTCTGCAAAATACAAAAATAGAAAAGACGTACATTTCACAAAGCAGGCACATCTCAGTCCATGAAAAGTATTAAATAAAAATATTTCTTTTCTACCTTTGTTGTCCGAGCACTTTATTTTTCTAATTGGGATGGTCCCAGTCTCTTTTCTACTTTCCACGTGTCCATCTTCTCTAAGTTCTTTTCCATGTTGGCGATTCCATTTCTTCTCTCTCCTCTTGGCTTTGTCCTTTCCTTCTCTACATCTGTCTGGCAGTGACCTTTCATTTCATGTCCCCCCACCCTTATTTGTGTTTATCCCCCTCTCTCTCACCTTAGTCTCTGTTTCACTTCTCATCTACCTACTAGATTTTACCATTGCTCCCTCTGCCTCTCACTTAATATCCAGTCTCCTAAACCCCTATCTTTTTTCACCCACTTCCTTAGCCCTCATTCCCATCCTATTAGCCCTCATCTACCCTCCACTGGATCTCATCACCCTATCAGTCCCCAGGCTCCATCCGTTTCTCTCTTTCATTCCCTTGCTTCCAAGGCCCTATACCCAGTGGTGTGCTGGTAAATGTTTAACAACAGGCTCTCTCCCCGGTCCCCCTCTGCGCCCCCACCCCCCCAAATTGCAGAGCTGGCTATAGCCGGGGAGAAAGCCTGAGGGGGGGGGGGGGCAATGCATTACTCCAGGAAAAAAAAATTAAATGATCCCAGGTTCCAATCTAATTCATGTTTAATGTGCGATAAAATGCCATAAATAAGTAAATAAATATAAACTTTTAATGTTGAGCACCTGATTCTCAGTGAACATATTCCAAACACTATAATAAAAATAAAATTATTTTTTTTCTACCTTTGTCTGGTGACTGTTTTTCTGATCATGCTGGCCCAGTATCTGATTCTGCTGCTATCTGTCCTCTTAACTCCGTTTCCAGGGCTTCCTTTCCATTTATTTCTTTCCTTTCCTCCTTTCTGGTCCTCAGCTTCTGCCTATTTTCTTCATCCATGTGCAGTTTTTCTCCTCTCTTCCTTTTCTCTCATTTCATCTCCTTCATCTCTCTTCCCTCCCTTCTATGTCCAGCAATTTCTCCTCTCTCCCTGAGCCCTGTCCTCCCATCCATATCCATCCATGCCCATCTGTCCCCTCCATTCATTCCTAACCAGCAATTTCCCTCTCTCCCTGAGCCCTGCCCTCCCATCCATGCTCCTCTGTCCCCTGCCCCCTCCATTCATCCCTATCCAGCAATTCCCCTCTCTCCCTGAGCCCTGCCCTCCCATCTATGCTCGTCTGTCCCTTGCCCCCTCCATTCATCCCTATCCAGCAATTCCCCTCTCTCCCTGAGCCCTCGAGGGCGGGACAATGAGAATGAACGAAATCAATAAGCTTCTGCTAGAGACGTCAGGACCCGGGAGGGGAAGAGCGCTTCCAGTGACGGACAGACGAACGGAGGTTAGGTAAATTTAAAATAAAAATGATCCTTGGGGGAAGAAGAGGGCGCCAGGGCGGGCAGATAAGTGGCGGTAAGCATGACGCCCCCGCCATGCTTACCGTGTCGGGTCGGACCGGCCGTGAGGGAGGGAGGAGAGCCGGCTCGCCCATTTTAACAACCGGCTCGCAAGTCCGAAGAAAATTTAACAACCGGATCTTGCGAGCCGGAGCGAGCCGGCTCCAGCACACCACTGCCTATACCCCATGCCCTTCCTTCCTCTTTCCCCTTGCAAGGTCATGTCACTCTCCCTCTCTCCTTTCTTCCTTCCCGCCAAGGTCCAGTGTCACTTTGCCTCCCTCTCCCCCTCCACAAAGTCTGGTGTTGCTTTCCCTCCATACCACCCCCCCCCCTCCTGCTCCCCCTTCCAAGTTCGGTGTCACTCTCCCAATCTTCCTGCCTCCCCCCCCCCCCCACACAAGGTCGGTGTCAATCTCCCTCCCTCCGTTCCGACAGGGTCCGGTGTTGCTCACTCTCCCACCCTCCTCCCCGCCGCTGCCGCCATCGGGTCCTATAAAGCATTCCCCACATTGTCCCAAACAATACTTTTTAGTTTAGCAAGTCATTTCAACCACATGTCCTGGGCAACAAGATGCTTTAACACAGTTTGCATAAAATACTCAATCTTGCTGTAAGTGGACTGGGCTGATAGGTGTGAAGAAAACAGATAAAGTTGCAGTAATAAAGAGAGATGTTGCCAAAGTATCAATAATTTCAATCCTTCATACCTCTTTCCAGATCAGAAAGTATGTGGACAATGATTCACATACCTTATATAGCGTATTCCGAATTATTTCGATGTTCATCTCATCAAGATCTTGCTCAGAGATGCAATCCTGGAAAAAGGCAGCTAAAAACCAGCAAGAGAAAAAAGGTGAATGATCACTGCATCACAGATACACACACATAGAAATTGTAAGTGGAACATGGGTGACAATGTGGGCCTTTTCTGCCGACATCTATAATAAACGTCACATATGAAAGATAAAAGAGTGTGGAGATTACTGAAAGCTAAGCCCCTATTCCTCCCCAAACTCAGTTAAAAAATACCATGTACACAAAAATTAGAATCAAGAGGTTGTCTGCTAGTGAGCTGATACAACTTAATCATTGCTCAGTTCTACAAGTGGGCAAGGGAACATGAAAGAATTCTGTTTACCAGCTCCTCTAGGCAGATGTCTGTAGCATAAGATTATTAAACTTTGCTGTACTGAACATGAGGGAGGCCAGGCCATATACTTCAGTCTCCATTGGACCATTTTAATGAAGACACTAACCCCCAAATTCTATAAATGGCACTAAAATTTGCATGTGCAAATTTGGGTGTGCGCCCAATTTGCACATGCAATTTAATTGAATAAATCCCATGGGAGGTGGTGGAGATGAAAACAGTAATGGAATTCAAATACGCATGGGATAAACACAAAGGAATCCTGTTTAGAAGGAAAGGATCCACTGAATCTTAGCAGAGATTAGGTGGCAACGCCAGTAATTGGGAAGCAAAACCGGTGCTGGGCAGCTATTAGATTGTAAGCTCTTTGAGCAGGGACTGTCTTTTTTCTATGTTTGTGCAGCGCTGCGTATGCCTTGTAGCGCTATAGAAATGCTAAATAGTAGTAGTAGTAGTAGTACTTCTACGGTCTATGCCCTGATCATGAGTGAATAGATATGGATGGGCTGGAGTGTAAATTTTAAGGGGTTTAGACATTAGCTTCAGAACTTCGCAGAAGTCTGCCCAGCACTGTTCTTGTACTGTTTGTGCCCTGAGAATGGCAAGGACAAATCAAACAAGGGTATAAAATATCAGATACCATGTAAAATGTGTTTATCTTGTTGGGCAGAATGGATGGACCGTACAGGTCTTTTTATCTGCCGTCATTTACTATGATTTACTATGATTAAAATGAATGCTAAACGAGCCAATCAGCACCAATAATTGGGCCCAATTATTGATGCTAATTGGCACAATAATTGGGCCCTATCAGTTATTGATGCTAACTGGCATTAATTTAAATTTATACATGCATATTTATACACAGCTCTAAAAAGGGGTAGGGTGCAGCAATGGGAGGGTCAAGGGCAGATCAGGGATGTTCCAGCAATTTATGCATGCTGTTATAGAATAAGGGGGGGGGGGGGGGGGGGGAAACCCGTGCATAGTTTAGGCTTCAGGATTTACACCAGGGTTTATTTGGTGTAAATCCTTGCATCTAAAGGTAGGCACGAATTCCAGCAAATAGCACCTAAGCGCCATTTACAGAATAGGGTTTAGCGCAGGGGTTTTTTACTATATATTATCAACAACAATTTTTCGGTGCCATTCATAGAATTTGGTCCTAAAAGGTCAGCTTCTTCCATTGTCTCCTACTTCAGTATCATTGTATGTTCGCTATAATCCCAGTATTCTGTCTTACCATCCTTTTCAAATATAAAGATTATGTCCCACATTAATTCTAGGCTTTCAATAAGCAACTTCTAAATATTCAATCTGTAGATCTACCACTACTTTCAAAGCCACCTTAAATCAGCTACTTTTTTATTATCACACATTTTGTAGGTTTTTTGTTTTTATATTCTTGAGTATTGTTCTCTTTATTCTTAGAAGCTCTGAATAAAAGCATAGGTAATGTATTTAAAAAGTCCAGAAAGATGATTGCAACTGAGTCTGATCACCATATAAGAGCTGATCTCAGTACAGTGGCATGAGGAAAATGCAGAATGGTGGCATAGACTATTACTGCCTACTCAAAAACACTATACATAAAAACTTTCAACTTTTATACTTATGGGTGCTTTTTTCCTTCTAAACCAGCGAACTATATTGAGTTTTTGTGATATTCTGATGTCATAGATGCATCATCATAAGAAATCAGTAAAATGAATGCCTCTTCAGATCATTAATAAAAGTTATAGGCATGTTTTTAAGTTTCATAAGCTGTTTGTGACAAGTCACCTAAGGAGCTAAAGTTATCTCTATATATAAAAGGCACCTCCAACATTCTAATGAAGCCTCCAGCCGGACGTTTGAGGCGGTGTAGATATCCGGTGTGCCCATGAGTGTCTGCCCTGCCCTCGCGTCACAACGTGATGACTGCAACCCCTCCCACCCACACAAACACAGGGTCAACGCGCACTCGCTCCCCCCCCCAGGGCCATCGCGCACTCGCTCCCCCCCCCAGGGCCGTCGCTCACTCGCACCCCCCCCCCGGAGGCCACCACTCACTCCCCGAGGTCGACGGAGGCAGCGCTTTAAAGTAATGCCCACTGACAGCAAGAGAAGCGAATGATGCATACCTATAGTAGGTGTTCTCCGAGGACAGCAGGCTGATTGTTCTCACGACTGGGTTGATGTCCAAGGCAGCCCCCACCAACCGGAAGAAAACTTCACGGGCGGTCCCACACGCAGGGCACACCCACCGCGCATGCACGGCCGTCTTCCCACCCGTGCACGACCGTTCCCACTCAGTTGAATGACAAGCAAAGGAATGAGTAAAACGCAACTCCAAAGGGGAGGAGGGAGGGTAGGTGAGAACAATCAGCCTGCTGTCCTCGGAGAACACCTGCTACAGGTATGTATCATTCACTTTCTCCGAGGACAAGCAGGCTGCTTGTTCTCACGACTGGGGTATCCCTAGCTCCCAAGCTCACTCAAAACAAGAACCCAGGTCAACTGAACCTCGCAACGGCGAGGGTACAACAGAAATTGACCTACGAAGAAAAACTAACTGAGAGTGCAGCCTGAACAGAATAAAAGCGGGTCCTGGAGGGTGGAGTTGGATTCAAACCCCAAACAGATTCTGCAGCACCGACTGCCCGAACCGACCGTCGCGTCGGGTATCCTGCTGGAGGCAGTAATGTGATGTGAATGTGTGGACAGATGACCACGTCGCAGCCTTGCAAATCTCTTCAATAGTGGCTGACTTCAAGTGGGCCACTGACGCTGCCATGGCTCTAACACTATGAGCCGTGACACGACCCTCAAGAGTCAGCCCAGCCTGGGCGTAAGTAAAGGAAATGCAATCTGTTAGCCAATTGGAGATGGTGCGTTTCCCGACAGCGACTCCCTTCCTATTGGGGTCGAAAGAAATAAACAATTGGGCGGACTGTCTGTGGGGCTGTGTCCACTCCAGATAGAAGGCCAACGCTCGCTTGCAGTCCAATGTGTGCAACTGACGTTCAGCAGGGCGGGTATGTGGTCTGGGAAAGAATGTTGGCAAGACAATTGACTGGTTAAGATGGAACTCCGACACCACCTTTGGCAGGAACTTAGGGTGAGTGCGGAGGACTACTCTGTTATGATGAAATTTGGTATAAGGAGCATGAGCTACCAGGGCCTGAAGCTCACTGACTCTACGAGCTGAAGTAACTGCCACCAAGAAAATGACCTTCCAGGTCAAGTACTTCAGATGGCAGGAATTCAGTGGCTCAAAAGGAGGTTTCATCAGCTGGGTGAGGACGACGTTGAGATCCCATGACACTGCAGGAGGCTTGACAGGGGGCCTTGACAAAAGCAAGCTTCTCATAAATCGAACGACTAAAGGCTCTCCAGAGATGGCTTTACCCTCTACATGGTGATGATAAGCACTAATCGCACTAAGGTGATTCCTTACTGAGTTGGTCTTGAGACCAGACTCTGATAAGTGCAGAAGGTATTCAAGCAGGTTCTGTGCAGGACAAGAACGAGGTTCTAGGGCCTTGCTCTCACACCAAACGACAAACCTCCTCCACTTGAAAAATAACTCTTTTTAGTGGAATCCTTTCTAAAGGCAAGCAAGACGTGGGAGACACCCTCAGACAGACCCAACGAAGCAAAGTCTACGCCCTCAACATCCAGGCCGTGAGAGCCAGAGACTGAAGGTTGGGGTGCAGAAGCGCTCCGTCGTTCTGTGAAATGAGAGTCGGAAAACACTCCACGGTTCTTCGGAGGACAACTCCAGAAGTAGAGGGAACCAGATCTGATGGGGCCAAAAAGGCGCTAACAGAATCATGGTGCCGTGGTCTTGCTTGAGCTTCAGTAAGGTCTTCCCCACCAAAGGTATGGGAGGATAAGCATACAGGAGGCCGGTCCCCCAATGGAGGAGAAAGGCATCCGACGCTAGCCTGCTGTGTGCCTGTAGTCTGGAACAGAACAGAGGCAGCTTGTGGTTGGTCTGAGAGGCGAAAAGGTCCACCGAGGGAGTGCCCCACTCTCGGAAGATCTTGTATGCCACTCTGGAATGGAGCGACCACTCGTGCGGTTGCATGACTCTGCTCAGTCTGTCGGCCAGACTGTTGTTTACGCCTGCCAGGTATGTGGCTTGGAGAAGCATGCCGAACTGGCAAGCCCAACGCCACATCCCGACGGCTTCCTGACACAGGGGGCGAGATCCGGTGCCCCCCTGCTTGTTGATATAATACATTGCAACCTGATTGTCTGTCCGAATTTGGATGATTTGGTAGGACAGCCGATCTCTGAAGGCCTTCAGCGCGTTCCAGACCGCTCGGAGCTCCAGGAGGTTGATCTGGAGATCTTGTTCCTGGAGGACCACAGTCCCTGGGTGTGGAGCCCATCGACATGAGCTCCCAACCCCAGGCGAGATGCATCCGTCGTCAGCACTTTCGTGGGCTGCGGGATTTGGAATGGACGTCCCAGGGTCAAATTGGTCTGAATGGTCCACCAATGCAACGAATTGTGGCAACTGGCAGGCAGGTGGATGACATCTTCTAGATTCCCGGTAGCTTGGCACCACTGGGAAGCTAGGGTCCATTGAGCAGATCTCATGTGAAGGCGAGCCATGGGAGTCACATGAACCGTGGAGGCCATATGACCCAGGAGTCTCAACATCTGCCGAGCTGTGACCTGCTGAGACGCTCTGGTCTGGTAAGCGAGGGACAGGAGATTCTGCGCCCTTGCTTCGGAAGAAAGGCCTGAGCCGTCTGAGAATTCAGCAGCGCTCCTATGAATTCCAGAGATTGGACTGGCTGGAGATGGGACTTTGGGTAATTTATCACAAACCCCAGCAGCTCCAGAAGGTGAATAGTGCACTGCATGGACCGAAGAGCTCCTGCCTCTGAGGTGCTCTTGACCAGCCAATAGTCGAGATACGGGAACACGTGCACCCCCAGCTTGCGTAGATACGCCGCAACCACCACAAGACACTTCATGAACACCCGTGGTGCAGAGGCGAGCCCAAAGGGCAGCACACAATACTGAAAGTGCCGTGTCCCCAGACGGAATCTGAGATACTGTCTGTGAGCTGGCAGTATCGGGATGCGAGTGTAAGCGTCCTTTAAATCCAGGGAACATAGCCAATCGTCTTTCTGAATCATTGGTAGAAGGGTGCCCAAGGAAAGCATCCTGAACTTCTCTTTGACCAGATATTTGTTCAGGCCTCTCAGGTCTAGGATGGGGCGCATCCCCCCAGTTTTCTTTTCCACAAGGAAGTACCTGGAATAGAATCCCTGCCCTTCCTGCCCGGGTGGCACGGGCTCGACCGCATTGGCGCTGAGAAGGGCGGAGAGTTCCTCTGCAAGTTCCTGCTTGTGATGGGAGCTGAAGGATTGGGCTCCCGGTGGGCAATTTGGTGGAGTGGAGACCAAATTCAGGGTGTATCCGCACCGCACTATTTGGAGAACCCACTGGTCGGAGGTTATAAGAGGCCACCTTTGGTGAAAAGCTTTCAACCTCCCTCCGACCAGCAGGTCGTCCAGTACGGACACTTTGATGGCGGCTATGTTCCCATGGATCTAGTCAAAAGCCCGTCCCCTGCTTTTGCTGTGGAGGCGCAGGGGGCTGCTTAGGCGCACGCTGTTGACAGAAACGAGCGCGCTGGGACTGTCCCTGTGCCTGAGGAGGCCTTCGGGCCGGCTGGGTGTACCTACGCTGGATGTAGGCGTAGGGAGCAGCCTGCCGGGCCCGGGAAAAACGTCCACCTGCAGAGGTGGATGCTGAAGGCGCCCGGTGGGAGAGCTTGTCAAGAGCGGTTTCCCGCTGGTGTAGTTGGTCCACTAACTGCTCGACCTTCTCGCCGAAAATGTCATCCCCCCGGCAAGGGACATCCGCCAGTCGCTGCTGGGTGCGGTTGTCCAGGTCAGAGGCACGCAGCCATGAGAGTCTGCGCATCACTATACCTTGGGCCGCAGCTCGAGATGCCACATCACAGGTGTCATAGATACCCCTGGACAGGAACTTTCTGCACGCCTTCAGCTGCCTGACCACCTCCTGAAAAGGCCTGGACTGCTCCGGAGGGAGCTTGCTGACCAGGTCCGCCAGTTGCCTCACATTGTTCCGCATGTGAATGCTCATGTAGAGCTGGTATGACTGGATGCGGGTCACGAGCATGGAAGATTGGTAGGCCTTCCTCCCAAACGAGTCCAGAGTGCGAGACTCCCGCCCCGGGGGTGCCGAGGCGGTATCCCTCGAACTCCGTGCTCTCTTGAGAGCAGAGTCCACGACCGCCGAGTCATGAGGCAATTGAGGCCGCATCAACTCTGGGTCAGAGTGGAGCCTGTATTGGGACTCCGCTTTCTTGGGGATGGTGGGATTAGATAATGGCTTCAGCCAGTTCCGAAGCAGTGTCTCTTTGAGGACATTGTGCAACGGCACCGTGGAAGACTCTCTAGGTGGTGATGGACAGTCGAGGACTTCGAGCATCTCCACCCTCGGCTCATCCACAGTGACCACGGGAAAGAATATGCAAATAGACATATCCCTGACAAAGGAGGCAAAGGAGAGGCTCTCAGGGGGCGAGAGCTTCCTCTCCGGTGAAGGAGTGGGGTCGGAGGGAAAGCCCACAGACTCCTCTGAGGAGAAATATCTGGGGTCCTTCTCCTCCCCCTCGGTGTCGGACATGAGCTCTTTCAGCTCAGACCTCAACCGGGCCCGTCTCGACTGCGAGGAACCACGTCCACGATGATGGCGTCGAGCGGTGGACTCCCGCGCCGGCGGGGACAAAGCTCCCTCCATCGACGTCGACGGGGACTCTACCTGCGTGGCGGTCGACACCGGTGCCGCAAGCGGCGTTGGCGTCGGAGGCCTCGGCATCGGGCTAGAGCATACCGGCGCCGGGGGCGCATTAGCCCTTCCAGAATCCCCGGAAGGATGGCTCGGAGGCACTCGTCAAGGCCCACTGTCGGGAAAGGCAGGGGGGCCGGTGTGGGTGTCGGTGCCGGAAGCTGCTCGGGTCCAGGAGACGGTACCGAAGTACCCGCGGACTGACGCAGCGACACCTCTTCAACCGAGGGGGAACGCTCCTCTCGGCACTGCCGCTTCCTGGGCGTCAAGTCATCCCTCGAGGTACCGGAGCTGGCAGTCCCATGCGCCGTGGGCGACCGATGACGGTGTTTCTTTGCTTTCTTTCGATGCCCGTCATCGGCGCTCGGCGGCAGAGACAAAGAGGAGGTAGAACCCCCCGGCCTCGAGGAATCGGATCCGACAGGGTTCGGTCCCAATGGCCCTGGGTAGAGGAAGTGGCTGGGGCCGACTGTCCGCGCGGCCGCTCACCCCCGCCATCACCGGCAGGCCAACGGTATCTGTACTCCTGGGGTCGGTGCCAGAGTCGGCACCGATTTCGTCGATATCGGTACTGGTACCGAAGATCCGGCCGTCGACACCGATGCCGTTGAAGTCGACGTCGAAGGGCCGGCGCAAGTTCCGAAAAGACGGTCCCGAAGAACTTGCCTCGCCACCTGTGTCCGCTTCTTTAAGCCGAGACACAAAGTGTACGTCTTGGTATTATGCTCCGGGCCGAGGCACTGGAGCCAGAAAGCGTGGGTATCGGTTTGTGAGATCTGCCAGCCGCACCGACCACACTTTTTGAATCCGCTCGGGACCTTCGAGGACATCAACGGAAAAATCGCGTCGGCGAAGTCAAAGTCGTCGATGGTGGCGGTGACCACGCGGCCACAAGGCCGCAAACTAAGCACCCTCGCGGCTAAGAACGACGAGGACACTTTTTTTTTTTTAATCGATAGAAAAAATACGAGAACGCATACGCGAACAGAAAAAAGCCGCGGCTAGGCCGCAATCCGGTTTCCGGGGCTGACAGAGAGAGAGACGATAACACGTCTCTCTCCAGCGCGGAATAGAAAAAACTCAGCGGGAACGGTCGCGCACGGGCGGGAAGACGGCCGCGCATGCGCGTTGGGCGTGCCCTGTGTGCGGGACCGCCCGTGAAGTTTTCTTCCGGTTGGTGGGGGCTGCCATGGACGTCAACCCAGTCGTGAGAACAAGCAGCCTGCTTGTCCTCGGAGAAAGCACAGTACAGCAGCCTCGCGTTCACCTTTCCCCTTCTCTCTCTGTGTCCCGCCCTCATTTCCTGTTTCGCAGAGAGAGAAGGGGAAAACTGAACGCGAGGCTGCTGTACTGTGCTTATCTTCCTCTCAGCTGGCATTACTTTAAAGCGCTGCCTCCGTCGACCTCGGGGGGTGAGTGGCGGCCTCCGGGGGGGGGGGGGGGGGAGTGAGCGACCCTGTGTTTGTCTGCTTGGGTGGGTGGGAGGGGTTGCAGTTGCCGAGGTTCTACAAACATTGAGGGACTGCGGTGAGTGGTGACCTCGGGGGAGTGACCAACCAGCGACCTGGGGGGGGGGGGGGGGGGGAAGGGGTGCTGTTCTCGGAGGGACGGAGGGAGGGCCCTGGAAATCAAAGGCCACAGAGGGAGACGGAGGGAGAGAAAGGGAGGGAGGGAGGGAGGAGACGCCTACAACTCACAGGGGACAGGGAGGAGGGCCTACAACTCAGAGGACAGAGAGACAGGGAGGGGGACACTTTTCCTGATATCACCGAGGAAACTGCCCATCTTCTTTCCTCCTCGAAATGCACCACCTGTTCCTCTGATCCCATCCCCACCAACTTACTAAACACCATCTCTCCTACTGTCACCCCCCCCCCCCCCCCCCCCACTGTCATATCCTCAACCTCTCTCTCTCTCCACTGCAACTGTCCCTGACACCTTCAAGCATGCTGTAGTCACACCACTCCTCAAAAAAACATCACTAGACCCTACCTGTCCTTCCAACTACCGCCCCATCTCCCTCCTACCCTTCCTCTCCAAGATACTTGAGCACGCCGTTCACAGCCGCTGCCTTGATTTTCTCTCCTCTCATGCCATCCTCGATCCGCTTCACTCCGGTTTTCGCCCTCTACACTCGACAGAAACAGCACTCACTAAAGTCTGTAATGACCTGTTCATTGCAAAATCCAAAGGTCACTACTCCATCCTCATCCTCCTCGACCTATCCGCCGCTTTTGACACTGTCAATCACAATTTACTTCTTGCTGCACTATCCTCATTTGGGTTCCAGGGCTCTGTCCTCTCCTGGTTCTCCTCTTCTCTCTCCCACCATACCTTCAGCGTACATTCTCATGGATCTTCCTCCACCCCCATCCCACTCTCTGTTGGAGTTCCTCAGGGATCTGTCCTTGGACCCCTTCTTTTTTCAATCTACACTTCTTCCCTGGGCTCGCTGATCTCATCTCATGGTTTCCATCTTTATGCTGACGACACCCAGCTTTACCTCTCCACACCAGAAATCACTGCGGAAACCCAGGCCAAAGTATCAGCCTGCTTATCCGACATTGCTGCCTGGATGTCCAACCGCCACCTGAAACTGAACATGGCCAAGATTGAGCTCATTGTCTTTCCATCCAAACCCACTTCTCCTCTCCCTCCACTCTCTATTTCAGTCGACAACACCCTCATCCTCCCCGTCTCATCTCCCCGCAACCTCGGAGTCATCTTCGACTCCTCCCTCTCCTTCTCTGCCCATATCCAGCAGACAGACAAGACCTGTCGCTTCTTTCTCTATAACATCAGCAAAATTCGCCCCTTCCTCTCCGAGCACACCACCCAAACTCTCATCCACTCTCTCATCACCTCTCGCCTTGACTACTGCAACCTACTCCTCACTGGCCTCCCACTTAACCATCTATCCCCCCTTCAATCTGTTCAGTACTCTGCTGCCCGTCTTATCTTCCGCCTAGACCGATATGCTCATATCACCCCTCTCCTCAAATCACTTCACTGGCTTCCGATCAGGTACCGCATACAGTTCAAGCTTCTCCTACTAACCTACAAATGCACTCAATCTGCAGCCCCTCATTACCTCTCTACCCTCATCTCCCCTTACGCTCCTACCTGTAACCTCCGCTCACAGGACAAATTCCTCCTCTCAGTACCCTTCTCCACCACCGGCAACTCCAGGCTCCGCCCTTTCTGCTTCGCCTCACCCTATGCTTGACATAAACTCCCGAAGCCCATAAGCCAAGCCCCCTCCCTGCCCATCTTCAAATCCTTGCTCAAAGCCCACTTCTTCAATGTCGCTTTCGGCACCTAACCATTGTACCTCTATCCAGGAAATCAAGACTGTCCCCAATTTGATTGACTGCACTTTTTTGTCCTTCAGATTGTAAGCTCCTTTGAGCAGGGACTGTCCTTCTTTGTTAGATTGTACAGCGCTGCGTAACCCTGGTAGCGCTTTAGAAATGTTAAATAGCAGTAGTAGTATATGGGTGAAAGGAAACATACAGAGACATATGGAGAGGAGGGGAGAGCAGGGGGAGAGAACAGATTGCTCGATGTGGACAGGAGGGGACACCAGAGGACAAGACACACTACACTCACTCAGACAGACACACACTCTGGCTCTGTCTCAATCACACGCGCTCTCTCTCTCTCACACATACTCTCTCCTAACAGTTCCCCTAAAAACAAAATTACCATTACAGAACCTTGCCAGCGCCCGTTTCATTGCGTTCAGAAACGGGCCTTTTTTCCTAGTTTTTTAATAAAATGATTCCACAAGTTAAAAAAGTTTAACCTGGGAACAGAAAAAATGGCTTGACTTCTACTCTTTTTCATACATTTGATGCCATTCCCAAACAGGAGAACGCTTCTGAAGTGGGATACAAATGGTGACCAGAAGAAAAAAAATTTAAAAACAAGGAAAGGAGGAAGAGACCAGGGGCCTATGGGCCACTTTGTTGGTCTCCAGTTGTTCTGAAACAAGCAGCATTTTTAGCTCAATAGGATTATGATCTTTTTGCAAGAGACATGTCCACTCAATCTGCCCTTAGATCTTTAATCTGTGGCCTTCTTTCTCCCTGCCCTTTGTGTCTCTCAAACATCCTTGATTTCAGCATTTGTCTTGGCTCCTAGCAACTCCTTTTGAAGTCTGTTTCAAGTGTCCACCACCATCTCCATGGGAAAGTTTTCTTATCTCCATATGAGCCGCATTCCCCCTAACTTCAGCTGAGTTTTTCATTCTATGGAAAATTTATTAATAAAGAATCAGAACATAGAAAACTGCTTGGTATTTAAATCTTTGGGATAGCTGTTACCCAAAAATACATTTTAATAATTTCAGGGTGAACTGGTGAGATCTCTGAAAGCCACAAATATGCTTGGGAAACTGTGCGCCACACTTTGAGGGGAACTTTAAGTTTGAACTGATAAACAAAATGGATTAAAAAAAAAAAGCACTCTTACCAAGTGGTGTGTCCACTAAGATTGCATTATAGAGCTCTGCTGGTGTCTGGGCAATATTTACCGCCTCCATCTGCTCAAAGCTGCCCAATGGATGACACTTGGGAACCAGCTCAGAGATAGAGCGCTGGTGCAGAGTCCCAGTAATCAGGAGAATCACATTATCAATCATATAACTGTAACTGTAAGAGAGACATAATAGACTAAGTGGCATGCATTAATAACAAACATTGTTATTATGTTATTAAGTGGTGGAGTGGAGAGGTTGCCTCCAAGGTTAAAGCAGGAGGGTGAGAATGAGGGAACCAAAAGTTCAAATCCTACTGACATTCTTTGTGATGTTGAGGAAGTCACTTAGGTGCTCATTTTCAAAGCACAGACTTTACATGTGCTTTGAAAATAAGCCTCTTAACTTTTACCTCCACTGCCTCAGGTACAGACAGGGAAATGCCTACTGTACCGAAATTGAATTTGTCATGGGCTACGGTTGAAATGCCAAATCCAAATCTTCCTCTCCTAGCACTGTTGAAAATTTAGAGGGAACTAGGATAGAGTAGCAGCTTAATGCTTAGACCAGAAGGCTGCAAACCAGGGAAGCCTGGAATCCCACTGCAGCTCCTTGTGATCTTGGGCACACCATTATTAATCCTCATTGCCTCTTACCTACTATACTTGAATGTAATGCACCTTCAGTTACTTCTAAAAAAAAAAAAAAAAAAAAGGCACAAGTTAAACCCAAATCCCTGACAAGGTATGCCCCAGTACACTGGGAAAACTTGAAGTGCTGACTACAGAACCCAACTCAGCAGTTTTCAACTTGTCCTCAAAAACAAAGCTCAGGGTGACAAGATGTAGTCCTATTCCACAAAATATGGCATAATTAAGCACTAAAAAGCTATAAACCTGTCAGTCTAAATCAGGATAATCCCCCAAATGTTGGATCACTCAGTCCCACTATTAAACTTTCACACATATCCATTCCATACTACTCACTCCCACATCATCTCTCCCAGCACTCACTACCACTTCGTTCCCCAAACAGGCAATGTTGTCATGAACCCTTCTTCCAAACCACTGCTCACCACTGCTGGCTCCAAGTGATAGTTACATAAGTACATAAGTATTGCCAAACTGGGAAAGACCAAAGGTCCATCAAACCCAGCATCCTGTTTCCAACAGTGGCCAATCCAGGTCACAAATACCTGGCAACATCCCAAAAAAGTACAGAACATTCTATACTGCTTATCCCAGAAATAGTGGATTTTCCCCAAGTCCATTTAATAATGGTCTATGGACTTTTTCTTTAGCAAGCAGTCCAAACGGTTTTTAAACTCCGCTAAGCTAACCGCCTTTATCTCATTCTCTGGCAACGAATTCCAGAGTCCAACTACACGTTGAGTGAAAAAAAACTTTTCTCCAATTTGTTTTAAATTTACTACACTGTAGCTTCATCGCATGCCCCCTAGTCCTAGTATTTTTGGAAAGCGTAAACAGACGCTTCACATCTACCCGTTCAATTCCACTCATTATATAGACCTCTATCATATCTCCCCTCAGCTGCCTTTTCTCCACGCTGAAGAGCCCCAGCCGCTTTAGCCTTTCCTCATAGGGAAGTCATCCCATCCCCCTTATCATTTCCGTTGCCCTTCTCTGCACCTTTTCTAATTCCACTATATCTTTTTTGAGACGGCGACCAGAATTGAACACAATATTCGAGGTGCGGTAGTGATAGTTGTACTCCTGCTCTTCCCAGCAACCATTAGAAGAGATGTGGGAGTATGGGTAACATTTTGCTCCAATTTCTTAACAGCCATATGGAACCTAGAGTTAGCAATAAAATTGTGTCCCATACTGTACTTCAAACCTCACAGAACAAGGACACAAAAGTAGAACAGGGCCATAATCCCAAAATAAAAATAAAAAAATTCAATTAGACAACACTAATATACTTTTATTGAGGAGATATTTAAGAGTTAATTAAGTTCTTTACTGAGGTACATTCAATTTGGCTTCTCTGATGTGGATTAGGAATTGGTTATTGGACAGAAAACAGAGGGCAGTGTTAAATGGTTATTTCTCTCAATGGAGGAGGGTGAACAGTGGAATGCTGCAGAGATCTGTATTGGGACCGGTGCTATTTAACATATTTATAAATGATATGGAAATAGGAACGATGAGTGAGGTGATCAAATCTGCAGATGATACAAAACTATTCAAGGTTGTTAAAACACGTGCAGACTGTGAAATATTGCAGGAAGAGCTTAGGAAATTGGAAGACTGGGTATCCAAATGACATTGAAATTTAATGTGGACAAATGCAAGGTGATGCACATTAGAAAGATTAATCCGAATCATAGTTAACTGATGCTAGCTCCACCTTGGGGGTCAGAGCTCAAGAAAAAAATCTGGGTGTCGTCGTAGATAATAACGCTGAAATCTTCTGCTTAATGTGTGGTGGCGGCCAAAAAAGCAAACAGGATGCTAGGAATTATTAGGAAAGGGATGGTGAATAAGACTGAAATTATTATAATGCCTTTTTATCGCTCCATGGTGCGTCCACACCTTGAGTACTGTGTTCAGTTCTGGTCGCCATATCTCAAAAAAATATATAATCGGAATTAGAAAAGCTTGAAAGAAGAGCGACCAAAATGATAAAGGGGATGGAGCTCCTCTCATATGAGGAAGGCTAAAGAGTTTAGGACTCTGCAGCTTGGAAAAGAGATGAATGAGGGGAGATATGATTGAGGTCTACAAAATCCTGAGTGGTGTAGAACGAGTATAAGTAAATCTATTTTTTTCACTTGTTCCAAAAGTACAAAGACTAGGGGACACTCAAGGAAGCTGCATGGAAATAATTTTAAAACAAATAGGAGGAAATATTTTTTCACTCAACGAATAGTTAAGCTCTGGAACTCTTTGCTGGAGGATGTGGTAACAGCAGTTAGTGTATCCGGGTTTAAAAAAAGGTTTGGACAAATTCCTGAAGGAAATGTCCACAGTCTGCTATTGAGACAGACATGGGAAGCAACTGCTTCCCTGGGACTTGTAGTATGGCGTATTGCCACGATTTGGGTTTCTGTCAGGTACTTGTGACCTGACTTGGCCACTGTTTGGAAAACATTTTCCTGAAGAATATGGCAACATCTTACTCACCCCTATACCGAAGGACGCAAAGAAAAAAACAAATGACATCACCAATTAACGTCCAGTTGCATCTATCCCACTTATAGTTAAACTGATGGAGAGTTAAGTGACCAAACAGCTCACTATTTGGACAAATTCTCTTTATTACATGAATCTCAATCTGGTTTCCGCCCTTCCCAAGGTACCGAAACTGTGCTGGTCACCCTATTGGCCAAATTCAATAATGAAATAGCCTTAGGTAATAACATACTCCTACTCCAATTCGACATGTCGAGTGCATTCAATATAGTTAACCACAGTATACTTCTTCGACTTCTAGATCACTTTGGAATTGGTGGAAATGTACTTGATTGGTTCAAAGGCTAACTACCAGGTCATACCAAGTTAAATCTAATACAAATATATCATCAGCATGGAAATCAGACTGTGGAGTTCCTCAAGGTTCACCTCTATCACCAATACTCTTCAACATATTAATGATCCCATTGGCCAAGTCCCTATCAAATCAAGGTCTCCACCCGTTCATCTATGCTGATGACGTTGCAATCTACATCCCTTTTAAACATGATTTATCAGAAATCTCCAACGATATCAAGAGTGGATTGGACATCATGCACTCATGGGCAAACTCGTTTCAATTGAAGCTGAACACCGATAAAATGCATTGCCTTATCCTCTCATCCCAGTACAACAATTATAAACCAACAACCTTATTTACTCCAGATCATTCCCTTCCCATCTCTGATAGTCTCAAAATATTAGATGTTACTATCGATCGAAATCTTACACTTGAGTCCCAAGTCAACTCCACCATAAAGAAAATGTTCTATTCAATGTAGAAACTCAAGCGTTTAAAACCTTTCTTCCAAAGAGATGTTTTCCGTAATTTAATTCAATCAATGGTATTATGCCACATTGATTATTGCAATAGAATCTATGCGGGATATAAGGAACAACTCACAAGGAAACTCCAGATGGCAGAAAACACAGCAGCCAGATTGATATTTGGTAAGACACAATTCCAAAGCACCACACCACTCCGTGAGAAACTGCACTGGCTTCCTATCAAGGAACGTATCTCTTTCAAAATCTGCACCTTAGTCCATAAGATTATCTACGGTGCACCCCAGGTTACATGATTGACCTAATCAATCTCCCAATCAGAAATAGTACCAGTTCATCACGGTCTTATCTGAATCTCCACTACCCTAATTGCAAAGGACTAAAATACAAGACAACCCATGCGTCCAACTTCTCTTACATAAGCACGCACCTGTGGAACGCACTGCCTCAAGTGGTGAAAACTTATGATCACCTAAAATTCAGAAAATTATTAAAGACTCACCTATTCAGAAAAGCATACCCAAATGACCCAACTTAGGTGACTCAACCCTGCAACACTTCACTATCAAAGATCGTATTGAACACTGACAAACCCTTTTACCTCAAACCTTACCCAACTTGATTGAATCTTATCTTCCCTATCCCACTATAACATTTTGTACTATTCCCATACCGGACTTCGCGAATGCCTTCACGGTATTATGTAAGCCACATTGAGCCTGCAAATGTGTGGGAAAATGTGGGATACAAATGTAACAAAATAAATAAATAAAACAGGATACTGGGCTAGATGGACTATTGGTCTGACCTAGTATGGCTACTCTTATATTCACAACCCTTTGATACTGCATTATACGGACTGGTAAGCATACTAGCCAGAATTTAAGTAGGAATATTAGGCAAAGAAAAAGTTACAGCAAAGCAGTAGTCAATGGGAGTCCACTTTGGTAAAAAAATTGTAGATATGCAGGGGGTGCAAGGGAACAGACTAAAGCACTGTATATAGCCTTTGAAAGAGGAGATGGCACTTCCACCCATATAGGTGTAGTCTACAGACCTCAGACTCAAACAAAAGAACTGGACAAAGATCTGATCAATGATATTGTAAAGATAAAAATAGTGGGTGACTTGAATCTAACAAGTATTCAATCTGCAACTGTGGAGAGAAATACAGATTGTTGATGCCTTACTTTTTATTTTAATTTACTGCATTTGTTCCCCACATTTTTCCACCTGGAGTAGATTCAATGGTAGTTTGCTGCCATGAGATTTGTGGGAGATAGATGGTATATAGGGTCTTGTATATTAATGGAACAGGTTCTGATTCGTTCGTGTTTATGAGGTGCTAATGTAAAATAATAATATAATATTCTATTCTCCACCAATTAAATATAATGTAAAATGATAAGAATAAGAATATGTAAGAAAAGGGGGAATTAAATACTATATTTGTTGAATTACACTAACCTGCACTGTAAGGTTTAAGGACATGTGCTCAGAACATAAAGACCATATATTTAATTTTAAAATGTTTATTTACAATACAGGTAATGTAATAATGGTACAAGAGAGAGGCAGTTTTTTGGGAATCTTTCACACAGGTAATGTGCTTTCAAGATAGCAAATCTTCTGAATTATAAATTAGGCTGGATTAATGGTAACTGATGAAAGCTGCTAGTTGGAGTGATGAAGGAGATCCTTGCTGGAAAAGAAGTCTTTTTGTTGCAGAGTTGTTGCTGGAGCCTGGAGAAAGTCTTATCTGTTATGTGTGTGTGTGAAGTCTAGCAAGGCTAAATGAAGGTCCAGATCAGGAAGCGGACAAAGAGAGCAGGGCAAGAGCGCAAGAGCAAGAGAGAAGACAGCAAACTGAAAATGTTCCAGGCCTTTTATAATCTCTCGTTGTTGGGACTTCCGGTGGAGCCGGGAATAAGATGGACGCGATCCCGTGAGCTCCACCGAGCCAGGACTCCAGTCCTGCTAATATGGCACGAAACCGGCAATAAATGAAGACCCCACATCGTAAGTGACCCGGAACCTATTGGTGAGGTTGCCTGATAACAAAGAAAGCCCTGAAACCGTACAGAGAAGAAATAGCGGCAGATCGCAGAAATCCAAGATGGCGGACGGGAGCGGAGCCATGAGGAGCAAGTAGATTCGCCACAAGAAGCAGGTGATAAACGAAGAGAAGGGGAGGAATGCGACGGAAGGTAGCCGAACTACGCCACCTCCGTCTCTCGACCGCCTCTGCGAGTGCTTGAGCCCGGTGAATCGGGGTTTTGAGCCGGAACGGCTCCGGAGGGCACAAGCTGCCGGGAGGGAGCTACACAGCAGGAAAGAGTCTGCATAAAGCAACAGCTCATCTAACGCGGAAAGCGTGCCAGCAATTACCGCAAACCAGGCAGAAGAAACTTTAGCAAGGTAACTGAGCCACCCTTCCCCTTGTTCCCCCATAGTTGAGTAACAAGAACTTATTTAAATCGGGTGGGGAGCTGTAACTGAAGAGGGAAGGAGGCAAGATCTGCCAACAAAGGGACAGAGACTTTACTACAAAATTCGTTCTTCTAGCAGGGAGTAACAGACTGTAGCGATCCTGTCTTTTATATATTGGACCTGCTGAGTGAATTTATGGAGCCTTTCCTGCGACCCATATCCACAGGAATCACACGTAAAGGCACAAAATTTGAGAAAAGGAACACGCCACCTCCCAAATCCGGCCCAAAAATGGCGGACAGAAGCTCGGATGAGGCAGGAGAGTTTAGTGAAAAGCAGCTAGCGCAGATCACAATGGCCATATGCGCAGCCCTAAACCCGAGATTTGATATACTGACAAGTCAACTAAAAAATTTGGAAACCTCAAGAGCGGAAACAGAGAAGAGGCAGGAGAGGCGGAGCAGCGGATCTCGACCATAGAAGATGATAGGTCGCAAAGCGGACAAGAACTTTCGCGTATGCGGGAACAACTTAAACGGCAACAGGACAAAATTGAGGACATGGAAAATAGAGCCAGGAGGTGTAACGAGGCTGGTGGGAATACCGGAGAGTATCCCAGAGCAATCCTTGGGAACGCTATTAGAACAATGGTTGAACAAAGAACTGGCCCTGTCAGACAGTTGTGGAACATTGTGCATTGAACGAGCCCATAGGCTAGGAAGAAGACAACAGAATCAATCGCGACCGAGGACTGTTATCATCAAGGTCCTTAATTACCACCATAAGGAGGAGATTCTACGGGGCTTCCGAATGAAACGAGAATCGCTAGCCTATGATGGCTCCCCAATAAAAATCTTTCAAGATTACTCGGCAGGAGTTCAGGAGCAGCGACGCAGATTCCATCCTCTGTGCGCAACGTTGGCTCAAAAGAAAAAGCGATTCATGTTGCTTTATCCAGCGGTCTTGAGGATCCAGAAAGGGCAGCAGTGGCGGTCCTTCAATTCAGCGCAGGAAGCACAGCGATTTATGGATGAGGAGATGGAGGCCCCTGAGGGATGATATGCAGACGCTGGGACAACCCGGTAACCAACCAAGAGGAGCCCAGAGTCAGTTGATTGTCGCTCCACCAATGTGTGAGGCGACAGGTAAGACTGTAACGGGACACAGTTGAAGTTGAAATGTCTGTAGTTATGTTGATAAGGATTGAAAGTTAATCCGTGTTAATACTATGTTATAAAGTGTTAAGAAGCATGGGGTTCAAGAGGTGATTAATAACCTGGGCATACGGTCATAAAGACGAAGGGGGACAGTATTACATAACAAACTTCACTAAGCCGGTTGGGGTAGCCAGGGACTTTAGGCTGGCGACAGAAGTCGAACATAATTGGGAGGGGTGAGGTAGGTTGGGGGGGGGGGGGGGAGATAAGGGAAGGGTGGAGCAGGGGTTGTGGAATTTGGAATATTATTACAATACAGAGTAAAGAGCGAGAGAAGTCAACCCAGGAGGATGGGGATGATAGATCACAATCTCACAGAGCCAACCAAGAGATAAAAATTGCAATACCAGTGGTCCTTATTGAAATCATTAGGGGGGACCTGGGGAGGGGCTGGGACCCGGGGCCTCCACCGCAACACGGGTATCTAAGCAGTTGTAATAACTCATTAAGTCACACACTGTAGAGTAATTACATGGAATGTGGGAGGAATAACCACACCAATTAAGAGGAAAAAGATTTTGACTCATTTAAAACGAATGCACGCAGATATTGCATGCCTACAAGAAACCAGGCAAGCTTAGTCGGGGATGGGTGGGACAGGTCCTGTAGGCCTCTACTGAAGGCCGTAAGGGAGGTAGCGATTTGTTTAAATAAAAATTTAGCTTGCACTGCAGAAAAGGTCTTCCAAGATCCTAAAGGGCGTTATTTATTGGTCAAGCTATGGTTACAAGGCAGAGAAATGTACCTATTGAATGTCTATGCCCCCACCCCACCAGAACATAACTTTTATCCAGGTTTGGTGAAGCGTATGCTCCCCTATCAAGATAAACCATTGATGGTTGTGGGAGATATGAACAGTTTATTAGACCCCATGATAGATAGTACAGGGGCTAGGGGAGAGAAAGAGGGGGGTCACAAGGAAGGTAAAGTGTTAAAGGACTTTAAGAACTCTCTTTCAATGGTGGATGTCTGGAGGGTTTTACACCCTGAAGTACGCGACTATACACACAGGTCCAGGGCACATTGTTCATGGAGTAGGTTAGATTATGTCTTTATGACTCCTGACCTTGCTCCTCATGTTAGGGAAGCACAAATAGCAGAAATAACAATATCAGACCATGGACCGGTGTGGGCAGACTTGGGGGCCCCCAGGGACTACCAACAAGGCAAAAGATGGAGATTCCCTAATCACTTGGTTAAAGACAAATGTTTCCAAAAGTTTCTCATTGCAAAGTGGGAAGATTACACGTCCAATAATAAAGAACACGTATCTAACCCTCAACTATTCTGGTGTGCGGGAAAGGCAGTGCTAAGGGGCAAGTTGATGGCCTATATGTCAGCTAGGCGAAAACGACATGCTCAGACCCTTGTAGTGTTAGAAAGACAGTTGCAAAAAGCCAAACGCCGCTATGTGGCACAAGCAACAGAGGGCAACAAGGAAGCCTATCTATCAGTTCAGGCAGCAATTAATTCACTCCTACATGAACAAATGCAAAGAAACCAGATTTATCAAAAATATCAGTTCTATAGATTTGGAAATAGAGTAGGGGGACTATTATCAAGGCTAGTACAAAGGAAGGGGGAAAATAGGACAATTCCTGCCTTAAAGGATAAGCAGGGCCTCATTACAAACGCTCCAGATAAGATACAGTTGCTTTTACAGGAACACTTCGAGGACTTGTACACTCCAGACGCACCCAAAGATAGGGCAGAGATTAGAGCGTTCCTCCAGTGGGCAGACATGCCACGAATGGGAGTGGAGGATATAGCCCTCCTTGAGGCCCCCATACAGCCTAGAGAGCTGCAGGAGGCAATTAAAAGTCTAAAATCATTCTCGCCACCTGGAATAGATGGATACACCGGGGAATTTTACAAGCTCATGCAAGGAACATTGATAGGTCCACTATTTGCATACCACCAAGCCATAATTCAGGAAGGGCAAGTCCCACAGTATGAAAATACCGCCAATATCTCGTTATTATTGAAACCCGGGAAGGCAGTGGAAGACCCTGAGTCGTATAGACCCATATCCCTTATCAATGTTGACATTAAATTACTAGCCAAAATATTGGCTAGACGCATGGCGAAGTGCCTGCCATCTATCATAGATCCGGCACAGGTGGGCTTTCTGCCGGGGAGACACTCAGTACTACATGTGCGGAGGGGCCTTATTGGCAATGGCTCATTGCCGCTATCAGCAAATTCCAGGGGTGGTGGTAAGCTTGGACGCCGCTAAGGCTTTTGACAAAGTAATCTGGGACTTCCTTTTTGAAACCATAGATTGGGTGGGTCCCTGGTGAGATACAACGAGCCATAAAGGCCCTATATACAAATATGTTGGCCCAAGTCGCAGTCAATGAGGGAATAACACAGAGATTCCAAGTTCAGCGAGGTACAAAACAAGGTTGCCCCCTTTCTCCCTTATTGTTTGATTTGGCATTAGAGCCTTTATTGAGATTACTAAACTCAACAACAGAGATACAAGGGGTGACAATGGAGAAACATGAGATAAGAGCATTAGCTTATGCTGATGACATTCTCCTGATACTTACAGACCCACGCAGATCTCTCCCGGCGGCACTGGGACTTATTCAGGAGTTTGGCCGGTTAGCGGGATTTACCATTAATTATGATAAATCAGGGGCAATGCCAATGGACGATGATACCCGTAAGGGTTGGTCAGGGAATTTTCCCATTAAATGGGTGGATTCCAAAATAAGGTATTTAGGGGTCTATATCTCTGGGACGGGAGCTGCCTTGTACCGGAATAATGTAGATCCACTCTTAGATATGACCAGAAATAAATTGATCATGTGGAGGGAATTACCCCTCACAGCACTAACATTTTCCCAGACTTATTTCCAAATTCAAATTGCTTGAATAGATTTTGCATAAACTTCACCTTATCTACCTACAAACTGTAACTCGAATCTGATGCTGCCTCTCAAAGTCCGTTACTTAAATGCGGAGGCCAAGCTCAAGCTGGTCCCAAGCTTGTCTTTTCTGTTCTCCCCAGTTTATCAAATGACCCCTCACCACATCTTTCAAAGCATCTCACAAGGTCCCATCCGCAACTGTTCATCATTTCTGTCCAAATAATGATGCATAATAGCAAAATATCTTCACAGACCTCTGGATCCCCTAACAGATGCTCATTAAACCTCCAAAACGTTTGGCCCTTCTCTCCATCCAAAGCCCCCAGAGCTATCCAAACAGGTGCATGATCAGAAATTTGAATGCTATCAATATGTGAATCTACAATTTGACCCCATAGTTGCCTACTGCACCACAGAACATCTATGCGAGTATATGTATCCTGAACATGTCCCTGAAGAGGACAGTACAAATAAAAAAAGTAGCACATATGAATTTATCTTCTTGGGCAGACTGGATGGACTGTGTAGGTCTTTTTCTGCCGTCATCTACTATGTTACTATGTATGGGGCAAAATTGCACTATTTAATATGGTGATTGCACCAAGATGGCTTTATGTATTTCAGCAGTTACCCTTATTTTTGAAACACAAGGACGAAGGGAAGCTACGGCGAATAATACAGGAATACCTATGGCAGGGGAGGAGGCCTAGGATCCCATATAAACTGATTGCGTCTCCTCGGGAGGGAGGAGGAATGGGATTGTTAAATATTTGACGGTAGCCTGTTCCATGAGGCATATTAATGACTGGTACAGGGGGTCCTCCGAGTTTTCTTTGACAGAGTTAGAGACTTCTAGATTTCCAGGGATACATTTTAGTCATTTACTACACACTGGAGGGACCTTGCCTAAAGACGCTTTTAAACGACACCTAGTACTGCAGGCGCTGAGGGAAACTTGGTGCTGGTTGTGCAGGTGACACTTCTTCTCGGCCAGGGAGACCCCGTGGTTGTCCGTATGTGACAACCCGGCTTTTCCACCGGGGCAGGGGAGGAGTGTTTTCACCAGATGGGCAGAAAAGGGAATAGTATATTTAGCTTACGTAGTGAATGAGGAAGGCAAGATGTACTCATACCCAGAACTGCAATTAAAATATCAAATTCCAGCAAATCACTATTTTGCATACTACCAATTAAAGCATTATGTGGGTACCCTAAATTGGACAGCTTTAACAGAAGATGTGGTGGAGATAATTTCTGAAGACTATACACTGGGGGCTCAATCACAGGTACCATTGAGATTTCACCATCAGCAGTTAAAAGATACGACTGTGGAACTTGATGTGGTTAAATTGGCCTCCGGATGGTCCAGAGATTTAAGAAGTGAGGTATCCGTGGACACCTGTGAGACGTTTTTAAAGTCATTGTATAAATGGAGGTTTTCCATACCACAAAGAGAGAGACTATACAGGTGGTTCATGCGGACACACATATCCCCATACAGAGCATGTTGTGCTGGAATTGCAGATAATGGTGATTGCCCAAAATGCCGGGAGGCTTCAGCTACTCTGGGGCATATGTTTTGGCACTGCAAATATGTGAAGCGCTTTTGGCACAAGATACTAGAAGGGATAGAGGGGATGTGGAGTTGTACTGTGGTTTGGGATCCTCTAATGTTATTTAATGTATTCCAGTATTCCGCGGGATCCTCCAGAAGGCTTTAAAGCCTTCATTAGGCTAGCAATTTACTTTGGAATCACAACTATTTTACAATATTGGAGAAAGAGTGAAGAACCGCTTCAGCAGGCATGGCAATCCCAGATTATAAAGCAAATGCGAGTGGACAGGTGTGGGATTCATGATCTTGACAGTTTGACGGGCAGGAAGTTTCAGGCACAATGGGAACCTATATGGGATACTTTGACCCCCAGAGGGAGAAGTTTCCTATTGAATTTATAAAAAAAAAAAAAAGGGTTTGAATATTGTTGCCTTTCTAAGACATAGGTTGTAAGGGGGGAAGCAAAATAGGGAAGTGACCACCTTGAGATACAGGAATAAGGCTTATGAGACTCACAGAGAATTTTCATTGTGTTGTACAAACAATTGAGATGAGACTCCTCTTGACTCTGGGAATCATCAGACTAATCTACGGGAGGGGGAGGATAAGGGAAGGGGTGGGGGGAAGGTCTGGGTTTATTAAGAGAGCACATATATGTTATGGTGATGTGACACTGGAAAGCATATGGACTATGGGAGTGACCCACCTGGAGTTGGGGGTCGCTAGATTATGCGAAAATGTATTTTCATTTTGTTGATTAGAGTATAGAGATGTGATTCTTAACTGATGAAAAGGCATGTACTTGACAAATTGGTCCCACTAGTCAATTGGATAGAGCGGTTACTATACATAGTGATCAGATAAGGAACCATTAACATATGTTAGAAGTTGTGGAGAGGGGGGTTGGAGGGGGGAAAATATAAAAAAAATTTTGGTGTTACAGTAGCTGAGAATTACTGAAGTATATAAAATGAAAGTAGACGAAAATGGATATACTCACGTTGTCAATTGTGTTGCTATGCTGTTCATCAATAAAAATTATTGAACCATAATCTCTTGTTGGGCCATAGGCTGAAAGTCAGGTGGGGTGTACTCGATCCAATGAAAACTCAGGGATAGCTGAAAACTGGTTTTATCTAGTTTTGAGATGGAGCATGGTAACTGGTCACATGTTTTAATGACATCATAAGACTTTCTGTCTGGACATCTGCTGGTAGATACACATCCAGAAGGCATCTGACAGGATTAAAAGAGTCTTTGTCTGAGAGTATGTGGGCTTCTTTTGTCAGATTAGATAGATAGATAGATGGCCTTTTCAGTCTCTGAGTCATTGTCTCAGAATAGGTGGAGTTTCACAGTCTTTTGTTACCTCCAGTCTCTGTGATTGCTGTCCATCTTCAGATTTTTGTTCCTTGGAGATGAACTACGAAAGTTTGTCAGGAAAGGACGATCTAAAAAAGTAGGCTTTCAGGTGTTTTCTGAGCCACAGATAGTTTTTTTTTATGGCCATTAGGTCTTTAGGTAGGGTGTTCCAGATTTTGATACAGATGTAAGTTCCCAAAGCACAAAGCAAAATAGCGTTCACTTACCAGAGAAACGTCCTCTTCTCTCGGAACTTCTCAGAACAAAACAACATAAACAATCTGCTTCACTTACATCTGTATCAAAATCTGGAACACTCTACCTAAAGACCTAATGTCCATAGACAACTATCAATGGTTCAGAAAACAAGTCAGAGAAAATACTTATTCACTCAAAGAGTAATTAAACTCTGGAATTCGTTGCTAGAGAATGTAGTAAAAATGGTTATCTTAGCGGGGTTTAAAAAAGGTTTGGATAGCTTCCTAAAGGAAAAGTCCACAGACTGTTATTAAAAATGGACTTGGGGAGACAGAGGTCACGTGATGCGTGGAGAGTAGCAGACGTGGTTCGCGCTGCTCTGGAGCCCTCACCCACAGAAAAAGCCAAAAGCAGCTCGTAACCGTCTTATTAGAGCATTAAATTAGTGCTGCGGAGATCGCACAGTGCACAGAGCCATACCTGCACTCGATGCCTTCCGGAGCCACCCGTAAGAGTGTGAAACCTGAAAAAGAAAAAGCGTCGCCGCCTGGTACCAGCCACAAAATGGCGGAGGGTAAGAATGAGGCCTGCACTGAATTCAGCGGGAAGCAGCTGTCGCAGATCGCCGAAGTGGTAGAAGCAGCGCTAACCCCACGCTTTGCCTTGCTAACAAACCAACTAAAAATTATGGAAGCCACATTAGCGGAAACAATCAAGCGCACGAATGAGACTGAGCATAGGATCTCCAGCCTGGAGGACTCATGGAACCGTCGAGATCCGGAAATCACGCGTCTCACAGGTATCGTGCAAGCACAACAAGATAAGATCGAAGATCTTGAAAATCGATCACGACAATGCAATTTGAGAATAGTTGGACTTCCTGAAAAAGTTACTGATAACTCTCTGGGACAAGTCTTAGAGCAATGGCTCAACAATGAATTCGCCCTGATAGCTACGGCAGGCTCTGCCTAGAGCGAGCACACAGATTGGGGAGGAAGCAGCAAGACCAGCAACGACCCAGAATAATTATGGTTAAAGTACAAAGAAGAAATCCTTCAGGGATACAGAACCAAACGGGGCTTGCTGGAATATGAGGGCGCCAGGATCCAAATTTTTCAAGACTATTCTCAAGGTGTGCAGGACAAGAGACGGCGATTCCACCCTATTTGCGCCACTTTAGCTGAGAAAAATGTTAGCTTCAGATTGATATACCCTGCCATTTTAAAAGTCTTTCACAATGGACAATGGAAGGTGTTAGACAACATAACAGCAGCACAGGATTTCTTGGCCTTGGAACTTTAAGAAGCAGCTCACCTCAGTGGCGGGTTAGTCACTTGGACAACATGGACCTAAGTGGCATGAGTATACGTTATTATCAAGATGTTGAATGTTGATTTGTTATATAAAGCTGGTTTATATTGAGATATCTGCATGCGGGTGCTGACAATCTTAAACAATAGTTATTGGTTGAGAGGTTTATAGAGGATCAGAATGATACGGGGTGGGGGCTCCGACACGCATTGACCTTAGGATAAGCCCGTGCTCATCACAGTATGGAAGGAGTGGGGAGAAGAGAGGGGGAGGGCGGGGGACAGGGCAGTTAGTGAGAAAGGGAATGAGATCCATAATGGTAGCAAATCTTGCAAACAGGGAGTCAGGGATTATAACTGGTTATCAACATATATTGTTAAATATCCCCCGGGGGGGGGGGGGGGGGCTGGGCCCCTGGAGGATTCGCTATAGGACCACCTTTGGTAACCTTGTCATCTTAGAGGAGACATGAGTCGACCTGGTGTAAAGATCTTGTCGTGGAATGTCTCAGGCATCACGTCACCCGTGAAACGATATAAGATCTTATCCCAGATACGGCGACAGGGAGCAGATATAGCATGTCTGCAAGAGACAAAGTTAACAGATCTGGAGCATGGGAAACTTTGCCAGCAATGGGTGGGTGAAAGCCACTTCTCCTCCTCGGGTAATCGGAAGAGTGGGGTAGCAATATTAGTAAAAAAGGGCACACCTTGTGCGACCAAATTAATATACAAAGACACAGAAGGCCGTATAGTATTATTGCACATTAATTATCAAGGGCAGAGATTTTACCTATGCAACATATATGGCCCAAACTCGTACAGCCCGAGCTTCTTTCAATCCCTGATAGTATTGGGTTTGCAGCATACTGATGCCCCGTGGATCTGGGCAGGGGATTTCAACCAGGTGCAAGACCCCACTCTAGACAGATCGTCACCGATGGCCACCCCTGGGCTGGATAAAGGGAAAGGAATACCAGCACTCTGTAAACATCTACACCTAATCGACCCATGGCGCACCCTTCACCCTACCACAAAGGATTATACCCATCAATCTAAAGTGCACCACTCATGGTCTAGAATTGACTACATATTGATATCACAACCCTGGTTTTTCAAAGTCCAACGAGCCCATATCGGCCCTATGGAGATATCAGACCATCACATAATCTGGGTGGAAATTGAGTTAGGAGGAGGTGGTGGAGGGAGCAGACAGTGGAGATTTCCAGCTTATTTATACAGGGCCAAACACTTGGCAGAATACTTATCAGAGAAATGGCAGCAGTATGAGGACACAAATCTGGCCTCGTGTAATTCGCCAGTGATTTTCTGGGAAGCCTCTAAGGTAGTTATGAGGGGGGAAATAATAGCGTTACAAAGTGCTAGGAAAAAGCGCCTGGCGGCTGGTATACAGAACTTGGAAGCTGATTATGTAAAAGCAAAGAGGAAATACCTAAGCAACCCCACAGTAAATAACAGGGACCTAATGTCTGCAGCTTTGGTGGCACTCAATACCATGCTGCATGAGCAGGCCATGAGACAGCTGATAGCACGGTGCCTGAACTCTCAGCGCTTCGGGAACAAAACAGGTAAATTATTGGCAAGAGTGGCCAAAGCACCTACTACGCAGAGGTATATTCCAGTGCTAGACGACTCTATGGGGAACAAGCTCACGCAGTTGACAGATATAGCAGAAGCATTCCATAGCCACTTTAAAGAAAGGTACGCCCCTAAAGACCAGCAACAGGGTCCCTCCACTAGGGACTACCTGGAAGACGCAAAAATGCCTCAGCTGCCAGATATAGCTCGTCAAATGCTATCAGAGCCGCTGCGCACACAGGAAGTATTTAAAGTAATAAAAGATCTGAAGGCCGGCTCGGCCCCCGGGCTTCATGGATTCCCTAATGAATATTATAAAATGCTATCACCGCAGATATGTGGAGCACTGGTTGATTATTTCGACGCAGTAGTGGACAGGGGGTTTATATCGCCAAGGGAGAATGAGGCATTGATTTCCTTAATCCCCAAGCCCGGCAAGCCCAAAGATCAGGTAGAATCTTACCGGCCCATCTCTCTCATCAATGTAGATATTAAAATCTTATCCCGAATCCTGGCAAATAGGTTGATGTCCTATGTCCCAGATCTAATTGGTGAGCATCAAGTTGGGTTTGTTAAGGGACGCCAAGCGGTTAGACAGGTGCGTAAAGTCCTGTTGACGGTGGCGTATGGCCAAGTTACGAGGGACTCCCTGTTGCTGGTCAGCCTAGACGCGGCCAAAGCTTTTGATAACGTAAACTGGGACTACTTGTTCCAAGTCCTAGACTACATCGGGTTGGATGGCTGGTTCTTAAAGGCGATAAGCGCGCTTTACAAAAACAATACAACGCAAATATTGGTAAATGGCACTAGAACTGGGCCCATTCAGGTCGAACGGGGCACAAGGCAGGGCTGCCCATTGTCTCCAATATTGTTTCTTATATACCAGAACCCATGCTCCGAACGGTTTTATTGGATACTGATATAGTGGGTGGTATTGCAGGGGAGCTCAATAAAAATATTAGCTTTTGCCGACGACATGTTTCTCACACTTACACAGCCGAAAACTTCTGTCCCACGCCTAATAGAAGTCATAGATGAATTCGTTTTTTTTTCTGGATTGCAATTAAATTTACAGAAATCACTAGCCCTCCCAATACAGGAAACGATACAGTTGGAGTGGGAGGGCTCGTTCCCGTTCACATGGGCTGTGGGCACCCTCAGGTACTTAGGGATCTGTATTCCAAGGGACTTGACAAACCTATACAAAGTAAACGTGAACCTCCTGAAGAAACGAACTAAAGAGGCGTTGCAGGGTTGGCAGGGTTTACCCGTGTCCCTAAAGGGGAGAATCGCCATGTACAATATGTTCATCTTCCCAAAGTGGACATATGTTTTCCAGATGATTCCTGCTACCCTGGGCTATAGGGAGGAGAGGTGGCTACACAAAACCCTAACAGTTTTTTTATGGCAGGGCAAACGAGCACGAATTGGTATAAACAAACTTATGAGACCCTGTACAAAGGGGGGACTGGGGCTGTTGGATTTCAAACTGACAGCACTAGCATGTAACCTACGGCATTTATCTGACTGGTTCCGATCGAGGGAGTTTTTCTCATGCACAAAGGTGGAGACTTCTCTGATGGCCCCAATGGGGTTTGCTTATTAGCTACATGCTCCGTCGGCAGAGCTCCCAGCATTGGGACCTTATGGGATTATCTTGAACCCCTTAAGGAAAACATGGAGGTGGCTGTGTGGAGTCTACCATTGGAACAGAGAAGTCTCCCCATTACTTCCTATCAAAGGTAATTTAGCATTTCCAGAGGGGGGTAACTCTGCCTTGTTTAAAAAAATGGGTCACTTGCGATATAAAGTATCTGTTTCAGGTGATGTCCGAGGGGGGAGCAATCAAATCTTTTCAGGCCCTGTGTGAGGAATTTGGGTTAGGACAAAATGATTACTACCAATATATACAATTGAAACACTATGTCAAAACACTACCCTCTGTAGACCTCACGCAAGATAGATGGGAATCCATGAGTGAAGTACTTGACCTGGAAGCCCAGTTAAAGGTGCCACTTCGGTATTTTCATAGCCAACTGTACCGTGATACTTTCAATGCCCTTTTTTCCCATTGTCTCCTTCTAATGTTTCTATGTTGATGTCCCATTGTTATACTCCCATTGATATTCGAATGTCTCGCTTAACTCTGTTCAATGTAATCCATAACTTAGTCGTAACAAATGTATTTCTATTATTCATGTCTTATTGTAAGCCACACTGAGCCCGCAAATAGGTGGGAAAATGTGGGATACAAATGCAATAAATAAATAAACTGAGAGATGTACAGGCACCGCTAGATTATACGCAGGTGTCACAACAATGGCAGCAGGAGCTAAGGTGGAAACCTGATCCTGGACAGATTCAACTATGTTTGGCAAGCATATATCAAGTGACAGAGAACGTAAAATGGCAAGAAATGCAATATAAATTTGTGCTGCGGCTGTACATCTCGCCTCATAGGGCGTACAGAACAACCCTTCGGGACACGGACGATTGCCCCAAGTGTGGACATGGGGGAGCTTCCCTAGGACATATGTTCTGGCTGTGTGGAAAGGTGACTCCTTTCTGGACCAAATTGGGGAGTCAAGTATCACAAATGTGGAAAGTGCAATGGCGCCCAACACCAGGACAGCTTTTCAACGTCTACAAAATACGCGGCACATCGCCAGAGGGACTCACTGCCTTCCTGAAAAGGGCAGTTTTGATGGGCAAACAGACCATACTACAGTTATGGCTGCAACCAGATTCACCTGGAATCCCACAGTGGAGAGGAGCCATGATGCAATGCGGTATGCTGGAAAAGAAGAAAGTGGGAGATCTTGCTTCAGGAAAGGGAGACAAATTTTGTAAAACTTGGTTACCTTTTTGGGACACTCTGACACCTGTAGCGAGAAGTAGGATTCTGAATAGTTAAATGGATCAATAGGGGAGGGAGGGACAGGGAGGGGGAGGGGGAAGCAAGGGAGGGGAGAGTGGGAAAAATGATGATGTATGTCGCATGATGAACACTAACTGACATGTAAATAGTATATAGATGTGTTTCCTTTGCTATATGATGTCGTGTGATATGGGTCATCAATAAAAATTGTTTATATAAAAAAAAATGGACTTGGGGAAAATCCACTGCTTATTTCTAGAATAAGCAGTATAAAATGAATTGTACTGTTGTACTTGTGACCTGGATTGGCCACTGTTGGAAACAGGATGCTGGGCTTATAGTCTGTCCCAGTATGGCAATACTTATGTACTTATCCCTTCTCTGTTGCCACTTTTGTGAAAACGGACTATATCAGCCCTTCCCCAATCTTGTGGAATCTCCCTTGCTTCCAAGAATCTGTTAAACATATATTTTGGAGGACCCTTCAGAACCAATCCCAGGAGGGGTCTCAGTATTTTGGAATGTATTTTATCCAGCCACATGGCCTTGTCCACTTTCAGTTTTTCAAGTTGTTTGTAAACACTTCCTTCTGTAAACGGTGTGGTATCTAGTCATGTATCTTTGCCAATTCCATATGGTCCTTTGCCAGGTTTTTCTTCCATGAACTTGGGGCAGAAGTATTTAACATTTCCATTTTTTCCTTATCACACACCACACATCGGTCCTCAGCACCTTTTGAGTCTTGCAATTCCAGCTCTGGTCTTCCTCCTCTCCAGTATACCCCTAAAAAGTCATCTCACTTCACTGACTGTCTGTGTGGGCTTGTCCGCTCCAGGTAGAAGGCCAATGCTCTCTTGCAGTCCAATGTGTGCAACTGACGTTCAGCAGGGCGGGTATGCGGATGGGGAAAGAATGTTGGCAAGACAATTGACTGGTTGAGATGGAACTCCGACATCACCTTTGGCAGGAACTTAGGGTGAGTGCAGAGGACTACCCTGTTATGATGAAATTTGGTGAAGGAAGCATGGGCTACTCAGGCTTGAAGCTCACTGACCCTCCGAGCTGAAGTGACTGCCACCAAGCAAATGACCTTCCAAGTCAAGTACTTCAGTGGCTCAAAAGGAGGTTTCATCAGCTGGGTGAGAACGACGTTGAGATCCCATGACACTGTTGGAGGTTTGACAGGGGGCTTTGACAAAAGCAAACCTCTCATGAACCGAACTACCAAAGGCTGTCCAGAGATAGGCTTACCCTCTACACGATAATGGTAAGCACTAATCGCACTAAGATGGTTCCTTACTGAGTTGGTTTTGAGGCCAGACTCCGATAAGTGTAGAAGGCATTCAAGCAGGCTCTGTGCAGGACAAGAACGAGATTCTAGGGCCTTCCTGTCACACCAGAAGACAAACCTCCTCCACTTGAAAAAGTAACTCTTCTAAGTGGAATCTTTTCTGGAAGCAAGACTCGGGAGACACCCTCAGGCAGACCCAAGGCGGCAAAATCTACGCCCTCAATATCCAGGCTGTGAGAGCCATAGACTGGAGGTTGGTATGCAGAAGCGCCCCCTCATTCTGAGTGATGAGGGTTGGAAAACACTCCAATTTCCACAGTTCTTCAGACAACAATTCCAGAAGAAGAGGGAACCAGATCTGACAGGGCCAAAAGGTAAAATTATGTATCATACCTGATAATTTTCTTTCCATTAATCATAGCTGATCAATCCATAGACTGGTGGGTTGTGTCCATCTACCAGCAGGTGGAGATAGAGAGCAATCCTTTTGCCTCCCTATATGTGGTCATGTGCTGCCGGAAACTCCTCAGTATGTCGATATCCAAGCTCCATTCGCAGGACTCAGCACTTAGAGAATTACACCCACAAAGGGACACTCTGCCCAGCTCACCACCGCCGAAACGGGGGAGGGGAATTAACCCAGCTCATCCCCACACAAGTGGGGGAGGGGAATCCGTCCAGCTCATCCCCGCGGAGCGGGGGAGGGACACCACACCCGCCGATGCGGGGGGATCTGGCTTATCCTGCAACCGCAACCGCGGGAGGAGCTGACTGACCCTAACACCGCCGAAGCGGGAGGGGTACAAAGCTGCCCTACTGCCACACGAAGCGGGAGGGAGCGCCGGCAGAATTTAAGTCTCAATCCAGCCCCGTAAAACGGAGGGGAGAGGAATGCAGCAGCTCACTGTAACACAAATTCGTCTCAACTCTTGAGAATCCATTGAAAACTTGAACACGAAGTCCTCCTGAAGTAACTGAAGACTAAACTTGAACCTGAAATGCAACCAGAATATAAACAATACAGATATCTGGGAGGGGCTATGGATTGATCAGCTATGATTAATGGAAAGAAAATTATCAGGTATGATACATAATTTTACCTTCCATATCATCATGCTGATCAATCCATAGACTGGTGGGATGTACCGAAGCAGTACTCACCCAGGGCGGGACATAGAAATCCCTGACCGCAACACTGAAGCTCCAAACCGGGCCTCCGCCCGAGCAGCCACAGTCAAGCGGTAATGCCTGGAGAAGGTATGGGCCGATGCCCAAGTTGCCGCCTTGCAAATCTCCTCCAAGGAGACAGACCCGGCCCCTGCCATCGAGGCCGCCTGAGCTCTAGTGGAGTGAGCCACCTTCCCCGCGGCCACATAAGCCGCTGCAATGGCTTCCTTGACCCATCTTGCCACTGTAGGCTTAGCAGCCTGCAGACCCTTACGAGGACCAGCAAACAGGACAAACAGATGATCCGACTTCCGGAAATCATTGGTCACTTCCAAGTATCTGATGATGACTCGTCTCACATCCAGATATTTGAGAGCAGAGTATTGCTCTGGGTAGTCCTCCCTACGAAAGGAAGGGAGACAGAGCTGCTGATTCACATGGAAGCGAGAAACAACCTTGGGCAGGAAGGAAGGCACTGTGCGAATAGACACTCCTGCCTCAGTGAACTGCAGAAAGGGCTCGCGACATGAGAGTGCCTGGAGCTCGGAAACTCTTCTGGCTGAAGTGATAGCCACCAAAAAGACTGCTTTCAACGTCAGGTCTTTCAGAGATGCCCTTGACAAGGGTTCAAAAGGCGGCTTCTGCAAGGCTCTTAGCACCAGGTTGAGATTCCACGCAGGCACCACTGAGTGCAGAGGAGGGCGCAGGTGATTAACTCCCTTGAGAAAGCGCACCACATCTGGCTGCGAAGCCAGGGAAGCACCCTTCAGGCGGCCCCTGAAGCAAGCCAGAGCCGCTACCTGGACTTTAAGGGAACTGAGCGACAGGCCTTTCTCCAGACCTTCTTGCAGGAACGCCAACACTGAAGAAATTGGAGCAGTGAAGGGAGAAAGTGAGCCTGCTTCACACCATGCTGCAAAGGTATGCCAAACCCTGGCGTAAGCAGTAGAAGTAGAGCGCTTCCTCGCTCTTAGCATAGTGGCGATGACCTTGTCTGAGAAGCCCTTCTTTCTCAGACGCTGCCGCTCAATAGCCAGGCCGTAAGACCAAAGGGGGAGGGATCCTCCATCACCACGGGACCCTGATGCAACAGGCCCTGCTCCACTGGCAGCCGCAGAGGATTGTCCACTGAGAGCCTGATCAAGTCCGCATACCAGGGACGTCTGGGCCAGTCCAGACCCACCAGGATTATCCGGCCCGGATGCTTTGCCACCCGGTCTAGCACCCTGCCCAACATGGGCCAGGGCGGGAACACATACAGAAGCTCCTGTGTCGGCCACTGTTGGAGAAGAGCATCTACTCCCAGGGATCGAGGGTCCCGTCCTCTGCTGAAAAAGCGCGGCACTTGGCAATTGGCCGATGACGCCATCAGATCTAGGCTCGGCTGGCCCCCGCGCTTTGTGATGTCCAAGAACGCCTGAGCAGATAGCTGCCACTCTCCGGGATCCAAGGTATGGCGACTGAGAAAGTCCGCCTTGACATTCATGACTCCGGCAATGTGGGCCGCTGACAGCTGTTCCAGGTTCGCTTCCGCCCACTGGCATAGATTCATGGCCTCCTTGGTTAGAGGGGCGCTCTTGGTACCTCCCTGGCGGTTGACATAGGCCACAGCCGTGGCATTGTCCGACAGGACCCGTACTGGTTTCAACGCCAGTACCGGAAGGAACTCCAAAAGCGCCAACCGAATGGCTCTGAGTTCCAGGAGGTTGATAGACCACTTTGCCTCTGCAGGAGACCAGAGCCCCTGCGCTGTCCTTCCCAAGCAGTGGGCTCCCGAGCCCGTCAAAGAGGCGTCCGTCGTGACGACAATCCACTCCGGGGTCACAAGAGGCATCCCTGCAGACAACTTGTCTGTCTGCAGCCACCAGCTCAGCGCCTTGCGCACTGCTGGGTCCAAGGGAAGGCGCACAGCATAATCCTCCGACACCGGAGTCCAGCGCTGCAGCAAAGAGTGTTGTAGTGGTCTCATATGAGCCCTGGCCCAGGGCACTACTTCCATCGTGGCCGTCATAGAGCCCAACAGCTGCACATAGTCCCAAGCCCGGAGCGGAGAGGCTACTAGGAACTGGTCCACCTGAGCCTGAAGCTTGACAATCCGATTGTCTGGCAGGAACACTCTGCCTAATTGGGTGTCGAATCAAACTCCCAGATACTCCAGGGACTGAGTCAGGCGCAGCTGGCTTTTCTCCCAGTTGATGATCCACCCCAGGGAGCTCAAAAGAGCAATCACCCGGTCCACAGCTTTGCCGCACTCTGCATAAGAGGGGGCTCGGATCAACCAGTCGTCCAGATAAGGATGGACTTGTACTCCTTCCTTTCTCAGGAAGGCCGCCATGACCACCATTACTTTGGAGAAGGTCCGCGGAGCAGTAGCCAACCCGAACGGGAGGGCTCTGAACTGGAAGTGTCGGCCCAGGACTGCAAAACGCAGAAAGCGTTGATGAGGAGGCCAGATGGGAATATGCAAGTACGCTTCCTTGATGTCCAAGGATGCCAGGAACTCCCCTGCCTTCACTGCCGCTATAACAGAGCGGAGGGTCTCCATGCGAAAGTGCCGAACCTTCAAGGCCCGATTGACCCCTTTGAGGTCGAGGATAGGCCGTACAGAACCTCCTTTCTTTGGTACCACAAAGTAAATGGAGTAACGTCCCTTGCCAAGCTGATTTTCTGGCACCGGAACGACCACACCCAGGAGGATCAGATTGTCCAAGGTCTGCTGCACTGCCACAGCTTTGACCGGAGACTTGCAGGGAGAGAGTACAAACCCGTCTCTTAAGGGTCGGCAGAACTCTAGCTTGTAGCCGTCTCTGATGACTTCCAGCACCCAAGCATCTGAAGTTACCCTGGTCCACTCGCCCAGAAACGAGGACAGGCGTCCTCCAATTTGCACTGGGCCATGGACCAGGACCCCGTCATTGGGTACGAGACCCTGGGGGAGGACCGGAGGGCGCACCTCCGGGACGGCGGTCTCTGCGAAAGGAGAAGTTCCTCTTGAAGGAAGAGGGGGCAGAGGAGCCCGACTTGCCCGGGCGGTACCGACGGGCTTCCAGAAACCGTCCTCTGGAGATACCGGGGCGAGCACTGGCCAAAGCCCTGACCTCTGGTAACCTCTTGCCCTTAGACGTGCCGAGATCGGTCACAATTTTGTCCACCTCGACCCCAAAGAGCAGCTTGCCTTTAAAAGGCAACTTAGCCAGGCGGGACTTAGAGGCGTGGTCCGCAGACCAATGTTTCAGCCAAAGCCACCGCCGCGCAGAGACTGTCTGAGCCATACCTTTAGCCGAGGCTCTCAAGACATCATACAGCAAGTCTGTGAAGAGTTATGCTAGCCCTTGCTCTCAGTAAAATACAAGCCAATGGCTCATAATAAGAGCTGGGCTTCTTAAAATCAGAATCATCTCTGATACAAAAGAAATCAGAGATCACCTTTGACACAGTTACATTTCACTGTGGCAAGTGCTGAACTGGCAAGGGTGGGGGCAATCTACTCTATAAACAATCCTGAGATTGGCACCTGCAAGACATCATAAGCAAGAGTTGCTATGGTTACGTAGAGATAGTGCTGGGTCAGCTGCACCCCGGGTGAGAACATCCAAAGGGGGGGCTACAGGAAGGTTTGGGAATATGTGAAGTCATGCTGATCAACTGATAAGGACTAGGAGCCCTGTTGAGACAGCTGGGGTCCATTGAAATGAATAGGGCCAAAATTGTATATAAGCAGCAGTTTGAGGAGTATTAGTTCAGACGAGACGAGAAGAAGAAGGAGATGAGAGGAGAAGACGAACAGAGAAGGGAGACTCCAGAAGGCTAGAGAGAGAGGACGTGCCATGATATGCGGTTCCATTATGTGAATGCTTAACCTACCTGTATTACCATTGGTAAGATTGTAATAAACTATCTTATTATATCTACTACATACTGGGTTCCTTTCTAATTACAAGAGTCCGTACTGCCTGATGGTGTAAGCCTGTCATGAGCAGATTCAAAGTTGGGAAAGCTAGATATTTGGAGGGCATATGTAACTTTGCCCAGAGAGAGATGAGACGGACCACTGCTTCCGCTGCTTGATTAGCAAAGGCAGATTCTGAGAAAATAAACATCTGCCAAATAAGCCAAGCCCGATTCCAGGGCCGGCCAATCAGCCCTCAAGGAAGGATCCGAGGGGGAAGGCCGCTGCACAATCGTCAGGCACGCCCTGGCCACGTAGGAGCCACAAACTGAGGCCTGCAAACTTAAGGCAGCCGCCTCAAAGGACGACCTTAAGGCCATCTCCAATCTTCTGTCTTGGGCGTCCTTTAGGGCCGTGCCACCTTCCACCGGCAACGCCATTTTCTTAGTCACCGCAGTGATTAAAGAATCCACGGTAGGCCAAAGAAAGGCCTCACGTTCACTTTCAGGCAAAGGATAGAGGCAGGACATAGCCCTAGCCACTTTGAGGCTCGCTTCCGGGACATCCCATTGAGCCGAAATTAAGGTGTGCATGGCATCATGCACGTGGAAGGTTCTAGGCGGGCGCTTCGTCCCCAGCATAATGGCGGAGCCAACAGGGGCTGAGGGAGAGACGTCCTCCGGAGAGGAAATCTTCAAAATGCTCATGGCCTGCACTAACAGGTTGGGCAAATCCTCTGAGCGAAAGATCCGCGCTGCAGAGGGGTCATCCGCTCCATCCGAGCGGGAATCCGTCTCCTCCAAGGAATCCCCAAAGGACCGTTGGGAGAACTCAGATACGCTGCCCTCATCTACATCAGAGGAGACAGAGTCCTCTAAGCCCTGGGAATCCACCCGAGGGCGTTTACTTCCGGGGCCTCAACCCCTTTGTCGGACAAGGGAGAAGGGGCAGCGTTTTGCATAAGGAAGGCCTGATGCAGCAGCAAAATAAACTCGGGGGAGAAACCCCCCAGACTGTGTATTTCAGCAGCCTGGGCCACAGCCCTAGACGCACCCTCAACCGGCGCTCGCAAGAGCGGGGGAGAAACATGCTGCGCATCCAAGATGGCATCCGGCGTGACACTCCGCGAAGGAGCCGCGCGGGAAGAACGGCGCTTAACTTTAGCCGTTTTTTTGCCGTCGCCCAAATCAAGGGCGGCCATGGCATGAACGTCTCCCAGCTCAAGGGCGGCCCAAGAAGAAGCCGTCCGAGCAGAGTGGCCGGCCAAGATGGCGGAGGCGAGCAGCGGGGGATGGGCGTTTATGGAGGGAAAAACCGCCGCACCGGAGGAAGACCCAGGACACTGACCGGCCTCCGAACTGACACCCAACAAGGGCGAATCAGACTTTAATACCCCCGCATCCCCGCTAGGAGCGCACACGCGGTCCGGGGAGCGATTCTTCGCGCCCTCGCCCTCCGACGCCATAGGCCACGTGGAGATCAATCGGGGAACCCCCTGCCCGCTATAAAAAAGGTAAAAATTACCTGCTTCTCGCAGGTGTCCCAGTGAGTAGCTGCAATAAACGTTTAAATAAACGTCGAAATAAACGCCTTTAAGGACGTCCAACATTTTTTTTTTTTTTTTTTTTTTAACGGAGCCAGCGGGAGGGGGGAGAAAAGGAGGGACCTGGCGCCACCAGGTTTGCACTTGCTCAAGAAGAGCCCTCAACCCCAGGCACTCAACAAAACCTAAAAATTAGGCTTGGAGGCCTAGCCAGAGCTGCTGCTGTGTGTGACCACCACCTGCTGAGATAGAGAACATACTGAGGAGTTTCCGGCAGCACATGACCACATATAGGGAGGCAAAAGGATTGCTCTCTATCTCCACCTGCTGGTAGATGGACACAACCCACCAGTCTATGGAATGATCAGCATGATGATATGGAAGGGCGCAATCAGAATCATGGTGCCGCGGTCTTGCTTGAGTTTCAGCAAAGTCTTCCCCACCAAAGGTATGGGAGGATACGCTTTTGCTGGGGAGGTGCAGGGGCCTGCTTGGTCGCACGCTGTTGACGTGAACGAGCACACTGGGGTTGAGCCTGGGAAGGCTGTCGGGAAGGAGGATTGTACCTACCCTTGGAGTAAGCGTAAGGAGCAGTCTTCTTTCCCCTGAAAAATCACCTACCTGAAGAGGTAAGTGCTGAAGGCGCCCGGTGGGAGAGGTTGTCAAGGGCAGTTTCCCGGTGGTGAAGCTGTTCGACCAACTGCTCGACCTTCTCACCAAAAATATTATCCCCCCGGCAAGGGACATCCGCCAGCCGCTGCTGGGTCCGATTGTCCAGGTCAGAGGCGCGCAGCCATGAGAGTCTGCGCATCACTATACCTTGGGCAGCGGCCCTGGATTCAACATCACAAGTGTCATAAATACCCCTGGACAAGAATTTGCAACACACCTTCAGCTGCCTGATCACCTCCTGAAAAGGCCTGGCCTGCTCCGACGGGAGCTTGTCCACCAGGTCCGCCAGTTGCTGCACATTATTCCGCATGTGGATGCTCATGTAGAGCTGGTAAGACTGGATTTTGGTCACGAGCAAAGAGGAATGATAGGCCTTCCTCCCAAAAGAGTCCAGAGTGTGAGACTCACGCCCCGGGGGCGCAGAGGCGGTATCCCTCAAACTCTTGGCTCTCTTGAGAGCAGAGTCCACGACCGCAGAGTCGTGTGGCAACTGAGTCCTCATCAACTCCGAGTCTGTGTGGACTCTATACTGGGACTCTGCTTTCTTTGAGATGGTGGGATTAGATAAAGGCTTCAGCCAGTTCCGCAGCAGTGTCTCCTTCAGGACATTGTGCAGCGGAACCGTGAAAGACTCTCTAGGTCAGTGATGGCGAACCTATGGCACGCAGAGCCCTCTCCTTTGGCACGCGTGCCATTGCTGGTCCGCCCACTCCCCTCCCTCCGAGCACCAGGCCAGCCTCCATCCCTCCCTCTTCCAAGCAAGCACCAGGCCGCCCCCCCCCCCCCCCATACCTCGGGGTTAAGAGACAGAAGGGAAGGCCGAAGGCGCGCCGAGCAAAGAACATGCTTTTTGCTACCGCTGCCACCTTAACCCCGAGGTACGCCTTTTAAATTTCAGAGGAGGAGGAGGGGCCCTGGAGCTGGGAGAGAGGGAGGACGGGCGGGCGGTCTGATGCTTGTTTGTTTGGTTGGTTGGAGGGAGGGAAGGAGGCTGGTGCTGGGTGGGTTGGAGGGAGGGAAGGAGGCTGGTGCTGGGTGGGTGGGAGGGAGGCCTGGTGCTTGGTGGTGCTGGGTGGGAGGGAGACCTGATGCTGGGTGGTGCTGTGTTCTGGGAGGGAGGGAGGCCTGGTGCTGGGAGGGAGGGAGAGGAGCGTGGCTGGACATGGGTGGCTGGAGGGGAGAGGAGGGTTGCTGAACTTGGATTGAAGGCAAGAAATGAAGAAGAAAGGAAGCCCTGGAAACGGAGTTAAGAGAACAGATAAGAGAGCAGCAGAATAAGCGACTAGGACCAATATGGATAGAAAAACAAAGTCACCAGACAACAAAGGTAGAAAAAATCATTTTATTTTCATTTTAGTGTTTGGAATATGTCCAATTTGAGAATTTACATCTGCTGTCTTATTTTGCACTGGGTATACTGAAGCTGTAACACCTTACAGAAATGATTTATAATTAAAGAAAATCATGTTATTTTTTTCTCCTATACTAGTATAATATTTTCAATGATGTCTGTTTATATGTGCCATTGGCTGGTGTAAGGGGTGTGGCTATCATAGGGGTGCAGTCATATGTGGTGACCCCGCCCATAATGAGTACCGGCACTTTGCAATAAATAATTAGATTTTGGGTTGCTGTTTGGGCACTCGGTCTCTGAAAGGTTCGCCATCACTGCTCTGGTGGTGATGGATAGTCGAGGACTTCGAGCATCTCAGCCCTCGGCTCGTCCACCGTAACCACAGGAAAGGGAATGCACACAGACATGTCCCTCACAAAAGAGGCGAAGGAAAGGCTCTCAGGTGGGGAGAGTTTCCTTTCCGGTGAAGGAGTGGGGTCAGAGGGAAGACCACAGGACTCCTCGGACGAGAAATACCTGGGGTCCTCCTCCTCCCATGATGCCTCCTCCTCGGTGACGGACATGAGTTCTCTGACTTCCGTCCAAAACCAGGCCCGTCTCAACTCAGAGGAACCACGTCCTCGAGGACGGCGTCGAGAGGTGGATTCCCGCACCCGCGGGGACGAAGCTATCTCCATCGACGTCGACTCCACCTGAGTGGCGGCCAAGACCGTGTCGATGACCGCAACACAGGGCCAGAGCCAGCCGGTGCTTCCATCAACGGTGCCGATGGCGCAAGCACCCCCGGCACCGGGAGAGACTGGCGCAGCAGCCCTTCCAGGATACCCGGAAGAATGGCTCAGAGGCGCTCGTCCAGAGTCTCTGTCGGGAAAGGCTGAGGGGCCGGTGCAGGAGACGGTGCTCGAATCTGCACGGGGCCAGGAGACGGTACAGGAGTGCCTGACGACCGACTCATCGACACTTCCTGGATGGAGGGGGATCAGTCCTCCCAGCATCGAAGCTTCTCGGGTGCCGAATCTCTCGACGCCCCGGAGCTCCCGGTACCATGTGAAGGGGGCGACCGATGACGATGCTTCTTAGCTAACTTCTTGCGATGCACATCATCGGCGCTTTGCGGTACCGACGAGGAAGATGTGGAATCCACACGCCTTCTCGAGGTCGGGTCCGAAAGGGGTCGGTCCCGAAGGCCCTGTACAGCAGGAGCTGCCGAGGCAGGTGGAGGCCCACTCGGCCGCTAACTGCTCCCAGCGAAAGAAGGTCGTCGGGCGGGTGATACCTGTACTCCCGAGGCCGATGCAATGTCCGGAGCCGAAGTCGACGCCATCGGTGCCGATGCTGCCGAAGTTGACGCCGTCGGTACCGATGCTGCCGAAGTCGATGCCGAAGGGCCGGCGCAAGCTCCAAAAATCCGATCCCGTTGAGCTTGCCTCGCTACCTGTGTCCGCTTCTTCAAGCTGAGACACAAGTTACACGCTTTCAGATTATGCTCAGGCCCGAGGCACTGAAGGCACCAAGTCAGAAAGCAAGATCTGCTGGCCACACTGACATTACTTTTTGAAGCCACTGGGTATCCTCGATGTCATCAACGGAAAAATTGCGGCGGCGAGGTCAAAATCGGCGATGGTGGTGGGAAAAAGGCCACCAAGAGGAAAAAGGCGGGACGGTGGCAAAACAAACTAAGACGCTAAAACTATGAAAAACAAGGACTTTTTTTTTTTTTTAAGAAGAAAAGAAGAAAGAAGGCGCGAACGGCGCCACAAAACAAAGAAAAAGCGAACAACTGCTACCGGTTTCCGAGGCTGACAACGGAGAGGGATGCAGAGCAGTCTCTCTCCAAGCGCGGAAAATGAAAAACTGAGCGGGAGCGGTCACGCACAGGCAGGAAGACAGTTGCGCATGCGCGGTGGGCGTGCCCCGCGCGCGGGACCTCCCGCGAGACTTTTTTCCGGTTGGAGGGGGCTGCGGTGGACGTCACCCAGTTGTGAGAACAAGCAGCCTGCTTGTCCTCGGAGAAAGTAAATCACAGCAACTCATGTTGTTTATGCAGTTCTTTGGTTACCCAGTCAAAGAAAACCAGATTCGTTTGACAGTGTTTTCCTTTAGTAAAGCCATGTTGACTCGGATCCTGCAACCCGATGGACTCTTAAAAGTTAATTCTCTTTTCCTTCAGCAGCAACCCTATTATTTTTCCTACCACCGACATGAGGTTTACCAGCCAGAAGTTTCCCACTTCTTCCCTGGCCCCGCTTTTGAGAAGGGGAACCACATCAGCTTGTCTCCAATCCTGCAGATCCTCTTCAGTCTCTAAAGATCTATCAAATAAATGTTTAATAGGTCCCGCTAGGACTTCTCTGAGCTCCCTCAGTATCCTGGGATGAATCCTATCCGGCCCCACAGCTTTGTCCACTTTCAGGTTTTCAAGCTGTTTATAAAGGCTTTATTCCGTAAACAATGCAATATCCACTCAGCAGCCGACCGCAGTCCTTCTCCATGATTTTCTTCTGTGAACACCGGAGTAGTTTAGCTTTCCTCCTTTCCCCAATATATCTGAAGGTGGTCTTATCACCGCTCTTTATATCTTTAGCCACTTTTTCTTCTGCCTGTGCTTTTGCCAGCTGTATTTCCCAGCTGTGTCTAAGAGTTTAATCCAGTAATCTTTTCTGTGATCCTGTTACCTTCTTCCATATTTCTTAAACAAAGCCTCTTTTGCCCTTATTTTTTCAGCCACTTGTTTGGCGAACCATATAGGGTTCCCTTTTCTCTTGATTTTGTTTACTTTCCTTGTATAAAGTATCTGTTGCCATATTTATAGAACCTTTCAGCTTGGACCACTGCACTTCCACTTCTATGCCTACCCATGCCATCAGCTCCTTCTTCAGGTATTCCCCCATTTTACCAAAATCAGCAAGTCTGAAAACCAGTACAAGCTGTGCGTCTACACTCCACATTTGCTCTTATCAAACCATATTATGTGATGATTACTATTGCCTAGGTGGGCACCCACCAGGACGTTGGAAATGCTTCCTCTATTTGTAAGCACTAGATCCAGAATCGACTTTTCCCTCGTGGGTTCCATCACTATTTGTCTGAGCAAAGCACTTTGACAGACATCCGTGATCTCTCTGCTTCTTTCCAATTCTGCCGACGGGATGTTCCAATCCACATCCGGCAAGTTGAAATCTCCTAACATAAACAGTGTCTCCCCTTTCATTCCAAGCTTACGGATATCAATTCCAGCTTCTCTATTTGTGCTGGAGGTCTGTAGATAATACCCGTGTGGATACAGGTTCCATCTTGTCTTTCCAGGACAATTCATATAGCTTCTTCCTTTCCCCTGGATCCCTACATTTCAGCTGCTCTGATGTAATTTTTCATATACACTGCCACTCCTCCACCTCTTCGGCCCTCCTTATCCTTCCTAAAAAGATTATTGCCCGGTATGGTCACATCCCATTCATGGGAATCATTGAACCATGTTTCTGTAATAGCAACAATATGGAACTGAGGAACTGAGTTTGATTCCCACTTCAGGCACAGGCAGCTCCTTGTGACTCTGGACAAGTAACTTAACCCTCCATTGCCCCATGTAAGCCGCATTGAGCCTGCCATGAGTGGGAAAGCGCGGGGTACAAATGTAACAAAAAAATAAATAAAATCTTCCTCAAACATTAGGAGTTGTGAATCTTGAACCTTTTGTCGCGTTCTCAAGGGCCTTTGCATTCTGTCAGGTCCTCGAGGCAGAACCGGGAATCGTGAGCCCTTGGACCCCTGCCGAGGAGCGGCAGCAGCAGGCAAGACCACCCTGGAACTGGACATACAGAAGGACAGGACTGGAACTCGGGATTGGAAGTAGGCAACTGGAACCAGCAGAACAGGAACCGCTTCACCTGCACTTAGCCACCGTTCCGCTAGAGTTGAGCTCCAGCGTGCGGGTGGCCGACAGGGCTTGCAGACAAGGCCGGAACTGGAGATCCAGAGGACCCACCCTGGGTCTAGGAAACACAAGGAAGCAATACTAAATACTAGACTGAGCGCTGCACGCAGCCGCTAAGCCAGAAACACAAGACAGACTATGAAGACAAGATGTACAAGAGCTTAGCAGGAGCAAGGACTAGGGCAACATGCAAGCTAGGCAGAAGGGGGTTCAGGGAATACCCACAGGGTAAACCCACTAGCTAGGTAGAGGCAGGATACAGGATAATCACCCAGGAAATACACACTAGCTAGACAGAAACAGGATTCAGGATACACACTCAGGATATACAAGCAGGGTTCACGATATACACCCAGGATATACATTAGCTAGGCAGAGCGGGAAACCGGATAACACTAGCTAGGCAGAAACAGGATTCAAGATATACACTCAGGATATACAAGCAGGGATCAGGATATACACTCAGGATATACGTTAGCTAGGCAGAGCGGGAAACCGGGTAAACACTAGCTAAGCAGAAACAGGATTCAGGATAGACACTCAGGATATACGCTAGCTAGGCAGAGCGGGAAACCGGATAACACTAGCTAAGCAGAAACAGGCTTCAGGATATATGCTAGCTAGGCAGAGCGGGAAACCAGATTTTTTTTTTTGTTATATTTGTACCCCGCGCTTTCCCACTCATGGCAGGCTCAATGCGGCTTACATGGGGCAATGGAGGGTTAAGTGACTTGCCCAGAGTCACAAGGAGCTGCCTGTGCCTGAGGTGGGAATCAAACTCTGTTCCTCAGTTCCCCAGGACCAAAGTCCACCACCCTAACCACTAGGCCACTCCTCCACTAGCTAAGCAGAAACAGGCTTAAGGGTTGACACACAAGCTGGGCAAAGCAGGGCTCAGGGTAAACACAGAAGCTGGGCAAAGCAGGGCTCAGGGTCAACATAAAAGCTGGGCAAAGCAGGGCTCAGGGTAAAGAGAGCAAACCAGGAAAAACAGGCCAAGGATCTTGGGCTGAAGCTACAGCAGCTCCACACACAGCCAGAGAAATAACTCCAGGCTGTAGCTGAGTATCTCCAAACCCAGGCTCAGAACAAACAAAGACGGAGGCTACAAACACTGAGGAAAGCACTAGAAAGACTAGCAGTCCCCAGACACTCAAACAGAGAGGCAGAGCCCACCTGGAAGGACTAGCAGTCCACAGGTACAGAAAGCAGATAGGTAGGAACCCAGAGACAGGTTTAGTAGCAGCGCAACAGAACTCTCACTAGCCTGCTGACCTTTAGGCATGACACCATGCAAAGGCCCTGAATGCAAGCACAGCACTTCCTTATGAAGGCTCTCACTGATGAGTCACCACCAACAGGACAGAAGCAGGAACTACACTGACCCCAAAGAGAGGCTTGACACACATAGGAAGTGAGCCCACAGGAAAGACAAGCAGGAGCCATCTTGGAAGCTGGCACAGAACAGGTGACAGCCATCTTAGCTGCTGGCTCCCTAGAGAGGCAGAGCCCACACAGGTGAGGTCTAGTGGAGCAATCAGCACACAAAGCCACAGCCAACACTAACACAGACAGAAGCCAGCAGAGCTGCTGACCCCCAGAAAGAAGGTAAGGCTGAGGGTGGTCACGGCCACAGACGTGACACCTTTTTACTTAGACTATGAGCATTTGTGCTCATGGTTTCCATGTTTTACTGAGTTTAGATGGCTTTCTATATTACCTTTCCCACTTGGAGTAGTGTCCAGTTTTGGAGGCTGTATCTTGCTAATTATACAAAAAGATTTGAAGCAGTTCAGAGGAACGCAGGGCTGTGGGATTAGTACACCAAACCTTTGACTCAGACTCCTCTATTTTTCTACTGTCCAACTCCTATTGATATTAGGCTTTAAATTTTTTTGTTCTGGATCTAAAGAACTGATAGATATCATTTTACATCTAGGACAAAGATATGTTTAAGTATAAAATGATCAGTTTACCATTTTTTTTTAAATTTTGAAGCTAGAGTCAGAGTTGGAACATTTTTACTGACTACACAGCCAAAATGGTATGGGGTCTGTGCCAGTAGAGATTTGAAAACTTGAATATGTATACCCTGGAAGAAATGAAGGTTTGGAAGATAGGATACAGATGTTTAAATTAGGTCTGCTCATTTAACGCATTATTAATGCAATTAATGTGTTATATTTATTCATGAATATTAACATTTTAACTTGATTTACACAGACTCCCTTGCTAGGGTTACCATATGGCTCCAGAAAAAGGAGGACGGATTGAGCCAGCTGGGTTTTACTTCCATTGCTTTCAAGCAATGGAAGTAAAACCCAGCTGGCTCAATCCGTCCTCCTTTTTCTGGAGCCATATGGTAACCCTACCCCTTGCTCTCCGCCTTTGCAGGTTTTGCATCTCTCTCCCCCTCCCGTTATCCAGTATATCTAACTGTCCCTTCCCACCGCCATCCTCGCCCATGGCCCTCCAAACTTGCCTTAAAGCGAAAGCTACATACCTGTAGAAGGTATTCTCTGAGGACAACAGGCTGATTGTTCTCACATGTGGGTGACGTCCATCGGCAGCCCCAGATCGGAGATCTTCCTAGCAACAAACGTTTGCTAGCCCTCGCGTGCGCATGCACGACGCGCATGCGTGACCGTCTTCCCGCCCGCACGAGAGCGTGCTCTTCAGTCCAGTAAATAGCAAGAAAAGGAAGAGACAACTCCAAAGGGGAGGTGAGCGGGTTGGTGAGAACAATCAGCCTGCTGTCCTCGGAGAATACCTTCTACAGGTATGTAGCTTTCGCTTTCTCCGAGGATAAGCAGGCTGCTTGTTCTCATATGTGGGGTATCCCTAGCCCCCAGGCTCACTCAAAACAACAAACATGGTCACTTGGGCTTCGCAACGGCGAGGACATAACTGAGATTGACCTACAACTTAAACTAACTGAGAGTGCTGCCTGGAACAGAATAAAAATGGACCTAGGGGGGCGGGGTTGGATTCTAAACCCCAAACAGATTCTGCAGTACCAACTGCCCAAACCAACTGTCGCATCAGGTATCCTGCTGGAGGCAGTAATGAGATGTGAACGTGTGAACAGATGACCACGTCGCAGCCTTGCAAATCTCTTCAATAGTGGCTGACTTCAAGTGGGCCACTGACGCTGCCATGGCTCTAACACTATGAGCCATGACATGACCCTCAAGAGTCAGCCCAGCCTGGGCATAAGTGAAGGAAATGCAATCTGCTAGCCAACTGAATATGGTGCGTTTCCCGACAGCCACTCCCCTTCTGTTGGGATCAAAAGAAATAAACAATTGGGCAGACTATCTGTGGGGCTTTGTCCGCTCCAGGTAGAAGGCCAATGCTCGCTTGCAGTCCAACGTGTGCAGCTGACGTTCAGCAAGACGGGTATGAGGACAGGGAAAGAATGTTGGCAAGACGATTGACTGGTTCAGATGGAACTCCAACACCACCTTCGGCAAGAACTTAGGGTGAGTGCAGAGGACTACCCTGTTAGAATGAAATTTGGTATAAGGAGCGTGAGCTACCAAGACTTGAAGCTCACTGACTCTGCGAGCTGAAGTGACTGCCACCAAGAAAATGACCTCCCAGGTCAAGTACTTCAGATGGCAGGAATCCAGTGGCTCAAAAGGAGGTTTCATCAGCTGGGCGAGAACAACATTGAGATCCCATGACACTGTAGGAGGTTTGATGGAGGGCTTTGACAAAAGCAAACCTCTCATGAAGCGAACAACTAAAGGCTGTCCTGAGATCAGCTTACCTTCCACACGGTAATGGTATGCACTAATTGCACTAAGGTGAACCCTTAAAGAGCTGGTCTTGAGACCAGACTCAGACAAGTGCAGAAGGTATTCAAGCAGGGTCTGTGTAGGACACGAGCGAGGATCTAGGGCCTTGCTGTCACACCAGACGGCAAACCTCCTCCACTTGAAAAAGTAACTCTTTTTAGTGGAATTGTATATTCCTTCCTATATTACACCTTTGCTAAGGGCCAGGCCTACTACTGGGGCCTGTCAGTTTGGTTCTCACAAGATGGCCTAACAAGTTATCTTTGCAACATACAGTGCTTTTCTCAGGAGCTGGGAGCTGAGATCATGCCTTTCATATAAGGTAACCTTGGCAGTTGCTGACAGGCTGAGGACACAGTGTGAGCCTAACATGTCCAGATTGTTGCATTTGTGGAGAGAGACAGAGAGAGGACACAAGGGTATTGTTCTGACTTTGCACGCAGAACAGATAACCGGCTAGCCAATGGCTACCGATTTTGCACGTGAACTCCCATCAGGAGAGACTGATAGAATACAGGAACAATCCATATATGGTATAAGGCAACCTAATGGTGCTAGTTTATGGGAAATCACATGATTTATGAGAAATGGAATTTGCAACAGTATATATATACGTGATGTCCGGGAGGTGTTAGCAGAGCAGTCCTTGTCTTTCAGGATGCGCATTTGCTGATTGACAACCTGCTTCAGGGAGAGAACTATTGTTAGTATTTTTTTGGCTCTGTGATAATAAAGGTAATTTACTGGCTGCGCCTAATGGAGTCTAAGTTCTCTTCCTTATCTGTGTTTTCCCTCCTTGGGGGTGCTAAGGGATGGAAACACACAGAATCTTTTCTGGAAGCAAGACTCAGGAGACACCCTCAGAAAGACCCAAGGAAGCAAAATCCAGGCCGTGAGGGCCAGAGACCAGTGGTTGGGATGCAGAAGCGCCCCCTCGTTCTGAGTGATGAGGGTTGAAAAACACTCCAATCTCCACGGTTCTTCAGAAGACAACTCCAGAAGAAGAGGGAACCAGATCTGACGGGGCCAAAAAGGCGCAATCAGAATCATGGTACTGTAGGGATATTTCCCTGTGAATCTCACCTTGCTAGTCTCAGCCTGTGCAATCCTATTCCATCAAGATGGAGTCTGCAACCTCTGACCCTTCACATCGTTGAGCCAGCATATTCAGCTTTCTGCTTGTGGAAAATCACTGGCAGTCATGTAACATCCAAGGACATGCTGTGGGCAACCCCCCCCCCCCCCCCCCTTTATCTCCCTGAGAAGCTGAAAGGGAGTGAGACATGGCTCCAGCAAGCCAGGTGAGAAACCGAAATGCATACCAAGAAGTAACAGTTTCAAGGTTATGAACAATGGTCATTTCTTGCTCATGGAATGAGCTGGACAAGATCATGATTGGTCCCGTCTGGTCACCTGAGAATAAGGGACTAAGGAAAGCGGGAACAAGAAAAAGTTAGTTGGTCGGAATCGCTGGAAGAAGTTGGAGCTGGCAAGAGGACGAGTGAGACCTGATGCAATCCACAACCTTATGAACTGTGTATCTGGAGAAAGTATTGTTTGGCTCAGCTGTACCAGCACGGAGTGACTGTGCCCCTGCTTGCTGCAGAGACCCTTGTCCTATCTCTGAGACTGAGACTCGCTGGAAAAGTCAGCTTGAGTCTGAGAAGTAACCGTGCCAACATCCAAGAGACTGCCCAAGAGACAGCCTGGTGAGAGACACGGTGATTTATTTCCTATTAGTCTGGGATTAGTGAGTGGGTTTACCTGAGCAAAGACTGGTTAGAATCATACCCATGGTCAGGAGATAAGCTGCTAACAATTGCTACCTCAGAACCTTAGTTCAGTGTTACCAATCAGATTACCTTGTATGCCAGTAAGAATCAGAGTATCTAGTTAGTGACAATATATTTTGTAATTCTTTTACCAGCCAATTATTTTTGTATTTAGCCAAGCTTTGCTACAGAGTTTCTATTTGTATATCTTATCTATCTATAATAAAATCTAATATATTTCAGCTGGCTTCTTCAGTTTCGTTTCTCTCTATCGGAAGTATTGGCTTGGTGCCAATCCAGGTTCCCTCCATCCCTAGACAGAAAACAGGTTATTTGCTTGCAAATAATTCTGTATTGGGAACCTTGGGCGCAGATGAGATTGTTGGGAGTTGTGTTTCTATACGTATCATTTGTGATTTACCTACAGTACCACGGTCTTGCTTGAGTTTCAGCAAAGTCTTCCCCACCATAGGTATGGGAGGGTACGCGTACAGAAGGCCGTTCCCCCAATGCAGGAGGAAGGCGTCCGACGCTAGACTGCCGTGGGCCTGAAGCCTGGAACAGAACTGAGGCAGCTTGTGATTGGTTTGAGTAGCGAAAAGGTCCACCGAGGGGGTGCCCCACTCCCGGAAGATCTTGCGTACCACACTCGAGTTGAGCGACCATTCGTGCGGTTGCATAATTCTGCTCAACCTATCAGCCAGGCTGTTGTTTACGCCTGCCAGGTACGTGGCTTGGAGAAGCATGCCATGCCGGCGAGCCCAGTGCCACAACCCAACGGCTTCCTGACACAGGAGGCGAGATCCGGTGCCCCCCTGCTTGTTGATGTAGTACAAGGCAACCTGATTGTCTGTCCGAATTCGGATAACTTGAAAGGACAGCCGATCCCTGAAAGCCTTTACCGCGTTCCAGACCGCTCTCAACTCCAGGAGGTTGATCTGCAGACCTGATTCCTGGAGGGACCACAGTCCTTGAGTGTGAAGCCCTTCGACATGGGCTCCCTACCCCAGGAGAGATGCATCCGTCGTCAGCACTTTTTACGGCTGAGGAATTTGGAAAGGGCGTCCCAAAGTCAGATTGGACCGAATTGTCCACCAGTGGAGTGAATTGCGAAAACAGGTAGACAGTTGGATTGCATCCTCTAGATTCCCCGCAGCCTGATTCCACCTGGAAGCTAGGGTCCATTGAGATATGACTTATATTAGACCACCAAAATGAGGAGCTAAGAGCCGTTAACTTAGGAGATAAGATTCTTACATATTACCTAAAGAAAAAGCATAGCAATTTATCCACATTTAATTTTGCTTATTACCCATTCAGGGTCTGTTCAGACTGCGAGACACAAACTAGTATTATAATACTTTTTTCTGTTCTATAAATTGTTTTAAATGCTCAGGGAGAAAGAAAACATATTTTACACCCAAATATTTTATATTACATTTGCATGGATAATTTAAATTGAAAGTTGCTCCCAACGCTATTGTGGCAGTTCTTAATGAGAGAAAATCTTTCCTTCTGGCTTGAGTTTGTTTTGTTACGTCTGGGAAAACCCAGATTTTTCCTCCATAAAATGGAGTTTGTAAGTGACTTAAGGCCAGTTTCCTCACCAAATCCAAATCTTGCTTAACTATAAACAAAACCAATAGTGTTTGTCTCTCTGTTGTAGATGATAATGAAGATTCTAATAAAGCTGATACAACCACAAGGAGACTTAAAAGTATTTCATTATTCTTTTTTGTAGGTAAATAATAAATTTTATTCAGCTGTGGTATATTCTCTGAAGAAAATTTTAAATGTTCTATCAAATATCTCCAAGAGTATAGACTGGAGTACAAGGAAAGTTGAATAAACAAAAGTTCAGTCTCCTGTTATAATTTTCAAATTATTCCAGTTTATTATGTATCATAGAAGTATCCTTTATCAATTTTAATGAAGTTTCCTTCAGCTTAACATTTTCTGCATTTAAGTAATTGATCTTTTCAGTTATCTCAGTTTTCATCGATGCAAAAGATACAGTTAATTCTTGAACATTACTCACAAGACCTTCAATTTTACCAGTCGCTGCCATCACAGTCTGCAATGTCTCCCAAATCGCCTCAAGCGTGACCGCCACAGAAGAACCTTTCCCTAGATTCTTTAGAGCTGAACTGAGAGTCCCTGTTGGACAGAGGGCCTCAGTAGAAACCGCGACTGCAGGCCCCACTTGTGCGGTCCTATACTCGCCCTCACGATCTCTGGTTCCTCCCCCGCTATCGGGTTCTGCCGGCTGCGGCGGAGGGCAACGCGACGGAGGAAACAATGAAATGTCCTGTCCCAGGAGTATGGACTCTCCCTGGTCCGATATCTCAGCAGGAACTCCTATCGCTGATAATGTGGATTGCACGAGGTAATTCTCCATGGTTTGCTGGTTTGGTTGGGTCACGGCTCTAACCAAGCCCTTTCTCTTCATGTGTGGCATTATTAGCGTTAATACTTTTTTTTTTTTTTTTTTTAAAGAAAATGCTTCAAGAAGAAAATTACTCGAAGAGAGGGTTTTAAACCTAGCATTCACACGGAGTTACTCGTGGAGCGATGTTGATGCCGCCATCTTTTGAACTTTTAAACAAAAAGAGGGGGGAGAGCAGGGAGGGAGAATAGGGGAAGGGAAGGGGGGAGGGAGTGGGATGAAGGTGGGAGAAAAGATGAAAATAGACGCTTGGCTAACTTGTAGGTTACACATGGTTGATTGTTACAAGGAGTTGTTTATAATACACGCTGAGATGTTGTTAATGAATATATGATAAATGTTTTTCATATGTTTAATAAAAATGATTTAAATATACAAAAAACTAAGTGGAAAAGACTATGGAGATTTGTTGATAAAATTTGCTTTTTATATTTTTATTTTGCCTAACACTAACCTACAATTCCTCCTTTAAACCCCAATCTTTAAGTTCCCAAAGCACAAAGCAAAATAGCGTTCACTTACCAGAGAAATGTTCTCTTCTCTCGGAACTTCTCAACAGAAATTATTTGATCAGACTATCATTTCTGGTCACACCTAAGGAACTTTATTTTTTTATACAGCACTTGGCTGACTCACTGTGACTTATAGTCAACAAGAAGGATTTAGATACATAGAAGGATGGGGCAATACATGGAAAAACAAAAGACTATATTGTAACAATAGGCTGCATCTCACTGTGGCAGGAAAAAATCCATGGGGAAAAATTTAGACAATATATTCTAGGCATTCAAACTAGAAGGCGGGGGTGGCATATGGAGACAGGTCACTTCAAGTGCTCACCCCCAGCTAAAGCTCTTAAAGATGTGACAGTAGAAAAGAAAGCAATGAAAACAACAATCTTAGCAAATCACTTCTTACCAACACAGCAGGAAGTGAGATTAAACAAGAAACTAAATAGAAGATAAAAATTCCACTGAAATGTAAATGTAAAGCGATGACCACAAATGCTCGCAGTCTAAGCAATAAAGTTCATGACCTGCAAGCTGTGATGTTGGAGGCAGACGTTGTTGCAATCACGGATACATGACTCAATGATTCCCATGAATGGTATGCAAACGTACCAGGCTATAATCTATTTAGGAAGGATAGAGATTATCGTAAAGGTAGAAGAGTAGCTCTGTATGTGCGAAGTGATATTGCAGCGACTGAAATGACAGGGGCCTGGGGAAAGGAAGAAGCGATATGGATCACCTTAAAAAAAAGATGATAGAACCTCTGTCCACATGGGTGTTGTATACAGACCTCCAACACAATCGGAACTAGATAAAGATCTGATTACAGATATCCAAAAGTTGGAAAGAAAAGAGAGGTGCTGTTGCTGGGTGATTTCAATCTGCCAGATGTAGATTGGAAAGTTCCATCCGCGGAATCGGAAAGAAGTAGAGAGATCGTGGATACTTTTCAAAGTGCTCTGCTCAGACAAATGGTGACGGAACCCACGAGGGAGGGAGCGACGCCGGATCTGGTGCCCACCTGGGAAGCAGTGACCATCAAACAGTCAGGTTTGATATAACAGCTGAAGTGGACGGCAGCCACTCAAAACTCAAAGCCCTGGATTTCAAGCATGCTGACTTTAGTAAAATGGGGGAATACCTGAGGAAGGAGCTGATGGGTTGGGAGGACATACGAGAAATGGAAGGGCAGTGGTCCAGGCTGAAAGAAGTAATAAATATGGCCACAAACCTTTATATAAGGAGAGTAAATAAAAGCAAGAGAAAAAGGAAACTGATATGGTTCTCCAAGCAAGTGGCTGAGAAAAAAAGCAAGAGAAAAAGGAAACTGATATGGTTCTCCAAGCAAGTGGCTGAGAAAATAAAGGCTCAAGAGTTGGCGTTCATGAAATACAGAAAAACTCAAAGAACAGGAACACGGAGAAGAATATCGGATGAAACTGAAAGAAGCGAATACAGAGATACGTCTGGTGAAAGCGCAAGCGGAAGAACAAATGGCTAGAAATGTAAAGAGAGACGACAAAAATTTCTTCAAGTATATTAATGAAAGGAGGATGAGTAAAAATGGAATTGTGAAACTGAAAGATGCTGCGAACCGCTATGTAGATAATGATGAAGAAAAAGCACATTTGTTAAACGAATACTTTTGTTCTGCTTTCACTGAAGACAATCCTGGAGAAGGACCACGACTGACTGGCAAAAGTACATATGAGAATGAAGTGGATATCACCGTTCACAGAAGGGAGTGTATATGAACAACTTGAAAACCTAAAGGTGGACAAAGCCATGGGAATGGACGGGATCCACCCCAGGATATTGAGGGAGCTCAGACAGGTCCTGGCAGGTCCTCTTAAAAGATTTGTTTAATAAATCCTTGGAGATGGGAGAGGTTCCGTGGGATTGGAAAAGAGCGGATGTGGTCCTTCTTCACAAAAGTGGTGATAGGGAAGAAGCTGGGAACTACAGGCCGGTAAGCCTCACTTCAGTTATTGGAAAAGTAATGGAAGCGATGCTGAAGGAAAGGATTGTGAATTTCATAGAAGCCAATAACTTGCAAGACCCGAGAACATGGTTTTACCAAAAATAAATTGTGCCAAACGAATCTCACTGAATTCTCCGTTTTGACTGGGTGACCGGAGAACTGAATCAAGGACGTGCTATACTTCAGCAAAGCTTTGACACAGTTCCCCACAGGAGGCTCTTAAATAAACTTGACAGGCTGAAGATAGGACCCGACATGGTGAACTGGATTAGGAACTGGTTGACGGACAGACGCCAGAGGGTGGTGGTTAATGGAATTCACTCGGATGAGGGAAAGGTGAGTAGTGGAGTGCCTCAGGGATCGGTGTTGCAGGAAACAGGAAATGAGGGCGCGACCAGAGCTGAGAGAGAGAGAAGAGAAAACCGAACTAAGGGCCGAGCCTGCACGCTTTTTACCGCTGCTGCCGGCCGCCGTAACCCCGACAAGGTAAGTCAAGATGGATTTTAAAAATCGGAGGGAGGGGGCCTGGAACTCGAAGGGAGGGAGACCCCTGGAACTCAGAGGGAGGGAGGGAGGGAGGGAGACCCTGGATCTTGAAGGAGGAGGGAAGAAGAGAGAGGGAGGGGAGGGAGGGGAACCCTGGAACTCGGAGGGGGAGGGAAAGGAGAGAGAGAGGGGAGGGAAGGAGACCCCTGGAACTCAGCGGGAGGGAGGAAGACCCCTGGAACTCAGCGGGAGGGAGGGAGGGAGACCCCTGGAACTCAGCAGGAGGGAGGGAGGGAGGGAGACCCCTGGAACTCAGCAGGAGGGAGGGAGGGGGGACCCTGGATCTCGGAGGGGGAGGGAAAGGAGAGAGAGGGGAAAAAAGGAGAGAGAGCGAGAGGGGAGGGAGGGAGAGGGGAGGGAGGGAGGAGGGGGACCCTGGAACTCGAAGGAAGGGAGGGAGGGGGGATGCTGGAACTCAAAGGAAGGGAGGGAGGGAGGGGGGACCTTGGAACTCGAAGGAAGGAAGGGAGGGAGGGAGGGAGGACCCTGGAACTCGAAGGAAGGAAGGGGGGACTGCACCACCTGTAAAAAATAAATAAAAATTCAGCACCCCCAATCATTTTGAAAAGTTGGCTCCTATGGCTGAGATGATCCTCTGCTGCATCTCTGTGGAATAGATCCTTCAAGAAATTTCAATATTTCCATACTTTCTATACATCTCCTTTGCTGATATGTTTAACTTTGGGAAATTTAATAAAATGAAGATTCCTGCACTTAGTAAAATTGAAGCTTTAGAAAATTTGGCTGTGATGCAAAGCAGTCTTTTTCATTAGTCCAGCCCTCTGTTGAGAGGCTTATTCCACAGTTATTTCCAACTTTTCCACATTAGTTTTAAGAGTCTGAACCTCTGATTCTTGAGAAATCTGATTCTTGTTAAATCTAAAATGCCTGTACAGTCAGAGGCCTTGATGGATTCCTTAGAACAGGCTACTGGCTTGACTACTTTTCTTGAGACATCTATTCAGAAACAAGTGACACCAACAACGATTGTGACTTTAGTATTAGATCTTAATAGAGATGTTATATTAAGAAAGTTTTTTTCAACATAGAGACGATTCCTTCTGTGGATTAAAGATTCAGATTTTTCCGGATGTTGCCTGAGCAACACAAAAAGAAGAGACAATTTCTTCTATTGGTTGAAAAGTTCTCTCAATAGGGGCAACTTTCCTACTGAAATATCCTTGCAAATGTGTCCTAAAGTTTAGGGAAGTGAAATACGGGGTTTTTTGTTGGTTTTTGGTTTGTTAGGTTTTTTTTTTTTTTTTTAGGCCTCTCAATCGTGTTTTTTTTTACCCTATCTGCTAAGTTACCATTAGAAGCTTCTACTCCACACTAATTGGTCTACCTTGTTGAGTTATTTGCCCAAAAATTAATGTATAGATGATAGGAAGTCAGCCTTTTTCCTTCTTTTCTTGATTAATATTTTCTTGGTGGCACTGGTATTAATCCTTAACCCTGTGACATTTGGAGCTTTAATTTGGTGTGTATAATATTTTGTTTTTCTGTTTTTCTTTTTTAACCAAGTGGTGTTTTCCTTTATTAACTAATTTCAAATATTCATCTTCCATATTTCATAAGTACATAAGTATTGCTATACTGGGAAAGACCAAAGATCTATCGAGCCCAGCATCCTGTTTCCAACAGTGGTCAATCCAGGTCACAAATACCCGGCAAGATCCCAAAAAGGAACAAAACATTTTATACTGCTTATCCCAGAAATAGTGGATTTTCCCCAAGTCCATTTAATAACGGTCTATGAACTTTTCATGTTGTCATTACATTTTGAAAATTAATTAAAAAAAATTTTTTAATGAATACAATATGACAGAAATTGATCTTGCATCGATTTACCTGAAGCCTGTCACTAATACAAGTGGTTTGCATATGAACATCTTTTAGCACATCAGATTTTCAAAAAAGTGATGACTGGCAATACATGAACTTGCAGCAAGGTAGCATGAAAGCCATATGCTTTGCTGCACAACACCGATAAGTAACTGCATATTGTAAAGGAAAGTGATTGTTCCTACTTACGTAATGAAGTCCAAAAAGCTTGCTAATGGTTCGTATGATTGGTTTCTCATGTGCCGAAACTCAACCACCATCTTTTCTTTGAGCTTGTCATCAATGACAGACACCGCAAGTGGAGAGGCTTCATTTGCCAAGAAGCTACCGTAATCTGTGCTCTGCAGGTGCAGCTTTAAGTCTACAAAGGAAATATTTTTTGTTATGTGTAACAAATATGTGGAAGTTTGAATCACTAAATTAACTTCTACATCTTCCATTCAGAAATGACATTATAAACATGATACAGGAGGGTTTACTGTATTAGAAGTAGAGGCTGACTGAATTTCAGTTTCAGTGCTGAAACTAGCCCAAAATCCTCTCTGGTCATGTGTTTTCAGTGGAAGCTGAAACTTAGTGCTTTGCCTTGTTTGTCTCCCTCCTCTCTGAAGTGGAGTTGCCTCTCGCCCCTGCCCACCTGTAGGTGTCCCCCTTCAGCCTATCATGCAATCCCTGGTGGTCTAGGAGTGTACTCAGGGTAGGAGTGATCCCCCAGTCACTCCTGCCCATGCTGACTCTGCTCTCAAAATGGCTGCCATGACCTCACATGGCAATCTCACAAGACTGCCAAAAGAGGTCACAGCAGCCATTTTAAGAGTAGAGCTGGTGATCACTTCTGCCTTGAATATACCACTAGAGCACCAGGGATTGGTAAGGTAGACTAGGGGGAGGGGTGCTACTTTTTGCGTTGTCACTCCAAATGGGGCACAAAGTCAACTATTGTAAAAAGCACTGATCTTTTAGTTTCAGTTCTTATTAACTGAAGTTTATGTGTGCGAAGGCTATTTTACTTGGGAGGTAAAATATAGTCAATATTTAAATTATTATATGTATTCTAGCTTGGATACTATTTGGCAATTCAAAACAAATTTCCAGGCTCTGTTGGGTAGGATGAAGATGCAGCATTTTAATCAAACGCATAGTGTACAGAAGCTAGATTCTATGAGAACGAAAACAAATCACTGCAGGTTCCTAATACAAGTACTGGTCAGCTTACAGTGTTAGTAAGGAAATGATATTATTAGAACTAGGACTGAACATCTATTAAAATTTTTAAATTGCACAAATGCCTAAAGCCCCTCACCTTTCCTCCTCTAAAATGCAATATATAGATAGCAGATGTAAATGCACAAAACTAACATATTTCAACTACTAAACTAAAAATAAAATCATTTACCTTACCTTTATTGTCTGGGGATTTTTATCTTTCTAAATCATCTCGTTCTGCTTCCCTCTGTTTCCAGGGCTTCCCACCTAGTCACTATTACATTTTTACTCCTTCTTCACTTCCTGCCTATATTTATCTTCCACATTCAACTTTCTTTCAATTTTCTTCCTCCTTCTCAAATCTATCTAGTTTAAATCTTTTCCCATCTCCCTTCCCCTCCCATCCATAGACACCATCTCTCTTCCCTTCCCCTCCCCTTTAGGAGCACCAACTCGAGACATAATGCCCCCACCCAGCATATTTTTTTCTCTTTGCCATGCTCCCCCCCCCCCCCCTCAGTATCATTTTCTCTCCTATCCCTCCCCCCCCCCCCCCCCCCCCCCCCCCAATGTGAGCTCTGGCTGCTTTTTTCCTTTTGCCATCCCTACATTCGCCAGAATCTCATTCCCCCTCCCTATGGCGACTGTACAGATGGCAGCGCTAAGCATACACTGCTTCTCTCTAGTTGGAGTCCTGTCAGAAGAAAACGAAGTCTTGTTTCTTAAAATAGCTCTCCCACTTGTCAGCCTGTACTTGCAGTTTCTGGGACTGGGCCTCATTAGTTTATTTTATTTTATTTATTGCATTTGTATCTCACATTTCCCCACCTCTTTGCAGGCTGAATGTGGCTTATACATCATGAATGGTGGAGAAGTATAAGAAATAAACATTTAGTATTACAGAGGATTTTGGGTAACATAATAGTGAAAAAGCATGATATTAGTATAACAAGCAAATGTTATGAGACATTTCTGTGGAGGGGTTCACATTTGTTACTCTTTGTGGTATGCCTTGTTAAAGAGATGTGTCTTCAGTAGTTTGCGGAAGTTAGTTAGTTCGTGGATCGTTTTTAAGTTGCGCGGTAGCGCGTTCCAGAATTGTGTGCTCAAGTAGGAGAAGGTTGACGCATGCATTAGTTTGTATTTTAGACCTTTGCAGTTGGGGAAATGAAGATTGAGGAATGTGCGGGATGATTTTTTGGCATTCCTGGGTGGTAAGTCTATCAGGTCTGACATGTAGGCTGGGGCATCTCAGTGAATGATTTTGTGAACTAGGGTACATATTTTGAACGTGATGCGTTCTTTAAGAGGGAGCCAGTGTAGCTTTTCTCATAGGGGTTTAGCACTTTCATATTTTGTTTTACCGAATATGAGTCTAGCTGCTGTGTCTTGGGCTGTCTGTAGTTTCTTGATTATTTGTTCTTTGCAGCCAGCATAGAGTGCGTTACAGTAGTCTAAATGACTGAGTACCATTGATTGTACCAGGTTACGGAAGACATTCCTGGGGAAGAAAGGTTTTACACTTTTTAATTTCCACATTGAGTGGAACATCTTCTTGGTTGTGTATTTCGCGTGACTCTCAGTGTTAGGTGTTGATCAATGGTGACTCCGAGAATTTTTAGGGTGTCCGAAATTGGAAGATTCAGTTTTGGTGTGTTAATGGTGGTGAATCTGTTCGTGTTATGCTGAGAGGTGAGTATTAGACATTGGGTTTTCATTACTGCAGATACTCTTCTTTAAGTTAAAGGGCACTGCAGCTGGTGTGCAGGATGGCTACTTCACCCAGTTTTTGCCATATGGATGGAGAAAAGTGGATCAAGCTAAGCATACCACCTGATGCCCAAGGTTATATGAAGCATCAGTGGGAGAAGGATTTGAACCCCAACCTTCCTGGTTCTCATAAAACCTGTGCACACAGCTACAGTGTGGTAAATTTAAAACGAATCGGAGAAAATTTTTCTTCACCAACGGTGTAATTAGACTCTGGAATTCGTTGCCGGAGAACGTGGTACGGGCGGTTAGCTTGACGGAGTTTAAAAAGGGGTTAGATAGATTCCTAAAGGACAAGTCCATAGACCGCTATTAAATGGACTTGGAAAAATTCCGCATTTTTAGGTATAACTTGTCTGGAATGTTTTTACGTTTGGGGAGCGTGCCAGGTGCCCTTGACCTGGATTGGCCACTGTCGGTGACAGGATGCTGGGCTAGATGGACCTTTGGTCTTTCCCAGTATGGCACTACTTATGTACTTATGTTGTAAATTGAAAAGGACACACCAGCAGCCACACCAGTTATCTCAGTATAAAAGCCCACATTTAAATTTATAGGAGCTTCTGGGGTAACTTTCAAACTGCGTGCATATCTGCCTAGGCTATGGGTACATTTCACCCAAGAACTTTGAAAATTTGTGTAAAGTAAAAAATATACACTTATGTACATTTTGAAAATTGCTTAAGATGAACATGCACACTTGCACTTCTTTTCTGTTCAAGCTTTTTCCCCTCACCTACACTGAATGTATACTTTTGAAAATATAATCTATGCATTTTTGCAATTCCATCCCGACTCCACTCCTAGGAACATTTCTCTCTTCCCCCCCCCCCCCCCCCCCCAGCTATAAGTTTACACACTGCGATACTACATATACACTTTTATCCATACACAAAAGGAGGGTAATTTTCAGAAAACCAATTTATGCACAAAAAACAGGACCTGCCCGACCACTTGACAGACTAAGTATCTGCTTAGGGAAGTGCCTACAAGACAGCCAGCAGCATGCCTATGAAAGACATCATAGCCAGCACAGGGCCTTGAGCATCCATGCATGCTCAAGGCCCACTGGGTCTCATCTGCTCCAAACTTCCTGTTTTTGCAGGGGCAGGATCTGGAGGGCATTATGCAGGCATAGACTCTAAAGGCTCATTTCTCACCTCCAGCCCTGTGTCCATTTGGCACTGATCTTTCACAATTTTCTTCAATTTCTCTACCGGGTCATTCCATGCTAAGTGGTCTAAACCTTCCCACCATCATGTCTCCAATTTTGTTCAAATTTTATCTGTTGCGCGAGTCAGGTGTTAAACGAAGCTTCCCCAAATTTGAGGTCTCTAACTGCAATAGTTGCAGATCTAGACCCCCTTTTCTGAAAGGTTGTCCATGAGCGCGCGACACTTACCAAAATGCCATTTTGGGGGTCTAATAAAATCCAAACACATTTATAAGAATGGCTAAAAAATTCAAATCCTGTACAGTTTTTGATGCTAATTCCGATGAAATACATTTTAACATTATGGATGCAAAATCCAGTCAAACAAGTTGACTCAAAGTGTGCATCAAAATTGGTTGTGACTCATCAGAACATATTTGGACCAATATTCAGACCGCAACAACTTCCATGCAAACAAAGATACGGACTTGAATTGTTGAACAAGCATTATGCTTGTGCTGGACATAATACTGTCAGATTTGCAACTAACCAGCATCTATAACCGCCCTGCAGGATCTCTTCAAAGTTGGCACTGTCAGCGCAAATGGTAAAATGTACCAAAGTTCAAAGCCCATTATTAAAAGAGAGTCTGCCTGAATCAGCTTGTGAACAGTATCATCTGAAAGAGAAAATTGTGCTCTACAGCACTGATATGTTTTTGTTTTGCAATGTCACCATTAAGTAGCCATTTACTCAGGTCAAAGTATAAGTGCTATGAAAATACACCTCTGTGTGTCCTAACCTTTGCAGCCAATGCTTTTAGTCTCTTTTTAACCATTTTCCTCATTTTATTATAAATCGCCCTTTCGAAAATTAAATGCAGCTACAGTAATTTCCTTTGTGGGTTCATCCCAGATAGTGGCTGAAACTTGATCATGTTATGATCACTGTTTCCCAGGTGACCCAACACCGCCATCTCTCGCACTATGCCCTGCATGCCACCAAGGACCAGATCCAAAATGGTTCTCCCTCTTGTCGGTTCCTGGACCAGTTGCTCCAAGAAGCAGTCATTTAATACATCTAGAAATTTTATCTCCCTGGAACTCCCTGATGTAACATTTATCCAGTCAATATTGGGTAATTGAAGTCACCCATTATTATAGTGTTGCCAAATTTGCCAACTTTCCTAATTTTTGTAAACATTTCTTCATCTGTTTGTTCATTCTGTACTTCCCTCCACACATGGAATTTCTATGCATAATGATTTCACGCTGCTGTTTCATGTGAAATGTTTATATTATTTAACTCAAATCCCTCTTTTAACATATAGCACAACCCCCCCCCCCTCCAATTCGATCTTATCATTGTGATACAATTTGTAGCCTGTTAACACAGTACCCCATTGATTGTCTTCTTTCCACCAAGTTTCTGAGATGCCTATTATATCTACTTCATCATTTAGTGCTATATCTACCTCATCATTTAGTGCTATATATTCCAACTCTCCCATCTTATTCTTTAGGCTTCTAGCATTTGTATACAGGCACTTCAAATTGTGTTTTTTCCTTGGATCTACAAGCTGCTTAGAAGTTGAAGGGGATAATGTACATCCTTTATCCTGCACTCATTAAGCACACCTGGCTTACTTTCAGCACTGTTGAAATCTCTCTACTGGGATTCTCTAAATGTCCTGTTTAAATAGTATCCTTCAAGGATACTCCATACCAAACCATGCGATCCTGGATGCTCCCTTAAAAGTTAGCGCCAGCAGCCTGGTTCCATCCCAGTTAATGTGGAGCCCATCCTTTCAGAACAGTCTCCCCCTTTCCCAGAATGTTGTCCAGTTCCTAACAAAATCTAAATCCCTCATCCCTGCACTACTATCTCAACCACACATTGAGACTTTGGAGCTCTGCCTGCCTCTTGGGCCCTGCATGTGGAACGGGGAGCATTTCTGAAAATGCTACCCTGGAGGATCCAGATTTCAGCTTTATACCTAAGAGCCTATATTTAGTTTCCAGAACCTCCCTCCCACATTTTCCTATGTCATTGGTATCCACATGTACCAAGAAAGCAGGTTCCGCCCCAGCACTATCTAAGATCCTGTCTAGGTGAAACGTGAGGTCCACCACCTTCGTACCATGCAGTCATGTGACTAGGCGATCCTCACGTCCACGTGCCTAATGATCGAATCACTAACTACAACTGCTGTCCTAACCTTTCCTGCCTGGGCAGAAGTTCTTAGATTTGTATATAAGATGGCGACCTGAACGGACACTGAGACGGGAGCTCCGCAAGAAGACCGAGTTCCAAACGAGCTCCAAGCGAAATTGCCCCGTCGAAACTGAGCTCAGGGTCCCTCAACGCCATCGGAAAACGGAAACACTCCCTTCAGGGAGATCGGTGGCCCTGAGAGACGGCGATCGGAGTCGGATGACGGAGCCCAGGAAACTGGAGGACCACGTGAAGCTTCTAGCGATAAGGCACCATTAAGACTACGATCCAGGTCCAGATCCCCCCGAAGCCGTAGGAGAGGCGGAATACCTCCTCCGAGAAAAAAAAGGATCACCGAAAGACGCTGTCCAGAACCTGCTGGAGCCCTAGGAAACGGGAAGCCGTGTAAGGACCGAACTCCTCTGCTGAGGCCCACACCTGGGGACACAAAGGCAAGCCAAAGCGGCCTGACCGAGAGGCGCTCATGCTGCACGACTGGAGACCAAGCCAGACAGGATATCGGCACGGGACACCACGAGAACGAGACCGAAACTTAAACACTTTTAAAACAGACTCCATCCTGCCGAGAGGAAAGCACGGAGAGCGACCGGGAACCGACAATCGAAGTGAAACAAAGATCGCCCAACGGAAACCCATCACGAGGCGGTGCCCCTGCGATCTCGGCCTAACTACCGCAAAGACCTCCATCACCTCATCGTACCAGAAGACGAGAAACGCCGGAGATCAACTGCCGACCTGCATAATAGCAGAAGGAGAGAAGGGCAACACACCAAAATACACACACATCATCACCGGACTACAGGTCATCCAAGCACATCAGAAGCACCAGGGGACCAGGCAGAGAGAGAGCAATCCAGACCTCCCTGCCTACACAGGTTAACTCTTTGTTTGTCTGTCAGCTGCAACAATGTAGCAAGGAACTCCGGTGATACTTGCATGCCAACACAGGTTAGCTCTCTGCTTGTTTGTCTGCTGCAACATTGTAGCAAAAACTCCTATGATAAATTGCATGCATAGACACTCTGATTGTAAGACTACTATGTTTGCTACAATCACTGTAGTAAGTAACCCTAGAATCTGACCAACCTATATGTCTCAATTGCATTGCTTTTAACGCCTGCTTATAATTGTTTCCAAATGTATTGCTTTTAGTGCCTGATTATAACTGTTTCTAAGTGCATTGCATTATAAACATGAACACTAACAAGCTACTGATAATAATCTATCTCATTCCCATAATCTACCACGCATGGACCACCCCCAACATCAACAACAACCCAACCACAATTCACCAACACTATGTACAATCTATTAACAACTCACCAGACCAAAAATACAATAACCAACCAAAAGGAAAAATCCCCACATACGAACACCACCAACAGAAAGAAAAAAAAAAACAACAACGACAAATTCAACCACCGAGGAAACAGACATCTAATAAAAATAAACATCTAACCTCCCTACAGAACCATACCGCTCAATCCGAATAGGATACATCAACGCTAGATCAGCAGTAAGCAACTCAGTAGACATACTAGACTGGATCACCACAGAGAATCTAGACCTTCTATTCATCAGGAAAACATGGTTCCATGGCCCTACAGACCCCGCCATCATAGAGACATGCCCACCAGAATACAAAATCACCCACTGGACAAGAAATGGAAAAAGAGGTGGTGGAATAGCCATAACTTACAAATCCGAGTTCACCATCACAACCACTGGCGAATCCACCTCACCACAACTCGAAATCGCCTCGACAAGAATCACTCATCCGAACCTACAAGGACACCTCAGCGCAATCCTATTCTACAGACCACCAGGAAAATGGAAAGACTCCCAAAACGCAACTCAAGGACTTCATCTCGAACACATGTGTCTCTGCCTCAAACATCCTCATAATAGGAGGTATCAACCTACACCTCGAAGACGACACCTCAACAGGCACACAAGAATGCAAAGAATTCTTAAAACTCTGGGATCTACACGCACCTAATACTCAACCAACACACGTAAAGGGACACACACTAGACATCATTACACACAAATTCGACCCAGACTCAACTCTCCTACTTACAGACACAAGATGGACACCCACACCATGGACAGACCACCATAAAGCATATGTCTCCCTCCACTGGCGAAAAATACACAGAAATGCAGTCAACAAACATGAACGAACAACATACACCACGAGAGGAAAAATAGACCACACAACATTCTGGCAACAGGTTTACCCAAATGAATGGCCAACAAATACAGACTACACAAAGACTCCAGTATTTTTTCTTTATCACAAAAACATTTTATTGTATTGCAATGTCCACTAACCTCACTAGCACTGCTGCCTACTATTAAAACCTCACACATTCACTCCTCCGCTCACCTTGCACACCTGTATTTAATTTAAATACAAAACAGTTTTAACGGGCACAATGGCTAGTTTACAAGGTAGAAGAGTTTGTGTGTGTCTTTGTAGTTTGGTCCAATCATTGTTTTGTAGTGTAGTCTTTTAGTCTGTTTTATGGTGTATTTGTATATCTCCTGAGGAAGATTTGTGAAATGCGGTCCTGCATTGAGGAGCCGGCATAAAATGAAACAGATATGGTGGACTGTTGAGTTAGTCACCGAGCACACAGCACCTGTATTGTGATGCATACTAATGACTGTAGGTGGCATATTTGAACAGCCAACGGAGGTTTAACGGACATACAGAGTTTGTCCATGAAGAACAGTCATCCAGCATTTATGTGGAAATATTTTCACTGCGTCCATGCGGAAGGCGTGGCGTTTGTAGGAAAAGGACCATTTTGCTGGCAGGACTGAGTTTTGATTATTTGAGTATGATATAATGTATAAGCATGGCAAAACATATGCACAATACGAAACAGTATAAGTATGCAGTTTAAAAGTAAAATCAACTGTTTTGTCATTTAAATTAAATACAGGTGTGCAAGGTGAGCGGAGGAGTGAATGTGTGAGGTTTTAATAGTAGGCAGCAGTGCTAGTGAGGTTAGCGGGCATTGCAGTAAAATAAATTTTTTGTGATAAAGAAAAAATACTGGAGTCTTTGTGTAATCGATATTAAAAGTGACTCTGGAATTAAAAGAGTTATCCCCTGATTAGTAATTTTGGCAACAAATACAGACACCATATAATTCCTCCAAGAATGGGATGACATATGTAAGACAACATTAGACACAATTGCCCCAATCCAAACCAGAACATCACATAGGAAAAAATCAAATCCATGGTTCACCGAAGAGCTGAGAGAACTCAAAACACAAGTCAGAAAGCTAGATCGCGCATGGAACAAAAAGAAAGATGAACACACACTGAATGCCTGGAAATCACTTCGGAGGAAACTACAAAGACACACACAAACTCTTCTACCTTGTAAACTAGCCATTGTGCCCGTTAAAACGGGCGAGATTTCCAGCTACCCTCCTCGCCAGGTCGTCGTCGCCCCTCCCCCCCAATGTCGCCGCTTCCGTCCCCCCCCCCCCCCGAGTCGCCGTCGCCGCCTCCCCTCCACCCGGGCCAGGCGCTCTGTTCGCTACTGAACTTACAGCGCCGAAAACGCAGCAGGCAGGCAGATCAGCTGAGCTCCCGTCGGCCTTCCTTCTCTGCCTGTGTCCCGCCCTCGTGTGACGTAACGTCGGCGAGGGCGGGACACAGGCAGGGAAGGAAGGCCGACGGGAGCTCAGCTGAACTGTCTGCCTGCTCCGTTTTCGGCGCTGTAAGTTCAATTGCGAAGAGAGGGCCCGGGCCGGGTGGAAGGGGGGGGCGGCGGCGGCGGCGGCGGCGACTCCGTGTGGGGGAGCGGTAGCGACCTCGGCGGTTCCCTCTCTGTCCCGCCCCCATCATCACGTATTGACACGGGGCCAGGACAGAGAGGGAAAGTCTCTACTGCGCATTTGCGAGTGAGTACGGTCACTTGCAATTTATATGTTTGATAAATTGCTAGACACCACACCAGTTACAAACAACAGCAAAGATACACCAGAGGTCGACGACCTCGCGAAATACTTCAAGGAGAAAATTATACAACTATGACTTAAAATACCCACCAGCCCTATTGAATACACCACACTCCTAAACTGTCTAGACCCAGAAGACGGAATATATCCAGCAAACAGGATCTGGACCGAATTCGAATTACTATCAGAGGACCTCATCTCTAAAATGCTCAAAAGATTCGCCAAATCCCAATGCAAACTAGATATCTGCCCAAACAACCTCATGAAATCAGCTCCTCAACAATTCATAATAGACCTAACGAACCACGTGAACTTCATGCTACAAAACAGACTTTACCCAAAGGAAAAAGGAAAAATTTTACTCACCCCAATACCCAAAGACACAAAGAGAAACGCAAGTGAAATAACTAACTACAGACCAGTAGCATCTATACCACTAATAACCAAAATAACCGAAGGGATGGAAACCAAACAACTCGCAAATTATCTCAACAAGTTCTCAATACTGCATGATGCCCAATCAGGATTCCGGTCAAATCACAGCACAGAAACAGTATTAATTACCCGTATGACCAAATTTAACAAATTGATTGCAACCGGCAAGTGCCTTTGATATGGTTGAACCACGGAATCCTATTACACTACTTGAATATTTTGGCATCGGAGGCACTGTCCTAACTGGTTCAAGGGGTTCTTAACCTTACGCTCATATCAGGTCACATCAAATTCAACTACGTATGCTGCATGGACACCTGAGTGTGGAGTACCGCAGGGATCCCCCCTCTCGCCAACTATTTTCAACCTAATGATGATCCCCTTGGCAAAACCTTCTATTAAACCATAACCCTTACATATATGCCGATGATGTAACGCTATATATTCCTTTCAAACAAACATTAATGAAATCTCCAACGAAATCAACCAAGTCTATACATCATGAACACCCTGGACAGATGCATTCCGATTGAAACTGAACGCAGAACAAAACCTCAATGCCTATACTTACCCTCCCAATACAACACGAATAAATTTACTGCTATTAACACACCTAAACTAAATTACCAATCTCAGAAACTTTAAAAATCCTTGGAGTCACCACTGACCGCCACCTAACACTTGAGACTCACGCGAACAACACAACCAAAAAGATGTTCTACTCCATGTGGAAACTGAAAGAATAAGACCATTCTTTCCAAGATCTGTCTTCCGCAGCCTAGTGCAATCACTCGTACTCAGTCATCTGGACTACTGCAACTCACTATACGCAGGCTGCAAAGAACAAATACTGAGGAAACGTCAAACAGCCCAGAATACAGCAGCCAGACTCATCTTCGGAAAACCAAAATACAAAAGTGCAAAACCCTTACATGAGAAACTACACTGGCTCCCACTCAAGGAACGTATCACCTTTAAAGTATGCACCTTAGTTCACAAAATCATTCACGGTGAAGCCCCTGCATACATGTCTGATTTAATAGACTGCCCACCCAGAAAACGCTAAAAGATCATCCCGAACTTTCCTCAATCTCCACTTCCCTAAGTGCAAAGGCATAAAATACAAACGGTACTGCATGCATCAACCTTTCTCAATGAGCACTGCAATTCTGGAATACACTACACGCAACCTGAAAACGATCTACGAATTAACCAACTTCCGCAAACTACTGAAGACTCATCTCTTCGAGAAAATTTATTGCAAGGAACAAAATACATGAAGTCCATACACACTAATAGAAATGCATCAATACACTCTCTTCCCCCGTATTTTCAACCACACTTAAAACTCTACCCACAGATAAAATTGTCATACCCTAATGTTCTCTTGATATTGTTCTACGCCCTATCATTCCCCATTATTACATTCCATCGTTTCTATTCCCAAATGATGTTTTGACTTTGACTTCCCATAACTCTTCAAACATGTAAACCCATAAATCGTACTGTAAACAAATTGTATTCCATCATTCACAATGTATGTAAGCCACACTGAGCCCGCAAATAGGTGGGAAAATGTGGAATACAAATGCAATATAAATAAATAGAAACATATCCTCGGTTGTGAGAGTATAGTGCACCCCGTGTGGGCAGGTCCTTACTACAGGAGTACTTCCTACTCAACAGGGTCTGCTCCTCTTTAGGAGACCTCCCTTCCAAGGCAGCACAGAGGGCTGCAAGATTAGGGTGGGACTTCTCTACATCGTCCGTGTAGGTCTCCTCTATGTACCTCTGTCTCCCACAGCTTCTCCAAGTCTGCTACTCTAGCCTCAAGAGAATGGACACATTCTCAGAGAGCCAGAAGCTCTTTGCAACGGGCACACACATATAACCTCTCACCAACTGGGAGATAATCATACATGTGACACTCAGTGCCCTTATCACCTATTTTATTTGTATTGTGTACAGAATCTCTGGCCTGTAGCCTTCTTTGGGATCGCACCATTAAGGGTATACCCGTAGGATACCAAACATTTACTTTACCTTTATTTGCTGATGATCTATTGGCAGCATGCACAGAGCACCAGGTCTCCCTCCAGCATGCTCTTGATTTAATACTAGATTTTGGCCAGATATCAGGCCTATGGATTAACATGGATAAATCCGAAGCCCTCAGTTTATCTGAGGGATTAGAAGCTCATTGGCAGGGTTTTTTCCCTTTATGTTGGGCCCATACTTTTCTTTTTCAGGATCCCTGGTCAGAAAAATTCCCCGCTGTTTTCCCTGTCTGTCTGCTGACCGATCACGCAACATACTCTCTTTATTGACGTAAGCCCTCCAGAGTATTTAAATTTAACATATTAGCTGCAGCACATGCCGCTGGCGAGCACTGAAGAAAAGGAGCAAGCCGTGCTCCTTGGGTGAGTTCCTTGGGGTGATCTCCTGGGGCAGTCTTTGATTCTAATTATGTCAAGATTCTTTTTCTTCCTTTCTAATTTTGGATTCTTTTCTGTTGTATTTCATTATTCATTAATTATGGACTCTTTTTGCCAACCAAAACCTGTATGTATTACTAATTGCTACACAGACTCTCTCGTCTATTTTTCTCCTTGCACCTGGGCTCAGCGTACATCAGCGCATTCATTTTCCACTTTGGCTCTCTTCCGTCCTTCTTTATATTATCTGTTTCAATGTTTGTCTAATTTACATTCATCCCCTACCTTGCTCTTTTTCTTTTGGCCTTTTAAACAGCCATTCCTTATGAGCAAAAATGTCACTGGTTCGTGATCTATTTCATGATTACCAACTTGACCTGATCTGTCTCAGTGAGACTTGTCCACCTTTTGTCTTCCTAGTTCATTTTCTTCTCTCACTTGAAAATCAAGCAACCAGTTGGTTCTCTAGTCTTAGAATGGCTACTGAATCTCTCTCTCAGCTTATGTCTGGTCCAGTCCTGTCTGCGCCCAAAAATCCAAAATCCAGCGCCTGCTGAGGAACGGCTGGGAATGGAGTGGATACTGCGCCGTTTACAAAAGAAAGAGTTTATAAACAGCTTGAGAATCTGAAGGTGGACAAAGCTATGAGGCTGGATGGTATACATCCAAGGATACTGAGGGAGCACAGGGAGGTCCTGGTGGGACCTCTTATTTAACAGATCTTTAGAGACTGGAGAAGTTTCATGGGATTGGAGACAAGCAGATGTGGTCCCTCTTCACAAAAGTGGAGACAGGGAAGAAGTGGGAAACTACAGACCGGTAAGTCTCACGTCGGTGGTAGGAAAAATAATGGAGTTGCTGCTGAAAGAAAGGATAGTTAACTTTCTAGAAAACAACGGGTTACAGGACCCGAGGCAACATGGCTTTACCAAAGGGAAATCCTGCCAAACGAATCTTATTGACTTTTTTGACTGGGTGACCAAAGAACTGGATGAGGGCCGTGCGCTAGATGTAATCTACTTGGACTTCAGCAAAGCCTTTGATACAGTCCCTCACAGAAGACTCATGAATAAGCTGAAAGGGTTGAACTTAGGACCGAAAGTGATGAACTGGATAAGAAACTGGTTGACCGACAGGTAGAAGAGGGTAGTGGTAAATGGAATCCGCTCGGAGGAAAGGAAGGTGAGCAGTGGAGTTCCTCAGGAGTCGGTGCTGGAGCCTATTCTGTTTAATATATTTGTGGGAGATATTGCTGAAGGGTTGGAAGGATAGGTGTGCCTTTTTGCAGATGACACAAAAATAGCCAATAGAGTGAATACCCTGGAGGGAGTAGAAACGATGAGAAGGGATCTCTGAACCTTAGAAGAATGGTCGAGGGTCTGGCAGTTAAAATTCAATCTTAGTCCTAATAAGGGATATGCATACAATAGGAAGTACCTAAAACATTAATAGCAAACAGTACTCCTGTTCAATATAAATTACAAAATCTTTATTAGTGAAGATAAATCAGTGCATTAAAAAAAACTACTAAATAATATCCCTACAACTCACTCGCATTACCATCCACCACACTTATACCCTGATCACATATGCAAATCCCCCAGAGAGCATTAAACATAAACCCTGAATTGCTGTTTCTTCAGTCTCTATACATCATCAGAGCACAAGCTCAATAAAGATCAGTCAGTTAGCCACAGATAATAATGGAATACAAAACCCAGTTCTTAGTAGTAGTAGTAGATATCGCTAATCTTTGTATCCAACAGGTGAAGAGAGGAAAAAATCCTCACTGCAAACAATGTAAAACCACTGTTCTTATCCCTGTGATAAAAAAAAGCACACAGAGAAACACTGGGGATTGCAAAGTCACATAAATCCTCTGTGATCCTACACACAGTCAAACCTTTAATTTAAAGGCAGCCAATGAAGTGTTTCAGGCAAGTGTGAGGCTTCCAGGGATAGATTAATTAAACCCACACCGTTGGTATACTCCAAAGTTCCTCAATGTGAGACCGCATTTCGTAGCTGTTCCTCAGGGGGAACCACTCCTTATGGCCTATAACATATCAACAAAAAAATGCAACAGAATAACTAACAATCACTCTTCAAATGAATATAATACATATAAATATACATTGTAACAGCTACTCACCAACGGGACCAATATCCAGGGAGGGAATCCCAGCCCTGCCTCCAAGCTTCCAGCTCATAAACCGCAACAAAGAACAACAGGCTAAATACCAAACAGCGAAAAGGAAACGCCCTTAACTTAAAGGAACAGAGTCTCAAATCCATTCAATTTCCAGATTAAGCCCTCTAGGGGTCACAGTATCCCACTGAAAAATATAACGTTGCTCAATAGCCAATAATAGAGCAGTGATATCCCCACCTTCCCAAACGAGGAGCGTCAGCGGCATTCCTCGCCGCAGCATGCTGTCCGAGAGCCACCACTCCATGCTGAGACGGGCCGCAGGGAGCCAAGTAAGTCTGCATTGGTAATCCTGAGAAATAGGAGACCATCTCCGGAGTAGGGAATACTGTAGCGGTCTCAGGTGTGCTCTCGCCCAGGGTACCACTTCCATCGTGGCTGTCATAGATCCCAGCAGCTGGACAATGTCCCAAGCTCGCGGGCGGGGCATCCTCAGGAGCAGACGGACCTGATTCTTGCACCGCCTTAGCTCGGGTAGCCCAAGACTGTGTCGAACCTGGCCCCCCAAAACTCTAGAGATTGTGAAGGGGACAGGTGACTTTTGGCCATATTGACGACCCAGCCTAGAGATTGCAGTACTGAGACCACTCTGGCTGTAGCTTGTAAGCTCTCTGTTGCAGAGTCTGCTCTGATGAGCCAGTCGTCTAGGTACGGGTGAACCCTGATACCTTCTCGCCTGAGAAAAGCAGCTACTACCACCATTACCTTCGAAAAGGTTCGGGGAGCTGTGGCGAGGCCAAAAGGCAAGGCCCTGAACTGGAAATGTTTTCCCAACACCGCAAACCTCAGAAACTTCTGGTGCGGGGCCCAAATCGGTATGTGCAAGTAAGCTTCTTTCAGGTCCAGAGACGTGAGAAACTCTCCTGGCTGAACCGCCGCAATGACGGAGCGCAGGGATTCCATGTGGAAATGCCGCACTCTCAGGGACTTGTTCACTTCTTTTAAGTCCAGAATAGGGCGAAAGGACCCACCTTTTCGCGGCACCACAAAGTAGATAGAGTATCGGCTGCAGCTTTGCTCGGCGGGAGGCACCGGGGTCACTGCCCCTAACTGAAACAGACCTTGTAAAGTCTCCTCCTCCGCCGCCCGTTTGACGGCAGAACCGCATCGGGACTCCACAAACACGTCTCTTACTGGGGCGTTGAATTCTAGTCTGTATCCATCTCTGATCAGGTCCAGAACCCACTGATCTGAGGAAATCTTGGCCCACTCCTCGACAAAGAGGGAAAGCCGTCCTCCGATGACAGGCATCGAGGAGAGGGCCGACGCACCATCATTGAGAGGGTCGCCCCTGAACTCCTGGTCTTGAGCCACCGGCTGCGGAACGCTTGTCCGAGCGAAAGGAGTTCCTCTGCTGACCACGGGCACGTGAAGTGAACCCAGCAGAACGCCCCGGGCGGTACCTTCTAACTTCACGGAAGCGAGGTCTGTACGAGGAGTGGACCGCCTGGCCCTTAGATGAAGGCCTCTGCCTATCTTCGGGCAAGCGCTGGGGTTTTGGATCACCCAGGCCTTTCACAATTTTCTCTAACTCCTCACCAAATAGGAGAAGTCCTTGAAAAGGCAACTTCACCAACCTTTGCTTAGAGGCCATGTCCGCTGCCCAGAGTCGTAGCCACAGACGACGGCGAGCCGCCACTGCTACTGCCATTTGTTTAGCCGAAGCTCTGACAAGGTCATAAAGGGCATCAGCCAGAAAGCACAAGGCCACCTCCATCCGCAGAGCCACATCCAAGAAGGGCTCCGCTCCATCTCCGGGCTGAGCCACTGCCTGTTGCAGCCAAGCTAGGCAGGCTCTCACAGCATAACAGCTGCATGCAGACGCCCGAACAGTGAGACCTGCAATTTCAAAGGACCGTTTCAACGCTGTTTCCAGCCTACGGTCTTGAACATCCTTCAGGGCAACACCTCCTTCAACAGGGAGGGTAGTTCTGTCACCGCAGTGACTAGGGCATCCACTGTAGGCATTTGAAAACGAGCCATATGTCCCTCACGCAGAGGGTATAACTGCCCCATAGCCCTGGAAACTCTCAAAGGTCCCTCGGGGTCAGCCCACTGAGCCGAAACAAGCTCTAGGATGGAGTCATGCAAAGGGAAGGCCCGAGCAGCTTTCTTGGTACTAGCCATCCTGGGATTACCCGAGGAGGCCATGCCACTGTCAGGATCTTCAATCGAGAGGGCCTGCAGGGTATCTGAAATAAGCGCTGGCAGCTCATCACGGTGGAAAATCCTCACCGCGGAGGGATCATCCAGATCCTGTGGTAAATCCGCATCTGACTCTGGTTCCTCAGACCAAGAACGTCTGTCAGAGTTCTCCGAATCCTCACACCCCGACCACGGGGGGGAAAAAGGTGCACCACAATCTGAAGGGGAATTAACCCTTCTGCGCTTATCTTTAGGCCAAGCATCCGGGAAAAAAGCCTCACTGGGCAGTCCCAGGCCAGAATCCATCGGGGGGGCAATCAGAGGAGCCTCAGGCGACCCTTGAGGAAGGGCTCTTTTCATCATGTATGCTTTATGCAGCAAAAGCACAAAATCCGGGGAGAAAATCTCACCCTGGGCACCCAAATCCTGTCTGGTGCTAGCCACTCCTGAAATAACCTCATCTCGAGGTGCCCCACCCGGCTCAGGTCTCTCCGTGTCCACGGAGGCCGCACCATGCGGTGTAAGCAAAATGGCGCCCGCTGCCAGCTCAGAGCGGGAAGAAACATCGCTCGCCATGCTCGGGCCGGCTCCTACGCCAATACAGCACGATTTACAGAGCCCTGCTGCTGATTTGTGCTTGCCACAAGTGGAACAGCGCTTTACATTGTCCGCAGCCATCGCCGAAAAACGGCGGTAAAATCCAAAATGGCGGTTTTGCGCCAAAATCGCCCCGATCGTGGGCCCACCCCGGAGGAGTTGGAAAACACTCTTACCTCAAAGGATCTAGTGTACAACTACGATCCTGCTGAAAATCAGGTCAAAAACCTCAGTTCCAGCGTCTCTGCGTTTAAAAACGCGACGCGACTTTTTTTTTTTTTTTTTTTTAAGCTGTGAGGAAAGCAGAGGTATTGAAGACTCCGGAGGCTCAGATGAGTGGGAAAGGCAGGGAAAGGGCGAACCTATAAGCCTGCATCCACTGTTGGTGGGTAAGGACAGGGAAAGCAAGGCAATATGTCCACATCCACAGAGGTATGGGTAAGGCAGGGAAAGGGCTAACCTATGTGCCTTTAAAGTGAAGCTGCTATAGCCTCCAACACCCCGGTTAACAACTGGCAAACCAGGAACCACCTCCGGCAGATTTTTCTGGAGCTCAAACAAGCTGCAGCCACCCTGCTAAGGGAGATAGAGAATACTGAAGAGGCAGTGGAGCTAGCTGGCCAAGAGGGCACTGTGAAAGTTTGAGTGCTCTCTATCTCCCCTGCAGGTTGATGGACATAACCCATACGTAATGGCTTCATCTGCTTGATGACAAGGAAACATAGGATTCCGCTCAGCTAACAAAAGGGCTCAGAAACATATCCAAGTACTTAGAAACGGGCTCCAACACTGAATCAAATGTAGACACAATGTGACGCCAAGAAATGTAGAGTGATGCACTTGGGGTGCAGAAACCCAAAAGAAAGATACCGAATACAAGGGGAGAGATTAGTAAGCTCGACTCAGGAGAGAGACCTTGGGGTGTTGGTGTCTGAGGATCTAAAGGTGAAGAAACAATACAAGGCAACGGCCGTGGCCTGGATGCTAGGCTGCGTAGAGAGGGGCATAACCAGCAGAAGAAATGAGGTGTTGATGCCCCTTTACAAATCATTGGTGAGGCCCCACTTGAAGTATAGTGTTCAGTTTTGGAGGCTGTATCTTGCTAAAGATGTAAAAAGACTGAAAGCGGTGCAAAGAAAAGCTACAAAAATGGTATGGGATTTGCGTTGCAAACCATACGAGAGACTTGCTGACCTGAACATGCATACCTTAGAGGAAAGGAGAAACAGGGGTGACATGATACAGACGTTCAACTATTTGAAAGGTCGGAGACGGGAAGGCGGTAGAACTAGAGGACATGAATTGAGGTTGAAGGGAGGCAGACTCAGGGCTAATGTCGGGAAGTATTTTTTCACGGAGAGTGTGGTGGATATGTGGAATGCCCTCCCACGGGAGGTGGTGAAGATGAAAACAGTAATGGAATTCAAACATGCGTGGGATAAACACAAAGGAATCCTGTTTAGACGAAATGGTTCTGCGGAATCTTAGCGGAGATTGGGTGGCGACGCCGGTAACTGGGAAACAAAATGGGAGCTGGGCAGACTTCTACGGTCTACACCCTGATTGTGACTGAATAGAAAGAGATGGGCTGGAGTGTAAATTTTAAGGGGCTTTGACGTTAGCTTCAGAACTTAGTACAAGAACAGTGCTGGGTAGACTTCTACGGTCTGTGCCCTGAGAAAGGCAAGGACAAATCAAACTCGGGTATACATATAAAGTATCACATACCATGTAAATGAGTTTATCTTGTTGGGCAGACTGGATGGACCGTACAGGTCTTTATCTGCCGTCATTTACTATGTTACTATTTTACAAAGGTTCAAACGTGCTGATCATTTCTGGCATAAGCACCGTAACCCTGATGCGCATTAAGAACTTCAAACTTATAATGCCAAGCTTATTAAAGCCAAGAAATATTTCCAGGAACTTTTGAATTCACCAGGCAATCCTACTTCAGCTCTCTTTAGATATGTTTTGGGTCTCACAAATCAATGCTCTAATTCAGATTCTTCATTTCATTCAACTGATGTTCTTGCAGATGCCTTTTCACAAAAGATTTCCTCACTTGTAGCTCCTCTTCCTCAACCAACCGCTGGTCTGTCTTATTCAACCCCCTCATCTACTCTGGCCAGTGATCAATCTGCATCTTTCTGCCACCAAGCTGACCTGCTCACTGAATCCCATTCCTCCTAGTTGGTACTCTATTTCTCCCTACACTCCTCCCCAGGAACTGCGTTCACTGGGTAAATCTCTCATCTCTCTTATCTGCACCTTACTCCTCCACTGGGTAAATCTCTCTATCTGCACCCTTCTCCTCCACCGCTTCCCGACTCCATTCCTTTTATCTTGCTGCACCATATGCCTGGAACAGACTTACTGAGCCAGTACATCAAGCTCCATCCCTGGCCATCTTCAAATCTAGGCTAAAAGCCCACCTTTTTGATGTTGCTTTTAACTCCTAACCCTTACTCACTTGTTCAGTACCCTTATTTTATCATCCCACCTTAGTAATTCCCTTATCTCTTATTTGTCCTGTCTGCCCTAATTAGATTGTAAGCTCTGTTGAGAAAGGACTGTCTCTATGTCCAGTTGTCCAGTGTACAGCACTGCATACGTCTAGTAGCACTATAGAAATTATAAGTAGTAGTAGTTTTTTTTTTTGTTACATTTGTACCCTGCGATTTCCCACTCATGGCAGGCTCAATGCGGCTTACATGGGGCAATGGTGGGTTGTGACTTGCCCAGAGTCACAAGGAGCTGCCTGTGCCTGAAGTGGGAATCGAACTCAGTTCCCAAGGACCAAAGTCCACCACCCTAACCACTAGGCCACTCCTAGTTCTCGTCACGATCTTTTACCCTGAATTATTGATATGATCAATAACCAGTGGTGTGCTGGAGCAGGCTCTCACAGGCTCGCAAGAGCCAGTTGTTAAGTTTTTAAGAATTTTGGGAGCTGGTTGTTAAAGTAGGGCCCTCCATGGCTACTTTAACAACTGGCTCCCAAAATGTGGGCTTGGGCCCCCTGCTGAATTCTCTTTTACTTTGCTGGTGGGGATGCTGAGCCCCGCCAGTCAAGTAAATAGACTGCTGCTGCTCCCCACTCCTTGTTTCCAGCTCTGAGCAGCAGGCTGGGATTTCTCGAGCATGTGTGAGAAGTTCCAGCATGCTGCTCAGAGGAAGACGTTGGGAGTGGTGGCAGTCCATTTATTGGCTGCCAGCAAAGGTATGCCTAGCGTGCCTGCACGAAGGGAGGGAGGAGAGAGAGACAAGTGTTGCTCCCCCCTCCCACTGGCCACCCCTGGCCCTTCCAACTGCAGAGCTGGCTACGTCCGGAGAAAGAGCCTGTTAAAAATTTACCAGCACACCCCTGTCAATAACAGTTTGTCTTCTGATATGGTTCCATCTTGCTGGAAGCATGCTTTTGGTTTATCCCATTTTGAAAAAAAAAACCTTAATCCTAGCGATCTAGTTAATTATCATCCCAGTTCAAACCTATGTTTTCTAACTAAGCTGCTTGAAAGAGTGGTTTATTCCCATCTCTACTCGTTTCTCTGAAGACACCTTAGTTTTTCATCCCCGACAAGCTAGATTCCACCATCATGACAGTGAATCAGTTCCAACTTCTTTGGTGAGTGATTTACACTCTTTTAAAAAAACAACAACACACACATCTCTCATCTCACTAGACCTTTCAGCAGTTTTTGATGTTGTAGACTACTCTCTTCTCCTTAGGCATCTTTCAGATATTGGTATTTCTGACACAGCTTTAGCTTGGTTTTCATCCTTCCTCTCAGGACCCACTTTCTCTGTTTCCATGGGATCTACAACTTCTGTCTCCTCTTCAACATCTTTTAGTCCACTTGCTTTTCTCCTCCAAGATCTTAATGTCAATTTTTGTATTTATGCAGATAACATCCTTCTGATTTTCCCTTTCTCTCCGTACGAAATTGATCTTACTCGTGTCCAATCCTGTCTTTGAACAATTCAATCTTGGCTCTTTACTCACAAACTCATCTTAAATCCTGATAAGTGGCCTGTTAGGTCACTGGTTTTCAATCAAGTTATGGAACTTGTCCAATCTTTTCACAAATTTATCTTTTGTTCAACACATTTCTTCTGTTCTTAAGTCAGGCTTTTGTTCTCTTACTACTACTACTACTACTATTTAGCATTTCTATAGCGCTACAAGGCATACGCAGCGCTGCACAAACATAGAAGAAAGACAGTCCCTGCTCAAAGAGCTTACAATCTAATAGACAAAAAATAAATAAAGTAAGCAAATCAAATCAATTAATGTGAACGGGAAGGAAGAGAGGAGAGTAGGTGGAGGCGAGTGGTTACGAGTCAAAAGCAATGTTAAAGAGGTGGGCTTTCAGTCTAGATTTAAAGGTGGCCAAGGATGGGGCAAGACGTAGGGGCTCAGGAAGTTTATTCCAGGCGTAGGGTGCAGCGAGACAGAAGGCGCGAAGTCTGGACGTTGGCAGTAGTGGAGAAGGGAACAGATGAAGAAAGGACTTTATCCTGAGCGGAAGTGCACGGGAAAGGGTATAGGGAAGGACGAGTGTGGAGAGATACTGTGGAGCAGCAGAGTGAATACATTTATAGGTAGTAGAAGAAGTTTTGAACAGGATGCGAAAACGGATAGGGAGCCAGTGAAGGGGTCTTGAAAAGAGGGTAGTATGAGTAAAGCAACCTGGCGGAAGATGAGACGGGCAGCAGAGTTTGAACCGACTGGAGATGGAGAGGTGACTAAGTGGGAGGCTAGCAAGAAGCAGATTGCAGTAGTCTAACGAGAGGTGACAAGGGTGTGGATGAGGGTTTGGTAGAGTGCTCGGAAAGAAGGGGGCGGATTTTACGGATGTTGTAAAGAAGAACACGACAGGTCTTGGCGGTCTGCTGGATATGAGTAGAGAAGGAGAGAGAAGAGTCAAAGATGACCCCAAGGTTTCGAGCTGAGGAGACAGGGAGAATGAGAGAGCCATCAACAGAAATAGAAAATGGGGGGAGCGGGGAGGTGGGTTTGGGGGGGAAAATGAGAAGCTCGGTTTTGGTCATATTTAATTTCAGGTGGCGTTGAGACATCCAGGCAGCAATGTCAGACAAGCACGCTGAAACTTTGGTTTGGATGCAAGGTGAGATATCAGGGGTAGAAAGGTAGATTTGGGAGTCATCAGCATAGAGATGGTAGGAAAAGCCATGGGATGAGATTAATGAACCAAGGGAAGAAGTGTAAATAGAAAAGAGGAGGGGACCAAGAACAGAACCCTGAGGTACGCCGACAGGCAGAGGGATAGAAGTAGAAGAGGATCCACCAGAGTGAACACTAAAGGTGCGGAGGGAGAGGTAGGAAGAGAACCAGGAAAGGACAGAGCCCTGGAATCCAAGTGAGGACAGGGTATCGAGAAGTATGCTGTGATCGACAGTGTCAAAAGCAGCGGAAAGATCAAGAAGAATGAGGATGGAATATTGACCTCTGGATTTAGCCAGTGGTCATTGGAGACTTTAGTAAGCGCAGTTTTGGTTGAGTGGAGAGGGCGAAAACCAGATTGTAATGGGTCAAGAATAGCATGTAAGGAGAGAAAATCAAGGCAGCGGCGGTGAACAGCACGCTCAAGTAATTTGGAGAGAAAAGGAAGGAGGGAGATGGGTCGGTAATTAGAGGGACAAGTAGGGTCAAGTGAAGGCTTCTTAAGGAGAGGTGTGACCACAGCATGTTTAAAGGCAGCAGGGACAGTCGCAGTGGAAAGTAAGAGGTTGAGAATGTGACAGATAAAAGGAATAAGAGTAGGAGAGATGGCATTAAGAAGGTGGGTGGGAATGGGATCAGAGGAACAGGTGGTACATTTTGAGAAAGAAAGGAGAAGTGTAGTTTCCTCAATAGTAACTTCAGGAAAGGAGGAAAGGGAATGAGGGGAAGGAGAGAGAGGGGAACGGACTAGTGGAGGGAGAGCTGGTGATTTTGCCTCTTTACATTTTACTATCTCTAAACTTGATGATTGTAATTCTATTCTCGCAGGCTCCCCAATTCTCAATTAAAAAGACTTAGGATGATCCATCACTCTGCTGCCCATTTTCTTTGTAAAGCTAAATGCTTCGATCATGTTACGCCTTTCTTTTTCATTTTCACTGGTTGCCCTTTCCTTATTCTTTTTTTTTTTTTTTTTTTAAGATTCTTTGGTTCACAAAACTTGTCACAGTGGTCTTCCTTCTTTTCTTTCTCCTTTGATTATTCCTTACACTCCTTCAAGATGTTTGCATTCCTTGGATTCTCAACGTCTTGTTCTTCCAGCACCCAAATTAGCTCATCTTGAATCTACAAGGCACACTGCTTTTTATTTTCTTGGTCCAAAGCTCTGAAATAACTTACCCCCCTCTATCCGTTCTGAATCTTCTTTTAAGAAATTTAAATCCTTACTTAAATCCCATTCTGTTGCTTTTGAAATATCTCAGTGGTGATTAGGGTTTCAACTGTTTTTATTTAATTGTAAGTGATGAGGGCTCTTGGCTTGTGTGTTTTCTTTCCTATCATAATGGAATTCCATTTTCTGTGTGTTTTAACTTGTATTTTTTAGTTTATTTTGTAAACTGCCCTGACCTGTCTGTTCAGAAAGAACGGTATAGCAAATTTTTAACAAACATACATATTTGGGCCTTGTTATACCTAGAAATTTGGCTAGGTAATATTTCACCCCTTTTGAAGAAGGCCAGGAAAACTCGGGCATGCTGGTGTTCCTTACAGCTTTCTTTGAGTAGAAAATTCATATATTAAAAATGATTATATTACCTAAATGGCTATATGATCTCCAGCATTTGCTACCGATTTTACATTGCAAGGATTTGCTTCACTGGAAGGGCCATCTTCACCAGTTTTTGTGGAATCATAAGAGTCCCAGGCCTCCTTGAGGTCAGCAATCTCTGTCTTCCAGAGAGGAGGTTTGGGATTGCAAAATTTACCAAATTATAACACTGCTTGTCAATGCAGCAAGTGAGAGACTGGATTTTTTCATACTTCCTTCTTCTGTGACATTGCTACAAGAGCCAGGTTTGTATGCCATTGTCCTCTAGCTTACTCGATACATGCCCGGGCTCGAGCTCTTTCTTCATCTTTAAGAAAACACATATCAAGGCCTTACATTGGGCCTGGTTTTCTTTTCGTAAAGATTATCATCTTCCAGCTCAATGCTCACAATATTTGCCCCTCCTGGGCAACACAGACTTCTTACCTGGCCAACTGGATGCTTTCTTTGTGGACTGGTCCTGCAAAGGCTTGACGAGGCTGCAGCATGTGATGGACAAGGATGGCAATTGTGGTTCGGTCCTTAACTTTTATGATGAACTTTAAGACTGATTTTGATGATGCTTGGCCTATTCTAGCAATGACTAAAGGGCTTTTGTGCCACCATTATGCTGCTTTGTTAAAACCCCGGGGCTTGTATCCGCTATATAAAGTGGTGGCACTTTGGATTACCATTACAGATTTTGGTTATCAAGATATCAACAAATTTCTACACAGCTTACAATCTGCCTCATAGTTGGCAGAAAGCATTCAACTTCAAGAGTTGCATTACAAGTTTCTTTTACGGATGTATATTCAACCTTCCCAAGCACAAAAAGATGGGATATCCAACGGATGGCTCCTGCATCAAATGTGGTCATCCTGATACTTCTTATAAACATTGCATTTTTTTTTTTTGTTACATTTGTACCCCACGCTTTCCCACTCATGGCAGGCTCAATGCGGCAGGCAATGGAGGGTTAAGTGACTTGCCCAAAGTCACAAGGAGCTGTCTGTGCCGGGAATCGAACTCAGTTCCTCAGTTCCCCAGGACCAAAGTCCACCACCCTAACCACTAGGCTACTCCTCTATCTGTCGCTTTTGGCATAGTTTGCAACCATCTTAGTGGGATGTATCACTATTCTTGGCAGGCCACATCACAACTCTGTTTTGTTGGACAATGTCACCACAATCCATGAAGGGACTCGAGTCACAGGTATTTTTCTACATAAAGCTTTTTTAATAGCTAAGCGCTGCATTATGATTCAATGGATTTCTCCTGAAGCTCCAACTTTGCCCCAGTGGTGGAATTATATGCAGAGTTATTGCAGATGGAGAGACTTTCAATTGATACACGCAGCCGCCAAGTTCAGCGGCACTTTCTTAGATTTTGGTCACCTTTCGTGAATACTTTAACTACCTAGGTTTGTCTGTTCTACTGAATAATTTGGATGTTTAATTGATCCTGACATTCTAAATGTTTTGTTGTGCACTATATCTGTTCCACGCAGGGTTGGTCTGGGAAGGAGGGGGGACAGGTTGCAGATTGGGGACTCGTGTATTTTTGTGCAATTTTTGCTCATGACGTTTCTTGTTCTGCCATTGTGTTTCATAGCTGGTTTCTTCTGTTGCAAATTTTAATAAGATACTTTTAATAAATAAATGCAGTCTGCCTAATGATTTTAGCACCCATGCTGAAAACATTAAAGCATTTGGCGCATACATGTGCTACTGGTACTAGCACCCTTTTAGTGCCAGCATTAGTTTTGAACATTGGTCCCTCGGGCGTTCCACTTTTTCTTTAACAAACACCATTAGCACTGAGACAAACAGTGCCTCTGGAGACAGAGGGTTCTGGCACGAAAACTGTCAAGACGCTAGAAACGAAAAAATAATAAATCAGAAGACACTGAAGAAAGGGGAAAGTCACAAAAACAACCATTCACAGAAAATCCTTCAAGTACCACAATAAATAGATAAATAAAATCAGAACAGGTTCACCATTTACATGCAGTCCTCTGTGGTCCATGAGGAAGTAGGGATTTAATATATACCCCAGCTCATCTTTTTTTTTTATAGGAGCTAGAGCTACCTTAGGCATCCGTTTCTCAACTGAAGCCCCCCCCCCCCTTAACCGATTGAAACAACTCATAATTGGTTCATGAGAACAGCGCAAAAGGCATACCCAGGTCAATTGAAGCTCAGAGTAAAACTGGCTAAGAATAAACCCCAAAAGGCAATTATAGCTCAATTAAAACTAGTGGAACACCAGGTCAGGAGCTGCATGGTTAGACTATCATCCATCCAATGGAGACAAACCCTAATGTCCTTGCAGAATGCTGTAGGATTTCTCCCATAGTCTTAAACACTGGTGCTCTCTCATATTTTTGTGGCAATAGCCGGTTGTTGCAAGCACATCTATACATATACAGAATACTGCACCAGCAATGTGACAGGTGTTTTGACTCCTGACACAGGAACAGATGCTGAAAACACGGCCGTGTCGAGGTCCGTTCTATGACTTGCTGACAAGATTAAAGGTTCTATATTTGGAATCCTCGTCTTCTTTGATACCTCACTTCCTTTGTTTGCTGACAAAAGAATCCTGAACGTTCTGTGAATGCATGTTTATCTCCATCAGCTGGTGGCCAGACATAACCCATTTGTTCTGAACTGGTCTGTTATGGATGCTAAGGACTCATTCGGCCCCCCCTAAAATTAAAGAATTTGTTCTCAAATTCCATTTTACTTGCACAGGATGTACAACTGCCCAACATAAAGCATTAGATCTGTTAAATGATTACCTGGAGAAGGAATCGTCTTGGAAGCCAACAAGATTAATTTTTTTTTTTAATGGCAAAAAAAAAACCTCTAGAAAAAATAGACCTTGTACAGGATGTACCACTGCCCAACATAAAGCATTAGATCTGTTAAATGATTACCTGGAGAAGGAATAGTCTTGGAAGCCAACAAGATTAAATTTTTTTTAAAATGGCAAAAAAAAAAAAAAACCTCTAGAAAAAATAGACCTTTGTATTCCATATTAATTGTGGGTAAGCCTGTGGGATTAAAGTTATCTGTTCATAATCTAGGCATTAATTTGGACTCTGAATTGCCCTCTGCCCCTCAAATAAAAATTGAAGTCCTCCTTTTGTGACTTGCACCTTCCAAATTGGTTGAGGCCCTACTTACAGAACCTCCATTTGGTTATGTGTTTTTTGTTTTTTTTCAAAATTGGAATATTGTAACTCGTACTGTGCTCTAAGTATTCCTTAAGTCAACTACAGTTAATCCAGTTGTGAATTTTGACTAGGGCTGAGAGTAGAGATCATGGTTCACCATTGCTGGAACATGACATTGGTGCCTGGTATCAAAAGAATCCAATTTAAGTGTTCCAGGAAAGATTCAAGAAAGAACGCCAAACTTTAGGCACTGGGATGATGCATGATTAGCCCAAATTCTACAATGGCAGTTTCTCACAGAACTACCATTACAGAATACTAGCATAAGTCTACAGTTTTGAACCTAACTTTAGGCGTAAGCACTTTCACTAGATCAAAGGCTAGTATAAGTGGTTGCACCTAACTTTGGCAGTAGGGCACCCAACTCCTAATATTCTAAAACATGCATGTGTAACTCACAGGTACACCCCTAACTCACCCATGCCCATAGAAGTTGAGACCAATGGAAATTGAATGTACAATTTCTAGAATAGCAACTAAGGGCAGTTATGCGTGCAGCTTCTAATTAGTACCAATTTCCGCCAACTTAAGCCAATAATTGGCTGTTAACGCCAATTTAACAGCCAATTATTGAGTTGTGTGAACTACCCTTATTCTTTAAACTGCATGCACAGCTCTGCACACTAAGCATAAATTTGAGCACACAATTTTGTAGAATTAGGGAGTTTATGATTAATGTTTGGTCTGGACTACTTAAAAATATACTGTAAACTTTCTACACCCCACAAAGACCCATGATCATCCCAGCAGAGTCATCTTGTATTAGTTGCCTCCACTGTCTTACCTTTGGAAAGTTTACAAAAAGGTTTACTTTCAGTTACCTGGGGGTCTAAATGATATTCCTATGGTTTATCATCATGTTCGGAACTGTACATTTTGTGTTAGGTACTTTGCTTATGATTCAAAAGAATTGTAAAGCAAACAGTCAAACTGAATAACTAAACTTAACTACTCCAATGATGAGGCAGTTAAACTTTATTCTAAATTGCACAGGGAGCCAGCGTAAGGTGTTTGTGTTAACCCACAAACTTAGCGCAAGGCAAAAGGCAAATATTAAGAACTATATTCCCAGACATGTTTTGTGGTCGGTGGGGAGGAAAGGGGAGACACTTGTATAATCCTAAGGTTCATGAAGTTCGGCTAAAACAGAATAAAGACGGGTGTTGTCAGGATCATCCCCTTATGGTAGAATGGGTACCTCAAGATATTTACCAGTGCAAACCATGGAGATGGATCATGTTGGACCCAACAAACCAGTCACAGACTGCCTTTCCTTTCTCCCTCTCTCCTATCCTATTGAAAATTGTAGTTATATCCCCATTCTTTCCCATACTTTACTGTTTTCCTCTTCCTCTACTATTTTTAGATTGTAAGCTGCCTAGACATGCTTTTTGATGGGCGGGATAGTAAATACTGAAATACACTTGAAGTTTCAGAAGGAAGCAAATGGGAAAGTTAGGTTCTTACTAAAGGAAAGAAAATTACCAAGGTAAGAACCTAATTTTCCCTTCCTTGTCATCAAGCAGATGAATCCATTACGAGTGGGATGTAACAAAGCAATCCCTAGATAGGGTGGGAACAAGCCACACCACGCGCCAGCACTTGTGCTCCAAAATGTGCATCTCTCCTGGCAGCCACATCCAGCCTGTAATGTCAAGCAAAAGAGAGCTTAGAAGCCCAAGTAGCTGCACTACATATCTCTTGAAGAGAGAGTGCTCCAGTTTCAGCACAGGAAGAGGAAATCGCTCTTGTGGAATGCGCCTTAAAGGCTTCAGGCGGAGGCCGGCCAGACAGCATACGCTGAAAAAATAGCCTCCTTGAGCCAACGGGCTATAGTGGCTTTAGACGCTGGAGATCCTCTGCACGGACCTGATAACAGAACAAAAAGATGATCAGAGGTCCCGAAAGGCATTTGACATGCGCAGATACTGCAACAGAGCCCGTCGCACATCTAGGAGGTGCAATTGCCCAAAGGATTCTGGAAACTCCTCTTTAGAAAAGGAGGGCAGGAAAATAGGCTGGTTTAGGTGAAACGCTGAAACCACCTTAGGCATGAAGGACGGCACAGTCCATACCATAACTCCGGACTCTGAGAATTGCAGAAATGGGTCTCGACAGGACAGCACCTGGAGCTCAGATACCCGTCTCGCCGATGCAATGGCCACCAAAATAAACATCTTTAGGGTCACATCCTAAGCGGCTCGAAGGGCGAACACTTAAGGGCCGTTAAAACTAACCCCAGGTTCCAGGCCAGGCACGGCGCTCACACGGGAGGACGGAGCCGAAGCACCCCTCTGAGAAACCGTGCCACATCCGGATAAGCAGCCAGAGAGAGGCCAGCGACCTTCTCTCGAAAACATGCTAAGGCTGCCACTTGAACACGCAGGGAATTATAGGCAAGGCCTTTTTGTAACCCATCCTGCAAAAAGTCAAGTATCGGCGAGACAGAAGCCCACATAGGTTTAATCGCTTTAGCAGCACACCAGGCCTCAAATTGGCACCAAATCCTGGCATAAGCCACGGAAGTGGAACGCTTGCAGGCCTGAAGGAGAGTGGAAATGACTTTACTGGAGTAGCCCTTCTCTCTCAATTGCGCCCTCTCAATAGCCATGCTGTAAGACCAAAGCGGCAGGCGTCCTCCATGGTTACCGGGCCCTGTGACAACAGATTCGGTACCAGAGGTAACGGCAGGGGAGCCTCCACCAGCATCCGCCGGAGGTCCGCATACCACGGCCTCCTGGGCCAATCCGGGGCAATGAGAACCACCACTCCTTGATGTAGCCGAATCCGCAGGAGTACTCGCCCTATCAAGGACCACGGAGGGAACACATAGAGGAGGCCCTGAGGCCAGGGTTGAGCCAAGGCATCCAACCCCACCGAGCGAGGATCTCTCCATCTGCTGTAAAAACACGGGACTTTGGCATTTGCACTTGACGCCATAAGAGCCGCTACGGGCGTCCCCCATTTGGCACAGATCTGTAGGAATACTTCGTCTGCAAATTCCCACTCCGCTGGGTCGATCTGATTCCTGCTTAGGTAATCGGCTTGCACGTTGCTCTGACCTGCAATGTGAGCTGCTGACCGAAACTGCAGATGTAGCTCGGCCCAGTGGCATATCTGAGCGGCCTCTACGGCCAGTGCTTGACACTGAGTGCTGCCTTGTCGATTTATGTAGGCCACTGCTGTCGTGTTGTACGACAGAACTTTGACAGCCAATCCTTCCAGGATCAAATAAAAGGCCAAAAGTGCCTGGAATATCGCTTTCAACTCCAAGCGATTGATGGATCACGCCGACTCCTCGGGTGTCCAGAGGCCCTGGGCATGCCTTCCCCGGCAATGTGCACCCGGATACCCTCTTGCCTGAGAAAAGCAGCTACTACCACCATAACCTTTGAGAAGGTTCATGGAGCTGTGGCGAGGCCAAAAGGCAAGGCCCGAAACTGGAAATGTTTTCCCATCACCGCAAACCGAAGAAATCTCTGGTGTGGGGGCCAAATAGGAATGTGCAAGTAAACTTCTTTCAGGTCCAGAGACATAAAAAACTCTCCTGGCTGTATCGGAGCACAGGGTTTTCATGTGAAAATGCCGTACTCTCAGGGACTTGTTGACTTCTTTTAAGTCTAGGATGGGCCGAAAAGACCCTCCTTTTCGCGGCACCACAAAGTAAATGGAGTAACAGCCAGAGCCGTGTTCGTCAGGAGGCACCGGGGACACCGCCCCTATGTAAATCGCCTTGCAAGGACTCCTCTACCGCCGCCCTTTTGGCAGCAGAACTGCATCAGGACTCCACAAACACGTCTCTCACCGGGGCACTGAATTCTATTCTGTAACCATCTGATCTGAGGAAATCTTGGCCCACTCCTCGTGAAAGAGGGAAAGTCGTCCTCCTATAACAGGGAGCGAGGAGAGGGCCGGGGCACCATCATTGAGAGGGTCGCCCTTGAACTCCAGGCCTTGAGCTGCAGAACATTTGTCCGAGCGAAAGGCGTTCCTCTGCTGAAAACGGGCACGAGAAGTGAACCCAGCAGAACGCCCCGGGCGGTACCTTCGAGCTCCTCAGAAGCGAGGTCTGTAAGAGGAGGGAACCGGCCTGACCCTTGGAGGAAGGCTGCGGCCTGTCCTCGGGTAAGCGCTGGGGTTTAGCATTTAGCCTTTAACAATATTCTCCAACTCCTAACCAAAAGGAGAAGGCCTTGAAAGGGCAACTTCACCAACCTTTGCTTAGAGGCCATGTCAGCCGCCCAATGCTGTAGCCACAAAAGGCGGCGAGCCGCCACCTGTTTAGTCAAAGCTCTGACCAGATCATAAAGGGCGTCAGCCAAGAAAGACAAGGCCGACTCCATCCGGGGTGCCACCTCCGCAAGGGGCTCCGCTCCATCTCCGGGCTGTTCCACTGCCTGTTGCAACCAAGCAAGACAGGCTCGGGCAGCGTAACAGCTGCATGCAGACACCCGTAAGGATAGGCCTGAAATCTCAAAGGACCGCTTTATAGCTGATTCAAGGCGTCGGTCCTCTATGTCCTTCAGGGCAACTCCTCCTTCCACTGGGAGGGTAGTTCTCTTTGTCACAGCCGTGACTAGGGCATCCACTTTAGGCACAGCTAGGTATAATTGCCCCATAGCCCTGGCAACTTTCAAAGGCCCCTCGGGGTCAGCCCATTGAGCTGAAATAAGCTCTTGGATGGAGTCATGCAAAGAAAAGCTCGAGCAGGCTTCTTAGTACTTGTCATCCTCGGATTAGTAGAGAAGAGCTCAGCACTCGCAGGATCTCAATAGAGAGACCTGCAGTGCATTAGAAATCAGTGCTGGCAGCTCATCGCGGTGGAAAATCCTCACCGCGGAAGGATCATCTGGATCCAGTGGCAATCCTTCCTCTGGCTCTCCAGACCACGAGGGCCGCCAGACCCTCACATACCGACCACGGGGTGTGTGGGGGGGGGAACGGGGGTGCGCCACTCTCTGAAGGGGAATCCACCCTTCTGCACTTGTCCTGCGGCCATGTCATGGGAAAACGCACCTGATGGCAATTCAAGGCTGGGCTCCACTGGAGGGGACACAGGCAGCTGGGCCGATTGAGACCCCTGCGGGAGAGCTCTTTTTAACATAAATGCTTTATGCAGCAGCAAAACAAAGTCAGGGGAGAATGGCTCACCCTGGCCTCCAGGTTCCAGTTCGGGGGAAATGGCTCTCATATTAGCCTCCATACGAGGCTCCCCTCCAGGCTCAAACCCCTCCGCCTCAGCAGGGGTCGCACCATGCTGTTCCAAAATGGCGCCCGCTGCCAGCTCCACGGAGTGGGAAGAAACCTCGCTCGCCATGCTCAGGCCGGCTCTGACGTCAGAAGATCACAATTTACAGAGCCCTGCTGCTGATCTGCGCTTGCCACAATGGGAACAGCGCTTAACAACCTCAGCAGCCATCGCCAAAAATGGCAGGAAATTCAAAATGGCGGATTCGCACCAAAATCGTCCCGAACGCGGGCCCTCCCTGGAGGAGCTACAAAATGCTCTTACCTCCTCGGATCGAGTCCACAGAGCTCCGATCCGCAGCACAATCAGAAGAAAGCCTCTTTTCTGAGATCTAAGCGCTTCCAGCGCAATGCAACTTTTTTTGTTGTTGTTAATGCTGTGAGGAAAGTTAGAGGCAACAGCGCAAGAGGCAAATTTTTCCCACTCCGGAGAATCAGTAGCGTGGGAACGGCAGTGAAAGGGCGAACCTATGTGCCTGCATCCACAGCATGGGCAAAGACAAGGACAGGGCTAGCCTATGTGTCCACATCCACATCGGGGGTCGAGTAAGGCAGGGATAGGGCAAACCTATGTGCCTTTAAAGTGGGCACCACCAGCCACAACACCCCTGCTACAACTGGCAACAGCACAGGAGCCACCCCAGGCAGATTTTCTGAAGGAGCTGAATAAGCTGCAACCACCCTGCTTGGGAGATAGAGAATACTGAAGAGGCAGATGGAGCTAGCTGGCCATGAGGCAGTATGTTTTTTTCAGTGCTCTCTATCTCCCCCTGCTGGTTGATGGACACAACCCACTCGTAATGGATTCATCTGCTTGATGACAAGGAAGTTATTTTTATATAAGCATTTAGATGAGTGACTTGAGGTGGCTGTGGATATATTCTGGAGTTAAGGATTAGTGAGGGGCGCTAATGTCTATTTTATATTAAATCTGGTATTGTTTTAATTGTTAGCAGCTATGACCTGCGATCAGCAATAGCTGGATAGCAAGCTTTTTAATAAACAAATATAAAAAAAAAAAACTTTGCTTTCATAGGCTCTAATGTTTTGTAATATATCATTTTTATGCAAAACATGATGATAATATGAGTACAAAATGGTGGTGTAGAAATTGAATAAATAAAATAAACAATCCTCTGAACTGTCATGACTGTGACAGTTGGTCACCTTAAGATCTGACAAAAAAAAAAATCTTCAGAATATAGATATTTCAGAGAAACCAATTTCAAATTACTAAAAAATTGCACAGATGTCAACTACCCTCCCATCCCATTTTAATGACACACACAGGAGCCAAGTTTTCAAAATTATTGGGGGTGCTAAGCCCAGTGGAAATAACCCCTCACTGGACATATACATGGACTTTTCTCAATATTGGGGGTGCTCAAGCACCCACAGAGTCAGCTTCTATGGACACACATATTCTTTATTTCATACAATCTTCTCATTAGTCAGCGTCCACACTGGGCTCTGTTGGATGACGTCACCCAACTGTGAGAATAAATCTGGCCTGCTTGTACTCAGAGAAATGTTGTTTTGCTCAGCATGGTCAAGGAACTACCTCTATTGGTTGAAAAGGAGGCTGCTATATCAGCTGATCTTGTTCCCTCCCTTCTCCTAATCCATTCCCTAAACTAGTAAATAACAAAATTAAGTAACCAAAACATTTTGAAATTTGCCATAAAAATTTGAGTAGTGCTCCTAAAAAACAAATTAAAAATCTCTGGCACTCCGGTTCGCACGAAAGTTGTACAAAGGGGCGTACAAAGAGGCGTGCCCATTCAGCACAATGCCTCAGGACCTGACGTCTCTATATCTCCCTACGGGTGATGACATTCAAAGTGTGCCAGGTACCTGCTCAGACGATGGATGGAAATTCACAGTTGTTAAACACTGCAATAGCCCTGGATCAGAGATGGAAGAAAATTCCAGAGTAGACTGTGCAGAAAGGTAATGGATTTGTAACAGTCTAAGGACCCACCCCCCTCCCCCCCCCCCCCCCCCCATGGACAAAATAGTAATGTTCAAAAGACAACTCTGCCATTGAGAATACAAACGGTGGAAAACACATAATTTAAAATTCAAATTACATCAATAGAAAAAAAGACACGTCAAGATAAAAGGAACTAATTTTCCTTACAAATAAAAAAAAAAAAGGAACTAACTACATTCAGGTAAAGTATATAGCTTACTGAAATCTCTTACCAGATGCTAGCTCCAACACCATTTCAGCTAATGGATTAGCACGATTCTAAAATAATTACTATACAAGCTATGTTTCAAGGTTCTCTTTTACTTCCACAAATCAATCTGGGGCTAACTAAGAAAATGACTTTAGCAAGTAATCTCTTCTCTACCTTTTCCTTTCCCTCAGTGCAAGAAGTACATAATTCTACAACGGAAGCACACGATACAATGTCCTCGAACCACATCAAGGCCACTAATATAGTCCTCTCTTATCTAGTACAGTTGATTCAAACAAAACTTTGCTTGGAAGTAGTACCCTCAGCTTAGAAAAAGGCAATTATTATTCCTAGGCTCAAAGATACATCAATTGGTAACTCCCTAGCTTCAAACTACCATCAGGTGGCTAAACTGCCATTGTTAATCTCTCTCAACAACTAAATAATTTCTTGGATGAAACTAAATGTCCTCCACCCCAATCAATCTGCATTCTGCAAAGGTTGCAGTACCGAAACAGCATTCTTTGCATTACTGACCTATATCCAAATTCATATTGATCAGAACAAAACCACTATATTATTATTAGATCTCTCTGCTGCTTTTGATATCGTCACACACTTTTACTCGCTAGACTGTCCTCGATAAGAATTTCAGGAACGGCTTTTATCACGGTTCCATTCTTACCTAATCGCAAATACTTTGTATTATGGTCATCATCAGCTCCATAGTCTTACCTGCAGGGTCCCCCGAGATTCTTTACTAGCACTATCCCTCTTTAAACGTATTCATAGCACCACTACTTAGATTCATTTAATCTCTTGACAACATTCTTTGCTTATGCAGATGATTTTCAAACAATGGCCACATTCAATAACTACACTGATACAGAGACTAACTTAGCCAAAAATTAGAGAAGATCACACACTGGTTAACATATCATAAAATGAAATTAAACCCCCCAAAAAACAAAAAGTATTCTATTTAATAGAAAGGAACCAAACACCCTACTGTCTAAGGTACAAATAAAGAATGGTAACTTGGGCTGCATCCTTAAAAATATTAAGCGTAGTTATAGATAACAACCTATTCTTTAAAGGTCATACATCACTCATTTGCAAGAAATGCTTTTATAAGATGCACATGATTCCCTCAGTAAGATAGTTATTTACTTCCAATGCTTTGACAATAGTTCTTTACATGGTCATTACTAATATAGACTATTGTAATTAGCGCTTTTCAGGGATTCGCCAGATAGAACTCCGGATACCTGCAATTAATACAAAATACTGGAAATTAAAAAAAAAAAAAACACTCTCATAAAAGGTGCAAGAAAACAGGATCACGTAATGCCTCTATTCATAGAACACTGGCTTCCAGCTCAATACGGAATTGAATTTAAACTACTAATACTGGTGCACAAAATCTTCCAATATGGAATCTCGACTCCCCTCTTTAAATATCTTATACCATATCAAGCATCTAGACTTCTCTGATCATCGAACCAAAACATAAGTTATTCCTTCCTACCACCATATTGACATACAATCCATTTGTGATTCCATAATCAGTGTCATTGGCCTCCACTGGAATCATTCACCGCAACACGTACGATTGGAATACTGTTGCCCACTATTTGAGACTAAGTTGAAGACAGATTTGTTCCAAAAGGCTTTTAACTAGAACCCAATGACTGAACGTTTGTGGATTGAGAATGGCACTAAAGTTTAGCTTGAATCGAACAGTTAGACCCTTTACTTTGCCTTACCTGATCATTTTCTTTCCTTTAGTCGCAGCAGATGAATCCAGAAACCAGTGGGTTTTATCCATCTACCAGCAGGTGGAGATAGAGAACTAAATTGAAGGGAGGCATACTAGATGGCCAGCCCCTAATCTCTCTAGTATATGTCCCATCACAAAGCCATAAACAGGCAATAAATCTAAAACAAAATTGCCAAATTCTTCACAAATCATGAACCACAACAGTGCAGTCCATCCAAATATATAACTATAACAAGACATCTCAAGTCTATAAGACACAAAGTGCACCTTCCATTGTTCGTTGCTGTACTGAAAAACAAATCAGGTAAGGCATAATTTTATCTTCCATAGTGTCAGCAGTAGATGAATCCAGAAACCAGTGGGATGTACCAAGTACTCCCTACATAGGGTGGCAAGCATGGCTCCCAGCATCAACACAGTTGCCCCAAACCTCGCATCCTCGTGTGCAGCAATGTCTATTCTGTAATGCTTAGAAGAATGCAAGGGCACCCACGCAGCTGCCCTACAAATTTGTTCCAACAACAAAGCGCCCGCCTCTGCCCATGAGGTAGCCTGAGCTCAGGTTGGATGAGCACGAAGACCCGTCGGAGAACGACCTACCAGGATATATGCTGACAAAATGGTATCCTTGGTCCATCATGCAATAGTAGGCTTTGAGGCAGCCTCCCTGCAGCGAGGGCCCTCTAGAAGAATAAACAGGTGATCCAAACGTCTAAACTCGTTGGACACTTGCAAGTACCGGATCAGAACCCTTCGAACATCCAGAAACTGGAGAGAAGCAAACTGAGTTGGATAGTCTTCCTGGCGAAAGGAAGGCAAAAAAAGATCCTGATTAATATGGAACGCTGATACCACTTTGGTAGAAAGGAAGGAACCGGTCACAAAGTAACACCTGCCTCCGAAAACCGAAGAAATGGCTCCCGACACAACAAAGTCTGTATCTCAGAGACCCTGTGAGCAGACACCAGGGCCACCAAAAACACCGCCTTAAGCGTAGCGGCTCAAAAGGAGCCTGACCCAGTATGGACGGTGACAAGGGGACATAAGATGAAGAACCCCCTGCAAGAAACAAGAGACATCCGGATGGGCCGCAAACAAGAACCTACAAAGATGACCTCTGTAGCAGGAAAGCGCTGCCAGCCTAACTCTGAGGGAATTATACGCCAAACCCTACTGAAGTCTCCCCTGCAAAAAATCTAGCCTTTGGGAAACTGAAGTCCGAGCGGGTTCCCATCCCCGAAGGGCACACCAAACAAAGGTGCGCCACACTCGAGCATAAGCCGTCATCATGGAGCGCATATGGGCCCACAACAAAGCAGCTATCACAGCATCCAAATAGCCTTTCTTCCTCAATTTCGACCTCTCAAAGGCCAGGCCGTTAAAACCAAAGCGGGAGGGATCCTCAGCCGCACTCGACCCTGATGGAGGAGGTCCGGCGACAGAGGAAGGTGAAGAGGAGTCTCCGCCAACAACCGGATCAAGTCCACATACCATGGGCGTCGAAGCCAATCCGGGGCCACCAGAATCAATAACCCTTGGTGACCGCTGACCCTGCGCAGCACTTGGCTGATAAGAGGCCAAGGAGGAAACAGGTAGAGCAGACTCGCCTGCAGCCACGGCTGAAAAAGCACGTCGATACCTTTGGAGCCGACCTCCCTGCACCTGCTGAAGAACCTTGGCATTCCAACGTGACGCCATGAGGTCGACCTCCAGCAAGCCCCTGCGACAACAAATCTGTTGAAACGCTGCCGACTGAGGAAATCCGCTTGGACGTTGTCTTGACCTGCAATATGGACCGCCGACATTCTCTGCCCAAGCCAGAATCCTGCTTGCGACAGCTTGCAAAGCTCGACTCAGAATTCTGCCCTGCCGGCCACTGCAGTTGTGTTGTCCAAGAACACTCTTACTGGAGGCCATTTCAGAAAGCTCTGAAACGCCAGCAGGGCGTTCATCACTGCTCTCAACTCCAACCGATTGATGGGCCAGGCGGCTTCCTCTGTCGACCAGCGCCCCTGCACAACACGAGAGAGGCAGTGAGCCCCCTATCCTTACAGACTGGTGTCCATCACCACAACCACCCACAGCGGGGACACCAAAGGCATTCCCTTTCTCAAGTGAGGAGGAAGGAGCCACCAGGCCATACTGCCTCGAGCCTGCGATAACTAAAGGAGACACCTTGAATAATCCTGAGACATGGGAGACCAGTGGCTCAAAAGGGCCAGCTGTAATGGTCGCATGTGAGCTCTGGCCCTTGGCACCACTTCCGAGCGTGGCTGCCATTGACCCTAGCACTTGAACATAGTCCCACACTCGGGGGACGGTAGTCGCAGAAGACTACTCACCTGAGCGACCAACTTGAGCCTCCTGCCCTCTGGCAGGAAGACCAACCCTTGGGCTGTATTGAATCGTACCCCCAAGTATTCCAGCGTCTGGGACGGGAGCAGATGACTCTTAGAGAAGTTGATTATCCAGCCAAGGGATTGAAGAACCTCTACTACCCACTGAGTTGCCAGGTGGCTTTCCAATTCCGACAACGCTCGAATGAGCCAGTCGTCCAGATAGGGATGAACTCAAATCCCTTCCTTGTGCAGATAAGCTGCCACCACTACCATCACCTTAGAAAAGGTGTGTGGCGCTGTGGCCAGCCCAAAGGGCAATGCACGAAATTGAAAATGCTAACCCAACAATGTGAATCGCAAGAATCTCTGATGAGGAGGCCAGATCGGGATGTGCAGATAAGCCTCCTTGAGGTCCAGCGCTGTTAGAAACTCCTAAGGTTGGACTGCCGCGATCACTGCCCTTAGAGTTTCCATGCGGAAATGGCGAACCCTGAGAAACTGGTTCACTTTCCGGAGGTCGAGAATGGGCCTGAAGGATCCTCCTTTCCTCGGGACCACAAGAAACATAGAATAGTGACCTGTGCGAGTTTCTGGAGTTGGCACCTGCACAACGGCTCCGATATCCAGAAGATCTCTTAAAGCAGTTAACACCGCTTCTCGCTTGACAGAAGTAGCGCACCAGGACTCCAAGAAAGAATCTCCGACCTATGCTGCAAGCTCTATTTTGTAGCCTTCTCTGATTACCTCGAGAACCCACTGATCTGAGGTGATCTTGGCCCACTCCTGGAAATAATGGGTCAGCCGACCTCCTATTCTGAACTCCAAAGAGTGGACTGGTGTCCCATCATTGGGCAGGGCGAGCAGATGCTCCCAGGAAGCAGTCCCTGAACCTCTTGTTGACACGAAAGGAAGATCACTGCTGAAAATCGAGGACGTTGAAAGGACGAAGGTCTACCTGGTCGACAGCGTCTAGCCTCTCGAAACCGAGGTCTCGCGGTGCCGGCCCGATGCAAAGATTTGGGCCTGTCTTCCGGCAGCCGCTGAGATTTGGAGTCTCCTAAGTCCTTGATGATCTTCTCCAAATCTTCTCCAAATAAAAGTTTACCCCGAAAGAGCAATTTGGTAATGCATTTAGACACCATATCCGCAGCCCAATGTTGAAGCCACAATAATCTCCAAGAAGTGACTGCCAAGGCCAAGAGCTTAGCCGAAGTACACACCAAATCATATAATGCATCCGCTAAGTACGCCAGAGCCAGCTCCATCTTAGGGGCAGCCACTAAAGGACCGGAAGCTGTCTCTTGTTCCTGATCTGCAGACAGTTGAAGCCAATCAAGAGAAGCCCAAGCCGCGTAAGAGCTGCAAATGGAAGCTTTAAGGGCAAAAGCTGAAACCTAAAAGGCGCACTTCAGCATGGCTTCCAGACAGCAATCTTGCATATCCCTTTAATGCAACCCCCCCCCTACAGGAAGGCTAGTTTTCTTGGTGACCGCCGTCACTGAGGAATCAACGCGGGAAAGTTCAAACTTCTCACCTGACTGCCTTGTACTGGGTAAAGACGGCCCATAGGCTTGGCCACCCTTTTGGGCGCATCCGGCTCCGACCACTGCGCCGTGATTATCTCCTGGATGGCCTCATGTATCGGAAAGGCTTTAGAAGGCCTCCTAGTGCTCATCATGCGCACATTTACTGCTGCAGCAGCTTGAGCTTCAGGCTCCTCAATGTGCAAAACTTCCAAGGCAGAAGAAATGAGAGGTCAGCTCTTCCCTGTGGAAAATACAGACCACAGAAGGATCATCTGGTTCCTCTGAGATAAATTCCCCCTCCTCCAAGTCCTCCGTGCCCATGGTCCGAAATGAACCCCCGGGGCAACCAGGCAGAGAAGGGGCAAAAGACATCGGCCCAACTGAAACTCCGTCGGACCCAGAATCCAGGGACTGCCAACAAACTTCTACCCGTCCCCTGTGGGGCAGCCCTGAAATCCCCAAAATCCCCCTGCAGAGAAGAAGAGGGGAGGGAGCGTTTCATCAGAAAAGCCTGATGGAGAAAATGAACTCAGGGGAGAATCCTTCCCCTGCATCAGCTGGGCCCGCCCCCAGTACTGCTGGAAGCGCAGCTGACATCCCCGTCCCCCTAGAGGCCTCGGGGGGGGGGGGGGGGGTCTAATCCAGCCAAGTCTTGCCATTTGGAGACAGCAGGGAAAGGAGCCAGAAGCTGCGAGTCTGACAGCGGAGCCTCAACGAAATCCAAGATGGCGCCTGTTTCGGCGGTCCCCACGCGGGAAACCACCGTGCCAGAAAAAGTACTAGACTCTTCCCCTCACGATTCAGTGCAGCCCACACTACAGACCCATGCCGCTGATCTGCGCTTCCCACAAAGGGAACAGCGCTTCACCGTTTCAGCCGCCATACCAAAAACGTACCCAGAAATGAAAGGGGGAGAGGGGGAAACGCTTCACTCACTGGTGCGCTGAGGAGACAAAACTCCCTGCCACATGCAGTCATTGACTCCCAGTCCAGAAAACTGCCACCACCTTTCTCAGAGGGGAACTCCCGTCCTACATAGACTTGCTTAATCAAACACTTGATACCAAAATTACTAATCAGGGGATAACTCTTTTAATTCAAGAGTCACTTTTAATATCGACTACACAAAGACTCCAGTATTTTTTCTTTATCACAAAAACATTTTATTATATTGCAATGCCTGCTAACCTCACTAGCACTGCTGCCTACTATTAAAACCTCACACATTCACTCCTCCGCTCACCTTGCACACCTGTATTTAATTTAAATACAAAACAGTTGATTTTACATTTTAAACTGCATACTTGTACTGTTTCGTATTGTGCACATGTTTTGCCATGCTTATACATTATATCATACTCAAATAATCAAAACTCAGTCCTGCCAGCAAAATAGTTTTTTTCCTACAAACGCCACGCCTTCCGCATGGATGCAGTGAAAATGTTTCCACATAAATGCTGGATGACTGTTCTTCATGGACAAACTCTGTATGTCCGTTAAACCTCCGTTGGCTGTTCAAATACGCCACCTCCAGTCATTTGTATGCATTTGTATGCTGTGTGCTCGGTGACTAACTCAACAGTCCACCATATCTGTTTCATGTTATGCCGGCTCCTCAATGCAGGACCGCATTTCACAAATCTTCCTCAGGAGGAACCACCTGTCAGGCCTAGTAACCCTCAGAAAGTGAGCCCCTGTGCCGAACGGAGTTAGGCAGCCGGACAATCCTGCTCTTACCTGAAGAGTGGAGCAGCAACTCCTCAGGAGGTCAGGGGTGTGCAGACACAGGTGAGACTTCCAGGGCAGATGGAAAGCAGGAGCAAAGTCCAAGACCAAACAAATCTCAGAGCAGGCGACAAACCAAAGCACAGTCCAGGTCCAGGCAAGTTTCAGGGCAGGCGGCAAACAAAAGCAGAGTCCAGGTCCAGGCAAGTTTCAGGGCAGGCGGCAAACAAAAGCAGAGTCCAGGTCCAGGCAAGTTTCAGGGCAGGCGGCAAACAAAAGCAGAGTCCAGGTCCAGGCAAGTTTCAGGGCAGGCGGCAAACAAAAGCAGAGTCCAGGTCTAGGCAAGTTTCAAAGCAAGAGCAGTCCAAGAAAAACCCAACGCCACAGAATCCACAAAAGCAGAAGCCGAAGCAATGAGAGTTCTACCTTGCTGCTCCTAAATAGCCCTCCCCATCAGGAGGACCGGTAACAGCTGAAAGGAGGCGGAGCTACCCACAACCGTGACTCAACAGCCCCGGATTGGCCGGCCAGAAGCAGGAGGCGGAGTCAGCCGCGATCGGCCAATCCGGACGTTGTGGGGAGTGACATCATTCCTCTGAGGCTCCGCGCCTGCAAGGGATCCCTTTCTCGGGGAATGCCGGCCCTGTCCACCTGGCCGGCGTCTCCCCGCCGCCACCGAAGCGGACCGGAGGGCCGGAGCAGCCCAGACCGCAGACAGGATTCCAGCGGTGCGACGCAGGGGCCTGGCGCCCGACCGCCTCTCCTGGCCAACACTCCCTGCGGCACCCTGACAGCGCGGCACGCCCGACGGAGAAGCGGCACAGGTGAGGGACGCGACAGTACCCCCCCCCCCCCCCCCCCGAAAGCCCTCCTCCTCCGTCTCGGCCCAGGTCTTGAAGGATAACGAGAGTGAAACTCTCGAACCAAGTCGGGTGCATGGACATTCTTTGCTGGTTCCCAGGAATTATCTTCAGGACCAAAATTTTTCCATGAAATCAAATAAAAAAGTCTTCCCCTTTGGAGCTTGGAATCCAGAATTTCCTGTACCTCAAACTCAGGATCCGGCTCAGAATCAGGAACAGTAATCCGCTTAGGTTCAGGATGCCACTGTGAGGCCCGGAAAGGTTTGAGTAACGAGACATGGAAAGCATTGTGGATATGCAGGTTACTAGGTAAGTGAAGACGATAGACTACCGTCCCCACTCTGGTTTGAACAGCAAATGGACCAATAAATCGGGGAGCAAACTTCAAGGATGGAAGACGAAGCTTCAGATATTTGGTGCTGAGCCACACCCGTTGCCCAGGCTGGAAAACAGGAGCGGCCCGACGATGGCGATCAGCAAACCGTTTATACCGGGCCGCCGCCCGCTGCAAGTGGTGCTGTACTGTTCCCCAAGTGTCCTGGATAGTGGAGAGAGTCGGCTAAACTAGTGGAGGAGCGTGATCCAAAGGAAGCGGAGGAGGAAGACACGGATGACGTCCAAAAACAGCAAAAAAGGGTGAAGTCTGGGAGGCAGAGTGCACACTATTATTGTAGGCGAACTCAGCCCAAGGCAAAAGATCAGTCCAATTATCCTGACGGGCGTTAGTAAAAGCCCGGAGGAAAGCCTTAAGCGTCTGATTAGTCCGTTCAGCCATGCCATTCGTCTGCGGATGATAAGCTGAAGAAAAAAGTGTGGCGATACCAAAAGCGGAGCACAAGGACCTCCAGAATCGAGACGTGAATTGAGAACCTCTATCACTGATGATACGCTGAGGAAATCCATGTAACCGAAAAACATGCTGGACAAAATGGGAGGCCAAAATAGCAGCAGACGGTAGGGTTCGCATAGGAACAAAATGTGCCATGCGGGAAAAACGATCCACCACCACCCAGATGACAGTGTTACCCTTGGAGGGAGGAAGATCCGTAATAAAGTCCATAGAAATGTCCTGCCACGGATGCTGAGGTATGGGCAAGGGTTGCAGAGGTCCCCAGGACTTGCCCGGAGGAGACTTGGTGCGAGCACAGGTGGGACAGGTAGAAACAAACTGTAGAATGTCCTGAGCCATATGAGGCCACCAAAAATAACGGGAGATGAGATGATAAGTCTTCCGGAACCCAAAATGTCCAGAAAAAGCAGAAGAATGACCCCACTGTAACACCTTGCGTCTGGAGCGGGAAGGAACCGGGGTCCGCAGAGAAGCAGCAGCCACCACCGACACAGGAAGACAAGCCGGATCTAGCATAGGAGAAACCTCATCAGGTTCTTCGGGCTCCTCAAAGGCTCGGGAGAGCGCATCAGCTTGGACGTTCTTTTCAGTAGGTCGGAAGATCAAGTGAAAGTCAAAACGGGCAAAAAAAAAGAGACCATCTGGCTTGCCGTGGATTGAGACGCTTGGCATCCTGTAAATAAAGAAGATTCTTATGATCAGTGATCACAGTAAAAGGATGTGCGGCCCCCTCAAGAAGATAACGCCATTCCTGAAAGGCAAGCTTCATGGCTAGCAATTCTCTGTCCCCCACCGTATAATTACGCTCCGCTGGGGAAAACTTCTTAGAAAAGAAAAAACAAGGATGCCGTTTACCAGAAGAAGCCACCTGTGATAAGACAGCTCCAGCTCCAAGAGCAGATGCATCCACTTCAACAACAAAAGGCTTCGCAATATCCGGAGTACGGAGTACTGGAGCAGACACAAAAGCAGTCTTTAAAGTAGAGAAAGCCTCCAGAGCTGTGGGGGACCAATTCCGCACATCGGCCCCTTTTCTGGTCAAAGCTGTCAAAGGAGCCGTAATCAAAGAATAATGTGGAATAAACTGTCTGTAGTAATTGGCGAAACCAAGGAACCTCTGCAAGGCCCGGAGTCCTTGAGGCAGGGGCCAATCTTGGATAGCTTGAAGCTTAGCAGGATCCATCTGAAGGCCATCGGCGGAGATAATATGTCCCAGAAAAGGAATAGTCGACTGGTGAAATGCACATTTCTCCAACTTGGCAAACAGTCGATGAGCCCGAAGGCGTTGGAGCACCGTGCGCACGTGCCCTGGATGGTCCTGAGGAGAAGCAGAGAAGATTAGGATATCATCCAAATAGACAATGACAGATGAATACAGTAAATCCCGGAAAATGAAATTAATAAAGTCCTGAAAAACAGCTGGAGCATTACACAGGCCGAAAGGCATGACCCGGTATTCAAAGTGGCCTTCGTGAGTATTAAAAGCAGTCTTCCACTCATCCCCCTCACGAATGCGGATCAAATTGTATGCACCTCGGAGATCCAACTTGGTGAAGATAACCGCCCCCTGAAGACGATCAAATAACTCAGGGATCAGAGGAAGAGGATAGCGGATCTTAATCGTGATAGCATTCAGTCCTCGATAGTCAATACAAGGTCTCAGCGACCCGTCCTTTTTGGACACAAAAAAAAAACCCGCACCAGCCGGGGAGGAGGAGGGTCGAATAAATCCCTTGGTAAGATTCTCATGAATGTATTGCCGCATAGCAGCCGACTCAGTTCTGGACAGAGTATATAATCGTCCCCTAGGAGGCATCTTGCCCGGCAGTAAATCAATAGAACAGTCAAAGGGGCGATGGGGAGGGAGGGAGTCTGCCTCCCGTGCATCAAAAACATCTTGAAAATCACTATATTCCTCAGGAAGACAAGCTTCATAAGGTCGAAGAATCCCAGGTGAGGCGGCAATGCTTCTAGGAGGAGGTTCCACAGGAGTCAGGCAGACCTCAAAACAACGTTTACTCCATTGACTGATCTCCCCAGTCGGCCAGTTGATGCTGGGTGCGTGCAGACGTAACCAGGGTAACCCTAGAATAACAGGATGGATAGCATGGGGCAAAATAAAAAATTGGATCTCTTCATGATGCAAGAGGCCCACTTGCATCTTCAGTGGTGGAGTGAGCTGAGTAACAAGATGAGGCAGAGCCGAGCCATGAATGGACGTTACCTGCAGCGCGGGCCTACAAGGAACTGAAGGTTCTCCCAGCCTTTTAAGAAGAGATGCATCAATAAAATTACCTCCCGCTCCAGAGTCCAACAGAGCTAAAGTGTTCACCCTGTAGTTACGCCAAAGGAGAATTATAGGCACAGAAATCAAGTTATCTGGAAGGGAATTCGAGTGACCCAATGCCACCCCTTCCTCAGGGCTTGGGTCTAGGCATTTCCCGGCTTATTGGGACACTCCTTCACAAAGTGACCAGGTTTACCACAATAAAGGCAAAGTCTATTGTTTCGTCTATGGGCCCTCTCAACGGCTGAAAGACGATGTCTGCCAATCACCATAGGTTCTTCAGACCCGTCGCCTAGGAGGAGAAGTTCTTCGAGGCGGACGCAAAGTCCCCTGTTCTCGTGCTCGCTCCTGGAATCGAACATCAATCCGGACACAGAGGGAAATAAGTGCATCCAATGTACTAGGAACCTCCCGGCCAGCCAACTCATCCTTGATACGCCCGTTCAGGCCTTGCCAAAAGATCGCCGTGAGGGCCTCTTGATTCCACTTTAGCTCTGCCGCTAGAGTACAAAATTGGATAGCATAGGCTCCGACTGAACTGCTTCCTTGCTGAATACGCAGCAGTTCACTAGCTGCGGAGGAGGGGCGTCCTGGGACGTCAAACACCATGCGAAACCTTCGCAGGAACTCTCCCAGATCAGAAAGAAGAGGGTCTTGTTGTTCCCACAAGGGTGAGGCCCATGCCAGGGCTGACCCGGACAGTAGCGAGATGATGTACGTAATCTTGGATCTGTCTGTAGGGAATGAAGCAGGTTGCATGTCAAAGAGCATTTGGCATTGGTTCAAAAACCCGTGGCAGGTGTACCGTCAAACCGGGGAGGCTCAGGTAAACGGAAGGAAAGCTGGGGTGGAGTTGTCCGGCTGGCACCAGTAGTCGGACTTCGCTGGGCCGACATCTGTGAGCATACATCTTGAAGGACTCCCGAAAGTCTATTAAGTTGGGCCTGCTGTTGTTGAAGAGCTTGGGCCAGGTCGGTCAAGTCAGGCTTATCCGGCGAGCTCATGGCTTCGGCTTACTGTCAGGCCTAGTAACCCTCAGAAAGTGAGCCCCTGTGCCGAACGGAGTTAGGCAGCCGGACAATCCTGCTCTTACCTGAAGAGTGGAGCAGCAACTCCTCAGGAGGTCAGGGGTGTGCACACACAGGTGAGACTTCCAGGGCAGATGGAAAGCAGGAGCAAAGTCCAAGACCAAACAAGTTTCAGGGCAGGCGGCAAACAAAAGCAGAGTCCAGGTCCAGGCAAGTTTCAGGGCAGGCGGCAAACAAAAGCAGAGTCCAGGTCCAGGCAAGTTTCAGGGCAGGCGGCAAACAAAAGCAGAGTCCAGGTCCAGGCAAGTTTCAGGGCAGGCGGCAAACAAAAGCAGAGTCCAGGTCCAGGCAAGTTTCAAAGCAAGAGCAGTCCAAGAAAAACCCAACGCCACAGAATCCACAAAAGCAGAAGCCGAAGCAATGAGAGTTCTACCTTGCTGCTCCTAAATAGCCCTCCCCATCAGGAGGACCGGTAACAGCTGAAAGGAGGCGGAGCTACCCACAACCGTGACTCAACAGCCCCGGATTGGCCGGCCAGAAGCAGGAGGCGGAGTCAGCCGCGATCGGCCAATCCGGACGTTGTGGGGAGTGACATCATTCCTCTGAGGCTCCGCGCCTGCAAGGGATCCCTTTCTCGGGGAACGCCGGCCCTGTCCACCTGGCCGGCGTCTCCCCGCCGCCACCGAAGCGGACCGGAGGGCCGGAGCAGCCCAGACCGCAGACAGGACTCCAGCGGTGCGACGCAGGGGCCTGGCGCCCGACCGCCTCTCCTGGCCAACACTCCCTGCGGCACCCTGACAGCGCGGCACGCCCGACGGAGAAGCGGCACAGGTGAGGGACGCGACACCACCATCAAATCTATAACAGTTTAAATATTACCATTACTATCATCAATGCTTCTCTTACAATCTTATAACGCTATAACATTCCAACTAACACTTACTTGTTCTACACCTCCAGTGGCTGCATGCCGGATTGAAACCCCCTTAGGGCTGAGCCACAGACACCGCACAGGAAATCACTGCACATAGCACATCTATTCTGCTTTTAAAAGGGAAACACTGGAACACCTCCCTACATCCTTAAAGGGGAAATGCCTTACACCCTTAAAGGGGAAATGCCTTACACCCATTCAACTTCCAAATTGAGCCCATTCGGGGCTACCGTCCCCCATGAAAAAATATACCGTTGTTCAATCACCAGCAACCTGGCACTAACATCACCACCCCTGTTAGATAAAGGAAAATGAGTTATGACAGCGCACTGAAGTTGTTCTATAGTATGATTGCATTGCATCCAATGCTTCACCAAAGGATTTTCCTGCCTAATATATCGCAAATTACTAATGTGCTCTGCCAAACGATTTTTAAGTTGTCTTTTCGTATGTCCTATTTAGTATAAACCACAAGGGCATCTGATACAATAAACAACACGTTCCGTATTACACAAGGTGTGATGTCTTAAACTATGCCATTTGCTGGTGTGAGGAATAGGGATGGTGGAGGTGTCCCATTTATATCTACAATAAACGCACTTGCCACACGGGGAATGCCTGCCCTCCACTATGGGACTACTAGATCTTTTAAGCAACTCCCCGACGTTCGCCTGGCGTTTATATGCCACCTTAGGGTGCTCATTAAACACTGGGTGAACCGAGAGAACCTGCCAATGCTTATGAATTATAGAGCTAATACTTGAAGCTTTTATTGAGTAAGGGATAACACATGCCAAGGTGCTGCCCGGAGTCTTCGGCCTGGGTGCTAAAAGCCATGGACGATGGGCATATAGGGCCCTTTTATACGCTCTTTTAAGGATACACATGGGGTACCCACGGGTCAAAAATGCTAGTGAGGTTAGCGGGCATTGCAATATAATAAAATGTTTTTGTGATAAAGAAAAAATACTGGAGTCTTTGTGTAGTCGTTAATCAAGCACTGCCAGGCTGAAGTCCGTTTTTTTTTTTTTTTTGAGAGGAAGTTAGCAGCAGAGCAGCAAAGGAACAGGGAGAAAAAGCTTTCGCAGGGTGAAGCAGGGACAGTCAAGCAGTATGCTTCTAAAGGGGGGTCAGAGACCACACACACACCCCTAGCCTCAACTGGCCAACAGCCCAGGAGACTCCAAAGGCCCTGTGAATCCAGGAGCTGTGATAGATCCGTCTACCACCTGCTGGAGATAGAGATATACTAGAGAGATTAGGGGTTGCCATCTAGTATGTCTCCCTTAAATTTAGTTCTCTATCTCCACCTGCTGGTAGATGGATAAAACCCACTGGTTTCTAGATTCATCTGCTGCTGATGCTATGGAATTATAAAGTTTCTCTTTTTGTGCCCTCTCTCTATACAGTGGTATACAAATTATAAAATTCTCTGTCGGACATACCTAATAGCAGTATATCAAACAGAAATAAACTGTAAGTAAATTCACAAGCTCAATAGTAAAGTGTTGCCAAATAGAAGCAATAGAGGTATATAGCAATTCTTATGCAAGATTAGCCACAGAAATACATTACTAAGGAAGGTAAGCAACTACTGTACTTAGAGGGTAACCAGTACTCATTTAATTTTGGAAAGAGGATCAAAATCCTAAGCTGCACATGGCCTGTGTATGGGAAAATTAGGTTTTTACCATGATAATTTTCTTTCCTTTAGTCATAGCAGATGAAGCCATTACGTATGGGTTGTGTCCATCAACCAGCAGGAGGAGATAGAGAGCACTCAATTTTTCACAGTGCCTCATGGACAGCTAGTTCCACTGCCTCTTCAGTATTTGAAGCTTCCAAAGCAGTATGGCAAACCACAATGGGAATAACATGAACTTTCCTCACAGCGAACGATGGCCCCTTAACAAGGGCATAAACTCCAAAAATGGAGGGAATGAACTCATCCTCCTCGAGGGAATAAACTCGTCCTCCACTTTGTATAAACGGAGGGAATACTTGCATCCTCCTGGAAGGAATAAACTCATCCTCCCAAAACATGAACTGGAGGGAATGAAATAATCCTCCTATAACTGTAACAAGAATCCTGAAGACTGTTTTCCGACTCCCCAAGGAAGGAATATAACTTCAGGAAACAAGAACAGCACCTAAAATCAGAATCACTGCAATACAGGCAATCATACAGGGAGGGCTCATGGCTTCATCTGCTATGACTAAAGGAAAGAAAATTATCATGGTAAGAACCTAATTTTCCCTTCCTTGTCATCAAGCAGAGGAAGTCATTACGTATGGGATGTAACAAAGCAATCCCTAAATAGGGTGGGAACAAGCCACATCATGCGCTAGCACCTGTGCTCCAAAACGCGCCTCCCTCCTGGCAGCCACATCCAGCCTGTAATGTCGGGCGAAAGAGAGCTTAGAAGCCCATGTTGCAGCACTGCAAATCTCATGAAGAGATAGTGCTCCAGTTTCCGCCCAGGAAGAGGAAATCGCTCTTGTGGAATGTGCCTTAAAGGCTTCAGGCGGAGCCCGGCCAGACAGCAGATATGCTGAAAAGATAGCTTCTTTGAGCCAACGGGCAATAGTGGCTTTAGACGCTGAACACCCTCTGCGAGGACCTGCAAACAGCACAAAAAGATGATCAGATGTCCTAAAGAATTTGTAATTCGCAGATACTGCAACAGAGTCCTGCGCACATCCAAAAGGTGCAACTGCCCAAATGAATCTGGAAACTCCTCCTCAACAAAGGAGGGAAGAAAAACAGGCTGGTTTAGGTGAAGGAAGGCATGGTCCAAACTGTGACCCCTGACTCTGAGAATTGCAGAAAAGGGTCTCTACAGGACAGCGCCTGGAGCTCTGACACCCGTCTTGCCGAGGTAATGGCCACTAAAAAGACGGCCTTCAGTGTCAAATCTTTCTCTGAAGCACGCCGAAGTGGTTCAAAGGGAGCCCCCTGAAGGGCCGTCAATACTAACCCCAGGTTCCAAGCTGGACAAGGTGCCCGCATGGGAGGACGGAGCCGAAGCACCCCTCTAAGAAACCGTGCCACATCTGGATGAGCAGCTAAGGACACGCCCTCAACCTTGCCACGCAGGGAGGCCAATGCTGCCACTTGCACCCGCAGGGAATTATAGGCCAAGCCTTTGTGTACACCATCCTGCAAAAAGTCCAGAATCGGCGAGACAGGAGCCCGCAACGCAGAAAGCGCTCTTGAAACACACTAGACTTCAAACTGGTCCAAATCCTGGCATAAGCCACGGAAGTGGAGCGCTTACGGGCATGCAGGAGAGTGGAAATTACCTTGAGTAGCCCTTATCTCTCAATTGCGCCCTCTCAATCGCCATGCCGTAAGACCAAAGCGGCAGGCGTCCTCCATGGCCACCGGACCCTGTGACAACAGATGTGGAACCAGAGGTAACGGAAAGGGAGCCTCCAACAGCATCTGTCGGAGGTCCGCATACCAAGGCCTCCTGGGTCAATCCTTGGCGATGAGCACCACTTCTCCTGGATGCAGCCGAATCCGCAGGAGCACTCGCCCTATCAAGGGCCACGGAGGGAAGACATACAGCAAGCCCAGGGGCCAGGGTTGAGCCAAGGCATCCAACCCGGCAGAGCGAGGATCCCTCCATCTGCTGAAGAAGCACGGGACTTTGGCATTGGAACTGGTCGCCATAAGATCCATCACTGGCTTGCCCCATTTGGCACATATCTGCAGGAATACATCATCTGCTAGTTCCCACTCCGCTGGATCGATCTGATGACTGCTTAGATAGTCGGCTTGCATGTTGCTCTGACCTGCAATGTGAGCTGCTGACAGGGACTGTAGATGCAGCTCGGCCCAGTGGCAAATTTGTTCGGCCTGCGCAGCTAGAGCTCTGCACTGAGTGCCGCCTTGTCGATTTATGTAGGCCACTGCTGTCGTGTTGTCCGACATCACTCGGACAGCCAATCCTTCCAGGGTCACTTGAAAGGCCAGAAGAGCCAGAAACACCGCTTTCAATTCCAGGCGGTTGATAGACCACTCCGACTCGTCGGGCGTCCACAGATCCTGGGCATGCTTCCCCTGGCAATGTGCGCCCCAGCCCTTCAGGCTAGCATCTGTCACCACTAGGCACCAATCGGGGAGCGCCAGCGGCATTCCCCGCTGCAACCTGCTGTCCGAGAGCCACCATTCCATACTGAGGCGGGCCGCAGGGAGCCAAGAAAGTCTGCACTGATAATCCTGAGATACTGGAAACCATCACATAATGCCGTTGTATCGCTCCATGGTGCGACCGCACCTGGAGTATTGTGTTCAGTACTGGTCTCCGTATCTCAAAAAAGATATAGTAGAATTGGAAAAGGTACAGCGAAGGGCGACGAAAATGATAGTGGGGATGGGACGACTTTCCTATGAAGAGAGGCTGAGAAGGCTAGGGCTTTTCAGCTTGGAGAAGAGACGGCTGAGGGGAGATATGATAGAAGTGTATAAAATAATGAGTGGAATGGATCGGGTGGATGTGAAGCGACTGTTCACGCTATCCAAAAATACTAGGACTAGAGGGCATGAGTTGAAGCTACAGTGTGGTAAATTTAAAACGAATCGGAGAAAATTTTTCTTCACCCAACGTGTAATTAGACTCTGGAATTCATTGCCGGAGAAAGTGGTACGGGCGGTTAGCTTGACGGAGTTTAAAAAGGGGTTAGATAGATTCCTAAAGGACAAGTCCATAGACCGCTATTAAATGGACTGGAAAAATTCCTCATTTTTAGGTACAACTTGTCTGGAATGTTTTTACGTTTGGGGAGCGTGCCAGGTGCCCTTGACCTGGATTGGCCACTGTCGGTGACAGGATGCTGGGCTAGATGGACCTTTGGTCTTTCCCAGTATGGCACTACTTATGTACTTATGTACTTATGTAAGTAGAGAATACTGTAGAGGTCTCAGGAGTGCTCTTGCCCATGGCACCACTTCCAAGGTGGCCGTCATCGATCCCAACAGCTGGAAAATGTCCCAAGCTCGCGGGCGGGGCATCCTCAGGAGCAGACGGACCTGATTCTGAAGCTTGCACCGCCTTTGCTCGGGAAGAAACACATAGCCCGAGGCTGTGCCAAACCTGGCCCCCAAATATTCTAGAGATTGCGAGGGGATCAGGTAACTTTTGGCCATATTGACGACCCAGCCCAGAGATTGAAGGACTGAAACCACTCTAGCTGTAGCTAGATGACTCTCTGAGTCTGCTCTGATGAGCCAATCGTCTAGGTATGGGTGAACCCGGATACCCTCTCGCCTGAGAAAGGCAGCTACTACCACCATTACCTTGGAGAAGGTTCGGGGAGCTGTGGCGAGGCCAAAAGGCAAGGCCCGAAACTGGAAATGTTTTCCCAAAACCGCAAACCGCAGAAACTTCTGGTGGGGGGGCCAAATTGGTATGTGCAAGTAAGCTTCTTTCAGGTCCAGAGACGTGAGAAACTCTCCTGGCTGTACCACCGCAATGACGGAGCGCAGGGTTTCCATGTGAAAATGCTGCACTCTTGCTTAGCTCTTTTAAGTCCAGGATCGGGCGAAAAGACCCGCCTTTTCGTGGCACCACAAAGTAAATGGAGTAGCGGCCTAGACCTTGTTCGGCGGGAGGCACCGGGGTCACAGCCCCTATCCGGCACAGACTGTGCAGTCTCCTCTACCGCCGCCCGTTTGGCGGCAGAACCGCATCGGGACTCCACAAACACGTCTCTCACCGGGGCATCGAATTCTATTCGGTATCCGTCTCTGATCAGGTCCAAGACTCACTGATCTGCGGAGATTTTGGCCCACTCCTCGAAAGAGGGAAAGTCTTCCTCCGATGACAGGAAATGAGGAGGGGGCCGGCGCACCTTCATTGAGAGGGTCGCCCCTGAACACCAGGACTTGAACCGGCAGCTGCGGAACGTTTGTCCGAGCAAAAGGAGTTTCTCTGCTGAAAGCGGGCACGCGAAGTGAACCCAGCAGCACGCCCCGGGCGGTACCTGCTAGCTTCACGGAAGCGAGGTCTGTAAGAGGAGCCTGACCCTTAGAGGAAGGCTTCGGCCTATCTTCGGGCAAGCGCTGAGGTTTGGAATCCCCCAGGCCTTTAACAATGTTTTCCAGCTCCTCACCAAACAGGAGAAGGCCTTGAAAGGGCAACTTCACCAACCTTTGCTTAGAGGCCATGTCCGCCGCCCAATGTCGTAGCCAAAGAGTGCGGCGAACCGCCACTGCTACAGCCATTTGTTTAGCCGAAGCTCTGACTATATCATAAAGGGCATCAGCCAAAAAAGACAAGGCCGACTCCATCCGCGGAGCCACTTCAGATAAGGTCTCCGCTCCATCACCGGGCTGTTCCAGTGCCTGCTGAAACCAAGCCAGGCAGGCTCTAGCATCATAACAACTGCATGCAGACGCCCGAACAGTGAGACCTGCCAAATCAAAGAACCACTTCAGAGCTGAATCAAGCCTGCGGTCTTGAATATCCTTCAGGGCAACACCTCCTTCAACAGGGAGGGTAGTTCTCTTTGTCACGGCCGTGACCAGGGCATCCACTTTAGGCATTGCAAAGCGAGCCAAATGTTCCTCACTCAGAGGGTATAATTGCCCTATAGCCCTGGCAACCTTCAAAGGTCCCTCGGGGTCAGCCCATTGAGCCGAAATAAGCTCTTGGATGGAGTCATGCAAAGGAAAGGCTCGAGCAGGCTTTCTGGTACTAGCCATCCGTGGATTAACAGAGGAGGCTGTGCCACTCCCAGGATCTTCAATCGAGAGGGCTTGTAAGGCATCTGAAATAAGCGCTGGCAGCTCCTCGCGGTGGAAAATCCTCACCGCAGACAGATTATCAAGCTCCTGTGGCAATTCTGCACCCGACTCTGGCTCCTCAGCCCAAGAAGTTCTGCCAGACCCCTCAGAATCCTCATAGCCCGACCACGGGGGGAGAGGGGAAAGGGGGGTGCGCCACACTCAGAAGGGGAATTAGCCCTTCTGCGTTTATCAGGAGGATAAGAAACAAGCAAAGCCAACTCCAAAAGGCCAGGATCCACCGGGGGGGCAGGCAGAGGGTCCGAAGATCCCTGTGGAAGAGCTCTTTTAAGCATGTATGCCCTATGCAGCATTAAAACAAAATCAGGGGAGAAAACCGCTCCCTGACCGCCCGGATCCTGCCCAGGGCTATCAGCTCTATTATTAGCCTCACTCAGAGGACCCCCCCCCCCCCCCCGGATTCAGGGCTTCCGTCGCAACGAAGGCCGCGCCATGTGGAAAATCCAAAATGGCGTCCGCTGCCAGCTCAGAGCGCAAAACAATCGCCGCTCCCCATGCTCGGGCCGGCTCTACAGCACGAATTACAGAGCCCCGATGCTGATTTGCGCTTGCCACATTTAGAACAGCGCTTTACAGTCTCCGCAGCCATCGCCGAAAACAGCGGTAAAATTCAAAAATAGCGGTTCGCGCCAAAAACGTCCCGATCGCGAGCCCACCCCGGAGGATTCAGAAAACACTCTTACCTCACTAGACCGAGTACCACAGCTCCGGTCCTGCAGAAGAATCTCAAGAAAAAAACCTCTCTTCCAAGATCGCTGCGCTAAAGCGCGACGCGACTTTAATTAATTAATTATTTATTTATTTATTTTAACGCTGTGAGGAAAGCAGAGGCAAAAAGAGGTAAATAAAAACACTCCAGAGGCTCAGATAAGTGGGAAAGACAGGGAAAGGCGAACCAATGTGCCTGCATCCACTGAGTGGGAAAGGACAGGGAAAAGCAAGCTAAAATGTCCACATCCACAGGGGCATGGGTAAGGCAGGGAAAGGGCTGACCTATGTGCCTTCAAAGTGAAGCTGCTATAGCCTCTAACACCCCGGCTAACAACTGGCAAGCCAGGAGCCACCCCCAGGCAGATTTTTGATGCAGCTCGAAGAAGCTGCAGCCACCCTGCTTGGGGAGATAGAAAATACTGGAGCGGCAGTGGAGCTAGCTGGCCATGAGGCACTGTGAAAAGTTGAGTGCTCTCTATCTCCCCCTGTTGGTTGATAGACACAACCCATACATAATGGCTTCATCTGCTTGATGACAAGGAAAAGTGATTCACGTTTACCTGTTCCACTCCACTCATTATTTTATAGACCTCTTATCACATCTCCCCTCAGCCGTCTTTTCTCCAAGCTGAAGAGCTCTAACCACTTAGCCTTTCCTCATAGGGAAGTTGTCCCATCCCCTTTATCATTTTTGTCACCTTTCTCTGAACCTTTTCTAATTCCACTATATCTTTGAGATGCGGTGACCAGAATTGCACACAGTATTCGAGGTGCGGTCGCACCATGGAGCAATACAAAGGCATAACATCTTCATTTTTGTCTTCCATGCCTTTCCTAATAATACCCAACATTCTATTTGCTTTCTTTGCTGCCGCCACACACTAAGCAAAGGGTTTCAATGTATCATCAACAATGACACCTAGATCCCCCTTTCCTGGTCAGTGATTCCTAACATGGAACCTTGCATCACGTAACTATAGTTTGGGTTCCTCTTTCCTACATGTTATCACTTTGCACTTGCTCACACTAAACACATCTGCCATTTGGATGCCCGGTCTCCCAGGCTTGTAAAGTCCTCTTGTAACCTTATCCATTCTTCTTGCCACCCGTTTGTCCTCCCTTAGGATCTCAATTTAGTCTTAAGGGTTCTGGCATGTTATTTTTAAAAAACAAGATGAGGATCCTTTCTTTCTGAGCTGAGTTGGAGAAGCAACTCTGTTATTCATAAAACTCAGAGGCACACCAAAACTGCTTTTCTTCAGTTTCGTCTGGAACCAAAATTGCCACTGAAACTGTCAAAACCTTGGCCAAAACCAAAACTGCAGCCAAAACTCATCACCTGGTTTCAGCCATAGCCAAAACCTCAAATGTGGTTGTGTGAATGTTGTGAGGAAGTCCATGAGAACATACCTGATAAGACCCCGAGGGTTAACAGACAAATACTGAAAAGAGGAGTGGCCAGCAACCCAAGTCCTACCTCCCAGCCCAATAGAAGGGAGGGGGAAGGAATGAGAGGAGACAGATTCTATGGAATGTGAGCTAACAAACTTACATCCAGATAGAGGTGGAAGGAATTGGCTCAGGCGAATGCGAAGGAGCAGAGTCCCAACCAAGAAGAAGCTATGAAGCCAAGTGTTTAAACATTTCTTTATAAATTTTTGTTTTGCATAGAAAGCTTTGCCCAAGTATTTTTGAAAATTTGATACAGCAGCTATAGGAGGGCCAGTGTGAAAACTAACACTGAAAGGGAGGATGCTGCTCAGCCTTGGCCGAAGGTAAGAAGAGCCAAAGGCTGTATTTTCCTTTTGGGAACTGTGACTAGTATTTTCTGCTTTAGGAAACAGGACATTGAAAGACATTTTGGTTTCAGATTAAAAGACTCCTAAGGAGTCAGGAAAAGGGTGGTGGGAGGATATAAAGAAAAGTCCCCGTCCCCCCATTATCTGTCCAGGAAAACTGAAGGAGTTTGGAGCAGAGTACTGCAAGAGGAAGGAGCTGCAGAGGACAGCCTGTGTTTTTCACTTAAGCTAATACTTTGAACTTTGTCCCCACTGATCTCATTTTGCCTATAGTTGTGGTTTCAACAGGGATTTTTGAATGGAAAAGGAAAAGGCTGGAACCCAGAACTGCCAATAACAACTGACAACAGTTACACTACAAGTCCCCGTGACAGTAAGGACCGCTAGGGATTGTCAGAGCTCGTAGTCTGCGTCCCTCTCTAGACCCACAGAATCCATGCCAGATTATAATAATTTAAATAATGAAAAGACCATATCTTACCTCCAGGCCCGTATATAATTAATGTAAACTGCTTTGAATGTACCAAAAGCAGTATAGCAAATTATGACCCTTTACATGGACCACAGCTAATGAAAAACTAAAACCTACTGTGCTTCTTTAGTGGCTGTCTTTGTGCCACACTCGGAATGACAGTTGTCATAACTCCACAGAGAAGCTGATTCCTAAGGAGTTCATTCATCCCCAATTTAAGTAAAGGAGTGTGGTAGCCGTGTTAGTCCACTCTTAAGGTTATCAATAGAAATCAAACAAAATAAAACATGGAAAAGAAAATAAGATGATACCTTTTTTATTGGACATAACTTAATACATTTCTTGATTAGCTTTCAAAGGTTGCCCTTCTTCGTCAGATCGGAAATAAGCAAATGAGCTAGCACATTTGCTTATTTCCGATCTGACGAAGAAGGGCAACCTTCGAAAGCTAATCAAGAAATGTATTAAGTTATGTCCAATAAAAAAGGTATCATCTTATTTTCTTTTCCATGTTTTATTTTGTTTGAATCCCCAATTTAGAGACTTAAATTCCTGCTAGAATTTTGTATCAAAAGAATTTATTTTGAGCACTCTAATTATCATATAAACTATTGTGCAAGATCATAACTGACTTAAAATACGCATTTTAACAGCTTGAAGGGGAGAAATATAAACTCAACATAAATTTACAGTTCTAGATTTCTCTTTTAGGGACAAAAAAGGATAAAGCTTGTCCGCATCATCATTAAATATATCACAAGCCCACGGTTTGCCCACTGGTGGAAGGCCCCTGTAGACACTCCTACAGAAAACTCAGCATTAGCCACCAAAGGCAACAAACCAGAGCAATGCTAACTCATGCCCTTCTGCTTACATACCCATCTCCAGGTACTTTGCATGGGCACTACCAAAACACTAATTTTTTTAGTGATTAGGCCAGTGGTTTATTTATTTTATATATTTATTACATTTGTATCCCGCGCTTTCCCACTCATTGCAGACTTATACGGTCTGTGCCAGAGCCGGTGGTGGGAGGCAGGGATAGTGCTGGGCAGACTTATACGGTCTGTGCCCTGAAGAGCACAGGTACAAATCAAAGTAGGGTATATACAAAAAGTAGCACATATGAGTTGTCTTGTTGGGCAGACTGGATGGACCGTGCAGGTCTTTTTCTGCCGTCATCTACTATGTTACTATGTTAGGTTACTATAGTAACAAGAGGATACAATCTGTAGTATCTGAATCAACAAAGGAGGTACATGGTAGGACAAATGAACAAGGGTAAATGGGATAAAAGAGGTTATGAGAGAAAGGATAGGGATAGGTAAGGAAGTGGAGCGATGAAGAAGAGGTAGGGGAAGAGCATGGAGGGTAAGAAGATTGGTAGGAGGTAATTTCTGAGCCATTGTTGTTAATGATTAGATGAACCGGTAAATGGATGGGTTGCTTATGTTTGCTTATGGTAGATCAAGTCATTTGGGTAAATTTGTTTGAATAGATGGGTTTTCAATAGTTTCCTAAAGGGAAGGTATTCACTAGTTGGTCGAATGTATCTGGGTAGAGCATTCCAGAGTTGGGATCCTAGGTAGGGGAAGTCCTTTGCAATTGGGAAGGTGCAGGTTAAGGTATGTCCGTGAAGATGGTGACCTGTTTCTGGATGGAAGATCTAATAGATTGATCATGTAACTTTGTGATACTCCATGGATGATCTTGTGTATTAGTGTGATGGCCTTAAAGTTGATTCGTTCTCTAATAGGGAGCCAATGAAGTTTCATACGGAGGGGTGTAGCACTTTCGAATCTAGTCTAGCTGCCGTGTTCTGGGCAGTCTGAAGTTTCTTCATGATTTGGGCCTTACATCCAACGAAGATCCTCTTACAGTAATCAGCGTGGGTGAGTATTGTGGATTGTACCAAATTGCGGAAGGTATTCAAGGGGAGATAAGGTTTCACACGTTTCAACATCCACATCATGTTGAACATTTTCTTGGTGATGGATGTTGCATGGTCTTCAAGGGATAAGTATTTATCCAATGTAACTCCAAGGATTTTCAGATTGTTGGATATAGAATTGTGATATCAGGAGTGGTGAGAGTGGTTGGATGGAATGTGGAATATTGGGAGGAGAGGATTAAGCATTGAGTTTTGTCTTTGTTCAATTTCATTTTGAAAGCGTTGGCCCAAGAAGTTAGGATATTCATACCATTGGTTATTTTGTGGGAAATTTCTGCCAGGTTAGATTTGAAGGGAATAAATATGGTAACGTCATCAGCATAGATAAAAGGGTTGAGACCATATTTGGAAAGGGATTTAGCCAAAAGAATCATCATAAGGTTGAACAGAATTGGGGATAGGGGAGAACCCTGAGGTACCCTGCATTCTGATGACCAGGGAGATGAAATTGCAGTAGATGATTTGACTTGGTAGGATCTAGAGGTAATAAACCCTTCAATCCATTTTATAACGTTGCCACCAATTCCCAACTTATTCAAAAACCTAGTCCTGGATGTACTCCGGTCAGTCAGGTTTTCAAGATACCCACAATGAATATTCATGAGAGAGAGATCTGCGTGCAGTGAAGACAATGGGAACCTCCAGGACCAGGTTTGGAAACCACTGGATTAGGCAAAAGATGTTCTGGAGCATGTAAACTAGAAGAAAGAGTAAGAGTAAGAGGGTGTGCCAAACCCTGTTCCACTCAGAGTGCAAAACTATTCGTAACTTTCAACCAGTCATATAGGTGTCTCTGCTAACCCTCCTTTTTTGCAGGTACATTTTAAAGTCCTCCACTGCACTTTGGTCTTTCATCCTCAACACAGAAAATTCAGCAACAACCTATTATATGTTTATCACAGCCACAAATACATAAAGAGGCTGTTACAAAGTCACTTTGGCAGAAGTATCTCTCTATATAAAAGGCAACACCAACGTTCTATGAAGCCTCCAGCCGGAAGTATGAAGGGGGCGAGATATCCCTATGAGTGTCTGCCCCGCCCTCTCTGTAACACAGTCAGTGAAGGAAAACAGCAGAGCACGAAATCAAATCGCTGGCTCTGTAACAGTGAAGGACTCAGAGGGGGGAGGGGAGAGAGGCCAGAGGGCAGGGACACACACACTCCCACATGCACACAGAAGAAAACATTGCTAGCCCCCGTTTCATTTGCATCAGAAACGGGGCTTTTTTACTAGTCATTTTATAAAGAGCTCCTCTTGGGCGTCCAATTCTATAATGTCCTCCAGGATATAAAACTACTCATTGGACCAGAAAGGAAAAGAGAGGCGGAGGCTTGGCACTAATTTATCACTCCCATTTCACCATTGAAATCATTGCCGAGTCCATAACATCCCAATTAGAAATTGCCGCAATCAGAATCATAGTAAACTCCTGGTTGATCACCTAAATTGTATCCTATTTTATAGACCACCCGACAACTGGAATAAATGTCAGTCTAACCTCATGTTTATATCAAACATCTGTGTATCTAACCCTAACATCCTAATACTAGGTGACATAAATCTTCACCTAGAAGACTTCAATTCTACCAATACACGAGATTGAATGGATTTCCTCTACACCTGGGATCTTACTCCCACAACTGTATGCTACCCATATTAAAGGGCACACACTGGGCCTTCTCTCTCACAAATTATCCAATAATCACAACATACTAGTGTCAAATTTTATGTGGTCAGAAATTCCTTGGTCTGACCATCATAGTTTAAATTCAATTACATAGTAGATGACGGCAGAAAAAGACCTGCATGGTCCATCCAGTCTGCCCAACAAGATAAACTCATATGTGCTACTTTTTGTGTATACCTTATCTTGATTTGTACCTGTCCTTTTCAGGGCACAGACCGTGTAAGTCTGCCCAGCACTATCCCCGCCTCCCACCACCGGCTCTGGCACTGACCGTATAAGTCTGCCCTGCACTGTCCCCACCTCCCGCCACCGGCTGCGCCACCCAATCTCGGCTACGTTCCTTAGGATCTATTCCTTCTGAACAGGATTCCTTTATGTTTATCCCACACGTGCTTGAATTCTGTTACCGTTTTCATTTCCACCACCTCCCGCGGGAGGGCATTCCAAGCATCCACTACTCTCTCTGTGAAAAAATACTTCCTGACATTTTTCTTGAGTCTGCCCCCCTTCAATCTCATTTCATGTCCTCTCGTTCTACCTCCTTCGCATCTCCGGAAAAGGTTCACTTTTCAAATATTTGAACGTCTGTATCATATCACCCCTGTTTCTCCTTTCTTCCAGAGTATACATGTTCAGGTCATCAAGTCTCTCCTCATACGTCTTGTAACGCAAATCCCTTACCATTCTCATAGCTTTTCTTTGCACGCTTCAATTCTTTTTACATCCTTCGCAAGGTACGGCCTCCAAAACTGAACACAATACTCCAGGTGGGGCCTCACCACCCCCTTTCTTCTGCTTGTCACACCTCTCTCTATACAGCCTAACAACCTTCTAGCTACGGCCACCGCCTTGTCACACTGTTTCGTCGCCTTCAGATCCTCAGATACTATCACCCCAAGATCCCTCTCCCCGTCCGTTCCTATCAGACTCTCCTCGCCTAACACATACGTCTCCTGAGGATTTCTATTTCCTAAGTGCATCACTTTGCATTTCTTTGCATTCTTCTAGCTTCCTCAGATCCTTTTTCATATTTTCCACTCCCTCCCGGATGTCCACTCTATTACAGATCTTAGTATCATCCGCAAATAGGCAAACTTTACCTTCTAACCCTTCGACAATGTCACTCACAAATATATTGAACAGAATCGGTCCCAGCACTGATCCTTGAGGCACACCACTACTCAACTTTCCCTCCTCCGAGCGAATTCCATTCACCACCACCCTCTCTGGCTTCTGTCCGTCAATCAGTTCCTAATCCAGTTCACCACTTCGGGTCCTATCTTCAGCCTCTCATTAAACCTCTCATTAAATTGGCGGAAGAAAGTATTCTGTCTTACACCAGTACAAAGAACTTACAGCACAAGAGGCCAAATTGACCCGATAGAATTTTGGCAACAGATTTATGACAATGAATGGAAAGCTCGAACAGACTCAACACATTACCTCTCTGACTGATGATAGATGTAGTAGGGTATTAAACGAAATTGCTCCCCTTAGTACAAGAATTTCATGAAGACATAATGTTATCCATTGGTTCAATGATGAACTAAAAAACTCAAAACACTAACCAGAAAACTCAAACGAGCATGGAAAAAATGTAAGGACGAGCATACGCTTAATGCATGGAAACAAACACAAAGAAAATACAAATATACAATAAGACGAACTAAAAGATCCTTTTACAAATATAAAATAGGACTAGACTACAAAGATCTGAAGAAATTATTTAGTAAACAAGTTACTAGATACCACTCAAATCACAACAAATAACACAGACACCCCATCTGCAGATAAAATTGCCAACTACTATAGGGAAAAAATAATAATTTACGTAATTCACTTCCTCAACACACCATTGATTTTGTTAACTTCATCAATATTCTGAATCCAAACTATGAAGAATACCCAGCTAACCGTTACTGGACTAAATTTGCTCTGATCACTGTTGAATCTGTTACTCAAGCGATTCAGAAATTCTCCAATAAACATTGTAAACTGGATGCTTGCCCCAGCTACCTACTTAAATCTGCCCCCAATTGCTGCATTGAAGACCTTACATCTTATCTAAATTACATGCTCCAACAGGGTCTCTTCCCCGAAGAACATGGCAACATCCTACTTACCCCAGTACCTAAAGACACACAGAAAAAAAAATCGAGCGACCTTACCAATTATCGCCCAGTTGCATCCATCCCACTAGTAGTAAAATTGATGGAGAGCATGGTGTCCAAACAACTAATGGGATATATGGATAAGTTCTCATTATTACATGAATCACAGACAGAATTCCACCCCTTCCATAGTACGGAAACTGTACTAGTCACTCTTCTAGCTAAATTCAAACATGAAATTGCCATAGGTAAAAGTATATTCCTCCTCCAATTCGACATGTCGCGCACATTCAACATGATAAACCACAGTATAATTTTGTGTTTACTTGAACACCTCAGGATTGGATCAAGGGTTTCTTAACCACCAGAACATACCAAGTTAAATCAAAAACAAACATTTCATCACCGTGGAATGCACATTGTGGAGTACCTCAAGGTTCCCCATTATTACCAATACTCTTCAACATAATGATGTCCCCTTTGGCCAACTTCTTATCCAGTCAAAGACTTCACTCGTTCATTTATGCAGATGATGTCACAATTTATATCACCTTCAGAAGTGACCTTTCTGAAATCTCCAATGAAATCACGCGCTGTCTAAATATCATGTATTCATGGGCTAACTCATTTCTACTGAAACTAAACACCGAAAAAAACACATTTTCTTATCCTGTCATCCCCATACAATAATTATAAACCCACAACCCTAAGCACTCCTGTTTATTCTCTTCCTATTTCTGATAGCCTCAAAATCTTAGGTGTTACTATTGATAGCCATCTTACACTTGAGAGCCAAGTTAACTCCATTATAAAGAAGATGTTTCATTCTATGTGGAAACAAACAAAATAAAAGACCTTACTTCCTGAGGGAAATATTCCATAACTTGATACAATCAATGGTTCTGAGCCACGCAGATTACTGTAATGGATTATATGTGGGATGTAATGTACAGCTTATGAAGAAACTCCAGACAGCCCAAAACACAGCTGCCAGGCTGATATTCGATAAAACACGATTTGATAGCACTAAACCTCTCCGATTAAAACTGCACTGGCTCCCAATCAAGGAACGCATTACCTTCAAAATCTGCTCTTTGGTCCACAAGATTGTCTACGGTGATGCCCCAGGATATATGATTGACTCGATAGATCTTCCAACCAGAAACAGAACCAGAGCGCCACGTACTTATTTGAACCTCCACTATCCAAGCTGCATTGGACTCAGATACAAATCAACCTATGCATCCAATTTTTCTTACTTAAGTACACAAATGTGGAATGCACTACCAAAGAGTGTGAAAGCGATTCACTACCATCAAAACTTCAGGCGACCATTAAAGACCTGTTGTGCAAGGCCTACCCTACCGGCCCTACTTAAATGCCTCAACTCTGCAAAGCATCAATACCTTACATCGCATTGGACATTATATATTCCTTTATTTCCTTGTCCCTTTTTGTACCTGTTTACTCTAACCTTACCTAACCCTTATTTTAAATTGTATTTAACATCTACCGGACTTGGTGATCGCCTTTACGGTATTATGTAAGCCACATTGAGCCTGCTAATGGGTGGGAAAATGTGGGATATAAATGTTACAAATAAATAATAACCGTTTGGACAAGGATCGCAAGGCCTTTATATTAGCCTCATATAATTTAGTAGAATGAGAAGGTATTTGAATACCTAGGTAGCAGACCTGTCAATTTAATTTAAACCTGGAATATAGACCAAACTCTTCCATTACACATAAGTAAGGTAAGATGTAATCAGAGTAGACAAATATAACAAAATGTCATCAGCAAACGCTAAACACTTAACGTGCTCCCTCCTCACACAAATACCCAAGACACAAGGATTCTGTCTAAACTTTTGCAGCAAAGATTCTAGGAACAAAAAGGACTCTACTTTTAGACTTTCCATACTGGTTCACTGAGGGATGGTCCACTCAGGAATTAGCAGTCTCCACCTCAGTCTTCTCTGGGACAGTCTGGATGGAATAAGGAAAGGAAATTAGGAGGCAAGATCTAATTTCTCCATATTTTATATTTGCAGTCACAACCTGTTTACTGGCAATTGATGCAGGTGAATTTTGGAATATTTCATATGTCTGTTCTTCATTTAAATCCACCTGGGCTACTTCAGGCTTTACCATAACCTCTCTTAACACCCATCTGACGTAACTTCCACGAAGGCTGGACACAAGGAGGTAAGGAGGGCCGAAGGGAGGCGTTCTGCTGCCTGCAGCGTTGCTTTCACGGAGGTGAGACTGCGATTTTAATGCAGGGGGCCCAGCCTGGTGGCGGACAGAGGGGGGAGCAGCGGCAGCGACCTCAGGGGGGCGGGGGGGCGAGGGCAGTGCCCCGGGCCCAGCCCAGTCTCTTGGTGGCCCTGCATTGCATCTTATCAAATCTCAATTCTTCCATACAGCGTTCTTAGCTGTTGAACAGATTAGTGTGTATTTTTTTCAACCTAACTTTTCTGCTTAAAACTCACTATCAATTATCAATCCTCCAATGAGAAGATCACCTTTAACCAATCAATTCACTGCATTAAAGTTACCAATCAGTGGTTGGTAAGAACATAACACAATCTTCTTTTTTTTTAATTTATAGAAGTCTTTATTAAGACTTATTGATACAAAACAAAGCATAATCAGCTCAGCACAATGCAAAAGTAGAACATTATATTATACCTAACACAGAATACTAAACAGGTAAAGGAAAAAATTACTGAATAAGTATCAAAGCTGCAACAAATAGCAACATGACTTCATAACTTTTTCATTTTTATAAAGATAGTTCCCCCCATAACACAAATCTTCATCAATTAATAGCTCTAATCTACTGCATTCCTAGAACGTTACCCAATTCAACTAAACAGAGCAATGTCTCAACATTCCTCTAATTAACATTGTTAGCTGTAGAATGCACACCACTCAATTAGGTTGTTTAAACCTGCTGGTTCCAATTAGTTCAAACGATAAATCCATTCTTACTCTTATTGTAAGGGGAAATGGGACTTGATATACTGCCTTTCTGAGGTTTTTGCAACTACATTCAAAGCGGTTTACATATATTCAGGTACTTATTTTGTACCAGGGGCAATGGAAGGTTAAGTGACTTGCCCAGAGTCACAAGTAGCTGCAGTGGGAATCGAACTCAGTTCCTCAGGATCAACGTCCACTGCACTAACCACTAGGCTACCCCTATCTCCTCCTCTGATGTTTAATTTCACCACATCAGTTATCCCTTCTCCAATGAGAAGATCACCTTTCTTGACTAATCAATTCACTGCATTATTCAAAATTGCCAAATCAACAGTTAGTAAGAACATGACAATCTCCATCATCAATCAATAGCTCTAATCCACTGCATTGCTAGATTACCCAATTCAACTAAACAATGTCTCTACATTCCTCCAATGATCATTAACAGTAAAATGCACGCCACTGATTCCAATGAATTCAAGCGATAAATCCATTTTTGCTCTTGTTGTAACAGTTGCCTACCCCTATCTCCTCCTCTGTTTGATTTCACCACATCAATTATAAAGCATTTCAAATTATCAAAAGTATGTCCAAACTTATTGCAATGACTAACTAAAGGCGCTTCCATCCGTTCCCTTTTAATATTACTCCGATGTTCATTTAATCTTATTCTAAAACTTCGTGTTGTTTTCCCCACATATAGCTTTTCACATGGGCAAATAATTACCTACACTGCATAAGTAGTATCACAATTACTAAAATGCTTTAGATGATACTTTTTAAGGTCATATGAGTTGTCAAAAGATTTTAACTGCAAGGTTATGTCACAATTTTTACATTTACCACACTTAAAGTGACCAACTGGAATATTAGTTTTCTTCACAGACACAGATTTGGGATTTGATGGACTTAAAATTTCCTTTAAATGTTTCCCAGTGTGTATAAAATACATAATGTTGTATCTTTAAACATATCATTTGATTGTAATATATGCCATTGATTTCTTATTATAGCAGAGATTCTTAGGCTTGCATTTGTATATTTACTAACAAAGGTCAAAGTTCTTTGATTGTCTTGTGTTTTTCCAGAGTTTCTCAACAGCCATTCTTTTTTTTTTTTTTTTTTTTTTAATATCTTTATTAAGTCATAGTGTGTAATACAGTGACATTTCATAACATCCCATCTCACCCGTACTGGCCCCCAAACTAGATATCATACACCAAGTCGATGGGAACATTCCAATGATACAATGGAGAGAAAAAAGGAAGAAAATGAAAAAGTCACATGATCTTAATAAAAGACAAAATTTACCAATGTTTTTACAGGCACACTTGACTCCTTTTCTATTCCATGTGAACCCCCCAACCTAACCTCCCTTCTCCTCCCTCCCGCTGACAGGGCAGTAGCTTCATCACCCACAATGAGTTGTTTACAACAACCTCTCATGGTCACCTCCCATGCATTCATCTGCTCCTTGCTACTATTGCCCCTCTGGCTAATCAGTAGGTGGGTCCCTCACTGGCTCTGCCACATCTGTGATTCTACTCCACAACTCTCTGTATTGCTTCGATCCCACCGAAGAGTGGAGCTTCAAGGACTTTAGTACCCAACTAGCCATTTCTCTCATGAGGCCGAACCACACTTATCTGTGGTGGTGCTTTATCCACCCAGGCCATTAGATTACACTTTTTAACCAACCAGGTGGCTACCAAGATGAACTTACATTGAGCCGCACTCAGACCCTTATCCCTCAAACCAGCAGAACACCCCAGATAAGCCACCCGATATGTCCACTCAAATGTGTCTTGCACTGTATACTCAATCCTACGCAGAGCTCCTCTCCAAAGCTCTGCTAATTTTGGGCATTCCATAAAGGAATGCAACAGGGTTCCCATCTGTACACCACACTTCACACACCGGTCATCTGGCCATAGGCCCATTATTTTCCCATTTGCTCTTGAAATGTGCACCCTATGCAGCACTCTGAATTGTATATCTTGCAATGCCGCATTTTGCGTGACGCCATTAAGCTCCCCAAATATTCTCCTCAGTTCCTCCTTGCTCACTTGTTCACCCAATTCCCTGCTCCAAGTGTTAGCTAACTGTTGTAAGTGATGTTCTTTCCTATTGTCCCTTATTAACTGATGCCATTGCGCCAATTTATTTAATGTGTGTGGTAACTGCAAAAACATCATATCAAGTTTCCCGAAGACTACCTGTTCCCCCCGCTTCCTCTCAATAGATAGCACATAATCTCTGGCTTGTAAAAATGCAAATAAATGAGAATTCGGGACACTCCATGCATGCCTGATCTGTTCAAAGGAAGGGAACAGAGGTCCTCCCACTTGCCGGAACTCCCCTATAATTCTACATCCTTTTACTCTCCAGTCCCTGAAGACCGATGTTCCCTTTCCTGCTGGAAAAGCCATATTATCCTGGTATGCCAGCAAAGAACCAGAAGCCCGGGAAAAGCCGCATGCAGGAGACCAACAACAAAATGGCGGAGGTGAAGGAATCCGCGGGGGCAGTTAGCCCGCCAATGGAGGCTTTTCAATCACTGATCCAGCAAGTTACAGCAATATTAGAGGACAAACTATCTAAGTTTCAAACCTCTGTGGAGCAGATAAGGGAAGCGGTGGAATGGCAAAGCACCAGACTACAGCAAGCAGAAGAGAAAATCTCCAGGCAGGAGGACAGGGCGGAGGTGGCAGACACGAGATTGGAAGCGTTAGAGCAAAGATGTGAAAAACTGGTGGAGCATATAGATGATTTGGAGAACAGGAGCCGAAGAAACAACTTAAGAATTGTGGGCCTGTCTGAAAATGTGAAGGACAGAGACCTTATGCAAATAGTGGAAGTGTGGCTGCAGGACCCAGAGAAGAAGGTGAAGGTTGAGCGGGTCCATAGAACTGGTGCACAGAAAGAAGTAGAAAGGTACCCGCGGACAGTAATTGCTAGGCTTCTTAATTATGCAGACAAGGAAAGAATGCTGCAGGCATTTAGAAAAACGAGACAGCTGGAGTTTGAGGGCAGTAAAATCTTGCTATGATAAACTTGCTAGATGTTTGTGATATCTCCAAATCCAAAAACAAAATACAAATCAAAAGAATAATTGACAGTAAATTGAATCTTCTCATTACACGAATGCAGCCAAATAACAAATAGATTTAAATTGGAAATTCCACCAGTCCATAAAAGAAAGATGTCATCAATGTAGCGGTGCCATCCTATATAATAAAAAGCACCTCCAACGTTCTGAAGCTGACTCCGTGACACAAAAACACTGTACCATTCCTGCTCTCCGACGCATGAAATGACGACAGAACTTCCGGGTACGTCACACGCAGCTGAGACCAACCAGAACAAAGCAACACGCCCCAAACACCATGCCCCAACGTCATATTACCCGTCAAGGACATAAATGGGCCCGGCCCCCCTTTAGCCCCTCCCAACTCCCTTCACCACCTCCAAGCCTTCCTCAGTGCCATCAAGTATGGGTTCAATCCTATCTCCCCAAAACCGCCCGCACCTGCGGAATCTAGAACCACAAAGGGGTCCAGAGGACAACACCAGTTCCTCCAGAATTCAGCCGGCGCAAAAAATTCCTTCTCCGTATGTATTTCATGAATCCAACGCATAAGTGCTGCCACATTATATGCTCTGAGATCCAGCAGCCTAAGGCCCCCCTGCATTCTATTTAGTACCAGCTTGCCAAAAGAAATTCTCGGTTTGTGTGCCATATAAAGGTCATAACTATACTTCTATACTGACTTTCCTCTTTCCTTCGGATCCACAACGTTGAACAGAGAAAGAAGATGGGACAGCATTACAAAAGGCTCTTTGATAAGGGAGTGAAGTTTGCGCTACTTTTCCCTGCCAAAGTCAGGATCCTGCAAAACAATAAGGTGCTCTTTTTCACCGACCCTAAGGAACTGGGTAACTACATAGACCGGTTACAGTTATGAGGTTTGACTGGACAGTGTTTGAATCAGTTTGCAAAGTTTGAATTGTTTGTGGGTGAAGCATGACCAGGTTTAAAAATATAGAGGAGAAGAGGCGGATTGGCTGTTGTGCTGCTAGGAAGCGAAGAAGAGCAAGTGAAGCCTGTTGTCAGAGGGATCGCTACACTACTCTACATAGAAAGACCCAGCAACAAGTTGGCACAGATCCGCTTATGCTGCGCCTTGGAGAAGGTGAGGCAGGCTGCTGACCGTGACACTTGTTAGACTTTGAATGAGAGCCGAACACCCATCTCTTCTGGGCTGGATGAGTAGAGGCAGCAACAGGACTCTAATGCCCCATGGATTACAGGTGTTGCTGACTCTGGTCATGCCTCTTTGCTGACCCTATTCTTGTTTTTATTTTTGCTCCTTTCTTTCTTTCTCTCTTTCTTTTTTGTGTGTTTTCCTGCAATTTTGTTGCATTTCAAGGTTATTGGACTGCTCTAGTTGAGAGTGCCTATACAATGTATTAGAATACGAGGTAGTGGAGGGAGAGGGGCAGACGGGTGAAGCATGGGGGTTGTTTTATGAGAGATGGTATTACAAAGGGGGAAGAGGGAGGGGTCGGGAGAGTTGGTGATGAGGGGGTGGATGATTGTGTTGATTTGGCTGTGGGGGTGTGTATGGGAGCGGGAGAGGGGAGTGGTCTATCAAGCAGGGGAAGGGGATAGTGGGAGGGCTGTATGCTGACAGATAAAAGAAGGCTTCAATTTGTTTTTCTCAGTAGCCAAAAGGCCGGGGAGTTCAGCTGGGAGACTCCTCAGGAGTAATTAATGCGAACCTACTTTTACACTGTAGAATGAAGGGTTTATATTTAAATGGCTAATTTGAAGGTGGTCTCTTTAAATGTGGATGGAGTGCATTCACCAGTTAAAAGGTTTAAGGTACTTCAGGCATTGCAAAGGGAAAAAACAGATACTGCGTTGATTCAGGAGAAACGACACCTGGGAAAATCGGAACATCTCAAACTCAAAAGAGACTGGGTGGGGGAAGTCTATTTTGGCCTCATATAACAGTAGACAAAGGAGAGTAGCAATTTTAATAAAAAGAATTTGATGTTTGAGATGCATAGCACTTACCAGAGACCCGAAGGACGCTTTGTAGTAGTGGTCGGGTCACTGCAAGGAAAGAAGGTGTCCCTGTGTAGCATATACGCGCCCAATATATATTCACATAATTTTTTGCCACGTTAAGTGCTAAACTTCTAACTTATAACGAATGACTTTAACATCACTAGTGATCCCTTAATAGATTGCACACCACCAAAGAACCCTTTGATTGCACACCACCAAAGATCATGAGGGAAAGGAGTCAATCTCATGTCCAATGAATTAGGTGTAGTGGATATATGGAGACTCTTGCACTTAGAGGAGAGGGAATACACTTTCTTTTCGAACCCACATGGGGTTCATGCGCACCTGGATTACGTGCTCCTAGTCAGTCTTTGGTACAATTGACAGAGCGTGCGGGGATAGAGGAACCGGTTATCTCTGATCACGCGCCAGTGTGGGTTCAATTGCGTTGGGGAGAAAAGTCGGGGATGGACAGATGGCGCATGAATCCTGCATTGTATCTGGACCAAGAGTTTTGTAAATAGGCAAAGCTGGTCTCTGACTACATAGAAGAGAACAAAGATCAGCCAGATAACGATAGGATTTTCTGGGAAGCAGCTAAAGCAGTGATATGGGGTAAGATCATGGCATACACTGCGGGTCTCAATAGAAAGCGGGAAAAATAACTTTATAGTCTTATGAGCAGGCTGAAGGAGGTGAGGAAAAGGCTGGTTATCTCCCAGTCTGCAGAAATTAGGAGAGTACCTGGAAATGAAGAAGTAAGTACAGGTTGCATTGGACGATAGGGCATTATATGATATTTGACTTTACAAGTACCATATGCACAGATGGGGCAATAAAACGGGAAAGTTGTTAGCAGCGCTCGTTCTACAAAGGTCCGGAAAAAGTTACATTAGCAAAATAAGGGATGAGGCGGGGAATAGTCAAGGAGGGAGGAGGGAGATACAACAGGCATTTGTTCGTTTCTACTCTAAGTTATACGCGAAGGGCTCTTTTTCGGAGGGAGAGTGCGAAAAATTCTTTGCAGACATTGGGCTACCAGTTTATCGGAAGATCAAGTAGCGGGTCTTAAACGCACTGATACAGGGGAAGGAAGTGCAAAATATTATAAAGCAGCTGAAATTAGCAAAAGCACCGGGGCCAGATGGTTTGGGACCCGAGTTTTATAAGATTCTGCAGACTCAAGTCGTGTCTGCGTTTGCAGCAATGTGTGAGGAGATACGAGCCTCGCAGAATATGAATAGCACTCTGAATCATGTGTACATTACTGTGCTTCCAAAGCCTGGGAAAGATGCAGAGTTGGTAGGTTCATATCGTCCAATTTCCCTGTTGAATCAGGACGTTAAGATCATGGCGGCGGTGCTCACGGCCAGACTAAGCCCCTTGGTGCCTCATCTGGTGAATAGTGATCAAGTTGGTTTCGTGAAAGGAAGATATGCATCTGCTAACATACTGAAGGTTTGTCGCGCACTGTTAGAGTGTCGGAAGGAGGCAGGAGATAAGATTCTGGCGAGCTTGGATGCCGAAAAAGCCTTCGACAAGGTAGTATGGGAATACTTGTTCTAGGTACTGAGGAGATTTGGGATTGTAGGAGAATTCTTAGAATGGGTAAAAGTGATGTACAGCAATCCGACTGCACAAATTATGGTCAATGACATGTTAACTCCCATCGTGCAGTTGGGGGGGTGGAACGAGGCAAGGATGCCCACTGTCGCCCCTTTTATTTTATCTCTCGAACCACTAGCAGCAAAAATTAGACAGGATCCCGGTCTGAAAGGGGTACATGTAGGGAACAGGGAATACCGTATAAACATGTTCGCGGATGATATGCTGCTGCTTATTGATGATGCATCAACAGGCATTTTTCAGGTAATGAAGATTATTCAAGAGTTTAGCAGGTTCTCAGGTCTTAGCATTAACTTTGGCAAATCTGAGGCACTGGCAATAAGTAACCCATGCCAATGTGCGCGAAAGACTGATTTCCCCCTGACATGGACCAGGGGAGGGATTAAGTACCTGGGGGTGTATTTGAGTGCAGATATAAACTGGGTATACAGGAAGAACGTGATTGAATGCTTGGAAGTGATTAAGAAACTTTGTGGAAAGTGGAAGGACTTGCCAATAAGCTTTATGGGGAGAACAGCTCTAGTGAAAATGGTTCTACTTCCCTAAATATTATACCCACTACAGATGGTCCCGTTGTGGATCCGAAGGAAAGAGGAAAGTCAGTATAGAAGTATAGTTATGACCCCCCATCACGACACACCTCCGGCCGCAGAGGAACTCAACCTTTCCCCCCGCCCTCACGGGTCCTCATCCCTCCCTAACACCCTACCTCACACTTGCAGGCAAGCTCCATCGATGGAGTTACAGGGGGGAAAAAAAACCCAGCGAAATCAAGAACAAAACCCACTCCACCCCTCAACTAACACAGACCCCACTCCAAACACCCCCACATTTCACACACCCCCGCCCCCCCCCCCCGGCACTGACAGACAGAAAACACACACAATACATCCTCCCTCCACCCCACGAAAAGAAAACACACAAACACAACAAAACCTCTAAGTTCCAAAACAAATCCTCCAACTTTGACAGCACAACACAACAAAAACAAAACTAAAAAAAAAAAAACCAAACACTCCACCCCTCAGCAAAGGCTGACCCCCCCTCCAACCACCCTCACATTTCAACAACCCAAGGACACCACCACCAAACCCCCCTGACAGGGACAGACAACAACACGCACAATACCATTACACTGCCAACACCATGCAACAAAAACCACCCTCAAAGCCACACACCACTCCATCACACTTTGCCAGCATAGCACATCCCCCAAACCACCCCCCCACAAAAAAATAAAACAAAAGACACTCACCACCAACCTCCAAACACACCCCACCCTCACTCACACACACACACAAACTAACTCTGTGACACAAACACACACTATGTAGCTCAGTGACACACATGATCTTTCAGAAGCCCCCCCCCCAAAAAAAAAAAAACACAGAAGTTGCACAAGGATACATGCACACTCAAGTTCTCTCTCTCTCGCTATATATCATCCCAGCGGCAATAACCACCCTCAAAGCCGCACACCACTCCATCTCACTTTGGCAGCCCGGCACATCCCCAACCCCCTCCCCCCCCCCCCCAAAAAAAAAAAAAAACAAAACACACACTCACCACCAAACTCCAAATACACCCCACCCTCACTCACTTACACACACACACACACACACACACACAAACTGACTTTGAGACACAGACACACATGAACTTTCAGAAGCCCCACTCCACCACAAAACTAAAGATGCACAATGATACACGCACATTCAAACACTCTCTCTCTCAGTCTATATCATCCCTGCAGCAATAACCACCCTCAAAGCCACACACCACTCCATCCCACTTTGCCAGCACGGCACATCCCCCAAATCACCCCCCCCCCAAAAAAAAAAACCCCAACCTTCAAATACACCCCACCCTCACTCAATTACACACACACAGAGTGACACAGACACACACAATGTTGCTCAGTGACACACATGATCTTTCACACGCCCCCTCCCCCCCCAAAAAAAAACCCACAGAAAATGCGCACAATCTCTCTCTCTCTCTAAAATATATATATATATATATATATATATATATATATATATCATCCCTGAAACAATAACCAGCCTGAAAAGACACAAACCACTTCATCCCACTTTGCAAGCATGACACATCCCCAACCCCCCCCCCCCCAAAAAAAAAAAGATTTAAAACAAAAAAAAAAAAAAAACAGAGACTCACCACCAACCTCCAAATACACTCCACCCTCACAGACTGACTCTGTGACACAGACACACACAATGAAGCTCAGTGACACTCATGATCTTTCACAAGCCCCCCTCCCCCACAAAACAACAGAAGATGCACAAGGATACATGCACAATCAATCTCACTCTATATCATCCGTGCAACAATAACCACAATCAAAGCCACACACCACTCCATCACACTCTGCAAGCAAGGTACATCCCCCCAACCCCCCCCCCCAAAAAAAAAAAACATTTATACCAAAAAAAAAAAAAAAAAAACCCCACAGACACTCACCACCAAACAACAAATACAACCCACCCTCACTCACTTACAAACACACACACACTGACTCTGTGACACAGACACACACAATGTAGCTCACTGACACACATGATGTTACACACGCACACTTTCCCCCCAAAACCACAGAAGATGCACAAGGATAGATGCACACTCAATCTCACTCTCGCTCCATATCATCCCTACAAGAATAACCACACTCAAAGCCAAACACCACTTCATCCCAATTTGCCAGCACGGGACATCCCCAACCACCTCAAACTCACAAACAACATCACCGCCCCCTACAACACACCCCCACCTTTAAAACAAAAAAAAAAAACAGATGCATAACATGGACAGATGGACACTCACTCTCTCCACAACCACACACTGAAAGATCACCACCCCCGCCCCCTATTCCCACCCCCCACGACATTCTGAGACAAAAACACAACATCACACAAACTCAAACTAAAAAAAAAAACCTCAAACTCAACACAACCCTCTCTCACGGAGATAACACGCCCTCACAATCTCTAATACAAGGTATGCAGCGTAGTAAACAACAGTGGAGTGAACAAAAGGGAAGACAAACACACATACACACACTTTGACACACACACAGACAGTCTTTCACACACATAAGAAACAATAGCCCACACACATGATCTTACAATCACACACACAGACATACAACCACTGCCCACCTCCACCACAAAACCCCACAAAAAAAAGAAACAAACACACAATGATGCACAACAGGCACACTCACTCACTATCTCTCTCTCTATATACATATCACCACTTCAAAAATAATCACATTCAAACACAAACATCACTTCAATACACACACTGTAAGACACACACACAATATCACAAACACAAATAACAAAACCTGTAACTTCACAGCTCAATAGATAAAAAACAACAAAGCAGTGGAATCAAATGCATTTATTTGGAATAATACCCGACATGGCCACGTTTCGCCCTCAGGCTGCGTCAGGGGTACAAACTATAAAAACAAAACACAAATGTAAAAACATATATAACCATTTAACAATGTCATAAGCATGATTCAACTAATAAAAAGCAATTATTTAAAAAAGGTTCAACATATATAAAACAATCCTTCAAAAGTTCTAAAAAAACATGTATGGACCTACATGATATCATCTATAAAACAAATATTTATAATTATCATTAAAATCATACATCATGTAAAATTTTTAATCTACAGTTACTCACATCACATTTATACCTCTCGATAAAAAAAGTTAAGATCATACAGTTAGAATCAAAACAATTCAATGAAGAGGGGAAGAAATTTCTTTATACATACCTATCAAAAGTGTATATAAGTATATCATATACACTAGTAGTGAGATGAGAACAGTTATTCCAAAAATCTAGTTCTACACAGATGTAAAAACAAAAAATAAAAGTATCATCAGATAAGATGCATATCTAAATGTACACCATGTATACTAGACAGACTACCAAATAAGTATCCTGATTTTTGCACTAGGCACAAACTCATTTAAAATACCGTATTTTTCGGACTATAAGACGCACCGGACCATAAGACGTAGGTTTTAGAGGAGGGAAATAGGAAAAAAAAAATTTTCCTTTTTCCGTCCTCTAAAACCTAGGTGCTCCGGTGCGTCTTGTCCGAGTTCGGGATCGCCCTCCCCTACTCACGTCACGCGATGTTCTCTGGTGGTCTAGTGACGTCGGGGCAGGAAAGAGCCCCCTCTTTCCTGCCCAGCGCGCTGCTCTCCGTCCTCCTGTATGTATGCTGCCTGACGGTCTCGGCAAGATTCAAAATGGCCGCCGAGACTTCAATTCTCGGCGGCCATTTTGAATCTCGCCGAGACCGTCAGGCAGCATACAGGAGGACGGAGAGCAGCGCGCTGGGCAGGAAAGAGGGGGCTCTTTCCTGCCCCGACGTCACTAGACCACCAGGGAACATCGCGTGACGTAAGTAGGGGAGGGCGATCCCAAAATCGGACCTCGCTACCTTCGGACTATAAGACGCACCCCCCATTTTCCTCCCAAATTTGGGGGGAAAAAAGTGCGTCTTATAGTCCGAAAAATACAGTAAAATAAATTATCTGAAGGCAGGGGACAGTCCGCTAAATGTAAAAAAAACTTCTTACACACAGCTCAAAATAAACTTTTAAAAGACTCTAGACATTCTAGTTTCTCCACTGATATTCTTAACACAAAAACCAAAAATTATTTAGGAATAACCTGTCCACATTATCTGCTACTTCCAACTGAACTGATATGCATTAAGGTTACTAGCTTCTGTGAGACCCATGACTCATAGCATCATCATGAGGTTAAAGGTCATCTCTAAGCACATTGCAATTATCTTAAAGGGCCAGATAAATATTTTGCATTTGAGAGTCAAATTACAAAATAAACAGTACTAAACTGTAAAATGTTCATACATTTAGCAGACTGTCCCCTGCCTTCAAATAACTTATTTTATTTTAAATGAGTTTGTGCGCCTAGTGCAAAAATCAGGATACTTATTTGGTAGTCTGTCTAGTATACGTGGTGTACATTTAGATAGGCATCTTATCTGTGATACTTTTTATTTTTTGTTTTACATCTGTGTAGAATTCAGGAACTAACGTGCGGCGTTTGTTACTAGCCCTAGCCCAACTGAGCGTTCAGCTGCTGTGAACGATGTTGGTCACGCCTGGACGCTGAAAAGCATTTGATAAGGTGGGATGGGACTATATGTTTGCGGTATTGCAATATGGTGGGGTGTGAGGGGGCTGGCTTATGGGGCTGTCCAGTCGCTATACTCTAATCCTAAAGCAGCTGTGCTGGTTAATGGAGCTAAAACTCAGCAATTTCCTATAGCGAGAGGGGACTAGGCAGGGCTGCCCCCTGTCTCCACTTCTTTTTGTGCTCTCCATTGAACCACTGATCAGAAGCATTCAGCGGGGAGAGGGGGTGGCAGGGGTGACAGTAGGGGGAGATAAGGTAAAGACATTGGCCTTTGCAGACGACTTATTGATAATATCTACGTCCCCAAGACTGGCCTTGCCGACTCTGCTCGAGGAGATAGAACGCTTTAGTGCTATATCGGGGTTTAAATTAATCGGGAAAAGTCACGAATTATGAGGCTGCATGCCCAACTGGATGGCCCCGACCCAGATGACTTCTTGTTACAGAAGGTGGGGATGGAGATGAAATATTTAGGAGTGTTAATCCCTAGCACATTAAGTTGTTTGTATGAGGTAAATATTCAAAAGTTGTTGAAAGACACATCAAGAAAACTTGAACAATGGCAGGGTCTTCCTATTTCTTTATCAGGGCACATAGCGTTATATAATATGATGGTCATACCCTGCTGGTCATATGTGCTCCAAACCCTACCCCTACACCTCACTAATAGGGATGAAAAACGATTGAATGGAATGTTAAGGAAATTTTTGTGGCGGGGAAGGAGGCCAAGATTCCCTTTGGAAAAAATGTACGTACCGAAAGAGTATGGGGGTATGGGCTTGCAGAGTGTGTGACATCTGGCGGTCGCAAGTGCTATGAGGCATGTGACAGACTGGTTTCGTAACTCCGCAGATTTCTCAGCCACTGCCATGGAACTGAGGTTGTTTGAACCTACTCATTTTAGTAGCTGCCTCCATGGGAGTGGAGGGGCCTCTCCAGTGCTGAGCCTCTCCAACATCTTGCCGCAAGCGCAGAGGGCCTGGAACTGGATTTGCAGGTTGCATCAATTTTCGCCAAAGGCCACCCCGATGCTATCAATTTGTGGGAATCCTGAATTTCCTCCTGGATTGTTATATAATGTTTTCAAGCAATGGAGAGAGCGGGGCATAATTTACTTGCAACAGATCTTAACTCGGGAGGGAAAACTGCAAGATCGAGGGCTATTTAATCCCAAAGACTATTTCATTACTGGCAGTTACTGCACTATACGAGAAGCCTGTCTTGGGAGGCCTTGGTTAAGGATGTACAGGAGGAATTACCATCAGCTTACTCATTGGGATCGCAACAAAAAGTCCCATTGAGGTTTCATCTCCGCCATATTAAAGACACAATTGCGGAACCAGATTTTGGTGAATATGCGGAGGCATGGAGTAGAGACTTGTTGGTAGAAATCTCATCGGGCTTGCTCAAAGAGCATGTGTTGGCAATGTACAGAACGTCCCCTTTAGCTGACCACTGGGAGCTACAGTACCGCTTTGTGTTCCGGATGCACATGCCACCTCGACGGGTATTCCATGTGGGGGCCTCTTCAGATGGGGCGTGTCCCAAATGTAATGCTGAGGGAGCGACCCTGGGTCACATGTACTGGGCCTGCCCAAAGGTGAGGAGTTTCTGGATAACCTTACTTCAGCAAGTTTCAGTTCTGTGGAGGACTAGGTGGTCTTGTTCACCGCTCCTGTTGTTTGGGAAGCCTTGCTTGCGAGCCCCAAGACCAAAAGGACTTATACATTTTATGCAGTGAGCTAATCTAATCGCAATAAAGTCTATTTTAGTAGATTGGCTTTCGCCAAAGGGCCCAACACTCCAGAATTGGAGAGTGCGGATGGTACAGCTGTTGTGAGTTGAGAGAATCATGGTAAAAGAAGGAAGCCCGCGTGAATTTGACAAATTCTGCTTGAGATGGGGTCCATTTTTGTATTCTTTGCCCCCAAGAGCTAAGAGCTCCCTCTTGAATATATGACTGGTAGAGGAGCCCAGGAAGCTTTCCCAGTGACCAATAATGAATCAGAGACAAGGAAGGGGAGGGGGTCCTGGAGGATCATCAGAGCTCAGGCCCTTTGGGATCAGTACTCCCGGTTGACTGCTTTCGGTGTTCAGAACTGTTAAAGGGGGGGGGGGGGAAGAGGGTATAAAATGCTAAAAGAGTTGATGATGATGATTGGAGAAACACAGTGTGGAAAAACTCCTTTCTGTGATTTGAATTTGAGTGTTCTTTAAATATTTGTATTGGCTAATTTCTTAAGTCATCCATAAAAAAAATCAAAACATATCAAAATAGACTCAAGAGAAATGTCAGGAAGTATTTTTTCACGGAGAGAGTAGTGGATGCTTGGAATGCCCTCCTGCGGGAGGTGGTGGAAATGAAAACGGTAAAAATTCAAACATGCGTGGGATAAACATAAAGGAATCCTGTTCAGAAGGAATGGATCCTAAGGAGCTTAGCCTAGATTGGGTGGCAGAGCCGGTGGCGGGAGGCGGGGATGGTGCTGGGCAGACTTATACAGTCTGTGCCAGAGCCGGTGGTGGGAGGCGGGACTGGTGGTTGGGAGGTGGGGATAGTTCTGGGCAGACTTATACGGTCTGTGCCCTGAAAAAGACAGGTACAAATCAAGGTAAGGTATACACAAAAAGTAGCACATATGAGTTTATCTTGTTGGGCAGACTGGATGGACCGTGCAGGTCTTTTTCTGCCGTCATCTACTATGTTACTATATACATTTTCAATGATGGAAGAATTTCAACATATGCATGCTTGCCACAATGAGTGCTCAGTTTGTGAACAATTGTGTCTAACAAACATACAAACCGTTCTAAATACACATGGCAAAACTCTAGAACAGTTTGATTTACCAAAAGCTAACAACAAAACTGAAAATCCAACCGTTGCCTTCAATATAGCAAATGAAAAACGTACAGCTGAACAAATGGAAGGAAAACTAACCCCTCAACAACGGGAAGCTTTTAAAACTGTTATCTCTGCATGCAATACAAATAACAACAACTGCTTTTTCCTAGATGGACCAGGTGGAAGTGGCAAAACATATAAATATAAAACCATCCTAAGCACTATCAGAGGAGATGGAGGAATTGCACTTGCTGTAGCCTCAACAGGAATTGCAGCAAATCTCCTCCCTGGAGGACTAACATATCATTCCCAATTTAAATTACCTGTGCCACTACTGGAAAACTCCACATCAAGTATGAGATTAACATCTATCGATGCTTCAATCATAAGAGATGCACGCATGCTTATTTGGGATGAAGCTACAATGGTACCCACTATGGCACTTACTGCTGTAGATAGACGGCTTAAAGACATAATGAAAAATGAAAAACCATTTGGTGGAAAAGTTGTTCTGCTTGGTGGAGATTTCAGGCAAGCACAAGTAGTACAACATGGAGATCAAGCAAAAATAATCGAAGCAAGCATTAAGTACAATAAACTATGGAACAACTTCAAAATACTAAAATTACACACTAATGTACGCTGTGCGGACACAGATTGCAAAAAATGGCTTACTGATTTAGCTAACGGCAATCTACCATGTCCACAAGGTTTGCAAGATGCTATTCAAATACCTGAACAGCATATTTGTTACACATATATAGTTCACGCTGTTTTTGGACAAAAAATTACCCCTGACAGTGTTCAAAACTTTGCAAAAAATTTTTGCCAAAAATTCATGTGACAAAATAAATGAGGATTGTCTAAAATTTTAGAAGGCACCACAATGTCTTACTTAAGCACAGATTCAATTAAAGACTCCACTGAAAATGAACAACAATTATATCCTGTGGAGTTCCTTCATGAGCAAACACCAACTGGCATGCCTTCACATAAACTTAACTTAAAAATAGGAGCAATTATTATTCTACTCAGAAATTTAAATACCACACGAGGTTTGTGTAATGGAACACGCTTAATTGTAAAAGACTTGAAACAAAATATCATAATTGCTCAAATCATCAGTGGATCAACAGCAGGCAATATGGTATTTATACCACGAATTGATCTTGCACCATCACACAGTGACCTACCATTCACACTCTGCAGAAGACAATTTCCTGTCAAACTAGTATTTACAATGACCATTAACAAATCACAAGGTCAAACATTTAACAAAGTTGGCATTCATCTTCCAGAACCCGTGTTCACACATGGGCAACTACGTGGCACTTTCATGAGTAAGAAACTCATGTAATGTAATTGTTAAAATCATTGATGGACCAGAACAAGGTAAAATTATGTATCATACCTGATAATTTTCTTTCCATTAATCATAGCTGATCAATCCATAGACTGGTGGGTTGTGTCCATCTACCAGCAGGTGGAGATAGAGAGCAATCCTTTTGCCTCCCTATATGTGGTCATGTGCTGCCGGAAACTCCTCAGTATGTCGATATCCAAGCTCCATCCGCAGGACTCAGCACTTAGAGAATTACACCCACAAAGGGACACTCTGCCCAGCTCACCACCGCCAAAACGGGGGTGGGGAATTAACCCAGCTCATCCCCACACAAGTGGGGGAGGGGAATTCGTCCAGCTCATCCCCGCGGAGCGGGGAGGGGACACCACATCCGCCGATGCGGTGGGATCTGGCTTATCCTGCAACCGCAACCGCGGGAGGAGCTGACTGACCCTAACCACCGCCGAAGCGGGGAGGGGTACAAAGCTGCCCTACAGCCGCACGAAGCGGGAGGGGAGCGCGGCAGAATTTAAGTCTCAATCCAGCCCCGTAAAACGGAGGGGAGAGGAATGCAGCAGCTCACTGTAACACAAACTCATCTCAACTCTTGCCGAATCCAATTGAAAAAACTTGAACACGAAGTCCTCCTGAACAGGAACTGAAGACTAAACTGAACCTGAATGCAACCAGAATATAAATAGTACAGATATCTGGGAGGGGCTATGGATTGATCAGCTATGATTAATGGAAAGAAAATTATCAGGTATGATACATAATTTTACCTTCCATATCATCATGCTGATCAATCCATAGACTGGTGGGATGTACCGAAGCAGTACTCACCCAGGGCGGGACATTGAAATCCTTGACCGCAACACTGAAGCTCCAAACCGGGCCTCCGCCCGAGCAGCCCACAGTCCAAGCGGTAATGCCTGGAGAAGGTATGGGCCGATGCCCAAGTTGCCGCCCTTGCAAATCTCTTCCAAGGAGACGGACCCGGCCTCTGCCATCGAGGCCAGCCTGAGCTCTAGTGGAGTGAGCCTTCAGCTGGATAGGCGGCATCTTTCCCCGCGGCCACATAAGCCGCTGCAATGGCTTCCTTGACCCATCTTGCCACTGTAGGCTTAGCAGCCTGCAGACCCTTACGAGGACCTGCAAACAGGACAAACAGATGATCCAACTTTCGGAAATCATTGGTCACTTCCAAGTATCTGATGATGACTCGTCTCACATCCAGATATTTGAGAGCAGAGTATTCCTCTGGGTAGTCCTCCCTACGAAAGGAAGGGAGACAGAGCTGCTGATTCACATGGAAGCGAGAAACAATCTTGGGCAGGAAGGAAGGCACTGTGCGAATAGTCACTCCTGCCTCAGTGAACTGCAGAAAAGGCTCTTGACATGAGAGCGCCTGGAGCTCGAAAACTCTTCTGGCTGAAGTGATAGCCACCAAAAAGACTGCTTTCAACGTCAGGTCTTTCAGAGATGCCCTCGACAAGGGTTCAAAAGGCGGCTTCTGCAAGGCTCTTAGCACCAGGTTGAGATTCCACGCAGGTACCACTGAGTGCAGAGGAGGGCGCAGGTGATTAACTCCCTTGAGAAAACGCACCACATCTGGCTGTGAAGCCAGGGAAGCACCCTTCAGGCGGCCCCTGAAGCAAGCCAGAGCCGCTACCTGGACTTTAAGGGAACTGAGCGACAGGCCTTTCTCCAGACCTTCTTGCAGGAACGCCAGCACTAAAGAAATTGGAGCAGTGAAGGGAGAAAGTGAGCCTGCTTCACACCACGCTGCAAAGGTACGCCAAACCCTGGCATAAGCAGTAGAAGTAGAGCGCTTCCTCGCTCTCAGCATAGTGGCGATGACCTTGTCTGAGAAGCCCTTCTTCCTCAGACGCTGCCGCTCAATAGCCAGGCCATAAGACCAAAGGGGGAGGGATCCTCCATCACCACGGGACCCTGATGCAACAGGCCCTGCTCCACTGGCAGCCGCAGAGGGTCGTCCACTGAGAGCCTGATCAAGTCCGCATACCAGGGACATCTGGGCCAATCCGGACCCACCAGGATATTCGGCCCGGATGCTTTGCCAACCCGGTCTAGTACCCTGCCCAACATGGGCCAGGGCGGGAACACATAGAGAAGCTCCTGTGTCGGCCACTGTTGGAGAAGAGCATCTACTCCCAGAGATCGAGGGTCCCGTCCTCTGCTGAAAAAAGCGCGGCACTTGGCATTGGCCGATGACGCCATCAGATCTAGGCTCGGCTGGCCCCAGCGCTTCATGATGTCCAAGAACGCCTGAGCCGATAACTGCCACTCTCCGGGATCCAAGGTATGGCGACTGAGAAAGTCCGCCTTGACATTCATGACTCCGGCAATGTGGGCCGCTGACAGCTGTTTCCAGGTTCACTTCCGCCCACTGGCATAGATTCATGGCTTCCTGGCTAGAGGGGCG